>NC_089240.1:126533039-127227534 GCF_963924675.1 Phocoena phocoena | reverse complement strand
TCTGTAAAATCATTAGAATGTATGTTATTGAATTCCAGGTGTTTCTCATTCCCTTCCCAGTATATAACTGGTATCCCTAGTGCTGAATTTTTAGCTAGACCTTTCCACTTATTGGAATGACTGGACTCGGAAAATGAAAACATGGGGAGTATTGGGAAATGGTGAATAATCTGATATGGCTATGATTTCTGGTCAGAAAGAGAAGTAGTGGAATGTACACCTGTAAAAGTATATTGGGAATAGATTGCAGATTCACAGAAAGCCATGAATATCAGTCCAAGGAGCTGGATTTTATTTGGTAATCATGAAGACTTATGAAAGGTCTGTGAACATTGCAGATACATGATCTGGAAAGGAATTTTTAAAAATACTTTTTTAAATCGAAATATAATTGACATATAACATTGTGTAAGTTTAAGATGAAAAATGTTTTGGTTTGATACATTTATATATTGCAATATGATTATAGTAGAGTTAGCTAATGCCTTTATGATGTCACATATTTATCATTTCTTTTGTGTTGAGAACAGTTAAGATTTAGTCTCTTAGTAACCTTGAAGTTTATAATATAGTATTGTTTACTATAATCACTATGTTGTATATTAGAGCTCCAGAACTTATCTACTACTTGTAAGTTTGTACCTTTAAACGACATCTCCCCATTTCCTCACCAACCCTAACCTCTGGTAACTACCATTCTACTATCATTTGCACAAGTTCAGTTGTTTTAGATTCCACATATAAGTGATATCATACAGTATTTGTCCTTCTCTAACTTATCTCACTTAGCACAATGCCTTCAAGGTCCATCCATGTTGTCACAAATGGCAGGATTGACTTCTTTCTCATACACATGCCATATTCTCTTGTATATGTGTGTGTGTTTGTGTATGTATGTGTATATCTCACATTTTCTTTTCCATTGGTGGATACTTAGGTTGTTTCTGTACCTTTGCTATTGTGAATAATGCTGCAGTGAACATGGGGATGCAGATATCCCTGTGCAACACTGATTTTAATTCCTCCAGATATATACCGAGAAGTGGAATTTCTGGATAATATGGTAGTACAATATTTGCTTTTTGAGTAATAACCATACTGTTTTCCATAATAGCTATACCAATTTACATTCCCACAAAGAGTGCATAAAGGTTCCTATTTCTCCACATCCTTGCCAACATTTGTTATCTCTTGTCTTTTGGATAAAAAGCCATCCTAGCAGGCAAGTTGATGTCTCATTGTGGTTTTGAGTTGCATTTCCCTGATGATTAGTGATGTTGAACACATTTTCACACACCTGATGGCCATTTGTATGTCTTCTTTGGAAAAATGCCTACACAGGTCCTTTGCCCATTTTTTAATTGGATTATTTTCCCTTTTGCTGTTGAGTTGTATGAGTTCTTTATATGTTATGAATATCAATTCCTAATCAGATATATGGTTTGGGAGTATTTCCTCCCATTCTGCAGGTTTTCTTTTCCATTTATTGTTTGTTTCCTTAGCTGTTCAGAAGCTTTTTAGTTTAATGTAGGCCAGCTTGTTTATTTTAATTTTTGTTGCCTGTGCTATTGGTGACTTATCCAAGAAATTATTGCCAAGACCAATGTCAAGGCTCTTTTCCCCTATGTTTTCTTCAAGGAGATTTACAGTTTCAGGTATTACATTTAAATCTTTGGTCCATTTCAAGTTAATTTTATGTGAGTGGTGTAAGGTAGGGGTTCAGTTTTATTCTTTTTCAAGTGGATATCCAGTTTTCCCAATATCTTTTATTGAAGAGACTGTCCTTTCCCCAATGTGTGTTCTTGGCTCCATCATCAAAAATTAGTCGAGAATATTTGTGAGGTTTTATGTCTGGGGTCTTTATTTTGTTCCACTGATCTATGTGCCTATTTTTATGCCAGTAACATACTGTTTTGATTACTATAGCTTTGTAATATAGCTTGAAATCAGGTATTGTTATACCTCCAGCTTTGCCCTTCTTTCTCAAGATTGCTTTGGCTATTCAGGGTCTTTTGTGGTCTGAAACAAATTGTAGAATAATTTTTCCTATTTCTGTGAATAGGAATGTCTTTGGAATTTTGACTGGGATTACATTGAATCTGTAGATCATTATGGGTAGTATGGACATATTTACAGTATTAATCTTCAAATCCAGGAACCTGAGATATCTTTTTATTTATTTGTGTCTTCTTTAATCTCTTTCAATCAATGTCTTATAGTTTACAGTGTGCAGGTCTTTCACCTCCTTGGTTAAATTTATTCCTCAATATTTCATTATTTTCAATGCTATTGTAAATGGGATTGCTTTCTTAACTTCTCTTTCAGATAATTCATTGTTAGTGTATAGAAGTGCAACTGATTTCTGTGTATTGATTTTGTATCCTAAAACTTTACTGAATTCATTTATTTGTTCTAACAGTTTTTTAGTGGAGTCTTCAAGGTTTTCTACATGTAAGATTATATCATCTGCAAACAGAAATGATTTTACTTCTCCTTTCTGATGTGGGTGTTTTTATTTCTTTTCCTTGCCTAATTGCTCTGGCTAGAACTTTTATTATTATGTTGAATACAAATGGTAAGAATGGGCATCTCTGTATTGATCTTACAGGAAAGAGTTTTAACTTATTACCACTGAGTATGATGTTATTTGTGGGCTTGTCATAGATGACCTTTATTATGCTAAGGAATATTCCTTCTATACCCAATTTAATGAACATTTTCATCATGAAATGATGTATTTGTCAAATACTTTTTCTGCCCCTGTTGAGATGATTATATCATATTTATCTTTCATTCTATTAATGTGGTGTATTACATTTGTTGTTTTTCATGTGTTAAACCATCCTTGCATCCAGGGATAAATCTCACTTGATCAAGGTGAATGATTTTTTTTTTTACATCTTTATTGGAGTATAATTGCTTTACAATGGTATGTTAGTTTCTGCTGTATAACAAAGTGAATCAGTTATACATATACATATGTTCCCGTATCTCTTCCCTCTTGCGTCTCCCTCCCTCCCACCCTCCCTATCCCACCCCTCCAGGCAGTCACAAAGCACCGAGCTGATCTCCCTGTGCTATGCTCATTGCAGCTCTATTTACAATAGCCCAGAGAAGGAAACAACCTAAGTGTCCATCATCAGATGAATGGATAAAGAAGATGTGGCACATATATACAATGGAATATTACTCAGCCATAAAAAGAAACGAAATTGAGCTATTTGTAATGAGGTGGTGAATGATATTTTTAATGTGCTTTTGAAAACAGTTTGCTAATATTTTGTTGAGAATTTTTACATCTTTATCGGGGATATTTGTCTGTAATTTTATTTTCTTGTGGTGTCTTATTTGGCTTTGATATCAGGGTAATGCTGGCTGCATAAAATGAATTTGGGAGTGTTCCCTCCTCTTCAGATGTTTGCAACAGTTTGAGAAGGATTGGTGTTAATTCTTCTTTAAATGTTTGGTAGAATTCACTGGTGAAACCATCTGATCCTTTGCTTTTCTGTGTTTGGGAGTTTTCTGATTACTGATTCAATCTCCTTAATTGTTAAGGGTTTCTTTAGATTTTCTATTTATTCATGATTCATCTTTTGGTGGGTCATATGTTTCTAGGAATTTATCCATTTCTTCTCGGTTATCCAGTTTGTTGGCATATAATTGTAGTCTCTCATAATTTTTTATATTTCTGTGCTATCAATTGTAATATCTCCTCTTTCATTTCTAGTTTTATTTATTTGTGTCTTCTTTCTTGTTTTCTTAGTTAATCTGGCTAAAGCCTTGCCAATTTTGTTTATCTTTTCAAAGAGCCAGCACTTAGTTTCACTGATCTTTTCTATTGTTTTTCTGGTCTCTATTTCATTTATTTCTGCTCTGATCTTTTTTTTATTAAGTCTATTTTGTCTGATATGAGAATTGCTACTCCAGCTTTCTTTTGGTTTCCATTTGCATGAAATATCTTTTTCCATCCCGTTACTTTCAGTCTGTATGTGTCTCTAGGTCTGAAGTGGGTCTCTTGAGGACAGCAAATATATGGGTCTTGTTTTTATATCCATTAAGCTAATCTGTGTGTTTTGGTGGGAGCATTTAGCCCATTTACATTTAAGGTAATTATTGATATGTATGTTCCTATTCCCATTTTCTTAATTGTTTTGGGTTCGTTATTGTAGGTCTTTTCCTTCTCTTGTGTTTCTTGCCTAGAGAAGTTCCTTTAGCATTTGTTGTAGAGCTGGTTTGGTGGTGCTGAACTCTGTCAGCTTTTGCTTGTCTGTAAAGGTTTTAATTTCTCCATCAAATCTGAATGAGATCCTTGCTGGGTAGAGTAATCTTGGTTGCAGGTTTTTCTCCTTCAACACTTTCAATATGTCCTGCCACTCCCTTCTGGCTTGCAGAGTTTCTGCTGAAAGATCAGCTGTTAACCTTATGGGGATTCCCTTGTGTGTTATTTGTTGTTTTTCCCTTGCTGCTTTTAATATGCTTTCTTTGTATTTAATTTTTGATAGTTTGATTAATATGTGTCTTGGCATGTTTCTCCTTGTATTTATCCTGTATGGGACTCTCTGTGCTTCCTGGACTTGATTAACTATTTCCTTTCCCATATTAGGGAAGTTTTCAACTATAATCTCTTCAAATATTTTCTCAGTCCCTTTTTTTTCTCTTCTTCTTCTGGAACCCCTATAATTCGAATGTTGGTGCATTTAATGTTGTCCCAGAGGTCTCTGAGAGTGTCCTCAGTTCTTTTCATTCTTTTTTCTTTATTCTGCTCTGCAGTAGTTATTTCCAGTATTTTATCTTCCAGGTCACTTATCTGTTCTTCTGCCTCAGTTATTCTGCTATTGATCCCATCCAGAGTATTTTTCATTTCATTTATTGTGTTGTTCATCATTGTTTGTTTCATCTTTAGTTCTTCTAGGGCCTTGTTAAATGTTTCTTGCATTTTGTCTATTCTATTTCCAAGATTTTGGATAATCTTTACTATCATTATTCTGAATTCTTTTTCAGGTAGACTGCCTATTTCCTCTTCATTTGTTAGGTCTGGTGGGTTTTTATCTTGCTCCTTCATCTGCTGTGTGTTTTTCTGTCTTCTCATTTTGCTTATCTTACTGTGTTTGGGATCTCCTTTTTGCAGGCTGCAGGTTCGTAGTTCCCGTTGTTTTTGGTGTCTGTCCCCAGTAGCTAAGGTTGGTTCAGTGGGTTGTGTAGGCTTCCTGGTGGAGGGGACTAGTGCCTGTGTTCTGGTGGGTGAGGCTGTATCTTGTCTTTCTGGTGGGCAGGTCCATGTTTGGTGGTGTGTTTTGGGGTGTCTGTGGCCTTATTATGATTTTAGGCAGCCTCTCTGCTAATGGGTGGGGTTGTGTTCCTGTCTTGGTAGTTTTTTGGCATAGGATGTCCAGCACTGTAGCTTGCTGGTCGTTGAGTGAAGCTGGGTGCTGGTGTTGAGATGGAGATCTCTGGGAGATTTTCACCATTTGTTATTATGTGGAGCTGGGAGAGCTCTTGTGGCCCAGTGTCCTGAAGTTGGCTCTCCCACCTCAGAGGCACAGCACTGACTCCTGGCTGTAGCACCAAGAGCCTTTCATCCACATGGCTCAGAATAAAAGGGAGAAAAAGTAGAAAGAAAGAATTAGTAGAAGTAGAATGAAAGAAAGAAAGAAAGAAAGGAGGGAGGGAGGAAGGAAGGAGGGAAGGAAGGAAAAAAGAAAGAAAGAAGATAAAGTAACAAAATAAGATAAAATATAATAAAGTTATTAAAATAAAAAAATAATTATTAAGAAAAGAAATAAAAAAATTTTTTAAAAAACGGACAGATAGAACCCTAGGACAAATGGTGGAAGCAAAGCTATACAGACAAAATCTCACACAGAAGCATACACATACACACTCACAAAAAGAGGAAAAGGGGAAAAAATCATAAATCTTGCTCTCAAAGTCCACCTCCTCAATTTGGGATGATTCGTTGTCTATTCATGTATTCCACATATGCAGAGTACATCAAGTTGATTGTGGAGCTTTAATCCGCTGCTCCTGAGGCTGCTGGGAGAGATTTCCCTTTCTCTTCTTTGTTCTCACAGCTCCCAGGGGCTCAGCTTTGGATTTGGCCCCGCCTCTACGTGTAGGTCGTCAGAGGGCGACTGTTCTTCGCTCAGACAGGACGGGGTTAAAGGAGCCGCTGATTCGGGGTTCTGGCTCACTCAGGCCAGGGGGAGGGTGGGGCACGGAGTGCGGGGTGAGCCTGCGGTGGCGGAGGCCAGCGTGACATTGCACCAGCCTGAGGCGCGCCGTGCGTTCTCCCGGGGGAGTTGTCCCTGTATCCTGGGACCCTGGCAGTGGTGGGCTGCACAGGCTCCCGGAAGGCGGGTGTGGACAGTGACCTGTGCTCGCACACAGGCTTTTTGGTGGCAGCAGCAGCAGCCTTAGTGTCTCCTGCCCGTCTCTGGGGTTTGCGCTTTTAGCTGCGGCTTGAGCCCGTCTCTGGAGCTCCTTTAAGCAGCGCTCTGAATCCCCTCTCCTCGCACACCAGGAAACAAAGAGGGAAGGAAAAGTCTCTTGCCTCTTTGGCAGGTCCAGACTTTTCCCTGGACTCCCTCCCAGCTAGCCGTGGTGCACTAACCCCCTGCAGGCTGTGTTCATGCCGCCAACCCCAGTCCTCTCCCGGCGCTCTGACCAAAGCCCAAGCCTCAGCTCCCAGCCCCGCCTGGCCCGGCAGGTGAGCAGACAAGCCTCTCGGGCTGGTGAGTGCTGGTCCGCCCTGATCCTCTGTGCAGGCATCTCTCCCCGCTTTGCCCCCCCGCACCCCTGTTGCTGTGCTCTCCTCCATGGCTTCGCAGCTTCCCCCTCTGCCACCCACCGTCTCCGCCCGTGAAGGGGCTTCCTAGTGTGTGGAAACCTTTCCTGCTTCACAGCTCCCTCCCACTGGTGCAGGTCCCGTTTCCCTATCCTTTTGTCTCTGTTTATTCTTTTTTCTTTTGCCCTACCCAGGTACGTGGGGGGGTTTCTTGCCTTTTGGGAGGTCTGAGGTCTTCTGCCAGTGTTCAGTAGGTGTTCTGTAGGAGTTGTTCCACGTGTAGATGTATGTCTGTTGTATCTGTGGGGAGGAAGGTGATCTCCACGTCTTACTCTTCTGCCATCTTCCCGGAAGCTCTGTGTTCTGATCTTTGATAATTCCTTTCTTCTGTTAACTTTCGGCTTAGTTTGTTCTTCTGTTTGTAGCTTGTTTGAGATCTTTCTTGTTTCTTAATGTAGGCATTTATTGCTATACACGTCCCTCTGGGAACTGCTTTTGCAGCATCCCACATGTTTTGATATGTTGTCCTTCCATTTTCATTTGTTTCAAAATATTTCTTGATTTCCATGTTGATCTCTTCTTTAACCCATTTGTTGTTCGGGAGCATGTTGTTCAATTCCACATATTTTCAATTTTCCAGCATTCCTCCTGTTATTGATTTCTAGTTTCATATTTCTGTGGTTGGAAAACATAGTTTTTATGATTTCAATCTTCTTAAATTTGCTAAGACATGTTTTATGATATATTACATGAACCATCCTGGAGAATGTTCTGTGTGTGCTAGAGAAAATGTGTATTCTGCTGCTGTTGGATGGGATGTTCTGTAAATGTCTGTTTGGTTTATTTGGTCCAAGGTATCATTCAGATCCATTATTTCCTTATTCATCTTCTATTTGAATGATGGATCAGTTATTGAAAGTGTGGTATTGAAGTCCCCTAGTGTTACTTCATTGCTGTCTATTTTTCCCTTCAGATCCATTGATAACTGTTTAATATATTTATGTGCTACAATATTGAGTGTGCATGAGTTTACAGTTGTTATATCCTTGTGAAGAATTGACCCTTTTATCATTATATAATGACCTTCTTGTATCCAGTTACAGTTTTTTACTTAAAGTATCTTTCGTCTGATATAAATATGGCTACCCCTGCTCTCTTTTCATTTCCATTTGCTTGAAATACCTTCATCCCTTCACTTTCAGCCTGTGAGTGTGCTTAATGCTTAAGTGAGCCTCTTATAGGCAGCATATAGATGGGCCTTGGTATTTGTTGTTGTTGTTTTTATCCATTTAGCTTCTTTGTGTCTTTTAATTGAAGAATTTAAAACATTTATATTTAAAGACATGATTGGATAAAGACTTACTATCACTAAATTTTAATCATGATTTCTGATTGTTTTGAAGTTCCTTAGTTTCCTTCCTCCTCTCTTGCTGTCTTTTTGTTAGTTGATGATTGTTTTAGTGGGTTGCTTTGATTCTTTTCTCTACATTGTTTGTGTATCTAATTTTTGCTCTGTGGTTATCATGAGGCTTTCATAATGTATCTTATAATCTTCTATTTTAAGCTGATAACAACTTCAATTGCATAAGAAAGTTTTACACATTTACTTGCCCCCACAGTTTATATTGATGCCTCACTTTTCATCTTTTTATGTTATGTATCTATCAACATAATATTATAGCTGTAACTATTTTCTTTTTTTCCTATCAGACAAAATGTATTTTATTTTTTTATGCTTCTTCTTCAAGATTAACATCTTTTTTATTAAATTTTTTTTTATTGAAATATGGTTGATTTATAATGTGTTAGTTTCAGGTATACAGCTCAGTAACTCATATATGTATAACTGAGTTTTTTATATATATATATTCTTTTTTATAATATCTTCCATTATAGGTCATTACAAGATATTGAATATAGTTCCCTATGCTATACAGTAGGTCCTTGTTGGTTATCTATTTTATATAGAGTAGTAGGTATATTTTAATCCCGAACTCCTAATTTATCCCTCCCCCCTTCCCCTTTGGTAACCATAAGTTTGTTTTCTATGTCTGTGAGTCTGCTTCTGTTTTGTAAATAAGTTCATTTGTATCATTTTTTTAGATTCCACATATAAGTGATATCATATGATATTTGTCTTTCTCTGTCTGACTTACTTCACTTAGTATAATCTCTTGGTCCAGCCATATTGCTGCAAGTGGCATTATTTCATTCTTTTCATGGCTGAGAAATATTCCATTGGTGTGTATATGTATGTGTATATGCATGTATGTGTGTGTGTGTGTGTGTGTGTATATATATATACATATATATATTTCACACCTTCTTTATACATTCATCTGTCGATGAAAAACTTAGGTTGCTTCCATGTCTTGGCTACTGTAAATAGTGCTAAAGTGAACAGTGAGGTGCATGTATCTTTGCAAGTTATGGTTTTCTCCGGATATATGCCCCGGAGTGGGATTGTAGGATCAATAATATGGTAGCTGTATTTTTAGTTCATTAAGGAAGCTCCATACTGTTCTCCATAGTGGCTGTACCAATTTACATTCCCACCAACAGTGTAGGAGTGTTCCTTTTTCTCCACACCCTCTCCAGCATTTATTATTTGTAGATATTTTGATGTTGGTCATTCTGACTGGTGTGAGGTGATACGGGTGTGGTGTATTGTATTTTGATTTGCATTTCCCTAATACTTAGCAGTGTCGTGCATCTTTTTATGTGCCTTTCTGCCAACTGTATGTCTTCTTTGGAGAAATGTCTTTTTAGACCTTCTGTCCATTTTTTGATTAGGTTGTTTGTTTTTTTGATATTGAGCTGTATGAGCTGTTTGTATATGTTGAAAATTAATCCCTTTCAATCATATCATTTGCAAATATTTTCTTCCATTCTGTAGGTTGTCTTTTTGTTTTGTTTATGGTTTCCTTTGCTGTGTAAAAGCTTTCAAGTTTAATTAGGTCCCATTTGTTTATTTCTGTTTTTATTTCCATTACTCTAGGAGATGGATCCAAAAAGGTATTGCTGCAATTATGTCAAAGAGTATTCTGCCTAAGTTTTCCTCTAGGAGTTTTATAGTATCTGGTCTTATTTTTAGGTCTTTAATCCATTTTGAGTTTATTTTTGTGTATAGTGTGAGTAGTCTAACTTCATTGATTTACATGTGGCGGTCCAATGTTCCCCTGCCACTTGCTGAAGAGACTCTCTTTTCTGCAGTGTATATTCCTGCCTGCTTTGTCATAGATTAGTTGACCATATGTGCATGAGTTTATTTCTGGGCTTTCTATCGTGTTCCATTGACCTATGTCTGTTTTAAATGCCAGTATACTGTTTTGATTACTGTAGCTTTGTAGTATAGTCTGAAGTCAGGGAACCTGATTCCTCCAGCTCCGTTTTTGTTTCTCAGGATTGCCTTGGTTATTCAGGGTCTTTTGTGTTTCCATAAAAATTAAAATTTTTTTGTTCCAGTTCTGTGAAAAATGCCATTTGTAATTTGATAAGGATTGCATTGAATCTGTAGATTGCCTTGGGTAGTATAGTCATTTTGACAATATTAATTCTTCCAATCCAAGAACATGGTTTATCTTTCCATCTGTCTGTGTTGTCTTCGATTTCTTTCATCAGCATCTTATAGTTTTGGGAGTACAGGTCTTTTGCTTCCTTTGGTAGGTTTATTCCTAGGTATTTTATTCTTTTTGATGCAATGGTAAATGGGATTGTTTCCTTAATTTCTCTTTCTGACCTTACATTGTTAGTGTATAGAAATGCAACAGATTTCTGTGTATTAATTTTGTACCCTGCAACTTTACCAAAATCATTGATGAACTCTAGTAGTTTTCTTGTAGCATCTTTAGGACTTTCTATGTATAGTATCACGTTATCTGCAAACAGTGACAGTTTTACTTCTTCTTTTCCAATTTGTATTCCTTCTATTTCTCTTTCTTCTCTGATTTCCATGGCTAAGACTTCCAAAACTATGTTGAATGAAAGTGGTGAGAGTGGACCTCCTTGTCTTATTCCTGATCTTAAAGGAAATGCTTTCAGCTTTTCACCATTGAGTATGATATTACCTGTGGGTTTGTCATATATGGCCTTTATTATGTTAAGGTATGTTACCTCTCTGTCCACTTTCTGCAGAGTTGTTATCATAAATGGATGTTGAATTTTATCAAAACCTTTTTCTGCATCTATTGAGATGATCAGAAGGTTTTTATTCTTTGATTTGTTAATGTGGTATATCATACTGATTGATTTGTGAATATTGAAAAATCCTTGCATCCCTCAGATAAATCCCACTTGATCATGTATATGACCCTCTTAATGTATCGTTGGATTTGGTTTGCTAGTATTTTGTTGAGGATTTTTGCATCAATGTTCATCAGTGATATTGGCCTGTAATTTTCTTTTTTTGTGATATCTTTGTCTGGCTTTGGTATCAGGGTGATGGTGGCCTCATGGAATGAGTTCATAAGTATTCTTTCTTCTGCAACTTTTTGAAGTAGTTTCAGAAGCATAGGTGTTAATTCTCTAAATGTTTGATAGAATTTGCCTGTGAAGCCATCTGGTCCTGGACCTTTGTTTGTTGGGAGTTTTTAAATCACAGATTCAATTTCAGTACTTGTAATTGTTCTGTTCACATTTTCTATTTCTTCCTGGTTCAGTCTTGGGAGATCGTACCTTTCTAAGAATTTGTTCATTTCTTCTGTGTTGTCCATTTTATTGGCATATAGGTGCTTGTAGTAGTCTTTTATGGTCCTTTGTATTTCTGTGGTGTTGGTTGTAACTTCTTTTTCATTTATAATTTTATTGATTTGGGCCCTCTCCCTTTTTTTCTTGATAAGTCTGGCTAAAGGTTTATCAATTTTGTTTTTCCTTTCAAAGAACCAGCTTTTAGTTTCATTGACCTTTTCTATTGTTTTTTAGTCTTTTTCATTTATTTCTGCTCTGATCTTTATGGTTTCTTTACTTACACTAACTTTGAGTTTTGTTTATTCTTTTTTCTCTAGTTGCTTCAGGTGTAACGTTAGGTTGTTCATTTGAAATTTTTCTTGTTTCCGGAGGTAAGCTTGTATCTCTATTAACTTCCCTCTTAGAACTGTTTTGTTGCACCCCATAAGTGTTGGATCATCATGTTTTCATTTTCATTTGTCTCTAGGCATTTTTTATTTCCTCTTTGATTTCTTCAATGATCCATTGGTTGTTTCATAACATATTGTTTAACCTCCACCTGTTTGTATTTTTTGAAGTTTTTTCTTGTAGTTGATTTCTAGCTTCATAATGTTGTGGTTAGAAAAGATGCTTGATATGATTTCAGTTTTCTTAAATTTACTGAGGCTGCTTTTCAGGCCAGCATGTGATCTATCCTGGAGAATGTTCCATGTGCACTTGAAAAGAATGTGTATTCTGCTGCTTTTGGATGAAACACTCTAGATATCAATTAAGTCCATACGGTTTAATGCATCATTTAAGGCCTGTTTTCCTTACTGATTTCCTGTCTGGATCATCTGTCCATTGATGTAAGTGGGGTGTTAAAATCTCCCAGTATTATTGTGTTACTGTCGATTTCTCCCTTTATGTCTGTTAACATTTGCCTTCTATATTGAGGTGCTCCGATATTGGGTGCATATATATTTACAATTGTTACATCTTCTTCTTGGATTGATCCCTTGATTATGTAGTGTCCTTTGTCTCTTGTCTTTCTTTGTCTCTTTAAAGACTTTTGTCTTTAAAGTCTATTTTGTCTGATATAAGTATTACTCCTCCAGCTTTCTTTTGATTTCCATTTGCATGGAATACTTTTCCATCCCCTCACTTTCAGTCTGTATGTGTCTCTAGGTCTGAAGTGGGTCTCTTGTACACAGCGTTTATACAGGTCTTGTTTTTGTATCCATTCAGCCAGTCTGTGTCTTTTTGTTGGAGCATTTAATCCATTTAAATTTAGGTAATTATTGATATGTATATTCTTACTGCTATTTTGTTAATTGTTTTGGATTTGTTTTTGTAGGTCTTTTTTCTTCCTTTCCTCTTTTGTTCTCTTGTGATTTGTTGACTATTTTAGTGTTGTGTTTGGATTACTGTTTCTTATTTGTGTATATATCTATTATATATTTTTGGTTTGTGTTTACCATGAGGTTTTGATGTAACAGTCTACATATATGCATGATTGTTTTAAATTGCTGATCTCTTAATTTCAAATGTATTGGAAATATCCAGCATTTGTACTCTCCTCCTCTCACGATTACTGGTTTAGATATCATATTTGTGTATGGATGATTTCCTACCTTTATTGTATGTTTGCCTTTATTAGTGTGCTTTCCCATTTCATAATTTTCTTGTTTCTAGTTGTGACCTTTTCTTTTCTGCCTACAGAAGTTCCTTTAGCATTTGTTGTAAAGCTAGTTTGGTGGTGCTGAATTCTTTTAGCTTTTGCTTGTCTGTAAAGCTTTTGATGTCTCCATCGAATCTGAATGAGAGCCTTGCTGGGTAGAGTATTTTTGGTTGTAGGTTTTTCCCTTTCATCACTTAAAATATATCATGCCACTCCTTTCTGGCCTGCAGAGTTTCTGCTGAAAAATCAGCTGATGATAACCTTATGGGGTTTCCCTTGTATGTTATTTGTTGCTTTTAAAATTTTCTCTTTATCTTAATTTTTGTCAGTTTGATTACTATGTGTCTCAGCCTGTTCCTCCTTTGCTTGATCCTGTATGGTACTCTCTGTGATTCCTGGACTTGGGTGACTGCTTCCTTTCCCATGTTAGGGATGTTTTCAGCTATTTCCTTTTCAAATATCTTCTCAGGTCCTTTCTCTCTCTCTCCTCTTTCTGGGATCCCTATAATGTGAATATTGCTGCATTTGACATTGCCCCAGAAATCTCTTAAACTGTCCTCATTTTTTTTTCATTCTTTTTTCTTTATTCTGTTCCATGGCAGTTATTTCCACCACTCTGTCTTCCAGCTCATGTATCTCTTCTTCTGCCTCATTTATTCTACTATTGATTCCTTCTAGCATATTTTTCATTTCAGTTATTGTATTCTTCAACTATTCAGTTCTTTATTTTTTCTAATTCTTTGTTAAAAACTTCTTGTAACTTCTTGCTCTGTGCATCCACTATTTTCACAGGATCTTGGATCATCTTTATGATCATTACTTTGAATTCTTTATCTGGTAAATTGGCTACCTCCATGCCACTTAGTCGTTCTTTTGGGGTTTTATCTTATTCCTTCATCTGCAACATATTCCTCCACTGTCTCACTTTTTCTAAACCTTCTATTTGGGTTTTTATGTATGTGGAAGGTTAGCTATGTTTCTCCAGCTTGGAGAAGTGGCCATCTGTATGGGATGTGCTATATGCCCCAGTAGTACTCTCTCATCACCCACGGGCCAGGGACCAGCTGGCCCCAAGGTAGATTCTGAGCTGTGTTTGTGAACTCAGTTCCACAGGCTATGGGACTGTATATTTCTTGCTTCTGGTGTCTGCCCCCTGGTGGGTGAGGCTGGTCTAGAGGTTCCTGCAGGCTTCCTGGTGGGAGGGACTGGTGCCTGCCCACTGGTGTGTGGAGGTGTGTCTTGGCCCTCTGGTGGGCAGTGCCATGTCAAGGGGAGTGTCTAGAGATGGCTGTGAGCTCAGGAAGTCTTTAGGCAGCCTGTCTGTTGATGGATGGGACTGTGTTCTTGCCCCATTGGCTGTTTGACCCAAAGTGTCCCAGCACTGGAGTCTAGAGGCTGTTGAATTGGGCCAGGTCTTGGTGCTAATGTCCAAGCAAGATGTCAGCCTTCAGATGGGTACTCCCAGGTGTGTTCACCTCCAGCTTTTATGTCCCAAGGAAACCACAGTTGCCCTCTGCCTCCTCAGGAGACCCTCGAAGACCAGCAAGTAGGTCTGCCCCAGGCTCCTATGAAGTCACTGCTTTTGCCCTGCGTCCCGGTGCATGCAAGACCTTGTGTGTGTCCTCCAAGAGTAGAGTCTCTGTTTCCCCTCTGTGTTTTTAATTTTGTTTTATATTGGTGTATAGCTGGTTAACAATGTTGTGTTAGTTTTGGGTGTACAGCAAAGTGATTCAGTTATACATATACCTGTATCTATTCTTTTTAAAGTTCTTTTCCCATTTAGGTTATTACAAAATATTGAGCTATACAGCACTTTTTTCATTCTAATTTCTAATTTCTTTTGTTTAATTCTCCTCTGACTGGATAATATCAAACTATCTGTCTTCAAGCTCACAGATTCTTTCTTCTGCCTGATTGAGCATACTGTTGAAGCTGTCTATTGCATTTTTCATTTTATCCATTGTATTCATCTTCAGAACTTCTGTTTGGTTCATTTTTTAAAAATTTCTGTTTCTTTGTTGAGTTTCTCATTTTGTTCATGTATTATTTTCCTGAGTACATTGATTTGTCTATCTGTGTTCACTTGAATCTCATTGAGCATCCTTAAAATTATTATTATTAATTATACACACAAAAATTCAGGCTGGTTGTTACCTATAGGGGAACAGGAGGGGCTGGGTTGGATTAGAAAAGTACGCACAGGGGCTTTTGGGGTTCTGGTTATTTGGTTACATAGAGGTTCACTTTATAATAATTGAACACTATGCAGATATGCATTTTTATACTTTTCTCAATGTACAGTTCACAAATGTCTAAAATATAAAACTTTTATGAGTTTTAAAATTGTACAATGCTGTCAAATTATACATATCCTTTTGAAGCCCAATATGTTATTCAGATTTTTGATTTTGGGCTTTATCTGGCTTAATACATGTCAATCTAATTTACTCATTTTCATTGCTGTCTAGGATCATATGCATAAGCCAGAGTTTACACTTTCATTCTCTAACTGAGCAAGCGTGATTTCATATTTATGTTTTGCAATTAAAACAGCACAGTATGGGCTTCCCTGGTGGCGCAGTGGTTGAGAGTCCACCTGCTGATGCAGGGGACACGGGTTCGTGCCCTGGTCTGGGAAGATCCCACATGCCGTGGAGCGGCTGGGCCCATGAGCCATGACCACTGAGCCTGTGCATCCGGAGCCTGTGCTCCACAACGAGAGAGGCCACAACAGTGAGAGGCCCACATACTGCAAAAAACAAAACAAAACATAAAAAACAGTACAGTAGAGAAAACTTGGTACTTTCCTCCTTATGCTCAGGCGAGAAGGTTTCTAGTAAAGTCAAATGGACTTGAAATTGCTGAGTCACAAGGACTGTACATCTTCAACTCCGTTAGATCCTGTCAAATTGCTCCTGGAAGTAATTGCATCATCTGACCCTCAGAATAATTCCTGGTTCCTCCATGTTCCCCAGTATTTGCTATTACCAAACTTTTCAGCCTTTGCACATATGCTGGCTATGAGATGAATCCCCTTGGTGTTTTAACTTGCATCTTCCCAGTTACTAGTAACATTGAGCATCTTTTCTTGTGTGTCTTGACATTTCTGGATCCTCTTTCATGAACCGTGTGTTCTTATCCCTTGCCCATTTTCAATTGAGCTGTTTCTCTTTTTCTAATTGGCATGTAGGAGTTCTTTATATTTTGAACTCTTTTTCAGATAACTCACAGATCTCCATTTCTTTGGGGTCAGTTATTGGAGTATTATTTTGTTCCTTTAGTGGTATCACATTTCCTTACATTTTCATGTTTATGATTGGTTTGTATTGATGTCTGTGCATTTAAGGGTGCACTCACCTCTTCCATTCTTTTTGGACTGGCTACAGTAGTGAAAGACTTTCACTTGGAGGTAGCTTTAAAAGGCACCAGCTGGGTGGGATGCAGCATCCTTGGTTCCTGGGGAGGCACAGTGGTGTAGTCTCCATGCTGCTCCATTGGCAGACATTGCCATTGGCCAGACTGTGGGTGTCTTCTGTGGCCAAGGCTGCAGAGGACCTGCAGGTGGCAATGGCAGATAGGGCTATTGGAATCTTCAGAGGCTAAGGCTACTAGGGTCTTTCTGTTCTCACCCCTTATTTTTTTGCCCATGGGAGGGTGTTCTACCTGAGGAGATCCTTCTCAATGCCTGGTCTGGCATGCTGACACATAGAGCCCTAGGATCCAGTGCACATGGAACTAACACAGCACCTGGGTCCTGGAGCACAGGTGCACTTGCTGCAGCTATATCACTGGTTTCTAGGATGTGGGCATGTGTAGATATCCCATGGAACCAGTACCTGGGTCTCAGGGGCTCACCGCTGTGACTCTGGCTGGTAGGGAGAGGGCAGAATGCAGCAGTTCCACAAGCCATGGGATGACAAGGTACAATGGTGGCTTGAGCCCAGGGGCCAGGGTACAGTAGTAGCATAGCCTGGGGATGGTGGGTCAAAGTTTCAACTCTGGCCCCAGGGGGAAGTTGCAGGAGAGCAGTAACACAACTCTGGTAGTAGTCTGTTAAAGCTATGTGTTGGGATCCAGGGACCTGGGCACAGGGCAATGGCAGCACAGTGCTGGCAATGATGGTCAGAGCTGTGACCTGGAACCCAGGGGATGGGGCTTAGGGAAGTGGCTACCTAGTCCCAGCTATCATGTGTCAGAGCCCTAACCTGAAACCTGAGGGGAGAGCTCAGGTCAGTGATAACACACCTGGGAATGATGTTTCAAAGCGTTGATCTGGGAAGGGGGTTGGTGGAGAGCTCAGGGTAGAGGTAGCCTGGTTTCAGCAGTGATGGGCCAGAGACACAACCTGGAATCCAGAGTTCAGGGTTCAGGGCAGTGGAGTCCACCTCAGCAATGACAGTTCAGAGTCTTGACCTCGGATTGGGATGTGTGGCCCAGGGCAGCAGCCGCATCCCATGCAATGAAGACCCAGAGCCACAACCTGGAATGCAGTGGGTGGGTCCCAGATGGCAGCATCAAGACCCTGATAATGGAGGTCTAAGAGTGACTTGGGACCCAAGAGGTGGGGCTTAGGGCAATTTTAGCCCCACTGGCAATGATGATTCAGAGCCTTGTCCTGGAACCTGGTGGGTGGGACTCAGGGCAGCAGCAGCAAAGCCTGGATAATGGCAGCCATAGTGTGACTTATAACCAAGGTGGCTAGGCCAGGGCAGAAGAGGCTTTCCTGGTGAAGGTGGGACAAAGCCTTGACTGTGGCCAGGGGAGGGTGAAGAGCAGAGGCAGCTCCAATCTCGTATATGGCTGTGGCATCTGATTTCTAAGAGTGGGGCACAGCAGCAGCTGGGGACCCTGAGGGCAAGTCTCACCTCAGTGACAGCTCCAGGGAGTAGAGATGTAGAGGGGGCCACTCCATTTCATCAACTGACATCAGAATCAGGAAAGACTGTGGGAGACCTCTGTAGCAAAAGCTGCAAATGTCCACAGTGGTGAGGCTTTTTGCTGGGGTTCTCCTGCCCTCCTTCTCCCTGTGTGGTGAACTTCCTCAGAGGTGATTCTTCCAGGTGCAGAGCAGGTCCTGACTGGGAGATGAGGTGACATAGGTAGCATGCTTCCTGTACTTTTCTATGTGGCCATCCTTGATTTTTGAGCTCTTCAGGTTTTTGCTACTGCTTCTTTGTTTTCTAGAGCTTTCCCTTAGCTGTTTTCTTCAGTTTGTAGTTATTTATTGTTCTTATGGATTTGTGTGTGTGTGTGTGTGTGTGTGTGTGTGTGTGTGTGTGTGTGTAAGGGGGAGACGAGCTTTGAGACCTCTCCATCTTGTTGACATTACCTTCTGCATAGTAATTTTGGATTTTCTTTATTTTTAAAATCTGTTCTCCCCCAGGAGATACACAGTATTAGGGAAAATGCCATCCTTTTAATGAAGTAAATTTATCCTCTCTTTAGGTTGTTTTATGAACTTTATCAGCAAATCCACATCTGTGCCTCTTCTGCTTCCCCCTGACATAAACACATCAGGGTCCTTCCTCAATGTAGTTGAACTAATACTATTACTTATTACTTACCCTGAACTTAATCACTCGGTGAGCTTAACTTTTCCCATAGCATAGAAGTGCATGTCTTTCAAAGGTGTCTCATTACATTTTCAGGACTTTGGGGGAAAAGGAATGATCAACCTCAATGTATGTTGAGCTTTACCATTTACAAAGCAATTTTATGGTTTATTATCTTATTTCTTCCGAAAGCATTATAAGTTGGGGAATTATCTCTGTTTCACATGCAAGGAAATAGTTCACATGATCAGTTAGTGGCAGATTCAGGACTAAAACTCTGTTCATTTGACCCTAGTTCTTTGGATTTACCACTATTCCATTTTTAAGACTAAAAAATGACTAAACTTGCCTAACCTATAGATACTGTATTAGTAACATCATTTTCATTTTAAATGATGCATTATTAATATCATATTTAGTCCAGCCAGTAATGACAGATATAAGGCAAAACAAGCATGGTTATTGCATCAGTCTCATCAACTTAATAAGCATGTGGCTTTAAACAATCCCTTTCTTTTGTTGGTGTCTTAGGTTGTCCATCTGTAAAATGAAGGGAAATAATTATATGGTCTCTAAGGTCCTCCATAATCCTGACATACTATGATTCTTTGTTGTTCCCCCAGACTATTTTGGATGGGTACAAACTACAGAATCTTCAGCTTGTTGCATTTCAGTTATTTAAGAAGAGAGAGTTCTAACTTGGGTTCTAGATTAAATAAGATTCCAGCTCCCCCTGCAATAATTGACCACATAAGAAGAAAAATTTATCAGGAATCAAGTGCAAAATCATAGAGAAATCTATTGAAAATTGTTTTGGAATGATATTTTGCATTAATTTTTGACTTAAAATTTATTAGTGAAGAATGCTGCTATCAACACAGAGTCAGAAAGGGATGGAAATGCATCATCAAGGAAATTATTATTTCAGTAAGAGAGGCAGCACAGTATATTGGCTTTATATTCAGGAATTCGGGATCCAAATTTTAACTTTTCCATTAACAGTCAGTGTGGTTAAAACTTATGTTCAGGGACTTTACAGTTCCCATCTATAAATCCACCTGGAGTAGATATCTCTGAAGCCCTGTACAGCCTGCTATGACTCTGTGAGGATTCTACTTTTCATCCCCTTCCAGTAATCAAAAAATTGGCTTTTCATTCAATTCATAGACCTGTTTCCCAGAAATCAAACTAGGCTAACCAGGGTCAAGATTCCCTGCAGTGAGAGTTAAGGGAAAATGAGAAAGAGGTTTTCACAAAATCAGTTGAGCTCCTGTAGCCTCTCTCCCCACATCCCATGTAAGATGGATTCAGAACATTGGTGATTAAGTCAAATGTGAGCCAAGACCTGACAGGGTGTCTGTTTTTATCTCTTCAGCATATTGATGTCAGTTAGCTCTGCATTACAGTTTCCTTCTTTCTTCCCCCTTCCAAATGAGGTATCTGTATCACTTGTGGTACTCTTCACTAAACCAGCCAATCACCTCTAGTCTTCACTGGTTTCCAGTGCTTCTTGACCAAAGCTTTCCTTATGGCTTTGGCTGATGGGGGTGCCAATATTTTGTTGTGACTATTTACATTTGAATTATGCATTCAAGTACATAAGCTACTATTTTACAAAAGAGAAAACAAATTTTGAATACTTCTAGATATTAAGTATTAAGTCTGGAACTTTTAATGCATTAGTTAATATTGATACAACATATCAGTGAAGTTATTTTAATTTTAAAGATGAGAAGGCTATTACTAGAGGTGTTATGTGACTTGCTTAAGGTCACTCAACTAATAAATTCAAATTCATGTCTCCAGACTTTTTAGGCCTAGGTACCTTTTCCATTCCACGTGTATATATTTTATCATTTGAGTGTCTCAGAACACCTGTAAGCAGAGGAGCGATTACCTTGTTTAACCTTTTTTTCTGCTCTGTTTTTTTTCTATACACACACAGTTGATGCTCATTAAAGATGCATTGAACGATTATGTGAATTGAATTCGGTTTATGAACTAAGGAATTTGGGTTCAAAATGACTTTTCAAAGTTTATCAGCCAGGGAGTGGCAGTTTAGAGTAAGAACTATTCAATTCAGATGTGCCTACTATTTTGGCAGGAAGACATATTGACTGCCTCTCAAGTTTCCTTCTAACTGTTAACCTGTCTCTTATTGCCCCGATTAACTGGATGGTATGAATAGTTATTATATATCTATTAATGGCAACCTTCTGGGTCCAAAGTAAGAATGGGTAAAACTGAGACCTATAGGACTATAATTTGCTTAATTGTCTACTCCAAATCACGAATACAGCTGACACTAGGATGTAGGATTCCTGACTTCTAGATTATTACTTGATTCTACACCATGCTTCTTGACCCTTGGCAACAGCCATTTCCTTCACTATATCTCTCTTTCCCCAAAACTACCCAGGGCCTTTATTTCTAGTCTCGTCAAACCACACCAAGCCCCTCCTCATAAAGTGAAAGCATTAGTCACAGCCTCGGCCTGATTAGATGATTAGTAAAGTGCCTGCTGCTTGGAAAGGCTTGCAGAAGGCATCCACACTGGATAAGCAGAAGGTAGCTGAGGGTCTCTAGAAAATCAGAAAATTTGGATTATAGTTCTATCTCTGACCCTCACTAGCAATATGACTGTGGGCAAATTTGGTGTTCTCTCTGAGCTTATTTCCCCATGTATGAAATGAAAGAGATTAAGAATCTCTTAAGAGTTCTGGTAGCTTTAACATTTAATGGACTGCTATTGCTTTGTTGCCTTATCTCCATAGGGTGAGAGATAGGTAGATTACATGTAATTCAAAGGTCTTTCTGGGTCTGTTGTCCTGTGAACCTGTGTTTCTCTAGGCTAGAAAAGGGGTAAGTTAACAAAATTTTCCTTTTTATTTGGAGGCCCTTTTGTTCATGAAACAAAATGTGATAAATCAACTTTATGCCATGTATTATTCCCACAGATATCCTGTCCAAGATTTCTACTGGTGTTTCTCCACTGCTGGGTTGGGGCTGGACTGTATGTTTGGCTCATGCCAAAGTGCTTGCTGGTTTGGTTGTGGTACAAAGCTATTTAATTGGCCCAGTCTACTGATTGACATTTTCTTGAATTAAAGTGTTAGACATTTAATTGTTTGCTATTAAGAACTATTATTTTGTGTCTCTTTTTCTTCCACTGCCTCAGACTCTCTCCGAAGCATGCTCCAGATATTCCTGATGACAGCACCGACAACATCACTATATTCACCAGAATCTTGGATCGTCTTCTGGATGGCTATGACAACCGGCTGCGACCTGGGCTTGGAGGTCAGTTATTGTTTCAAGATCTTCTTGGCTATTGTCATCTAAAAAGATTCTTAAGGTACCTTCAATAGTGTCTTGATCAATGAGGTTAGTGTAAAGCTGAGTTTCTTCCCTCTGAGCACTGGAAATTAGTTCTAATCCTTCATTTCAATGGTCAATCTCTCTGGTCTGGTTTTGGAAGGTTCCAAATTTCACTTAGGTAAATGCATGTAGGGTATTAAACCACAACATTTGGTCACACCCATTTCTGGTAATAAAATACCAATCCCTGCCTGGATGGCAGGTGTGTCCCAGGAATAGCTGGGAAACATGTCTTTGTTCTAAAAACCCTGAGCACATATCAGCCTGATATTCCAAAGAGGAGAAATCTGATGGCTAGATGGGATCTCAGTTTAGTATGATCAGCAATATGATCACAATGAAGTAAATGCATTATAATACCTCATGGACCATATTGAAAGGGCAAGTATACCAATGTATTTATGTTTTTTTTCCTGAACCATTTGAGAATTAGATGCAGATATCATAACCCTTTATCCCTAAATACTTCAGTGTGTATTTTCTTAGAACAAAGAAGTTATTTTATAAAATTACAATGAAATTATAAATTCAGAAAATGTGACCTGACATAATACTATTTTCTAATCTGTAGTCCATATTCAAATTTTGCCAATTATCTACATTTATTATATAATATTCTATTGTAATAAAACCCTTTCCTTCTCTTTAATTAGGTAACTATCAGCATGAACAGATGGATTCTTATTCAATGAAATGTAATCCATTAATATTATTATATATTATTATCTATTTTGATTACAATGTTTGTTCATAATTCCCTGTGTTTGCTTGGTGGGAGCTTATTCAAGCTGACTTTTGATATATTCTCATTTTTGAGCACTTTTTGGCACAGTATATTCCAGACTTAACTTGTACTCTCCCTCATTCAGCCTTGTAATCAATCATTTTTTCCAAGAAGAAACAGGATCTTTTTTTGTGGGAAATTATATTTAAAATCCAACTTCTGTGTGCTAGATATTTTCATTGCTACTGGGTGTCATTTGCTTCTAGGACCTTTCAGTGGACAGAATTGAGAAAATAGAAAATTACATATATACATATACACATACCTGTATATATTCATATCTATATACATATAGATATATATACAAATATGTGTATAAATGTAGACATATATGTGTATGTGCATGTGTAATGAGTCTATACTGATACCACTAATTCCAATTGAACAAATTATTCTTCACTGATTTACTAATTTGTTTTATTCTACAATATACATATAATAGTGAATAGTGTTGGAATTACTATACCTATACCACTATAATAAACTCATTTATTAATTAAAGTTAAAGATATGTTTGCATGGTCTTTTTTTGGTGTTGTTTGTTTTTAGATGAAGGCTATATGGCTGTTGCTTTAGTATAAATAATAGATTGGAACAGGGCAGTATTGGAGGAAGAGAAGGCCAGTCAGAAATTGATTTCAGTTGTCCAGAATGAAGGTGATGATTGTGGGAATATAGAGAATTTGGTGACAGATTAAATTATGGGATTAGGGGAAAGGGAGGAGAAAATGATAACCTCTAAGTTCCTGGTTTAGATGACTGAGTGGTGCCATTTTCTAAAATAAGGAATATTGGAGGAGGAACAGTAGTATTTTGTTTTATTCTGTTTCTTTTGGAGTTTGGTTGGAACAAAGAAGATAGGGGAAGGAGGTGGAAATTAGTTGTAGACATTCAGAGTTTGAGTACCCATGAAAAATATGCATGGAGCCTTTTGCTCTGGCTAACATGGAGTAACAGGAACCAGATTTATCTTCTTAAAAGACAACTAAGAAATGAACAAACATAGTATATAGTAGTTATCAGAAATTGAACAAAGGCAGCACAGGACAGTGATTCTTGAAAGAAGTGAAACAAACAAGCTGAGCTGTAGGATTATATCACCTTACTGCCTCTATAAATTTCAGGCTGCAGTGTAGGGAGGGAGAATCCACATAGTGCCTGGTGGACTCCCTCAGTTGATGAGAAAGAGTTTTGAATTTGGGGTGGCCAAGATGGCTAAAATTTGTAGGGCAGAGAAGAAGCAAGAGGTGCATGGAGAAGTGAGAGTTGTGCAGAGGGAAAGATCCAGAAATCTGCTGAGAATTTCCCTCAAGTTTTCAGGTAAGTACTGCTCAGCTCATGCATATAAGGAAACAGCCCAAGGTTGAGGAAAGGACCACTGGACAACAGCAGATGGAATAATAGGGTTGGGAATAACTTGTGTTCCTACCAACCAGAGTGGAAAAACTTGCAACATATTGGGTTAGGGAAGGGTACTCAGAAGAATATGGCTTCAGTGGCATGGCAAAACCATCCCCAAACAAAGGCTGTTCTGGTCCCAACTAACAAAGCTTAAAAGCAAGCTTGAAAAGTAAATATCAAAATGTTTTCAGAACATTATCTCAGAACAAAGTTTAAGAATATTTACACAAGGGGGGGGACCTTGAAGATGGCGGAAGAGTAAGACGCGGAGATCGCCTTCCTCCCCACGGATACACCAGAAATACATCCACACGTGGAACAACTCCTACAGAACTCCTACTGAAGGCTGGCAGAAGACCTCAGACCTCCCAAAAGGCAAGAAACTCCCCACGTAACTGGGTAGGGCAAAAGAAAAAACAGAGACAAAAGAATAAGGACGGCACCTGCACCAGTGGGAGGGAGCTGTGAAGGAGGAAAAGTTTCCACACACTAGGAAGCCCCTCCGCGGGCGGAGACTGCGGGAGGCAGAGGGGGGAGTTTCGGGACCGCGGAGTAGTGCACAGCGACGGGTGCGGAGGGCAAAGCGGGGAGATTCCTGCACAGACGATCGGTGCCGACCGGCACTCACCAACCCGAGAGGCTTGCTGCTCACCCGCCGGGGCGGGCGGGGCTGCGAGCTGAGGCTCGGGTTTTGGTTTTGGACGGAGCTCAGGGAGAGGACTGGGGTTGGCGGCTTGAACATAGCCTGAAGGGGTTAGTGCACCACGACTAGCCGGGAGGGCGTTCGGGGAAAAGCCTGCACCGGCCGAAGAGGCAAGAGACTTTTTCTTCCCTCTTTGTTTCCTGGTGCGCGAGGAGAGGGGTTTAAGAGCGCTGCTTAAAGGAACTCCAGAGACGGGCGCGAGCCGCGGCTGAAACCGCGGACCCCAGAGACGGGCGCGAGACGCGGCTAAAAGCGCGGACCCCCGAGACGGGCGCGAGCCGCGGCTAAAACCGCGGACCCCAGAGACGGGCGGGAGACGCTAAGGCTGCTGCTGCCGCCACCAAGGGGCCTGTGTGCGAGCACAGGTCACTCTCCACACCCCTCTTCCGCGGAGCCTGTGCAGCCCGCCACTGCCAGGTTCCCGGGATCCAGGGACAACTTCCCCGGGACAGCGCACGGCGGGCCTCAGGCTGGTGCAACGTCACGCCAGCCTCTGCCGCAACGTCACGCTGCCTCTGCCGCCGCAGGCCCGCCCGCACGCAGTGCCCCTCCTTCCCCCATCCCCCAACCCCCGGCCTGAGTGAGCCGGAGGCCCCGAATCAGTGGCTCCTTTAACCCGTCCTGTCTGAGCGAAAAAACAGACGCCCTCCAGCGACCTACACGCAGAGGCAGGGCCAAATCCAAAGCTGAGCTCCTGTGAGCTGTGAGAACAAAGAAGAGAAAGGGAAATCTCTCCCAGCAGCCTCAGAAGCAGCGGATTAAAGCTCCACAATCAACTTGATATACCCTGCATCTGTGGAATACCTGAATAGACAAGGAATGATCCCAAATTGAAGAGGTGGAATTTAGGAGCGAGATCTATGATTTTTTTCCCTTTTCCTCTTTTTGTGAATGTGTACGTGTATGCTTCTGTGTGAGATCTTGCCTGTATACTCTTGCTTCCACCATTTGTCCTAGGGCTCTATCCGTCCATGACTTTTTTTTAAAAATTCTTTTTCTTAATAATTAAGTTTAATTGTAATAACTTTATTATACTTTACCTTCGTTCTTTCTTTCCTTCCTTCCTTCCCTCCTTTAGACAACGAATCACCCCAAATTGAGGAGGTGGTCTCAGGGAGCAGGATTTATGATTTTTCCCCCTTTACCTCTTTTTGTGAAGGTGTATGTGTATGCTTCTGTGTAAGATTTTCTCTGTATAGCTTTGCTTCCAACATTTGTCCTAAGGCTCTATCCGTCCCTTTTTTTTCTAAATATTTTTTAATTCAATAACTATATTATACTTTATTTTATTTTTACTGTATCATCTTTCTTTCTGTCTTTTTTCCTTCTTTCCCTCCTTCCTTCCTTCCTCCCTCCCTCCCTCCCTCCCTCCTTTCTTTCCTTCTTTGCTTCTTTCTTCCTTCCTTCCTTTCCTCCTTTCCTTCTTTCTTTACTCATACTTCTACTAATTCTCCCTACTTTTTCTCCCTTTTATTCTGAGCTGTGTGGATGAAAGGCTCTTGGTGCTCCAGCCAGGAGTCAGGGCTCTGCCTCTGAGGTAGGAGAGCCAACTTCAGGACACTGGTCAACAAGAGACCTCCCAGCTCCACATAATATTAAACGGTGGAAATATCCCAGAGACCTCCATCTTAACACCAGCACCCAGCTTCACTCAACGACCAGCAAGCCACAGTGCTGGACAACCTATGCCAAACAACTAGCAAAACAGGAACACAACCCCACTCATTAGCAGAGAGGCTGCCTAAAATCATAATAAGGCCACAGACACCCCAAAACACACCACCAGACGTGAACCTGCCCACTAGAGAGACCAGATCCAGCCTCATCCAGCACAACACAGGCACTAGTCCCCTCCACCAGGAAGCCTACCCAACCCACTGAAACAACCTTAGCCACTGGAGACAGACATCAAAAACAACGGGAACTACGAACGTGCAGCCTGCAAAAAGGAGACCCCAAACACAGTAAGATAAGCAAAATGAGAAGACAGAAAAATACACAGCAGATGAAGGAGCAAGATAAAACCCCACCAGACCTAACAAATGAAGAGGAAATAGGCAATCTACCTGAAAAAGAATTCAGAATAATGATAGTAAGGATGATCCAAAATCTTGGAAGTAGAATGGACAAAATGCAAGAAACAGTTAACAAGGACCTACAAGAACTAAAGATGAAACAAGCAACGATGAACAATGCAATAAATGAAATTAAAATCACTCTAGATAGGATCAATAGCAGAATAACTGAGGCAGAAGAACGGATAAGTGACCTGGAAGATAAAGTAGTGGAAATAACTACTGCAGAGCAGAATAAAGAAAAAAGAATGAAAAGAACTGAGGACAGTCTCAGAGACCTCTGGGACAACATGAAACGCACCAACATTCGAATTATAGGGGTTCCAGAAGAAGAAGAAAGAAAGAAAGGGACTGAGAAAATATTTGAAGAGATTATAGTTGAAAACTTCCCTAATATGGGAAAGGAAATAGTTAATCAAGTCCAGGAAGCACAGAGGGTCCCATACAGGATAAATACAAGGAGAAACACGCCAAGACACATATTAATCAAACTGTCAAAAATTAAATACAAAGAAAGCATATTAAAAGCAGCAAGGGAAAAACAACAAATAACACACAAGGGAATCCCCATAAGGTTAACAGCTGATCTCTCAGCAGAAACCCTACAAGCCAGAAGGGAGTGGCAGGACATACTGAAAGTGATGAAGGAGAATAGCCTGAAACCAAGACTACTCTACCCAGCAAGGATCTCATTCACATTTGATGGACAAATTAAAACCTTTACAGACAAGCAAAAGCTGAGAGAGTTCAGCACCACCAAACCAGCTTTACAACAAATGCTAAAGGAACTTCTCTAGACACGAAACACAAGAGAAGGAAATGACCTATAGTAGCGAACCCAAAACAATATATAAAATGGAAATAGGAACATACATATCGATAATTACCTTAAATGTAAATGGACTAAATGCTCCCACCAAGAGACACAGATTGGCTGAATGGATACAAAAACAAGACCCTTATATATGCTGTCTACAAGAGACCCACTTCAGAACTAGAGACACATACAGACTGAAAGTAAGGGGATGGAAAAAGATATTTCATGCAAATGGAAACCAAAAGAAAGCTGGAGTAGCAATTCTCATATCAGACAAAATAGACTTTAAAATAAGGACTATTAAAAGGGACAAAGAAGGACACTACATAATGATCAAGGGATCGATCCAAGAAGAAGATATAACAATTGTAAATATTTATGCACCCAACATAGGAGCACCTCAATACATAAGGCAAATACTAACAACCATAAAAGGGGAAATCAACAGTAACACATTCATAGTAGGGGACTTTAACACCCCACTTTCACCCATGGACAGATCATCCAAAATGAAAATAAATAAGGAAACACAAGCTTTAAATGATACATTAAACAAGATGGACTTACTTGATATTTATAGGACACTCCATCCAAAAACAACAGAATACACATTTTTCTCAAGTGCTCATGGAACATTCTCCAGGATAGATCATATCTTGGGTCACAAATCAAGCCTTGGTAAATTTAAGAAAACTGAAATTGTTTCAAGTATCTTTTCCGACCACAACGCCATGAGACTAGATATCAATTACAGGAAAAGATCTGTAAAAAATACAAACACATGGAGGCTAAACAATACACTACTTAATAATGAAGTGATCACTGAAGAAATCAAAGAGGAAATAAAAAAATACCTAGAAACAAATGACAATGGAGACACAACGACCCAAAACCTATGGGATGCAGCAAAAGCAGTTCTAAGGGGGAAGTTTATAGCAATACAAGCCCACCTTAAGAAGCAGGAAACATCTCGAATAAACAACCTAACCTTGCACCTCAAGCAATTAGAGAAAGAAGAACAAAAAAACCCCAAAGCTAGCAGAAGGAAAGAAATCATAAAAATCAGATCAGAAATAAATGAAAAAGAAATGAAGGAAAGAATAGCAAAGATCAATAAAACTAAAAGCTGGTTCTTTGAGAAGATAAACAAAATAGATAAACCACTAGCCAGACTCATCAAGAAAAAAAGGGAGAAGACTCAAATCAATAGAATTAGAAATGAAAAAGGAGAAGTAACAACTGACACTGCAGAAATAAAAAAAATCATGAGAGATTACTACAAGCAACTCTTTGCCAATAAAATGGACAATCTGGAAGAAATGGACAAATTCTTAGAAATGCACAACCTGCCAAGACTGAATCAGGAAGAAATAGAAAATATGAACAGACCAATCACAAGCACTTAAATTGAAACTGTGATTAAAAACCTTCCAACAAACAAAAGCCCAGGACCAGATGGCTTCACAGGTGAATTCTATCAAACGTTTAGAGAAGAGCTAACACCTATCCTTCTCAAACTCTTCCAAAATATAGCAGAGGGAGGAACACTCCCAAATTCCTTCTACGAAGCCACCATCACCTTGATACCAAAACCAGACAAGGATGTCACAAAGAAAGAAAACTACAGGCCAATATCACTGATGAACATAGATGCAAAAATCCTCAACAAAATACTAGCAAACAGAATCCAACAGCACATTAAAAGGATCATACACCATGATCAAGTGGGGTTTATTCCAGGAATGCAAGGATTCTTCAATATACGCAAATCTATCAATGTGATAAACCATATTAACAAATTGAAGGAGAAAAACCATATGATCATCTCAATAGATGCAGAGAAAGCTTTCGACAAAATTCAACACCCATTTATGATAAAAACCCTCCAGAAAGTAGGCATAGAGGGAACTTTCCTAAACATAATAAAAGCCATATATGACAAGCCCACAGCAAACATCATCCTCAATGGTGAAAAACTGAAAGCATTTCCACTAAGATCAGGAACAAGACAAGGTTGCCCACTCTCACCACTCTTATTCAACATAGTTTTGGAAGTTTTAGCCACAGCAATCAGAGAAGAAAAGGAAATAAAATGAATCCAAATCGGAAAAGAAGAAGTAAAGCTGTCACTGTTTGCAGATGACATGATACTATACATAGAGAATCCTAAAGATGCTACCAGAAAACTACTAGAGCTAATCAATGAATTTGGTAAAGTAGCAGGATACAAAATTAATGCACAGAAATCTCTGGCATTCCTATATACTAATGATGAAAAATCTGAAAGTGAAATCAAGAAAACACTCCCATTTACCATTGCAACAAAAAGAATAAAATATCTAGGAATAAACCTACCTAAGGATACGAAAGACCTGTATGCAGAAAATTATAAGACACTGATGAAAGAAATTAAAGATGATACAAATAGATGGAGAGATATACCATGTTCTTGGATGGGAAGAATCAACATTGTGAAAATGACTCTACTACCTAAAGCAATCTACAGATTCAATGCAATCCCTATCAAACTACCACTGGCATTTTTCACAGAACTAGAACAAAAAATTTCGCAATTTGTATGGAAACACAAAAGACCCCGAATAGCCAAAGCAATCTTGAGAACGAAAAAAGGAGCTGGAGGAATAAGGCTCCCTGACTTTAGACTATATTACAAAGCAACAGTAATCAAGACAGTATGGTACTGGCACAAAAACAGAAAGATAGATCAGTGGAACAGGATAGAAAGCCCAGAGATAAACCCACGCACATATGGACACCTTATCTTTGATAAAGGAGGCAGGGATGTACAGTGGAGAAAGGACAGCCTCTTCAATAAATGGTGCTGGGAAAACTGGACAGGTACATATAAAAGTATGAGATTAGATCACTCCCTGACACCATACACAAAAATAAGCTCAAAATGGATTAAAGACCTAAATGTAAGGCCAGAAACTATCAAACTCTTAGAAGAAAACATAGGAAGAACACTCTATGACATAAATCACAGCAAGATCCTTTCTGACCCACCTCCTAGAGTAATGGAAATAAAAACAAAAATAAACAAATGGGACCTAATGAAACTTCAAAGCTTTTGCACAGCAAAGGAAACCATAACCAAGACCAAAAGACAACCCTCAGAATGGGAGAAAACATTTGCAAATGAAGCAACTGACAAAGGATTAATCTCTAAAATTTACAAGCAGCTCATGCAGCTCAATAACAAAAAAACAAACAACCCCATCCAAAAATGGGCAGAAGACCTAAATAGACATTTCTCCAAAGAAGATATACAGAATGCCAACAAACACATGAAAGAATGCTCAACATCATTAATCATTAGAGAAATGCAAATCAAAACTACAATGAGATATCATCTCACACCAGTCAGAATGGCCATCATCAAAAAATCTAGAAACAATAAATGCTGGAGAGGGTGTGGAGAAAAGGGGACACTCTTGCACTGCTGGTGGGAATGTGAATTGGTTCAGCCACTGTGGAGAACAGTATGGAGGTTCCTTAAAAAACTACAAATAGAATTACCATATGACCCAGCAATCCCACTACTTGGCATATACCCTGAGAAAACCAAAATTCAAAAAGAGTCATGTACCAAAATGTTCATTGCAGCTCTATTTACAATAGCCAGGACATGGAAACAACCTAAGCTCCCATCATCGGATGAATGGATAAAGAAGATGTGGCACATATACACAATGGAATATTACTCAGCCTTAAAAAGAAATGAAATTGAGCTATTTGTAATGAGATGGATAGACCTAGAGTCTGTCATACAGAGTGAAGTAAGTTAGAAAGAGGAAGACAAATATCGTATGCTAACACATATATATGGAATTTAAGGGAAAAAATGTCATGAAGAACCTAGGGGTAAGATAGGAATAAAGACGCAGACCTACTGGAGAACGGACTTGAGGATATGGGGAGGGGGAAGGGTGAGTTTTGACAGGGCGAGAGAGAGTCATGGACATATACACACTAACAAACGTAGTAAGGTAGATAGCTGGGGGGAAGCAGCCGCAAGGCACAGGGATATTAGCTCGGTGCTTTGTGACAGCCTGGAAGGGTGGGATGGGGAGAGTGGGAGGGAGGGAGACGCAAGAGGGAAGACATATGGGATCATATGTATATGTATAGCTGATTCACTTTGTTATAAAGCAGAAACTAACACACCATTGTAAAGCAATTATACCCCAATAAAGATGTTTAAAAAAAAAAAAAAAAAAAGAATAACCAATCAATAAAAACAGATGCATAAATGACACGGATTAATTAGTAGATAAGTATATTAAAATAGATATGTCTAAATTCCATATGTTCAAAAGTAGAGGAAAATATGAGCATGTTGAGTAGAGACGTGTAAGTTAAAAAAACAAAAACAAATTGAACTTCTAGGTATAAAAAGCACAATATCTGAGGTGAAATATATACCAGATGAGACTAACAACAGATTAGACACTGAGGAAGAAAAGATTGATGAGCTTGAAGACATAGCAATGGTAGCTAGCAAAAATGAAACACAGAGGGAAGAAAAGACTGAAAAAGTGAACAGGACATCAGTGCACTGTGGGATAGCTTCAAGTGGCCTAATATAAGTGTAACTGGATTATCTGAAGGGAGAGGCAGAAAATGTCTTTGAAGAAAATCTAGTCAAAAAATATTCTAAATTTGATGAAAATTATAATCTGCCCAAACCAAGTTCAACAAATAAGAAACATGAAGAAAATTACACCAAGGGAAATTATCAAATTGCTTAGAACTAGTGATAAAGAGAATATCTTAAAAGCAAACATAGTGAAACAGAACATTTATATACACAGGGAAAATTTTAGAAAGACAGCAGGCTTCTTGTCAGAAACAGGGAAGCAAGAAGGTAGTTAGCAACAGCTTTAAAATACTAAAAATGTCAATCTAGAATTCTGTACCAGAGATAATATATTTTAAAAACATAGGTAAAATAAATACATTTTCTGACATATAGAGGCTAAAAAATTCATCACCAGCAGGTCTGTACTGCAAGAAATGTTAAGGGAAATGTGTCAGGCAGAAGGAAAATGATGCTAGATAGAAATATGGATCTATAGGACTTCCCTGTTAGTCCAGTGTTTAAAACTCCATGCTCCCAATGCAGGGTGCCCAGGTTCAATACTGGGTCAGGGAACTAGATCCCTCATGCCACAACTAAGAGCCCATATGCCAGAACTAAGACTCAGTGCAACCGAATAGAATAGAATAGAATAGAACAAAATTAAAATAAATAAATAAATAAATAAAATTTAAATGGATGTATAAAAAGGAAGGAAGAGCAACAAAAATGGAAAATATGTGGGTAAATATGTCTCTTTTTTTCTAAATATCTTTAATAAATAACTACCTAAAGCAAAAATAATAACATTGTATTGTGTGGTTTATAATGTATATGTGAGGAAAATGTATGACAACAATAGCACAAAGGCCAGAAGATGAAATGGAAATACACTGCACATGATGTGATATGATATTATTACTTGTAGGTAGATTGTAATAAATTAAGAATGTGCACTGTAGAACTTAAAAATTATAGCTAATAAAGCAAGAAAGTTTATAAAATCAATAGGAAGGCAGAAAAAGAGAAAAATGTAACAAAGAACAGATGAAACACATGGAAAACCAATAGCAACCATATTAATCATCACATTAAATATAAATAATCTAAACATCTATTTTAAAAGGCAGAGATGGTCAAAATAGATAAAAAGAAAGACCCACAATTGGTCCCTGAGAGAAACCCACTTTAAAGACAGACAGAGAAAGACAAATATATGATATCGCTTATATGCAGAATCTAAAAAAAATGATACAAATGAACTTATTTACAAAACAGAAACAGACTCACAGACTTAGAGAACAAACTTAAGGTTTTGTACCAGGGGGAAAGGGTGGGGGAGAGGGATAGATTGGGAGTTTGGAATTGACATGTACACACTACTATATGTAAAATAGATAACCAATGAGGACCTACTGTATAGCACAGGGAACTCTGCTCAATATTCTGCAATAAATGAAATGGGAAAAGAATTTGAAAAAGAATAGATACATGTATGTGTATAACTGAATCACCTTGCTGTACACCTGAAACTAACACAACATTGTTAATAAACTATGCTCCAATATAAAGAGAAAGAAAAGAAAAGAGTACATAACAATCCTAAGTATTTATGCACCTAATCATAGACATGAAGCAAAAACAGGAAACTGAAAGGAAAAAGATATGATCTGTAATTATAGTTAGAGATTTTAACACTCCTCTCTCAATAAACAATATAACGAGTAGACAGAAAATAAGTAAATGTAGCAGAAAGAGGAACCATTGTCAACCAACTTGACTTAATTGTCATTTGTAGAACACTCCAACAAACAGCAGCAGAATACACCTTCTTTTCAACTGAACCTACAACATTTACCAAGATAGACCATATTCTTTGTTGTAAAAAATTAAAAGAATTCACAGTATACAAAGTATGTTCTCTGGCCAAAAGGAATAAAATTAGAAATTAAAAACAGATATATCTGGAAAATCTCCAAGTACTTGTGAACTAAATAATATACTTCTAAATAAAATATAAGTCAAAGAAGAACTCAAAAGAAAAATTTAAAACCTTTTCAATTAAACAAAATTAAAAACATGGTATAAAGTAGTGCTAAATTAAAGAAAACTTATAATACTAGATAACTGTTTTAGAAAAGACTAACCTTAAATCAAGTCCCCATGCCTGGGGTTGACAGCAGCTCCAGGTCTCCTCAGCTTGCCTTTTCCAGCATGGACCACTGCCCCATGAACCAGATCAAGGACACTTCAGGGCACAGTAACCTCAGCAGTGCCATGCCCAAGTTAGAGTCTAGATTCCATGAATGGGGGCTGGGAGGATGAAGGGATTTCCTACCTCTCAGCCAAACTTGCCCAGAATTTAGCCATAACAATAGGTAGCTTGCTCTAGGATGAGAAATGCTGGTGTCTTGCCGCTCCCAGGAAGATAGCCCTCTAAGTGGGAGCTGGGAGAAGAGAGAGCCCTGTGTTCTTTCTGGGCTGCACCAGTCTGGAGTACAGTTTCCTTCAGACTGATCTGGGAAGGGGGAGGGTGGGAACAATTCTTGTTTTAAATATTCTGGACTCTTGATTTCCTTACTGAGTTTTAGTAGATTTTCTTTAATAAATAGTTTACTTTTCTTTTGTTGTATGCCCTTAGGACCATTTCCAGAAACTTTAAATTGTAGTTTTTAAAATACATTTTGCAAATTTCACTGAGGAACAAGTCTGCAGAGCTTGTCATGCTTTCATGCCAGAAATGGAATTTCCAGTAACATTTTTTAAAGATTTCATCAGCTTATATACCTAGATGATTATGTCATATGAGAAGAAAGTTTTAATTCTTCCTGTGCTATATGGATACACTGGTTTTTTTCTCTTATTTTAGTGCACTGACTAAACTTCGCATAGAATGTTGAACAGAAAAGATGAAAACAGACACCATTGTCTGTTTTTGATCTTACAGAGAAAGCTTCCAGTCTTTCACCATAAAGTATGATGTTAGGTGTAAGTTTTTCTTAGATGCATTTTATCAAGTTCAGGAAGTTCTCTTCTACTCTGGTTTTGAAAATTTTTAATGAGAATGAATATTGCAATTTTTCAAATGCTCTTACTGTGTCTATTGAGTTGATTCTATGACTTAAAAAATTTTTTTTAATATGGTGAATTACATTGATTTTCAAATGTTTAAACCAACCTTCATTCTCATGATAAATGCCACTTGTATATTAATTACTTTATATTATAGATAGGTTTGAGATCTGGTAGTATAAGTCCTCCAGCTTTGTTCTTCTTAAAGATTGTCTTGGCTATTCTTGGCCCTTTGCATTTCTAGATAACTTTTAGAATCAGCTTATCATTTTCTAATAAAATCTGGAATTGACTTTGCCTTGAGTCTATAGGTTAACTTGAGGAATTAAAAAAATTATAATACTAAACCTTCTAAATGAACATGATATATTTCTCCATTCATTTTGTTCTCCTTTAATTTCTCTCAGTAATGTTTTGGCATTTTCATTTTGGTGGTCTTGCATATTTTTGATTAATCAATGCCTTGAGACTTGATTTTTATTGATTTATTCTTTTTTTATTTTTTATTTTTCGCGGTACGCGGGCCTCTCACTGTTGTGGCCTCTCCCGTTGCAGAGCACAGGCTCCGGACGTGCAGGCTCAGTGGCCATGTCTCACAGGCCCAGCCGCTCCACGGCATGTGGGATCTTCCCAGACCGGGGCATGAACCCGTGTCCCCTGCATCGGACTCTCAACCACTGTGCCACCAGGGAAGCCCCTTGATTTTTATTTTTAAATTTTGTTACTGCTGTGTAGAAATATGATTGGTTTTATTATTTTAAAAAATTAATTTATTTATTTTTGGCTGCATTGGGTCTTTGTTGCTGTGCATGGGCTTTCTCTAGTTGTAGTGAGTGGAGGCTACTCTTCATTGTGGTGCTCAGGCTTCTCATTGTGGTGGCTTCTCTTGTTGCAGAGCATGGGCTCTAGGCACCCGGGCTTCAGTAGTTGTGGCATGCAGGCTCAGTAGTTGTGGCTCTCGGGCTGTAGAGCGCAGGCTCAGTAGTTGTGGCACAAGGGCTTTGTGGCTCTGTGGCACATGGGATCTTCCCAGATGAGGGCTCGAACCTGTGTCCCCTGTATTGGCAGGGAGATTTGTAACCACTGCACCACCAGGGAAGCCCATGATTGGTTTTATATTTGCCTTTCTATCCAGAGACGTTGTTGTATTGACTTATTGATTTTAATAGTTTTCTATTGTTTCTTTTACATTCTCTTAATACATATTTATATCATTTAGCTTCACTTAGGTTTTTAATGCAGGACTACACAAATTCCTTGATATGTTAATGATAATTATGAATATATAGGATGCAGTTTTAGTATGTAGTCTTTGGTGACCATGGGACGTTTCTTCCCCCAAAACACCTATTAAGATCTCAGTTGGAATGTAAGTAACACATAGACCAGATTGGGAAATGCTGCTCTGGAGACCTCACTGGTTTATTAATATCCAACCTAAAGTGTGCTTTCTAGAAGTGAGCATAATACTCGGGATATGTTCTAGTTACCTCATGGTAAAACAGGGACTAATGTAGCCTAAAACAGAATTAGCCTACTTGGTGATGACATTACCCCCTTGGATTACTCTGAGCTTTTTATCAAGTAAAATCCACCAGATCTTTTTCTCATGACTATTGACCAGCCAATTGCCTCAATCCGATGTACTATGGCATTTATTTTTAAACATTAATGCATGATTTCCCCTATTTATCCTTATTAAATTTCATTCTATATGTTTAACTCTAATCATTTCAACCTACATAAAACTTTTGAAATCCTAAAAGTTCAGTGTATTACTATCACTTTTAGTTTTTTATTTTATTTTACTTTTTAACATCTTTATTGGAGTATAATTGCTTTACAATGGTGTGTTAGTTTCTGCTTTATAACAAAATGAATCAGTTATACATATACATATATCCCCATATCTCTTCCCTCTTGCGTCTCCCTCCCTCCCACCCTGTGTATCCCAACCCTCTGCATGGTCACAAAGAATCGAGCTGACCTCCCTGTGCTATGTGGCTGCTTCCCACTAGCTCTCAATTTTACATTCGGTAGTGTATATTTCTCCATACCACTCTCACACTTTGTCCCAGCTTACCCTTCACCCTACCCATACCCTCAAGTCCATTCTCTAGTAGGTCTGTGTCTTTATTCCCATCTAACCCCTAGGTTCTTCGTGACCATTTTTTTTTTTTAGATTCCATATATATGTGTTAGCATACGGTATTTGTTCTTCTCTTTCTGACTCACTTCACTCTGTATGACAGACTCTAGGTCCATCCACCTCACTACAAATAACTCAATTTCATTTCTTTTTATGGCTGAGTAATATTCCATTGTATATATGTGCCACATCTTCTTTATCCATTCGTCTGTTGATGGACACTTAGGTTGCTTCCATGTCCTGGCTATTGTAAATAGAGCTGCAATGAACATTGTGGTACATGACTCTTTTTGAATTATGTTTTTCTCAGGGTATATGCCCAGTAGTGGGATTGCTGGGTCGTATCATAGTTCTATTTTTGCTTTTTTAAGGAACCTCCATGCTGTTCTCCATAGTGGCTGTATCAATTTATATTCCCACCAACAGTGCAAGAGGGTTCCTTTTTCTCCACACCCTCTCCAGCATTTATTGTTTGTAGATTTTTTGATGATGGCCATTCTGACTGGTGTGAGATGATATCTCATTGTAGTTTTGATTTGCCTTTCTCTAATGATTAATGATGTTGAACATTCTTTCATGTGTTTGTTGGCAATCTGTATCTCTTCTTTGGAGAAATGTCTGTTTAGGTCTTCTGCCCATTTTTGGATTGGGTTGTTTGTTTTTTTGATATTGAGCTGCATGAGCTGCTTGTAAATTTTGGAGATAAGTCCTTTGTCATTTGCTTCATTTTCAAATATTTTCTCCCATTCTGAGGGTTGTCTTTTGGTCTTGTTTATGGTTTCCTTTGCTGTGCAAAAGCTTTGAAGTTTCATTAGGTCCCATTTGTTTATTTTTGGTTTTATTTCCATTTCTCTAGGAGGTGGGTCAAAAAGGATCTTGCTGTGATTTATGTCATAGAGTGTTCTGCCTATGTTTTCCTCTAGGAGTTTGATAGTTTCTGGCCTTACATTTAGGTCTTTAATCCATTTTGAGTTTATTTTTGTGTATGGTGTTAGGGAGTGTTCTAATTTCATCCTTTTACATGTAGCTGTCCAGTTTTCCCAGCACCACTTATTGAAGAGCCTGTCTTTTCTCCACTGTATATTCTTGCCTCCTTTATCAAAGATAAGGTGACCATATGTGTGTGGGTTTATCTCTGGGATTTCTATCCTGTTCCATTGATCTATATTTCTGATTTTGTGCCAGTACCATACTGTCTTGGTTATTGTAGCTTTGTAGTGTAGTGTGAAGTCAGGGAGCCTGATTCCTCCAGCTCCGTTTTTCTTTCTGAAGATTGCTTTGGCTATTTGGGGTCTTTTGTGTTTCCATACAAATTGTGAAATTTTTTGTTCTAGTTCTGTGAAAAATGCTAGTGGTAGTTTGAAAGTGAAATAAGAAAACACTCCCATTTACCATTGCAACAAAAAGAATAAAATATCTAAGAATAAACCTACCTAAGGAGATAAAAGACCTGTATGCAGAAAATTATAAGACACTGATGAAAGAAATTAAAGATGATACAAACAGATGGAGATATATACCATGTTCTTGGGTTGGAAGACTCAACATTGTGAAAATGACTATACCACCCAAAGCAATCTTCAGATTCAATGCAATCCCTATCAAACTACCACTGGCATTTTTCACAGAACTAGTACTATCACTTTTAGCTTCATGTTATCTCCATACTTGAATCAGCATGCCTCTTATGTTTTTAGATTTTATTGAGGTATAATTAACAAATAAAATTGTAGGATTTAAGTATACCACATGATGGTTTGATATGTGTATACAGTGAGAAAGGATACCCCTCAGCATGTCAACATATCCATTACCTCATATATTTGTTTTTTTGGGGGGGATGAGAATATTAAATTCTACTCTCTTAATAAATGTCTTTTTTATGTGAAGAAACTTAAAAAAAATTGAACTATTGCCAGTTTACAATTTTATATTATTGTTTCAGGTTTACCAAATCATGATTCAATATTTTTGTTAATTACACTCCATTTATTATAAAATATTGGCTTTATTCCCTGTGCTATACAATATATCCTTACAGGTTTTTTTTATTTTATACATGGTAGCTTCTACTTCTTAATCCCTTACACCATCTTGCCATTTCCGCCTTCCCTCTCCCCACTGGTAACCACTAGTTCTCTATATCTTGGAGTCTGTTTCTGTTTTGTTTTATACATTTGTTTATTGTATTTTTTAGATCCCACGTATAGTGATAACATAGACGACTTGTCTCTGCCTGACTTACTTCACTAAGCATAATGCCCTCCAGGTCCATCCATGTTGTTGCAAATGGAAAAATTTCATTCTGTTTTATGGCTGAGTAGTAATCCAGTGTATGCATGTGCATGTGTGTATGTGTGTGTGTGTGTGTGTGTGTGTGTGTGCGTGCATAGGTATATATATGTATATATAGTGTATACATATATATGTACACATACCACAACTTCTTTATCCATTTATCTGTTGATGGACACTTAGGTTATTTCCATATATTGGCTATTGTAAATAATGCTTCTATGAACATTGGGGTACATATATCTTCTCAAATCAGTATTTTCGCTTTCTAAGTGTATATACCAAGGAGTGGAATTTCTGGATTATATGGTTGTTCTATTTTAGTTTTTTTTTTTTTTTTGAGGTACTTCCATACTGTTTTCTACAGTTGCTACACCAAGTTATATTCCCACCAACGGTGTAGGAGAGTTCCCGTTTCTGCACATCCTTACAAACATTTGTTAATTGTGGTCTTTTTGATGATAGCCATTCTGATAGGTGTAAAATAATATCTCATTGTGGTTTTGATTTGCATTTCTCTGATGTTTAGCAAAGTTGAGCATCTTTTCAAGTGCCTGTTGGCCACCTGTATGTCTTCTTTGGGAAAATGTCTATTCAGGTCTTCTGTCCATTTTATAATTGAGGGTTTTTTTTTTTTGTTTGATACTGAGCTTTTAAGAACTGTTTGTATATTTGTGATATTAACCCCTTGTTGGTCATATAATTTGCAAATGTTTTCTGCCATTCAGTAACCTGTCTTTCATTTTGTTAATAGTTTCCCTTGCTGTGCTAAAGCTTTAAAGTTTAATCGTCCCATTTATTAATTTTTGCTTTTGTTTCCTTTGCCTGAGGAAGCAGATCAAAAAAATATTTCTATAATTTATGTCAAAGACTGTTCTGCCTATGTTCTCTCCTGGGGGTTTTATGGTTCAGGTCTTACATTTAGGTCTTTAACTCACTTTGGGTTTATTTTTGTATATTATTTGAGAAAAATATTCTAATGTCATTCTTTTACATGTTTCTGTCCAGTTTTCCCAGCACCACTTATTGAAGAGACTGTATTTTCCCCAATGTATATTTTTGCCTGTTTGGTCATAGGTTAATTGACCATAAGTGTGTGAGTTTATTTCTGGGCTCTCTGTTCTATTCCATTGATCTAATTGTCTGTTTTTATGCCACTACAATACTGTTTTGATTACTGTAGCTTTGTAGTATAGTTTGAAGTCAGGGAACATGATACCTCCAGCTTTGTTCTTTGTTATCAAGATTGCTTTGACTATTCAGGGTCTTTTGGTATTCTATATAAATTTTAGGATTATTTGTCCTAGTTTGTGCATTCTGATAGGGATTGCATTAAATCTATAGATTGGGGTAGTATGGATATTTTAACAATATTAATTATTCTAATCCATGATCATGGGATATCTTTCCATTTCTTTGTATCATCTTCAATTTCCTTCATCAGTGTTTTATAGTTTTCAAAGTATAGGTCTTTCACCTCCTTAGTTAAGTTTATTATTATTATTTTTTTGGTATTTTTGGTGTGATTTTTAAAGGGGATTGTTTTCTTGCTTTCTCTTTCTGATATTTCTTTATTAGAAAAGTAACAGATTTCTGTTTATTAATCTTGTATCCTGCAAATTTACTGAATTAATTTATTGATTCTCATGGTTTTTTTGTGGAGACATTAGCATTTTCTATGTATAGTATCATGTCATCTGCAAATAGTGACAGTTTCACATCTTTGCTTCCAATTTGGTTGTCTTTTATTTCTTTTCTTGTCTGCTTGCTGTGGCTAGGACTTCCAATACTAAGTTAAATAGAAGTGGTGAGAGTGGGCATCCTTGTCATGTTCCTGAGTTTAAAGGAAAAGCTTTCAGTTGAGCATGACGTTAGCTGTGGGCTTCTCATAAGTGGCCTTTATTATATTGAGATATATCCCCTCTATACCAACTTTAATGAGAGTTTTTAGCATGAATGGATGTTAAATTTTGTCAAATTGTATTTCTGCATCTATTGAGATGATAATGTGACTTTTATCATTTTGTTAATGTGATATATCATATTGACTGATTTATGGATATTGAATCATCCTTATATCCTTGAAATAAATCACACTTGATCATGGTGTCTGATCCTTTTCACAAATTGTTGAATTTGGTTTGCTAATATTTTGTTGAGGATGTTTGCATCTATATTCATCAGATTTATAGGCCTTTAATTTTCTTTTTTTGTAGTGTTTCATGATAATGGTGGCCTCATATAATGAGTTTTGGAGTGTTCCCTCCTCTTCAATTTTTGGGAATAATTTGAGAAGAATAGGTATTAGCTTTTCTTTACATGTTTGAAAGAATTCCCCTGTGAAGCTGTCAGTTCTTAGAATTTTGTTTTATGGAAGTTTTTGATTATTAATTCAATTTCAATACTAGTGATCAGTCTATTCAGATTGTCAGTTTCTTCTTGATTCAGTCTTGTAAGATTGTATGTTCCTAGAAATTTGTCCTTTTCTTCTGGGTTGTCCAATTTGTTGGTACATAACTGCTCATAGTATTCTCTTATGATATTTTGTGTCTTTGAGACGTAAGGTATAATTTCTCCTCTGTCATTTCTAGTTTTGTTTATTTGAGTCCTTTCTCTATTTTTCTTAATGAGCCTGGCTAAAATGCATATCAATTTTGTTTATTTTTTCAAAAGAACAGCTCTTGGTTTCATTGATCTTTTCTTGTCTTTTTTGGTCTCTCTTTTATTTATTTCCATTCTGATCTTTATTATTTCCTTCCTTCTGCTGACTTTGGACTTTATTCTTCCTTTTCTAATTACTTTATATGGTAGGTTATGTTGTTTATTTGAAATTTTTCTTCTTTCTTGAGGTAGGCCTGTACTGCTATAAATTTCCCTCTTAGAACTGCTTTTGGTGCTTTCCATAGATTTTAGAAAGATGTGTTTTTATTTTTATTTTTCTCAAAGTATTTTCTCATTTCCTCTTTGATTTCTTTGTTGACCCATTAGTTCTTTAGTAACATGTTTAGTCTCTACTTGTTTATGTTTTTCCCATTTTTTTCCTGTAATTGATTTCTAGTTTCATACAGTTGTGGTCAGAAAAAAATGCTTGATATAATTTCTATCCTCTTAAGTTTGTTGAGACTTGTTTTGTGGCATGTGATCTATCCTAGTAATCTTCCAAGTGTACTTGAAAAGAAAGAATATTCTGCTATTTTTAGATGGAAGGTCCTGTATATATCTAAGTCCAACTGGACTAATATATCACTTAAGGCAACTTTTCCTTATTGGTTTTCTGTCTGGATGATCAGTCCATTGATGTAAGTGGGGTGTTACTATTATTGTATAATTTTCAGTTTCTCCCTTTATGTCTGTTAGTATTTGCTTTATATATTTAGGTGCTCCTATATTAGGTGAATATATGTTAACAAATGTTACATTCTCTTTTTGTAGTGACACCTTTATCATTATATAATGCCGTCATTTGTCTTTTGTTATAGACTTTGTTTGATATTAGTATTGCTACCCCAGATTTGTCTGATATTAGTATTGCTACCACAGATTTCTTTTCACCTCTGTTTGCATGGAATATCATTTTACATCCCTTCACTTTCAGTCTCCGTGTGTCTTTAGCTCTGAAGTGTGTCTCTTATAGGCAGCAAATAGATGGGTCTTGTTCTTATGTCCAATTGGCCCGGCCACTCTATGTCTTTGATTGGAGCATTTAGTTCATTGACATTTAAAATGAACATTGATAGGTATGTACTTACTGCCATTTTGTTACTTGTTTTCTGATTGTGTTTGTAGTTCTTTTCTGTTCTTATTTTAGTCTTTTTTCTTGTGGTTTGATGATTTTCTTTAGTGGTATGCTTGTGTTCCTTTCTTTCTAGTTTTTGTGAAGGTTTTAAATTTCTGTTTACCATACAGTTCATATGTGTTGACTTATATCTACATGTTTTAAACTGATAATCATTTAATTTCAAACACATTCTAAAAAATCTATATTTTTTACTCCCCTCCCCACGTTTTGTGTTTTTGACGTCATATTTTACATCTTCATGTTTATCCGTTAACAGTTTTTTTTGTAGTTATATTTAATTTTACAATATTTGGCTTTTAATCTTCATACTAGCTTATTTAAGTGGTTGATCCATAGCCTTTACTATTTATTTGCCTTTAGTATTCGGATATTCTTTCCTGTAAATTCTTACTTCTTGTAGCTTTACCTTTCCCACTTAGAGAAGAACTTTAAGCATTTCTTTTAAGGTCGGTTTAGTAGTGATGAACTCTTTTAGTTTTTGCCTGTCCAGGAAATTCTTTATCTTTCCTTCAATTCTGAATGATAAACTTGCTAGTTAGAGTATCCTAGTTTGTAGGGTTTTTTTTTTTTTTTTTTTTTTTGCGGTATGCAGGCCTCTCACCACTGCGGCCTCTCCTGTTGAGGAGCACAGGCTCCGGATGCGCAGGCCCAGTGGCCATGGCTCACAGGCCCAGCTGCTCCGCGGCATGTGGGATCCCCCCAGACCGGGGTACAAACCCGTGTCCCCAACGGCAGGCGGACCCTCAACCACTGTGCCACCAGGGAAGCCCTGTAGGGTTTTTTCTTTTAGAAGTTGAAATATATCATGCCACTCCCTTCTGGTCTGCAAAGTTTCTGCTGAAAAATCAGCTGATGGCCTTATGTGGGTTCCCTTGTATGTGACTCTTTGTTTTTCTCTTGGTGCCTTTAAAATTCTCTCCATATATTTAGCTTTTGCCCTTTTAATTATGATATGTCTTTTGTGTGTCTCTTGGGTTCATCTTGTTTGGGACTCTGTGCGTCCTTTACCTGGATATCTGTTTCCTCTTCAGGTTAGAGAAATTTTCAGCCATGATTTCATCAAATACATTTTCTACCCCTTTATCTCTCTCTCCTTCTTCTGGGAACCCTATAATGTAAATGTTAGTATGCTTGATGTTGTCCCAGAGGTGCCTTAAGCTATCCTCATTTTCTTTTTTTTTCTTTTTTTTTTTTTTTTGTGGTACACAGGCCTCTCACTGTTGTGGCCTCTCCCGTTGTGGAGCACAGGCTCCGGACGTGCTGACTCAGCTCAGCGGCCATGGCTCACAGGCCCAGCCGCTCCGCGGCATGTGGGATCTTCCCGGACCGGGGCATGAACCCATGTCCCCTGCATTGGCAGGCGAACTCTCAACCACTGTGCCACCAGGGAAGACCCTATCCTCATTTTCTTAAATTTGTTTTTCTTTTTGCTGTTCTGATTGGGTGATTTCCACTGTTCTACCTTCCAGATCAATTATGCTTTCTTCTGTATCACCAAGTCTGCTGTCAATTCCTTCTAGTGTGTTTTTCCTTTCAGTTACTGTATTATTCAGCTCTGACTGGTTCTTTTTTATATTTTCCAGTTTTTGTTGAAGATCTCACTCTGGTCATGTATTCTTTTTCAACTTCAGTTAGCATTCTTATTACTATTGGTTTGAACTGTTTATCAGGTAAATTATTTATCTCTGTTTCATTAGGGTTTTCTTTTTTCAGGGTTTTATCTTGTTCTTTCATTTGAAACATATTCCACTGTCTTCTCATTTTGTTTAACTTTCTTTGTTTGTCTCTATGAAATTAGGTGAAACAGTTACCTATCCCAGTCTTGAATGTGTATCCTTGTGTGGGAGCATCCTTATGCAGTCTGTGTATGCTCAGTGGCTTTGGTGTGAATGGTGGACATGTGGTGAGCACAGGCTGCATGTTCGCCTGGGGTGCACTATCAGCTACTGCCTTGGTGGAAGGTAGGGCTGGATTTGGAATGCCTGGAGCCAGAGCTAGGTGTGAACTGGGGATTCTCCTAGGCTCAGTGGTAGTGGTACTATTGGGGGTGGGGCTGGGGCCCAAGGGGCTGGGGCATGAATCCTGAGGGAGTTGGGCTTCTCCCAAGTATGATAGCAGTCTCTGTCTTTATTGGGGGTGTGGCAAGGATCTGAGGACTTGGACCTGCACTTCTGAGCTGATTCCACTTTTTCCCCAGTGTGTGTACCTAGGTTAGAGGCTGGGTTGAGGCAGGAAGGGTTGTAGCTCCACTACTGAGCTGCTTCCACTCCTTTCCCAGTGTGCTCACACACGTACGTGCTAGCAGTGGTGGTCTCTGCCCAAGCCAGAGACAGAGTCAGGAACTGCGCTGGTTCTGTTCCCTCACAAGTGTCCACGCATGCATACACACACACACACACACACACACACACACACACACACAAACACACACACACACTGGCAATGGCTGTCTCTACCTTGGACAGAGGCAGCGCTGAGGCCTGAGATGGCTCTGTTCCCTCCAGGAATGCATGCTCCACCTTAGCAAGGAGCAGTGCTGGAGCAGGATGGGCTGGAGCAGGAGCCTGGTGCAGTCTGGGGTGTGTGCTGGGGCAGTCCTGGCTGGCCAGCCAGATTGCAATTCAATCTGATGCCTCTGTGCTAGGACTGGGAGCAAGCAAGTGGTGTGCATGTGCTCTTGAATAGTGGAGTCTTCGTTTCATACAGTCCTCCAGTAAGTCATACTGATTTCCAAACCAGCTGAGGGGGCTCTTTTTCCCAGTGTTGGTCCTCAAGGTTGGGGTTGCCTAATACGTGGCTTGAACCCCTTGCTCTCCAGGGAGAATTCCTAAGCCTGTGATTTCCCCCTGTTCTTCTGGGTCACCCATTGTGGGTGCATGACCCAACCAGCTTGCTACTTTTCCCTTCCTACCAGACTGAGTGTGGTTGTTTCTTTACAGCCTTGATTGTAGAAGAGCCATTCTACTAGTTTTTGAGTAATTCTCAGTGAGTGTTGCTCTATATGTAGTTGTAGTTTTGATATATATCTGAGGGGAGGTGAGTTCAGGGTCTTTCTACTCCACTGTCTTGGTCCTCTATAAAATCCATTTTTAAACTCAACTTTACAATAATAGCTCTTGTAATTGCTTGCCATTTCTATAAATAAGTTATCTTCAGTTATCTTTTATAGTCTTTCTTTTAATGGATCTGAGACCTACCGGTTACTACAAATTTGCTCCTAATATAGCACCTTCCTGCTATAACTCTTCTCTAGACCATTTCTTTCCTGGGATCCTATTAATGTGGAGAAGTAGAGAGCTACCAACCAGTGTTAAAGAAGGCATGGGTCTAGATAGTTGGAATATACCTAAGGCAGGACTGCAGAAGTTGAATTCTATCTCTGACTTTAGCACCAAGTTATCACATAACATCAAATAAGCGCCTTATCTTATAGCACAGCAGTTTCCCCACTTATCACATTAATAGCAAAAATACATAATTAACTTAAAATTCACTTTTAAATAACCAGAACAATGTTTCCATGTCATGGTGGTCATTTAGGACGTCCAGATAGTCACCACTATCTCTGAAAACATGACAGGACGGAATAACTACAGGAGGCATTAAGATAGACCCTGGGAAGAACTTTTGAAGTATCAAGATATTACCCTTTATGCCCCTCTAATGAAGCTATATAGACATAGTTAGCATTAATTTATTAGTCAAACTCTAGTGGGATTTCCCAGTGGGATTTAATCAGACCTATCTTGCTTTCTCTCACTGGAATTCTTTGGCTTTAGCTACAAATAGTCAGCCATCTGGAAGCCTTCACACTGAAAGAGGAGGCATGAGGCAAAGCAATGAGTGGACAGAGTCTCTCCTGTCATCCAATCCAAACTACCATCTTTTCAAGTCAGTATAACGGATTTTGGAAATGATTTCTAAGAGAAGTAGTGCTAGCTACAGAGTGGAAAATAACATGGTTCTATGCTCTGTCTCCTTTGTTCTTCCCCTTCCCTAGCAAGTTACCTGAAGGCAGACACTGTGTCCTGTTAATTGCTCTCTTCCCCTGGAGTACTGAGCACAGAGTTTTGCCCATAGAAGAGGTATAGGGAAAACCAGGAATGGGATATAATTGATGTGATCCCATAGGCCTTGATTTTTGTCTCTGTTTTCTTTTCTCCTGATTCATATCTTTTGGTTGGGCACAAAGTTATTATACAGATAGTTCTCTCTTTCTTCTTTTGTGGCATCAACTTCCCATTATGCCTCACTTACCAAGGGTTGAAAACAGATTTCTTGTACCTGACCCCTCGCTGCTTTCTGTCTTGGATGCTTCGTCATTTCACTGTGTGAACTGTGGGTGGCAAGGCTCCAAATCAGCAGGAATACCTGCTTTGACTAGTTCCTATTCACTTTGCTCAACTTTCTTCAAGAGCTCAGTATAAAATTGTGATCTCTCACTCTTTTGTCTGATCTCCTGTTTGTGCTAGTGTCTTTCATTTGATTATCATCTTTTTATTTCATGCTTAATTCTTTTGCCTTCTTTCTCTTCTCTTAGTCATTAATCTCTCTGTTCCTCTGCTTTGAGTGCTTCAGCACTCATCATAGAAGCCTCCCTATGTTTTGGTCTAGTAGAAGTACCATCAGCAGTTTAGAAGCCCAGCGATGGCTTTATTCATGTTATGCCCTTAGTTTAACATGCACTCATAACTCTCTACCATTCAAGGTCTTATTCTTTCGTCAAAACTTAAATACCATTTCCATCATGAATTCTTCAAGCATGGGCTAGAAGACCTGAATTTATAACTTTATTTTGGTTCATTCTAGATGAGTGACCTTAAGAAAGTCATTTGACCTCTCTAAGTCATCATGTCCCACCTTTGACAACAAAACGAGGGTAACCAGCACACATGATAGCTGCTCAGGAAACTTAACTCCTCTTCCAAATCCAATCCAGTAACAAATTCTGCCATCAAAACATCCAAAAATCTGACCAGTTCCCATCACCTCTATTGCTACCAGCTTGGTGTGAGCACCATCATCTATCACCTGAATTATTACACAAGCCTCCTCTTGCTCGGATGGCACCTGCTCAATGAGGCCTTTTTTTTTGCAATTGTATTTAAAATTTCTCATCCAAATTCCAGCTTTATTTTCCCTATAGCAACTATTCCATTACCATAGTTTACAAATATTTTATCTACTTTCCCCCACTTGAACGTAAGTTTTAGGAGTGCGGGGATTTTTTGACTCTTCGATTCACTGCCGAATTGCCAAATACTACCTAGTCCATAGTAAGTCCTCAATATTTGTTTAATGAATGAATACTTACCTCACAGGTTTATTGTGAGAAGCAAATGAAATAATATATACAAAAGTGTTTTCTAAAATTAAACACTGTAAACATGAGTATCATTTTTATTGTTTCCCTCAGTAGGAATTGACCACTGCTTATTCAAACCTCATGTCTTTAGTAGGATCTGTGTAGCATTTAATTCTTTGCCTTTGGCAGGGAGGTTAGTTATTTAGGTGTCTGTATCATGGTTTTTCTCTCTCTGGAAAAAGTGAGGGCTCAGTGTTTCAAACTCAGGCTGAAATTCTTGGTGTCAAAGCTAGGTGAGGAATGACTAACTTTAGGGCTGCCGAATGTGCAGATAAGAAATATCTGAAAGAAAATACTCAGGAGTGAAATTGGCAGTGAGAGCCCAAGCAGACAATCCAACTGGTGCAGACTATGCCAAGAGTAATAAACCAGTTACCAGGCAACAGTATGGAAATCATAAGAGCAGTGCAAGAAAAGTAGATTTGCTGAGTGAGAAAAGAAGGAAAGGTAGAATATAGAACCTGGAGAGTTTTCTGAGTTATTGTTGCAAAGCTACACAGATATACTATATATTACCTTCGGCCTTGCCTATGGGAGCTATTCACCGTTCTAAGCTGGTTCAGTACCACCTCTCTGTAACCCTTGCCATAGGTGGAATAAGACCGTTGTTTCCCTGGGGACACTAACTGGAAGGCTTGGATAGTCTTTGGTACCTTCTGAAGGTGGGAGACATAGCACTGTGATGGCTTTTCTGGATGTATTCCACTGAACCAGGTATCAGAGTTGTTGAAGGCATTGTGTGTTTAACAACTCCTTTAAAAGATACTCCACTTTTCTGGATTATCCCAACTGATTCCTGAGAAAGAGACAAAATCTAGAAGAAAATAATGAAGAGTAGAAATGCCTGCAAGTCAGCTGTAGAGTCAGAAGGCAACTAGATTGATGATTACTGCAATCCTGAAGGGCACAAGGGATTTAATTGTCATCCAGCTTTGAGCAATGAGCTGAAATTTGAGCTGGTAATTCGTATCTATTGAAAGGAGGACCAAGTGTCATCTTGTGCCTTCTCAAGTCCAGTATTGGTCAATATACTCCTGATCCTAACCACTAGTCCAGCAGATATAATGAAAGTTCTTCTGGGAAACCTGGCTTGCTAAGGGAATGACCAGCTATCAGAATGCCACTTGTGGTAGTCATTGTGAGGAAAGCTACTGTTTTTATGGAAAGGTGTCTTTTGTCTGGAAGAGTGTAGGAATGTAAATTGATCAGTGGCAATATCACTGGGAGGTATAAGAAGTGTTGCAATTCTCAAAGACCCAGCTGATATGCTCAAAACTAAGAGGAGGGGCTTCCCTGGTGGCACAGTGGTTGAGAGTCCGCCTGCTGATGCAGGGGACGTTGGTTCGTGCCCCGGTCCAGGAAGATCCCACATGCCGCAGAGCGGCTGGGCCCGTGAGCCATGGCCGCTAAGCCTGCGCGTCCGGAGCCTGTGCTCCGCAATGGGAGAGGCCACAGCAGTGAGAGGCCTGTGTACCGCAAAAAAAAAAAAAAGAAAAGAAAACTCAGAGGAGAGTGCAGACAGAAATGAGGTAGCTTGATTGTCCATGGAGGTAGAAGAGCACTTTCACAATGAATAATGTCTTACCCCATTGGAATAAGAGGTCAGAGATTAAATCCAGTAATGCTCAGGGAATATTGAGGGTTAGGAAAGGTTGCAATAAACTCTCAGGCCACAAAGGTGCCATAGATAGTGATATACTGTAAGGTGATGTTTCTGATTTGGGGCCACCAAAAGTCCCTGAGAGCCATACTCATTGTTATAAATGAGATTATTTGACTCAGTAGAGTGGCATTGTGAAATGCCTAGATATAGGCTTTCTCTTTTAGAATATACATTGTTTGACGTTTTTGTTTTTGTTTTTTTTTGCACTCTATGCCTCCAAGTACTGTCTCTTATGTAAACCTGAGTATTGAGGTGATTCCACTGTGCATTGGTATGCCTCCTATGCATGCTAGACTACTTTAAGTAGACATGCAGGGTTAATACCAAATTTTCTATAACTACATAACAATCTGTCTCATCATCTTCAAGATTCTAGGAGAGGACATCAAGAAGATTGTTAGTGGAGAAAATTGAAGATTAAACCATCCATCAACAGTATTGATCAAACCCAAGAATTGCTGAGTATATTTAATTGAATGTGGATGGAAAGCCCTCACTGCAGAATTACTGACATCTTGTTCAACATCACACAGAACCCATGACAGATAAGATGTGGCTCAGAAATTCCATCTCAGGACTAACAAATATGTATTTCTTCTGGTTGGCCCAGAGAAGATGCTGACATAAGTAGTTAAAAATAATTTAAATCAGGTATTTTTTTTATTGGGGTATAATTGCTTTACAATGGTGTGTTAGTTTCTGCTTTATAACAAAGGGAATCAGCTACACAAATACATATGTTCCCATATCTCTTCCCTCTTGCATCTCCCTCCCTCCCACTCTCCCTATCCCACCCCTCCAGGCGGTCACAAAGCACCGAGCTAATATCCCTGTGCCATGCGGCTGCTTCCCACTAGCTATCTACCTTACTACGTTTGTTAGTGTGTATATATCCATGACTCTCTCTCGCCCTGTCAAAGCTCACCCTTCCCCCTCCCCATATCCTAAATTTTGAGTTTTAAATGACAAACAGGAAGCTGTTCAAATATACTATTGTATCAAGAGGCATTTTTTAAAAAATATGGAGTCTATCAAGGTTAGAAAACAGCTTGGTGAAGATCTATCAGGAAAACTGCCTTCCAATCATCACTTTTCCGCTTATGCATAAGAGGACAAGTGCATTGAGATCAAAGTTGGTCAAGGACAGTTCACTTTGGAGTTTCTACAGGAGATGAGGTCCCAGAAGTGTTAGCAGAAGTATAGTCACCTGCATATTCAGCATGGAACCACTCACCATGGAGGTGGAAGGATATTGAACCCTGGGCCAAATCTACTGCTCAGTCTTATTTATGATGAGAATGGGGAAGTGAGAGGTAAGGAAAGTCAGGAAGCAGGTTCTCTGCTTCCAAATCTCTTAACACCTCTTTTTAATGGTATATTGGTCTAGAATCCTTTGCAGTAGGATAATAGGCAGAGCTGACCTAGCATGGGAACTTTGGCAGCAGAAACCCAAAGTGAATTAGAGTGGTATAGGTCTTCTGGTACCTGCAGCCATAAAAGGCCAGGACCAAGAATAAATGCAGACATCAAATGACAAATAATAGCAGCCTCCCAACATTATTATTGTTTTATTTGGTCATTCCCTCATCCTTTAATGGGGATGGCTATCAGCAATATCTACTAGGGAGGTAGCCTTAGATCAGGTGGGGAACAGGGACAAGGTTTAGTCAATGAAGCTTGTTGGTATCTCTGAGTCTGTCATTGATTTTACCTGACTCAAAACTCCATACTCAAGATCCTATACTATGAGTGCCCCTTTACAATTTTCAAGTACTTTTTTCACATCTAGCATCTGTTATCTAATTTAATTCTCACAATGGAACTGTGAGGGGAGATATTGATATCTCTATTTCTCAGTGGTGGAACCTAAGACTAAAATGATTAAGGTAGTTTATTAGTCAATAAACAGTAGAGCCAGGGCCCAATCTCAGGGCCATTGGTTCCAAGTACAAGGTTCTTTGTTTCTCATCACTGCTATGTTTGAGAGAAATAGTGAAGCAGGGTAAAAATGAACAGCACACCCTCACAGCCCCAGTTTGCCAATCTGTGAATGTCAGGGTTTGGTGGGAGACAGTATGTTTTCTAACAAAGGGTACTGAAACGAGCCATAACTATTTCAAAGCTGGATGTCAACTTAGAGGATAGCCCCTTATAAGAAAATAAAAAAGAGCAGGTTCTGGCTAATACTGATGTAAGATGAAAAATATGAGAGTTTTCTGGTTTAACACTAAGATTAAAGAAGGACGGCTTGGCAGACAGTGTGTCTGGAAGATAAAATTCTTCTTAGCGGGGTCAAAAAGATAGGAAAACTGTAACAAAGACATGGGAGGAAAAACTGCTCATTTGAGTTGCAAAGTGAAGAAGTCTGATTCCAGGTAGAAAGACTGGGTTCTGCTCAGCTTAGCCAGGACCAACACATTAATTTATTCCACAACAAAGAGAATGAGTCTACATCTCACTTGTAACACATTAATCTACAGTGATGGCAAAGGAGTCCATATTGGAGATTTCTGAGGGAAATAAAGAATTTTATTCACTGAAAGATGCCTATTACAATACCATTAAGTCTAAATAGAACCACATTTCAAACACCAAATGGACATGCTTGCACATGTCTCTTTGTGCACACATATAAGGATTTCTTTTGAATATAGATCTATCAGTGGAATAAATGGGTTATAAGATATACACATCTCAACTTCAGCAAATATTTCCAAATTGCTCTCCAAAATGGTTTTACCAATTTTCACTTCCTCCTAGCAGTGTATGAGAGTTCTCTTTGTTTCAGTTCTTAACCAGTACTCGGTACTCTCATGATCTTACATTTTTGCTGGGCTGATAGCTGTGAATGGTACCTCTTTTTAATTTGCATTTCGCTCATTATCTAGTGATGTTGGATATCTTACATTCATCGGTTATTCAGATTCCTTCTTTCATGAATTACACTTCCTATTTAGGTTAGTACACTTGAAATTAATATTTATATGTGGTATGAGGTAGCAATGTACTTTTTATATACGGGTAACCTGTAGTCTGGCACATCTTTCAATAGTACATGTTTTTCTCACTGATATATAATACCTGTCCTGCCATACATCAAGACTTCATGTATCCATAGGACAGTTTCTGGGTGTACTGTTCTGTTTCATTAGTTTTGATGTATAGACTCATTTCATTTCATTTATTTATTTTTTAACATCTTTATTGGAGTATAATTGCTTTACAATGGTATGTTAGTTTCTGCTGTATAACAAAGTGAATCAGTTATACATATACATATATCCCCATATCTCTTCCCTCTTGCGTCTCCCTCCCTCCCACCCTCCCTATCCCACCCCTCTAGGTGGTCACTAAGCATCGAGCTGATCTCCTTGTGCTATGCGGCTGCTTCCCACTAGCTATCTATTTTACATTTGTTAGTGTATATATGTCCATACCACTCTCTCACTTTGTCACAGCTTACCCTTCCCCCTCCCCATATCCTCAAGTCCATTCTCTAGTAGGTCTGCATCTTTATTCCCATTTTGCCCCTAGGTTCTTCATGAACATTTTTTTGTTTGTTTTTTAGATTCCATATATATGTGTTAGCATACGGTATTTGTTTTTCTCTTTCTGACTTACTTCACTCGGTATGACAGACTCTAGGTCCATCCACCTCACTACAAATAACTCAATTTCATTTCTTTTTATGCTGAGTAATATTCCATTGTATATATGTGCCACATCTTCTTTATCCATTCATCTGTTGATGGACACTTAGGACAGCTACATGTACAAGAATGAAATCAGAGCACTCCCTGACACCATACACAAAAATAAACTCAAAATGGATTAAAAACCTAAATGTAAGGCCAGACACTATCAAACTCTTAGAGGAAAACATAGGCAGAACACTCTATGACATAAATCACAGCAAGATCCTTTTTGACCCACCTCCTAGAGAAATGGAAATAAAAACAAAAATAAACAAATGGGACCTAATGAAACTTCAAAGCTTTTGCACAGCAAAGGAAACCATAAACAAGACAAAAGAACAACCCTCAGAATGGGAGAAAATATTTGCAAGTGAAGCAGCTGACAAAGGTTTAATCTCCAAAATTTACAAGCAGCTCATGCAGCTCAATATCAAAAAAACAAACAACCCAATCCAAAAATGGACAGAAGACCTAAACAGACATTTCTCCAAAGAAGAAATACAGATTGCCAACAAACACATGAAAGAATGCTCAACATCATTAATCATTAGAGAAATGCAAATCAAAACTACAATGAGATATCATCTCACACCAGTCAGAGTGGTCATCACCAAAAAATCTACAAACAATAAATGCTGGAGAGGGTGTGGAGAAAAGGGAACCCTGTTGCACTGTTGGTGGGAATGTAAATTAATACAGCCACTATGGAGAACAGTATGGAGGTTCCTTAAAAAACTAAAAATAGAACTACCACACGACCGAGCAATCCCACTATTGGGCATATACCCTGAGAAAACCATAATTCAAGAAGAGTCATGTACCACAATGTTCATTGCAGCTCTATTTACAATAGCCAGGACATGGAAGCAATATAGACTCATTTTAAATGAGAGTCTTTATGCTTTTTTTCAGTTTGTATAATTTGGGTCAAATTTTATATTTTTAAAAATTAATATGCAACTTACATACAGTATAATTCACTCTGTGGTGTACTATCATGTAACTAGCAATACAACCCAGATACAGAATATTTCTAGCAACTGGAAAAATCCCCTCATAGCTCTTCTGATAGGCTACTAATGATATCATATTGTGGTTATAAGTTGCATTTCCTGATTGCATATCTTCATGTGCTGATTTGCCACCAGTCTATTTTCTTCGGTGAAATATCTGTTTAGATCCTTTGCAAGAAAATTTTTTGGCTTGCTTTATCACTTATTAGTGAATTTTGAAAGTTCTTTATATATTCTTTATGCAAATCCTTTGTTAGAAGTTTGAAATGAAAATATTTCTTCCATTCTTTGGCTTGTGCTTTTATTCTTTTAACAGTGTCTTTGAAAAAGAGAAGTTTTAAATTTTGATGAATCTAGCTCAACAATTTGTTCTTGTATAGTTTGTGACTTTTATGTCATATCTAAAAACGATTTTGCTTGACCCAAAGTCACATTTTCGCCTATGTTTTCTTCTAGAAATTTTATAGTCTTAGGTTTTACATTAGGTCTATGATCTATTCTGAGTTAATTTTTGTATAAGGTGTGAAGTAAGGGTTGGAGTAGCATGTTTTAGCATATGTCTATCTAATTGTTCCAGCACAATTTTTTGAAAAGGCTATATTTTCTACACTGCATTATCACCATGGTTGAAAATCAATTGACCATATATGTCTGGGCATATTTTTTAACTCTCCATTCTGTTCCATTGATTGATGTATAAATATTTGCAAATGAAGCAGCTGACAAAGGATTAATCTCCTAAATCTATAAGCAGCTCATGCAGCTCAATATCAAAAAAACAATCCAATCCAAAAATGGGCAGAAGACCTAAACAGACATTTCTCCAAAGAAGATATACAGATTGCCAACAAACACATGAAAGGATGCTCAGCATCACTAATCATTAGAGAAATGGAAATCAAAACTACGATGAGGTATCACCTCATACCAGTCAGAATGGCCATCATCAAAAAATCTACAAACAATAAATGCTGGAGAGGGTGTGGAGAAAAGGGAGCCCTCTTACACTGTTGGTGGGAATGTAAATTGGTACAGCCGCTATGGAGAACTGTATGGAGTTTCCTTAGAAAACTCAAATACTCTTTTACTGTTTTGATCGATGTACTTTTATAGTAAATCTTGAAACATTGAAATCCTATAATAGAGTTCTCCAAATTAAGAATGCATTAAAAATTTTGTTTTGGCTATTTTATTTAGCTCTTTTGCCTTTCCATACAAATTTCAGAATCCATGAATTTCTACCAAAAAACCCTTAGATTTTATTTAGGACTGTGTTTAATCTGTAGAATTGTTTAGGAAGAATTGACTCTGCCTTAGCTTCCACTTCCCCTTTATAGTGAGATCTGAAATTCAACCAGATGTGAAAGTTGAGGTTCTTCTCAAGCCTTTTCTGAGCATATGTCAAGCCCTGGGCATGTGCGTGGACTTATCAATCCCTTGGTATATGTTGGAAGTTTATAAAAATCCTTATTCACCCAAGTGTCTCCTTTTCTAAACTTTTTCTTCTCAGGCTTTTCAGTCTGTCTATTGCTTGTCCCAGCTGTTATCCCTAGCCCCAGGCTGTTGCTGTCAATATTTTTGTCTTTAAATGCTTTTGACAATGCCTCTCAGGAAGCAGCCCCAACACTAGGAATGATCCCATTTGAGTGAAACAAAGTCAAGCCATTGTATCCCTCTTTCAAAAAGGGGTCAAGGGTTTTAACCTGCCATTCAGAATAAGATTTATATTGCTCTTTCTGGCAATGGGAACCTGTAACAGGAGTGTGGGCTGACATCTTTATGGCTGCTGCCGCTCAGGGGGGTTGTGGGATACAGGTGGGTGAAGTACCTGTTTTTTTCATCACATATTCCCCTGGTGGATATAAGTTTTTGACTAGATTCTAGAGTTCTGTAAAAGTTGATTCTGACAGTTTTTCCAAGCTTATTAGTTGTTTTTATGGAGAGAGAGAGCCCTAGATTTCCTTACTCTGCCACTTTTGGTGACATTACTCTTCTATTTTTCCTGATATTCATAGATTTTGTCTTTTTGTTGTTTGGTCAGTCTGACTAGAGGTTTGTCAATTTTTTTCAAGGAACCAGTTTTTAATTTCACTGATTTCCTCTATCGTTTTTCTATTTTAAATTCTACTTTCTTTTAAATGTGTTTCTTTTTTTATATTTCTAGTTATTGAGATGGAAGCTTAGATTATGGACTTTTTGAGTCTTCTTTTTTCCTAAAGTAGATATTTAATGCTATACATTTCCCTCTATGTATTTCTTTATGAGCATCCCACAGCTTTGATGTGTTGTATTTTTATTTTTATTGAGTTCACTATATTTTGAAACATCACTTATGACTTCTTTCTTGATCCATGGGTTATTTAGAAGAGTGTTCTTTAATGTCCAAATATTAGGAAAGATATTTTTCTGTATTAATTACTATTTTTGTTCTTTTATGGTTACTGATCATAGTTTAGATGACTTTAGTTCTTTTAAATTTGTTAAGGTTTGTTTTATGGGCTATCTTGGTGAATGTCCCAATGTACTCGAAAAAATCGGATATTCTTCTGTTGGGGGTAGAGTGTTCTATAAATGTCAATTAGGTGACACTGGTTGATAATATTGTTCAGGTCTTCCATACATTTACTAATTTTGTCTGTACACATTCTATCAATTGTTGAAAGAGGAATGTTGAAGTATCCAACAATAATTTTGGAGTTTTAATTTTCCTATTTGAATTCCATCAGTTTCTGTGTCATATATTTTGAAGTTCCATCGTTGGATATCACATTTAGCCTTGTAATATCTTACTTGTGATTTAATTATGTAAATCCCTCTTCATCTTTGGTAATTTTCCTTGTTCTACAGTATAGTTCTTTGATTTTAATATAACCACTACATCTCTCTTTTGATTAGTGTTTACATTATATATTTTTTCTACTCTTTTAATATATTTATATCTTTATATTTAAAGTGGGCATCATATACACAGAATATGTTTGGCTCTTTTTTTTTCCAATCTGACAATCTCTGGCTTTGTATGTTTAGACCACCTACAATTAATATATTTATTGACATGGTTATGTTTAGATTCATCATTTTATTATTTGTTTTGTTTGTCCCCTCTGTTTTTATGTTAATCTATTTTCCTTTTACTGAATATTTTTGAAATATTTGAACATCTTTATTTTATCTATTGCCTTTTTAGAAATATTTCTTTATGAGATTCATTGGTTGCTATAGGGATTACCATTTTCATAGCTAAGGTTTCACAGTCTTCTTAGAGTTAATATTGTTCCACTTCCAGTAAAGTGTAGAAAGTAGTCTTGTAACAATATCGGTCTATTGCCCATCCAAAGTACCTTTATGTTATGGGTGTCTTAACTATTATATCAACATTCATTAAAACCCACATGAGACAATGTTTGAATTTTTTATTTCAGCAGTCATAACTATTTTAAAGAACTTAAGAAAGAACAATTTTTAAACATATATCCAAAATTTCCATATCTGTTGTTCTTCCTTTATTCCTCACAATCTAATTACCCCCCAGCATTATTTCCCTTAAGCCTGAAGAACTTCTGTAGAATTTCTTATAGAATAACTCTGCTGGTAACAAATTCCCTTGTCTTTTTAAATCTCAGAATGTCTCCTGAAGCTTTTTTTTTTACATCTTTATTGGCGTATAGTTGCTTTACAATGTTCTGTTAGATTTTGCTGTATAACAAGGTGAATCAGCTATATGTATACATACATCCCCATATCCCCTCCCTCTTTAGACTCCCTCCCACCCTCCCTGTCCCATCCCTCTAAGTGGTCACAAAGCACCGAGCTGATCTCCCTGTGCTATGCAGCTGCTTCCTACTAGCTAGCTATTTTACATTTGGTAGTGTATATATGTTAATGCTACTCTCTCACTTCGTCCCAGCTTCCCCTCCCCCACTATGTCCTCAAGTCCATTCTCTATGTCTGTGTCTGTATTCCTGTCCTGCCCCTAGGTTCATCAGAACCATTTTATTTTAGATTCCATATATATGTGTTAGCATACGGTATTTGTTTTTCTCTTTCTGACTGACTTCACTCTGTATGACAGACCCCAGGTCCATCCACCTCACTACAAATAACTCAATTTCATTTTTTATGGCTGTAATATTCCATTGTATATATGTGCCACATCTTCTTTATCCATTCATCTGTCGATGGACACTTAAGTTGCTGAAGCATATTTTTATTGGGTATAGAGTTCTGAGGTTAACAGTTGTTTTCTTTAAGCATATTAAAGATTCTGTTTCACTATTGTCTGTGAATTGATGATATAGCTTCAGTCTTTCAAGTAGTTGTTCCCCTTCATAGACTGTGTGATTTTCCAATACCTTCCTTCAAGATTTTCCTTCATCTTTGGTATTTAGCAGTTTGATTATTATATGTCTAGGCAATCATTTCTTCTTCTTTTTATTTCTTTTCTGTTTAGGGTCTGTAGAATGGCTTGATTCTGTAAACTTATGTGTTCTACCAAACTTGGAAAGTTTCTGAGCACTATTTCTTCAAATACATTTTTTCTTTACTAATTTCTTTCCCCTCTCTTTCTGGAATTCCAGTGCTCTATGTGTTGGACATTATCATATCATTCAGCATAGCCCTGAGTTTCTGTTGATATTTTTTCAGACATTTTTGTTGCTATTCTTCACATTGGATAATTTCTGTCAGTCACCAATTTCACTGACTCTTTCCTTTGTCATCTCCATTCTGCTATTGAGACCATCCAGTGAATTTTTTATTTTGGTAATTGCATTTTTTATTGCTAAATTTTCAAATTGGTTATTTTTATATTTCCTAATTTTTCTGTGAAAACTTCATTTTTGTTTATTTTAAATGTATTTTCATTTACCTCATGGAGCTTAGTTATAATAACCATTTAAAAATCTTTGACTGAAATTTTCATCATTTGAATCATGTTACAGTTGACAGTTGTTGATTGTCTTTTCCCTTGAGAATTGGTAACATTTTTCTGGTTCTTTCTAAGTAAAATAATACTGAATTGTATTCTGGACATTTTGACTATTATGTGGAGTCTTAGTCCTGTTATAATGCTTTGGAGAATGTTGAATTATTTGTTCTTGTTTGTTTTAGCAGACAATCAACTTGGTTAAAAAGCAAGGTCTGCCTTGCTTTCTCTGGGTGGTGATGCCCATCTCTTTCAGTTTTCAAAGCCTTTGCTATGATACATTTGGTTTATGTCACACACGTATCACTGAGGGGATAGCCCTAAGGCTTGGTCCGTGGTTTACATATTAATTCATAGTTCAATTATCAAAATCTTTGCTATGTGGTTTTGAGTCTGTCCTATACTTGTGCTATTCAGGATTAGTGTGAAATTTAGGTGGTAGTTTAAATCATAGTGTACTTCTCAAAGCCTTTGGCATGCTGCCTTGAGTCTGTCCTAGGCATGTGCTTAAGGGTAAACCTATGATTTGTGAGGGTTCATATAAAGAATTAGTGGATCCTCTTCTTTAACCCTCTATACTCTGGGATTCCCCACACTCTCTGGTGTACAGTGGTCTTTTCCCCTAATTTTCTGGCAAGACAGATTTTTAAAATCAGAGTTTTAGCTTTTTGTGCCACTGTCCCACTATGCAGCTTTGCCTTTAAGGCAGAACTGCAAGAGAAAAGAAGAAGAAAAAAGAAAAACAGGAAATATATTTCCCTGTGGGTTGCTTCTCCAAGTCTTGATGCCCCTCTATAATCTACCTGTTCTTTTTTACTTTGCAGAGTCCTTGGGTAGTTGTTTTTATATTTCATCCAGAGATTTTTATTTATAATCATTGGGAGAGAAAGGCTGTAATGCACTTATTCCACCATGCCAGAAACCAGTTTAGTTTTATTTTAAGTTTAGTTTTTCACCCTCTTTTTCTTACTGTCCTGTGGTTTTTTAGTTTGCTTCTACTCTGATCCCTGTTCCAAACTGGGCTTATAACAGTATTTTTGAAGTTTCTTCTCCATTGTGATATTGTTGATCCATTCCTGGTCCCACAAGCCACTTAGATCAATTTCTAATCCCAAGACTATGTCTTTGTAGATCATGTCATCCCCACCCACCCCCCATAGCCCATGCCTGCTGCCTAAAACAGAGTCATACCCTGGGCATCAGTTCATCTTCACTTTTTCTAGCCTCTCTACAAGGAGAGCCCCAGCTCTGACCAACGAGTACTCAGCCTGCTTCCATTCTCCTCTTTTGTACAGAGAAATATTTTAGTTTCTTTTACTTTACTTCTTATTTTCAGACCCAGATCTCTGGCTTCAGTATTACTTACACCTTTGATTTGTGTCTGTTCCATGATATTTTGATCGTTTATTTGGAACAATTATATCTTTTTTATTATATCATTTATATTTTATCTCTCATTATAGTATGTTTATTACTTGTGCCATCTTATCTGGAAGTTCCAAACATTTCTTAAGAATGACAGTGTATGTGCCTCTGGTAGCCTCTTCTAATCTATTATGGCCAATATTTTTAATGTTGGAATCATAACAAAATGGATTCCCTTTTTTACAGATAAAGAAATTAAGGTATAGTTAACTTGAGGTAGGACCAGGATTAACCCAAGTCTCCAGAGTCCTATACCAAAGTTTTTTCCACTTATTAATTTTATGTCTAAGCTAAAAATCAGCAGACCCTGGAAAAATACCAGAGCATCCTTGTAACATTTTAGAATATTTCAGCTGTTTTAAAGATTCTATTGCTTTTCCCCTGACTTTCAGCTTGTTCTGGCTCAAGGTTGTGCCTTTAGAGTGGAGAAGACATTGTGTAGTTGGCCTCCAACTTATTTCTTGGTCATTATTTGAGCACTGCTTCAAATTCCCTCTCTAATTTTGTTATAATATTGCCCCAAGGAAATCCTACTAGCTCTTGGAAGTGACCTCTATTTTCCACACATCTGCCCATCATTTTCTCTGGAGCTACAAATCCTAATATTGCCTTTGATCCCCATCACAAGGAAGGGATGTCTCTAAAAAGGTCTGAGGGCAAAGATATTCTAGGAAGGTCCTTCTGTAGACCTATATTAATGCCACTAGAAGCACTGAGCACAGCAACCTGTTCTGAGAAAAGCCTGGATATTATTACTTTTTTCCTACCACTTTCTTTACTACATTAGTGCTTATTTCTTGTTTTTGCCACTGCCCTATCTCTTCTTCAGTTCTAATTTAGTGCCTCTGATCTACTCTGAGCTTAGAAACCACAAGACCAAAGAAACAGAGCATAGTTTTTGAAATGGATTTTAGGGATCTCTGTGCCGAAACTTCATATCCTAATTAAGGAAACCTAGGCTCAAGGAGACAAAAGTCTCATTCACGATCATAGTAGCTTGTCAGTATCACTACTTGACCTGTACTAAGATCTTCTGAAATCAGGTTCAATGCTTTTTCCACTACATGCTGGGTAAGTACTGAGTTAGGTAACAAATAATAGGTGTACAGGAAAGGGAAAAGGAAAAGTTGGAGGAGGGAAACATCTAGAATGAGTGACAGACAAATGGGACCATTTGAACTGACACTTGAAATATGTGTTGGTACTTTACAAATTAAATGTTAAATGCCAGATTAAAGAATGAGATAATGATGAGGAAGATGAAATGCCGAGGATGATAGCCCAGGAATCAGTGTTTTTGTGGAACCAGTGAATGAAGTGGAGTGATCTGAATGGTGTGTACTGCCCACCAACTGTAACTGGCTTGGGACTGAAAGATGAATTTTGGGGGTGCATTAAGACTGAACTTCTTGCTGGTGTTTTGTTATAAACATATGTTTCATGTAGCTAGCTATTAAGATTTGCTGTACATTCCAGGTGGCAGACACTAGATGAAGTAGCATAAACACAGTGCTAGACCTCTAGCCTACCAAATGTCAGAAGTTATGAGCTTTGCCCAGACAGCCTGCAAAAGGGGGTATGAGTCAATTGCAGAGCTTAGATTAGAACTTAGGACCTCTAATGCAGAGTTTTGTCATATCTGCTTCCTTAAGCCATCTGTCTGTGATTCCTCTGAAGAGTTTATCTGTGATTAATGCTATGGTGTGTGTGTGTCACTGAGTACTTACAGTATCTCAGTCCCCAAGGTTTGTAAAAGACAAATGAAAGGGCCATTAACAGAACAGAGCACTCCAGCTCTCAGATCTCCGAGAGGCTCTCCATAAGTCATTGTAGCCCACTCCCTAAATCCATGTTGCTAGCAGACCCAGCGAGTCACATGGGAGCTCATTTCTAGTAGCTTAGTCTCTCTTCAAGATGAAAAGTGTACACAGTAACAAACACTTATTCTCTAAAATTCCCAGTGATATGGAAGTAGGAAAACATAAAAGTCAGGACTTTGTTCTTTTAGTCAAAGTCCCAATCCTTAAAACCTCACTATTGTCAGGAAGACTGTTATCGGGAAAGATTGAAGAGTCCGTCACAGCCTGTAATGAGATAAAGGGGTATGGTTGGCTTTTGTTCATATCATTCATCTTATGATCCTGTCTAATAGCACTGTGACAAAGTTTCATCACAAAACATATTTCAGAGTGCCAGTAAAAAAAATCAGACCCAATCTAGAGGAAAGTGAATGTGGGATAGTGAGGTTGCTTAAAACCATGTCAAAAGAGGGGAGACACAAAGGAAGTCAGGATATTTAATCTGGAAAGGAACAAGAAGAGAAGACTTAGGTGTACCATGATCACTTTCCTTCAATCTCTGAACGTCTTTAACTCTCAAAAGAACAAGAAGCAGATTTTGTTGTGTGGATCCAAAGGGCACTACTAAGACCAATGTTTATGTGTGTGCTGGAGTGGAGAAGCTAGAGTTGGGGAAACTACTCTGGTTTCTGCTCAGAGGAGAAAATTCATAGCTTCTTGGGGATCTATTTTAATTCAAACTAGAAAATACAGTTTGTATGAGCAACATAGTCAATATAAACACAGTGATCACTTGCTGATTGGCGTATCTTTACTCTTTCAGATCAAAAGCAAGCTGGAATGACATTAGGAACTGGTTGATAAGTTCCCCACCAATGGGATTCCCACTGAGGGCTAAGGGCATGTGTGTTTAGCTTCCAATACCACAGTAAATTTGCAAAAGGAAAAGATAATTCTATTCACCTTTGGTTTCAGAAGGTAATATTGGAAGGAAATTGGATCTCCAAAGTAAATAAAAAAGAACCAAGGAGCATTGGAAAATATTTGTTAAAAAAAGAAAAAAGACCTCATTTCCAAATTAAATCATTTTTCACATTTGAAAAATGAGAAGGCTGTGAACAAGGGCTAGACTATGAACTGTAGCCCTCACCAGTTTTAGTGTAATTCACTGGTCTTTTCATTTAATTAAATGAAATAGCAAACTTCTAATCATTCCTTCACACAGAGGAGCCAGAGTGGTGGGTGGATACTCTCTTCTTTGTCTGGGACTGAGGACCTTAGACTTCTGGGTGAGTTCTGTCCACTTGGCCTTATGGGTGTCTCATATGGTCTTGCCTCTGGAATAGTATTAAGCAGCAGCAGCAGGTAACATATATTGAACACTGGATTTATTCTAACTATTGGTCTCAATACTGTCTCCTTAAATCCTCAGAGCAATTCTGAGGTATGTGCTATCATTATTCCAATTTTCCACATGAAGAAACAGGCATAGAGAAGTTAAGTGACAAAAGGCGCACAAAGTGTAAATGGCAGAACCTAAATTCAAACTCAGTTAGTCATGCTTTCAATCACTGTACATTACTTCTGCAGGGTACTTCTGTGTGTTGTCACATACCCTGCTCCAAGGCAGCTGGATTTCCTAGTCAAAAAATGGGATTTAGTCATTGGGGCTTTGTGGTCCCTGTGTGCAACACTGGGGGAATGTCAATATACACTACCAAATGTAAAGAGATAGCTAGTGGGAAGCAGCCACATAACACAGGGAGATGAGCTTGGTGCTTTGTGTCCACCTAGAGGGGTGGGATAGGGAGGGTGGGAGGGAGATGCAAGAGAGAGGAGATATGGGGATATATGTTTATGTATAGCTGATTTACTTTGTTATACAGCAGAAACTAATACACAATTGTAAAGCAGTTATACTCCAATAAAGATGTTAAAAATTTTTTTTTGATGTGGACCATTTTCTTAAAGTCTTTATTGAATTTGTTACAATATTGCTTCTGTTTTATGTTTTGGGTTTTTTGGCTGCAAGGCATGTGGGATCTTAGCTCCCCAACCAGGGAACGAACCCACACCCCCTGCATTGGAAGGTGAGGTCTTAACCACTGGATCCCCAGGGAAGTCCCAATGGGTGTCTTTTAAATGACAGTGAACAGTTGAGAGAGAGGAGGAATACCTTATTTGCATTAAACCTTGTTGGGTTGCACCCTTCAGACCTGCAAGCCCTGTACTTTCCCAGCCTCGAGACCAAAGAAAGAGCCTGGAGTCAGCGACAGAGACATCAATGGTTTCATGGCTAAGGGGAATCTTCCTTGTCTGAACCAAGGTCCTGGAGTGACACCCCACCATGTGCAGCAGAGGTGGGCAGGACTTGGTGGCAGTCTTCACTCCCAGGTGGGATGGGGAGGGAGGTTACCAGTTACATGAGTATTGACTTTAGGTCGGTGCTTATTGGTTGCCAGGGAAACCAGAAGAGGGGTTCACCCCTCACTGCCCCTTTCATAAATCATCACAGTGGACATAGTTCTGATCTAAAGATTAGATCATTAGCTGGGGCCAGAGACAAGTACATAGGCATTTACTGATTAGGCCCTATGATTGAGGGAAGGTCAGTCATGTGAGTGGGTGTAGGTGAAGCAGGGACTGGTGGAGCAGGGGATGTACAGAGAGCAAGAGAACAGCCACATTGGGTGGCCTGATCATACAAACCTCCTACCTTCCTCAGGCAGCAGAGAAAACTTGCCTTTTGCTACCATTGGGCACCTTTAGTCAGATGCTTTTTGCTTGGCCCTGCGTTCAGAGTTCCTAGTTAGAGCAGAGAGAAAATTCAAATTTGTTTGATACCAAACCCTCATACAAGAGAAAAGCCAAAAGAAGAAAAGTCTTAAGGCATTCAGCAAGTCGGACAGAGATCCAGAACGCAAGCCTTCCCACCCCAGTCAAAGACTCTTCCTTTTCTACCTACAGTGATTCCATTCTCCTCTTAGAGCTAGAGCAGTCTTCTGACTTTATCACCACTATCTCTCTTCTTTTTCTCCTATAGTCTGGGTCCCCTGTTTTGTTTTTGTTTTGGCTGTGCCAAGTGGCATGTGGGATCTTAGTTATCCAACCAGAGATCGAACCCACATCCCCTGCAGTGGAAGAACAGAGTTGTAACCACTGGACTGCCAGGGAAGTCCCTGGGGCCCCTGTTTTGAATCTGCATAGCTATCTTACAGTTTTACAGTTAAATTGGTTTAGAAAGTTGTTCTGTGTCTAACTATGTCCTGCCTGGAATATTGGATTCAAATGTAATTGTGGTCTCTCCCATTAATTAATTAATTTTGTTTTATGTACTTTGGGGTATGGCAATGTTTCCCCAGCCAATGAATCTGGTAGTGTATCTGAAGAGACAAGTGTTTAGGGGGCATGTTCTGCATTCTGAAGTGTTGTCTCTTGTCCTTGAAGCACAGAAATATCTCTGAGGGAAGACTGTGCTCTAGATGAGAGCCCAAATATTTAAAACACAACTCTAGCTTCAGAGACATGTTATTTGCTGATTAAGCTTGGAAGTAGATAGATTGTGTGTTTTGGTGAATTGACTACAGTGTCGATTATTATTAAATGATACTCATAGTCTCTTTTGAAAATGGAATGTTTGTGGATGTGTACAGTGACCTTAAGTATACTTTGTGCCTGTGTAGGGGAATAGTGTATTAAGAGCCTAAGAGATGGCTCTGGAAAATGTGAAGTCAGTAAGACATAAAGTACATCTGGGCTAGGACCCAGGACTGGATGAATATAGTGAATATGCTATGAATGGAGTATGTGTGTCCATTACCTCTCCATGGGAAAAAAGAAATAGTGTAATGTATAGCACAGGGAATATAACCAATATTTTACAATAACTTTAAATGGAGCATAATCTATAAAAATGTCAAATCACAATATTGTACCCTTAAAACTAATATAATGCTTTAAATCAACTATACTTCAATTAAAAAGGAAATATAAAATTTAAAAATTAAAGAAATACTGCCATAGACTGCAGTAACCAGCCTCATTATAGTATACGTATATCAAGTCCTATGTGGGCTTTATTGGTATTAGCTGTGTTACTGGTGTGCTCTACTGGGGTCAGGTATGCTGGGCTGGAGTGGATCTTGTTTGAATTTAGTGTAATGATGAGGTGTTTGGTAGGCTGTAATTGACTTTGCTAAGCTGAGGTAGGCTACCCTGTACTCTGAGGTATGCTTGAGTGGGTGAGCTAGTCTGAGCTGCAATGGGGTAAACAGGGATGACAGAAGGAGGAAAAGAGAAACTTAGCAGTGTAATAACTTCACTTCTCTGAGTATCATTTTCCAACTTGGCAAATATATATGTGATGAGATTCATCCATTAATACCAAAAATGTTCAGTGAGCACCATCTCAATAACAGGCTCCTTTTCTATGTACTGAGGATACAGAGATAACAAAACAGGGACACTGCCCTTCAGGAGCTCTTGGGTTATGTGGCAAGGCAGATGAGTAAATACACAGTTGCAATAGAAAAAAAATGCAAAGAGAGTGTATCAGGTGATATCAGTCATCTCCAAATCTCAGTCACTTAACCCAACAAAAGTACTTCTCATTGATGCAAAGTCTATTGTGGATCCAGGCAACTCTCCAGTGCCGTTGTCCTCCAAGTGTTGGGTCATCATTCCAGGCTGTTTCAATCTTATAGTAGCTCCATATTAACATATGTTTCCATGGTGACCATGGCAGGTAGGGTCTTGCGTTGGACATTAATTGTTGCAGCCAGGGAGGGACACATATTACTTCCTCCTACAACCAAAACCAGTCACACATCCCTTCCGTACTTTAGGAGTACAATCATCCTACATTCCTGAAAGTGGAAAAGGGTTGGCTCTTGGAACATTTGTAACCTACCACAGGTAGGGATAATCCCAGTGTGAGAGCCCAGCAGGTGTGAATGTTAGAGATCTCGAAGGGTTCTCACTAAGCTTTGGAGTTTGGAGGTTCTGCCGCCATTCTCAATGTTACCTAAAGGGATGGATTTTGTTCCTGTGCCTAGCATATTCTCTGTGAAGAAATAGTACAAGTGAGAGTTTTTTAAGGGGTTTTCCTATGATTGTACCAAGTATCCTTTCTTAGAAGTAACAAGTTTGCTATCATTTGGAGTACTGCCCTGGACTCTCTCTGAGCTAAGGCAACAGTCTTTCATAACACTCTGCTTTTCTACTTTCTTTCAACCAGATGCAGTGACTGAAGTTAAGACTGACATCTACGTGACCAGTTTTGGCCCTGTGTCAGACACTGACATGGTAAGTATAGTTTCTGCAAAGGTAAAAGTGAAAGATGATGCAACAGATCAAAGAAAATAAATTGAGGTTTTCCTATGGCAGGGCCTTGGAGCTATATTCTAAGGAGAAGTCTTGTCTCATGAATGCCCTACCCTCATCATCCTACATTTAGCTAAATCCATCTTTTGCCCTGCTCTTCCCACCTATTCACATATCAAGCATATATCCCCCACCAGGAGTACCTTTCCCTTCTATAACATCTCTTTCAAAATTCAGCTTTTCTCCCTATCCTCAATTAAACTTTGTCTGACCTCACACTTCACATTTCAGTACCACACACATATCAGCACATATAGGTCATGTGAGGAGTGCACATGGTGGGGACTCTCAGTCTAGCAACTGGTAGTGTCATTCAAGAAGTCCATCCCCCCCAAAAAAGTAGAAGCCCATTCCTTGCAAACAAGCCCTATTCAACGGAGAAGTGGATGGACCATGGTGATGTAAAGTGTTTGGAGGAAGAGTCAAACCTACTAGAAACGGGTCCTTCTACAGATGTGAGGATGAAGAGAGCATCAGAACAGATTCAAGGAATAGGGTAGAACATTACATCTGGCCCTGCCTCTGGCCTTTACCTCCCAGGCAGCTACTCCCTCCCTACCCTACTGGACTTTAGCCCGGCCACCCTCCCTTTCAACGGACTTGTCAAGGTCCGTTCTCCCCTCAGGGTCTCAAGAGGCAGAAGGTGAACGACTCTGCTTCACGGTAGCGAAAAGCCTCAACATTTAAAACACCCTTGGGGGGACCTTGAAGATGGCGGAAGAGTAAGACGCGGAGATCGCCTTCCTCCCCACGGATACACCAGAAATACATCCACACGTGGAACAACTCCTACAGAACTCCTACTGAAGGCTGGCAGAAGACCTCAGACCTCCCAAAAGGCAAGAAACTCCCCACGTAACTGGGTAGGGCAAAAGAAAAAACAGAGACAAAAGAATAAGGACGGCACCTGCACCAGTGGGAGGGAGCTGTGAAGGAGGAAAAGTTTCCACACACTAGGAAGCCCCTCCGCGGGCGGAGACTGCGGGAGGCAGAGGGGGGAGTTTCGGGACCGCGGAGTAGTGCACAGCGACGGGTGCGGAGGGCAAAGCGGGGAGATTCCTGCACAGACGATCGGTGCCGACCGGCACTCACCAACCCGAGAGGCTTGCTGCTCACCCACCGGGGCGGGCGGGGCTGCGAGCTGAGGCTCGGGTTTTGGTTTTGGACGGAGCTCAGGGAGAGGACTGGGGTTGGCGGCTTGAACATAGCCTGAAGGGGTTAGTGCACCACGACTAGCCGGGAGGGCGTTCGGGGAAAAGCCTGCACCGGCCGAAGAGGCAAGAGACTTTTTCTTCCCTCTTTGTTTCCTGGTGCGCGAGGAGAGGGGTTTAAGAGCGCTGCTTAAAGGAACTCCAGAGACGGGCGCGAGCCGCGGCTGAAACCGCAGACCCCAGAGACGGGCGCGAGACGCGGCTAAAAGCGCGGACCCCCGAGACGGGCGCGAGCCGCGGCTAAAACCGCGGACCCCAGAGACGGGCGGGAGACGCTAAGGCTGCTGCTGCCGCCACCAAGGGGCCTGTGTGCGAGCACAGGTCACTCTCCACACCCCTCTTCCGCGGAGCCTGTGCAGCCCGCCACTGCCAGGTTCCCGGGATCCAGGGACAACTTCCCCGGGACAGCGCACGGCGGGCCTCAGGCTGGTGCAACGTCACGCCAGCCTCTGCCGCAACGTCACGCTGCCTCTGCCGCCGCAGGCCCGCCCCGCACGCAGTGCCCCTCCTTCCCCCATCCCCCAACCCCCGGCCTGAGTGAGCCGGAGGCCCCGAATCAGTGGCTCCTTTAACCCGTCCTGTCTGAGCGAAAAAACAGACGCCCTCCAGCGACCTACACGCAGAGGCAGGGCCAAATCCAAAGCTGAGCTCCTGTGAGCTGTGAGAACAAAGAAGAGAAAGGGAAATCTCTCCCAGCAGCCTCAGAAGCAGCGGATTAAAGCTCCACAATCAACTTGATATACCCTGCATCTGTGGAATACCTGAATAGACAAGGAATGATCCCAAATTGAAGAGGTGGAATTTAGGAGCGAGATCTATGATTTTTTTCCCTTTTCCTCTTTTGGTGAATGTGTACGTGTATGCTTCTGTGTGAGATCTTGTCTGTATACTCTTGCTTCCACCATTTGTCCTAGGGCTCTATCCGTCCATGACTTTTTTTTAAAAAGTCTTTTTCTTAATAATTAAGTTTAATTGTAATAACTTTATTATAATTTACCTTCGTTCTTTCTTTCTTTCCTTCCTTCCTTCCCTCCTTTAGAAAACGAATCACCCCAAATTGAGGAGGTGGTCTCTGGGAGCAGGATTTATGATTTTTCCCCCTTTACCTCTTTTTGTGAAGGTGTATGTGTATGCTTCTGTGTAAGATTTTCTCTGTATAGCTTTGCTTCCAACATTTGTCCTAAGGTTCTATCCGTCCCTTTTTTTTTTTCTAAATATTTTTTAATTCAATAACTATATTATACTTTATTTTATTTTTACTGTATCATCTTTCTTTCTGTCTTTTTTCCTTCTTTCCCTCCTTCCTTCCTTCCTCCCTCCCTCCCTCCCTCCCTCCTTTCTTTCCTTCTTTGCTTCTTTCTTCCTTCCTTCCTTTCCTCCTTTCCTTCTTTCTTTACTCATACTTCTACTAATTCTCCCTACTTTTTCTCCCTTTTATTCTGAGCTGTGTGGATGAAAGGCTCTTGGTGCTCCAGCCAGGAGTCAGGGCTCTGCCTCTGAGGTAGGAGAGCCAACTTCAGGACACTGGTCAACAAGAGACCTCCCAGCTCCACATAATATTAAACGGTGGAAATATCCCAGAGACCTCCATCTTAACACCAGCACCCAGCTTCACTCAACGACCAGCAAGCCACAGTGCTGGACAACCTATGCCAAACAACTAGCAAAACAGGAACACAACCCCACCCATTAGCAGAGAGGCTGCCTAAAATCATAATAAGGCCACAGACACCCCAAAACACACCACCAGACGTGAACCTGCCCACTAGAGAGACCAGATCCAGCCTCATCCAGCACAACACAGGCACTAGTCCCCTCCACCAGGAAGCCTACACAACCCACTGAAACAACCTTAGCCACTGGAGACAGACATCAAAAACAACGGGAACTACGAAAGTGCAGCCTGCAAAAAGGAGACCCCAAACACAGTAAGATAAGCAAAATGAGAAGACAGAAAAACACACAGCAGATGAAGGAGCAAGATAAAAACCCACCAGACCTAACAAATGAAGAGGAAATAGGCAATCTACCTGAAAAAGAATTCAGAATAATGATAGTAAGGATGATCCGAAATCTTGGAAGTAGAATGGACAAAATGCAAGAAACAGTTAACAAGGACCTACAAGAACTAAAGATGAAACAAGCAACGATGAACAATGCAATAAATGAAATTAAAATCACTCTAGATAGGATCAATAGCAGAATAACTGAGGCAGAAGAACGGATAAGTGACCTGGAAGATAAAGTAGTGGAAATAACTACTGCAGAGCAGAATAAAGAAAAAAGAATGAAAAGAACTGAGGACAGTCTCAGAGACCTCTGGGACAATATGAAACGCACCAACATTCGAATTATAGGGGTTCCAGAAGAAGAAGAAAGAAAGAAAGGGACTGAGAAAATATTTGAAGAGATTATAGTTGAAAACTTCCCTAATATGGGAAAGGAAATAGTTAATCAAGTCCAGGAAGCACAGAGGGTCCCATACAGGATAAATACAAGGAGAAACACGCCAAGACACATATTAATCAAACTGTCAAAAATTAAATACAAAGAAAGCATATTAAAAGCAGCAAGGGAAAAACAACAAATAACACACGAGGGAATCCCCATAATGTTAACAGCTGATCTCTCAGCAGAAACCCTACAAGCCAGAAGGGAGTGGCAGGACATACTGAAAGTGATGAAGGAGAATAGCCTGAAACCAAGACTACTCTACCCAGCAAGGATCTCATTCACATTTGATGGAGAAATAAAAACCTTTACAGACAAGCAAAAGCTGAGAGAGTTCAGCACCACCAAACCAGCTTTACAACAAATGCTAAAGGAACTTCTCTAGACACGAAACACAAGAGAAGGAAATGACCTATAGTAGCGAACCCAAAACAATATATAAAATGGAAATAGGAACATACATATCGATAATTACCTTAAATGTAAATGGACTAAATGCTCCCACTAAAAGACACAGATTGGCTGAATGGATACAAAAACAAGACCCTTATATATGCTGTCTACAAGAGACCCACTTCAGACCTAGAGACACATACAGACTGAAAGCAAGGGGATGGAAAAAGATATTCCATGCAAACGGAAACCAAAAGAAAGCTGGAGTAGCAATTCTCATATCAGACAAAATAGACTTTAAAATAAGGACTATTAAAAGGGACAAAGAAGGACACTACATAATGATCAAGGGATCGATCCAAGAAGAAGATATAACAATTGTAAATATTTATGCACCCAACATAGGAGCACCTCAATACATAAGGCAAATACTAACAACCATAAAAGGGGAGATCAACAGTAACACATTCATAGTAGGGGACTTTAACACCCCACTTTCACCCATGGACAGATCATCCAAAATGAAAATAAATAAGAAAACACAAGCTTTAAATGATACATTAAACAAGATGGACTTACTTGATATTTATAGGACACTCCATCCAAAAACAACAGAATACACATTTTTCTCAAGTGCTCATGGAACATTCTCCAGGATAGATCATATCTTGGGTCACAAATCAAGCCTTGGTAAATTTAAGAAAACTGAAATTGTATCAAGTATCTTTTCCGACCACAACGCCATGAGACTAGATATGAATTACAGGAAAAGATCTGTAAAAAATACAAACACATGGAGGCTAAACAATACACTACTTAATAATGAAGTGATCACTGAAGAAATCAAAGAGGAAATAAAAAAATACCTAGAAACAAATGACAATGGAGACACAACGACCCAAAACCTATGGGATGCAGCAAAAGCAGTTCTAAGGGGGAAGTTTATAGCAATACAAGCCCACCTTAAGAAGCAGGAAACATCTCGAATAAACAACCTAACCTTGCACCTCAAGCAATTAGAGAAAGAAGAACAAAAAAACCCCAAAGCTAGCAGAAGGAAAGACATCATAAAAATCAGATCAGAAATAAATGAAAAAGAAATGAAGGAAACAATAGCAAAGATCAATAAAACTAAAAGCTGGTTCTTTGAGAAGATAAACAAAATAGATAAACCACTAGCCAGACTCATCAAGAAAAAAAGGGAGAAGACTCAAATCAATAGAATTAGAAATGAAAAAGGAGAAGTAACAACTGACACTGCAGAAATAAAAAAAATCATGAGAGATTACTACAAGCAACTCTATGCCAATAAAATGGACAATCTGGAAGAAATGGACAAATTCTTAGAAATGCACAACCTGCCAAGACTGAATCAGGAAGAAATAGAAAATATGAACAGACCAATCACAAGCACTGAAATTGAAACTGTGATTAAAAACCTTCCAACAAACAAAAGCCCAGGACCAGATGGCTTCACAGGTGAATTCTATCAAACGTTTAGAGAAGAGCTAACACCTATCCTTCTCAAACTCTTCCAAAATATAGCAGAGGGAGGAACACTCCCAAATTCCTTCTACGAAGCCACCATCACCTTGATACCAAAACCAGACAAGGATGTCACAAAGAAAGAAAACTACAGGCCAATATCACTGATGAACATAGATGCAAAAATCCTCAACAAAATACTAGCAAACAGAATCCAAAAGCACATTAAAAGGATCATACACCATGATCAAGTGGGGTTTATTCCAGGAATGCAAGGATTCTTCAATATACGCCAATCTATCAATGTGATAAACCATATTAACAAATTGAAGGAGAAAAACCATATGATCATCTCAATAGATGCAGAGAAAGCTTTCGACAAAATTCAACACCCATTTATGATAAAAACCCTCCAGAAAGTAGGCATAGAGGGAACTTTCCTAAACATAATAAAAGCCATATATGACAAGCCCACAGCAAACATCATCCTCAATGGTGAAAAACTGAAAGCATTTCCACTAAGATCAGGAACAAGACAAGGTTGCCCACTCTCACCACTCTTATTCAACATAGTTTTGGAAGTTTTAGCCACAGCAATCAGAGAAGAAAAGGAAATAAAAGGAATCCAAATCGGAAAAGAAGAAGTAAAGCTGTCACTGTTTGCAGATGACATGATACTATACATAGAGAATCCTAAAGATGCTACCAGAAAACTACTAGAGCTAATCAATGAATTTGGTAAAGTAGCAGGATACAAAATTAATGCACAGAAATCTCTGGCATTCCTATATACTAATGATGAAAAATCTGAAAGTGAAATCAAGAAAACACTCCCATTTACCATTGCAACAAAAAGAATAAAATATCTAGGAATAAACCTACCTAAGGATACGAAAGACCTGTATGCAGAAAATTATAAGACACTGATGAAAGAAATTAAAGATGATACAAATAGATGGAGAGATATACCATGTTCTTGGATGGGAAGAATCAACATTGTGAAAATGACTCTACTACCCAAAGCAATCTACAGATTCAATGCAATCCCTATCAAACTACCACTGGCATTTTTCACAGAACTAGAACAAAAAATTTCGCAATTTGTATGGAAACACAAAAGACCACGAATAGCCAAAGCAATCTTGAGAACGAAAAAAGGAGCTGGAGGAATAAGGCTCCCTGACTTTAGACTATATTACAAAGCAACAGTAATCAAGACAGTATGGTACTGGCACAAAAACAGAAAGATAGATCAGTGGAACAGGATAGAAAGCCCAGAGATAAACCCATGCACATATGGACACCTTATCTTTGATAAAGGAGGCAGGAATGTATAGTGGAGAAAGGACAGCCTCTTCAATAAATGGTGCTGGGAAAACTGGACAGGTACATGTAAAAGTATGAGATTAGATCACTCCCTAACACCATACACAAAAATAAGCTCAAAATGGATTAAAGACCTAAATGTAAGGCCAAAAACTATCAAACTCTTAGAAGAAAACATAGGAAGAACACTCTATGACATAAATCACAGCAAGATCCTTTCTGACCCACCTCCTAGAGTAATGGAAATAAAAACAAAAATAAACAAATGGGACCTAATGAAACTTCAAAGCTTTTGCACAGCAAAGGAAACCATAACCAAGACCAAAAGACAACCCTCAGAATGGGAGAAAACATTTGCAAATGAAGCAACTGACAAAGGATTAATCTCCAAAATTTACAAGCAGCTCATGCAGCTCAATAACAAAAAAACAAACAACCCCATCCAAAAATGGGCAGAAGACCTAAATAGACATTTCTCCAAAGAAGATATACAGAATGCCAACAAACACATGAAAGAATGCTCAACATCATTAATCATTAGAGAAATGCAAATCAAAACTACAATGAGATATCATCTCACACCAGTCAGAATGGCCATCATCAAAAAATCTAGAAACAATAAATGCTGGAGAGGGTGTGGAGAAAAGGGGACACTCTTGCACTGCTGGTGGGAATGTGAATTGGTTCAGCCACTGTGGAGAACAATATGGAGGTTCCTTAAAAAACTACAAATAGAATTACCATATGACCCAGCAATCCCACTACTTGGCATATACCCTGAGAAAACCAAAATTCAAAAAGAGTCATGTACCAAAATGTTCATTGCAGCTCTATTTACAATAGCCAGGACATGGAAACAACCTAAGCGCCCATCATCGGATGAATGGATAAAGAAGATGTGGCACATATACACAATGGAATATTACTCAGCCTTAAAAAGAAATGAAATTGAGCTATTTGTAATGAGATGGATAGACCTAGAGTCTGTCATACACAGTGAAGTAAGTCAGAAAGAAAAAGACAAATACCGTATGCTAACACATATATATGGAATTTAAGGGAAAAAAATGTCATGAAGAACCTAGGGGTAAGATAGGAATAAAGACGCAGACCTACTGGAGAACGGACTTGAGGATATGGGGAGGGGGAAGGGTGAGTTTTGACAGGGCGAGAGAGAGTCATGGACATATACACACTAACAAACGTAGTAAGGTAGATAGCTCGGGGGAAGCAGCCGCAAGGCACAGGGATATTAGCTCGGTGCTTTGTGACAGCCTGGAAGTGTGGGATGGGGAGAGTGGGAGGGAGGGAGACGCAAGAGGGAAGACATATGGGAACATATGTATATGTATAGCTGATTCACTTTGTTATAAAGCAGAAACTAACACACCATTGTAAACCAATTATACCCCAATAAAGATGTTTAAAAATAAAACACCCTTATACCTAGAAAAAAAAAAAAAAAAGGAATAGGGTAGTGCACAGCAGAACTAGCAAGGGGATGACTCATGAGACATCTACAAGGACTTCCCCTTCTCCTACCATTCTCCCTTTGTGCCAAAGCAAGGCATGCAGTGGAGAGTTGAGGCAGGAGACCCTGTCCTAATGGCGCATCTGATCAATATCTACTTCAGATACCAAATATTGTCATTTGAAAAATTATCATGAAGGGACACAAAGAAGCTATTATCTGCTCAGTATGTCAGACAGTGATTAGATGCTCCAAAAAGGTTTGTTGAATGAGTGACTTTGTGTTTAAAATCTTAAAATCAGAAAAACTATGTTCAAAAATATGAAATACCCATGCTCACTGCATAGATTTTTTTCTTTATCTTCAGTGGGACTACTACTTAGCAGGGGAAAAAGCTTATTTAGATCTGTTGGGTAACTACAAGCAGTTGTGTACTGTCATGATAGAGTTTTTTCTTATAGGTAATACAGAGCCATTGAGTGGGTTAGACTAGGGCAGTAAAAATATACATGTGTTGTTTTAGAATGATTGATCTGGCAGTCTGTACAGCATGAACTACAAGGGGGAGCAGACTGGAGGCTGAGAGTTGGTTTAGGTATGTTGATTTTACATGGCTCTTATTTCAATCAGGCAAGGTGTAGGAGTCAGTTGGAGAAACAAGCTAATTCTCAGGAGAGGAAGTCATGAGTGGTTGTGATGCCAGGCAGGGGGAAGGTAGAGTCCTGAACTTTGTCTTTTAAGTGTGGAATAAAGAAAGGGATACAGAAATATAGTAAATTCCCTGTGAACTCCTTAAAGGCAAGTACCAAGTACTCCATGGCTTCCCTGGCACTTCATAGAGTACTTGACACATAGGGAGAGCTCAGTGAGGGACATGTTTGATGTAAGACAGATGGAGGATGTGAGTCTCTCTTAGTGGCAACAGGAAAGCCTGTATGTCTAGATTGCCCCCTCTCAACCTGTTGACCATTAATGCCCACAGCTTCAGATCCAGGCATGAAATAAAACTGTTGACATTTGCTCATTCAACAAGTACTCCTCAGAGGCCCAACTCTGCATTAAGGGGCTCTAGGGAATCCTATATTCAGAGAGCTCATAGTCCACTGGGGATAACCAAACTCACCAGGGAGGTGAAGCTCTCTTTGTGTTGCTGGGAATTAGTGATTGATTAAGATTTTCATAAGAAAGCAACTGAAGCTACTCTTTGGACACACACACACACCCACACACCCACACATACTCATTCACTCTCACTTATGAATGAACACCCATAAATACATTCAGACAAAATAAGAAAGTATATACAGAATAAAGCAAAACAGCCTACACACCATCCCAGGCACTCCATAGACACACATGTGCAAACAGATACCCAAATTCAGGGATACTACAGAAACATACACATAGCTCCTGCTCAAACCAGCTCATCTCCCTTCTATTTTCCCACCCAAGCAGGCACACATGGGTGTGCAGAGGCTCTGGAGACATTTCAAACAATCCAGATGTTTTATCTCTTCTGAAGTTTCATCTTCCAGTTGCTTGTTTGTCTTCTCCCTCATGATTAAGCAGAAGCAGCAGAATGTCTCTTTCCTGATAGGGCAGGCTTTGGTCAAATAAATTTCAGGGTATTTTTAGCTGAACTTCCATTGTGTCACAAGGAAGAATAGTTAATGATCACTCTGGCTGGGAAACAAATTTCGGATTTTAATCAATGAATTTGGTAAAGTTGCAGGATACAAAAGTAATGCACAGAAATCTCTTGCATTCCTATACACTAATGATGAAAAATCTGAAACAGAAATTAAGGAAACACTCCCATTTACCATTGCAACAAAAAGAATAAAATACCTAAGAATAAACCTACCTAGGGAGACAAAAGACCTGTATGCAGAAAACTATAAGACAGTGATGAAAGATGATACCAACAGATGGAGAGATATACCATGTTCTTGGATTGGAAGAATCAATATTGTGAAAATGACTATACTACCCAAAGCAATCTACAGATTCAATGCAATCCCTTTCATATTACCAATGGCGTTTTTTATGGAACTAGAACCAAAAAATCTTAAAATTTGTATGGAGACACAAAAGACCCCGAATAGCCAAAGCAGTCTTGAGGGTAAAAAAACAGAGCTAGAGGAATCAGACTCCCTGACTTCAGACTATACTACAAAGCTACAGTAATCAAGACAGTGTGGTACTGGCACAAAAACAGAAACATAGATCAATGGAACAAGATAGAAAGCCCAGAGATAAACCCACGCACCTATGGTCAACTAATCTATGACAAAGGAGGCAGGGATATACAATGGAGAAAAGACAGTCTCTTCAATAAGTGGTGCTGGGAAAACTGGACAGCTACATGTAAAAAATGAAATTAGAGCAATCCCTAACACCATACACAAAAATAAACTCAAAATGGATTAGAGACTTAAATGTAAGACCAGACACTCTAAAACTCCTAGAGGAAAACATAAGAAGAACACGCTTTGACATAAATCACAGCAAGATCTTTTTTGATCCACCTCCTAGAGTAATGGAAATAAAAACAAAAATAAACAAATAGGACCTAATGAAACTTAAAAGTTTTTGCACAGCAAAGGAAACCATAAATAAGATGAAAAGACAACCCTCAGAATGGGGGAAAATATTTGCAAATGAAGCAACTGACAAAGGATTAATCTCCAAAATATATAAACAGCTCCTGCAGCTCAATATTAAAGAAACAAACAGCCCAATCCAAAAATGGGCAGAAGACCTAAATAGACATTTCTCCTAAGAAGACATACAGATGGCCAAGAAGCACATGAAATGCTGCTCAACATCACTAATTATTAGAGAAATGCAAATCAAAACTACAATGAGGTATCACCTCACACCAGTTAGAATGGGCATCGTCAGAAAATCTGCAAACAACAAATGCTGGAGAGGGTGTGGGGAAAAGGGAACCCTCTTGCATTGTTGGTGGGAATGTAAATTGATACAGCCACTATGGAGAACAGTATGGAGGCTCCTTAAAAAACTAAAAATAGAATTACCATATGATCCAGCAATCCCACTACTAGGCATATACCCAGAGAAAACCATAATTCAAAAAGACACATGCACCCCAATGTTCATTGCAACACTATTTACAATAGCCAGGTCATGGAAGCAACCTAAATGCCCATCAACAGATGAATGGATAAAGAAGATGTGGTACATATATACAATGGAATGTTAGTCAGCCATAAAAAGAACGAAATTGGGTCATTTGTTGAGACATGGATGGATCTAGAGACTGTCATACAGCGTGAAGTAAGTCAGAAAGAGAAAAACAAATATTGTATATTAACACATATGTGTGGAACCTAGAAAAATGGTACAGATGAACTGGTTTGCATGGCAGAAATTGAGACACAGATGTAGAGAACAAATGTATGGGGGGAAAGCTGTGGGGGTGGGGGTGTGATGAATGGTGATTGGGATTGACATGTATACACTGATGTGTATACTGATGTGTATAAAATTGATGACTAATAAGGGCCTTCTGTATAAAAAAATAAATAAAATGAAATTCAAAAATTAAAAAAAATCCGTTATTCATGGTTCTTGTATCTATGTTCATAGGTGTTCTCATATTAAACCACTTATCACCTGAACTGCTACTATTCTGGCTCAGGCCACCATTGTCTCTGGCATATCAAACTGTAATAAGCCCCTGATTTCCTTCTCTCTACTCTCAGTTCCCTACAATCTATTATCTACAGGCTGGCAGTGATTATATATATGATACACACACACACACACACACACACACAATCCCCAAAGTAGAGAAAATGGTTTAATGGAACCTCATGTATCCATCACCCAGCTTCAAAAATTATCAACTTGCTTTGCCCAATTTTATTTAATCTATATTTCTACCCCTTGCCCCAAATTTTCCCTCATTTTCTTGCTTTTTCTTGATTAAACTTATTGTCAGTTTTCTATATTGTTTGTGTGTCAAAGCCACCCGTTTTGGATTTTGTGCATCATCTGTATTATTTTGTTGTTGTTGTTTTCTGTTTCACTGATTTTTCCTTTTGTGTAGATCATTTTTCTCTTTACTTTTCTTGGGAAATTCTGTGTTCCTGGTTTCTTGAGGCAGATTAGCTTATGGTTTTCCCTTTCTTAAAGACCATCTTTAAGACTTCTTTGTGGCTATCAATTTCCTTCTAAGCAGCACTTGAGGAGTTGAATACAAGATTTCATTTATAAACATTTTCACTGTTGTTCAGTTCTAAGTATTTTCTAATATCCTTTATGGTTTCTTCTTTGTTTTCTTAAAAAAATTTTAGCGGGTTTTCTAATTTTCAAATGTAAAACTTTATTATTAATTTCTAATTTAATGCCTCATATTGAAACAAGGTGGTCTATAGGATATGAAATCTTTTTGTGTTTCTTGAGATTTGCTTTATGGCTTAACATATGATCATCTATTTTTGGTAAAAAAAAATACTGTTTGTTTACTAAGTGTTAAGTCTATGTGTATTCCTTACTTTATGCTTGTCAAAAGGATTCTTCACTTATTTTATCATACAAATTATTGGTTCGATTGGTCTTTCATTTACTGAGAATCTATGGGTTTGTCATTTTCTCCTTGTAATTCAATTTTTGCCTTACATATTTTGAGTCCATGTTATCCATACATAAAAATTAAGAATTTTTTTCACTTGATATACTCCATTTTTTAGTGTAATATTTCATCCTAAACAAAAGTGTTAGTCTTATAGTCCCTACTGTCTGTATTTTATAGTTCTATGACTTTATTTTGCTGTCTGTATTTTATAGTTCTATGACTTTATTTTGATTAGGATTTATCCATACATATGTTTCCATCGCTTCATTTTCAACTTGTGTTTTCATGTGCCCTTAAGGTGTGACTCTTGTATACACATAACATACAGCTACATTGTTTTTTTATCATTAGATTATATTGTTTTTTTCTACTATCTGATTTTATATATCCTTTTCCCCCATGTTTTTATATGCTTTATTTTTTCTTGCCTTCTATGGGATTGAAGCATTTTCTATATTCCCCTTGGTTTTTTCTCTACTCTTTTGTAAGTTTTGCATTTTATTTCTAGTATATTCTTAATGGTTACCTTAAATGTTGATATATATACTTGACGTTAAATTTAATATCTCCACTCTCCTCCCAAATAGTACAAGAATATATTAATCCATGTATCCCTACTCCCTCCTTCCATTTGGCTTACTGTAGTTATTTATTCCACTTTGTTTTTATAGTCCTTAACATCGTTTGTAGAGAGCCATTATTTGTTTAGTTTACCCATAAGTTTGTCAACACTTGTGCTCACCATTCCTTCTTGAATCTTCCTGCTGGTTTCATTTTCAACTATATGAAAAACTTCTTTTAGTAGTTCCTTTCCTGAGGATTCATTCAATCATTTTTTAATTCAAAAATATTTATAAACCAGCTACTATTGGTCAGGTAGGATTTTAGGTGCTAGGAATATAGCAGTGAACTGAAGAAAATCTCTGCTCTCATGCAGCATCCAGGCTAGTGGAATGAAAGGAAGAGTAAGCAAATAAAAATACATTTTGTCAGAGCTATCTGACAAAATAATGCATGAAGAAAAATAACGCATGGTAAGGGGAAGAGGGATTACTATTTATGATAGGATGGTCAAAGAATGCTTTTCTGATGTGGAGACTTCTGAATGAGGCCTGAATACTGTATGTGATCCAGCCATGGGAAAATATTATCTTATTTATCTAAACTCATCTTTATTTTGAAACCACTCTCAAATGATAATCTAGTTGGCTATAGAATTCTTTTGGCTTCTATTATTTTTTTCAAGAAGTCTGCTATCAAACTGCTGTTTCTTTGTGGATAATATGTCTTTTCTATTTTGTTGTTTTTAAGATCTCCTCTTTGGTATTTTTCAAATCCACTGTGGTTGGCTTGGATATATTTTTTCATACTGAGCTTGCAAGTGATTAAGGTTCTTGAAGCTAAGGATGCTTATATTTCAACAATTCTGAGAAACTGTCATCCATTAGCACTTTATTATTTCCCCCCATTTTCTCTAGTCTCCCACTTTAGAACTTTGTTAGAAATATACACTGAACAAGTTTTCTTCACATGTATTTTCCAGTTCACTAATCTCTCTTTAATAATATCTAATCTTCTGTGTAACATATCCATTGAGTTTTTATTTTCAGTGACTATTTTTCTTTCACAGAATATCTAATTCAAATAGACCTTTTTAAAATCTGTTTTTTCTTGCTTTTACCCCATAATGTTTGGATCTATTCTCATGTTCTCAATCTCCTTTGATACTTTTATCACTTTAATTATAGTTCCTTTATAATATCTATTTGATTATTCTGTTATGTGAGGTTCTTGGAAGGGGTATAATTCAGCTGCATGTTGTATCAGCTGACTCTTGCTTATTACCATTTCCTTAGGTGTTTCATTGTTGTGGATTGTGAACTTCCTTTCAGCAAGCATTTATTTATGGCCATGTCTCTTTACAGTGTTTGCTTTTGTAAGTCAATATAGAGGTATCCCCATCCTGAGACCTATTTTTATGTTAATTTCTTAGCTTTTAAGCCCCAAACCAAGTGTACATTTAAATATTGATCTCATATAAGATTAGGCTTGAAGTTGCTAAATCTCAGTAGAAATGCTTCCCCTAAACTCCTGTCCATTTCAGAATTCATGCTTGGATAGACAAGTTTCCTTTCTGAATTTTCATGTTGTGGACTGGTTTTATCTAGTTTCTTTTATGTAATTCACCCTTCTCCTGAGGTTGGAGACCTTCAGGGTCTTGCTTTTATGTGGGAGTCTAATTCCAGCTTTAAACCTGGCATAGTCCTGGCTTACACATGTTGTCCTGAAATATAACTATTGATAAAGCCTCCTCTCTCAAAAGTGTTCCAGTTTAGACAATAAATTATATAATCTCCTAATCCTTAGGCAGGGGTATTCTTGGTGTGCTGGAGGAGAAGAAGAGCCAGACTGGCTAATTTGTAGAGCTACAAGTGGTTGGAGAAGAGCTTAGAGAAGAAGACAAGGGTCAGTTTATGAAGTACTTTCTAAGTAAGAGAAAGGTATTAGAATTTATTCCAGGTATAACTGGAAACTATTAAGGAATTTTAAGCCAAAGGATTTTAAGTAGCTTCTGGCTGCTTCTTTGTTTTACCTGACTACCTAGATGTGTCCCCCATGCCTTGTGTAGTTTAGTCGTCAGTCAAAGCAGTTTCTACTCAGATTTTGGGACTTCCCTCTCAGTGGTTTTGTTTTTCTCCAAGGCTTCCCCCTGCTTTTTCAGCTCTTTGGCCAGCTTTGAGCTCTGTCTTCTGAGGTATTAAGCCAGTAATTTTTCTGATTTCTGCCTAACTCACAAACATCACCCACCACAGTTTTGTCATCTATCATTTAGTGGAAGACTCCCCTATTGTTTCTGCCTGCATTTTTTTCCATAGCCTCAGAGTTTTCACTATGTATGTAGTGGTCAGCCAGGTTTTGGGGCAAAGTATATACTCAGATTTGGGGTCCTATCCCCTCTGTGACTCTCTTGCTTCCAGGACTCCCACTCCTAAATTTCCATATTATTGGCCACTTTGAGCCATTAAGGCTGTGGTATCTGCCACAGAAATTCTAGGTTTGGGAGAGGACCTTTAGAAAAGAAAAGCCACAAACACAATTTTAATCTGTTGCTGCTGCCATCTTTTTTCTTTTTTTTTAAAAACCATCTCTCTTTTATTGAAAACACAGCAAGATGAAAGAATAAAATGGATTTGAATACATCCCTTCCACACAGATTTTTTGAGGGCATGGTACTAGGATACAGTAGTGAATAAGACGCAGTCCCTGCCCTCAACCGTGCTAAAGTTTAGACATGAAACATGTCAGTTCTTCCCCCTCTTCTCTACACTCCTACCCTCTCCTGAAGGAAACCTAGGGCTGTCATCAAATCTCTGGTTGGCTTTTTCCAAAAGCTCCAATATCCCAAGGTTTCAGATGGGTGGGGCTGAGACTCTTTAGGAGCTAAAGTGAATTCAAGAGATTGCCTAAAAGTGAAAGTTCCTCTAGTCTCAGCATTCTCAGGTTTTTGTACTATAAATCATTATCCTACCTATTTATTATCTAGCTCCCAAGCTGTTAGCATATATAGTGCCTTTTTGCAGATAAGGAAATGTATCCCCTCTAGACAAATTACATAAATGTGGCTCCTCTGTGGACCAATTAGGGAAAGGCTCCCTTCCTACAGGCTTCAGCCCTTCATCAGGGTATGCAGTGCCTTGAGCACATGTGCTGCCATCTTTCAAGACTAAACTTTCTTCAAGTTTTTGTCTGCTTTCAATCATTCCCCATTGTTTTCAAATAGTCTGTATATCTATCTAGCTATATGTCCATAATTTTTAGTTCAAACTTTATAATTAATAGCTGTAGGAAGGTATATCCAAATGATTTAGTCTGCTGTTACCAAAACCTGGAACATTTATTGTAACTTTAATTTATGTTTAGATGAACAACAATTTTGAAAATGTTCTTCATGTTTATTAGCAATTTTAATCCATTTCATGAATTTTCTGTTCATGTCATTTACCCATTTTTCTATTTGTGTGTTTGTTTTTATCTTATCTGTAAGAGTTCCTTATTTATTGAAGATAATAAGATATTAACTCATTAGACTTATTGTTAGAGAATCGAATGAATGTGTTTTAAATTTTTAGTTTTATGGTAATTGTTATATTGGCCTTTGATGTTCATATGGGATCATTTAGTAGAAGAGATAAGGTAAGGAGTTTGCTCTTATTAGAGATGCCACTGCATAGAGAAGGGAGCTCTTTCCTTTTCATAAGGCAAAGTCTTGTGTTCAGCTTGCATGATGTGCAGGGCAGTGTTGGCAGTGATCTTCCTAAGCAAAATCTTGTCAAACATATTATCTATGTACTTACTGATCACCAAGACATTTTTTCTCAATCATAATCATTTGCCCTACTTACTAGTAACTATTGTTAATAGACTGCTGCTTCTCTGCATTAGAGGAAATACTGCAAAATAATTAATATTTGCTAAGGGCACTGTGGGTCACTACCAGAACTCAACTGAAACATTGTTCTCTCTCTTTTTGTCCTTAGGAGTACACCATTGATGTATTTTTTCGACAGACATGGCATGATGAAAGACTGAAATTTGATGGACCCATGAAGATCCTTCCACTGAATAATCTCCTGGCTAGTAAGATCTGGACCCCTGACACCTTCTTCCACAATGGCAAGAAATCAGTGGCCCATAACATGACCACACCTAACAAGCTGCTCAGACTGGTGGACAATGGAACCCTCCTCTACACCATGAGGTCAGAGAGTGGTGCAGCTCATCTAAAGTATACTGGGGTAGGACCAGGATTGAAATCAGCATGTTTTAAGCTATCCATTGAAAATTCTGTCAAGGTTACAGATTAGAAATGTACATATAGGCATATACTTCCTAACACATTTGCAGGTATGCACACTTGCAGACGTATATATTATAGACACAAGTATAGAGAGTTGGCCAACAGGCACATGAAAAGCTGCTCACCATCACTAATTATTAGAGAAATGCAAATCAAAACCACATGAGGTATTACCTCACACCGATAAGAATGGCTGTCATTAAAAAGTCTACAAATAATAAGTTCTGGAGAGGGTGTGGAGAAAAGGGAACCCTCCTACACTGTTGGTGGGAATGTAAATTGGTACAGCCACTATGAGAACAGTATGGAGGTTCCTTAAAAAACTGAAAATAGAGCTAACATATAATACATCAATCCCACTCCTGGGCATATACCCAGAAAAAACAAAAACTCTAATTTGAAAAGATAATGTGCACCCCAATGTTCATAGCAGCACTATTTATAATAGCCAAGACATGGAAACAATACAAGTACCCATCAATAGATGATTGCTTTAAGAAGATGTGATACACACACATACACACACACAATGGAATATTACCACACACACAATGGAATATTACTCAGCCATAAAAAGGAATGAAATATTGCCATTTGCAGCAGCATGGATGGACCTAGAAAATATCATACTAAGTGAAATAAGTCAGGCAGAGAAAGACAAATATTATATGCTATCACTTATGCATGGAATCTAAAAAATAATACAAATGAATCTCTATACAAAACAGAAATAGACTCACAGACTTAGAAAACAAACTTATGTTTACCAAAAGGGGAAAGGGAAAGGGAGGGGGGAGGGATAAATTAGAAGTGTGGGGTTAACATATACACACTACTATATATAAAATAGATAAACAACAAGGATGTACTGTTATAGCACAAGAAACTATATTCAATATCTTATAATAACCTATAATAGAAAATAATCTGAAATATTTACATGTATATAAGTGTATGTGTATATATATATATATATATATATATATGTGTGTATATATATATATATATATATATATATATATATAAATGGAATCACTTTGCTATATACCTAAAACTAACACAATATTGCAAATCAACTATATTTCAATAAAAAATAGAGTTGGCCATATGAACATTTTCAGACACACAGAGATGTACATTCACAATGTATAAATGTTTATGCATACTCAGAGACATGTGTAGACCAATACACAGGTATATACATAGTCAAGGGCATTTAAATACACAGAATTACAGCCATATACACAGGCATGAACACTGTGACAGTCAGAATAGCCTAGGTTTAACTGCAGCAACAAACTATCCATATGATGCAGAATTGTGAGAATCAAGTGAGATAATGTTAGCTATTTTCTGAAACGTACAATGTTACATATATAAATACAAAATTATAGCAACATATATTTTATGCCACATTGTGTGGAAATGCTGAGGAGTTTCATATAAGTGAATGTCCACACAACTTAAGAATATAACTTTTAATATATATATGAATATATATTATATATATAATGTATTTCATACTTTTCTGCTCCCAAAGCATAAAACCATCACAGTTTTATGTTTTTCATGACTCATTATCATTAGAGATTTTAGGTATGTAAATTTTGCTTTTAAAAGAATAATTTTGAACACATTTCCAGTTCAGTAAGATTCTTTGCCCCAACACTAAAAACTTTCTTGGTTCTTGCTGTCAGTTGTCACTTCCTGAAGCTGCCTCCCACATTAATGAGTGATCTTTTGGTGCAGGTTCTGTGCATTTGTTATTATACACAATGAAACTCAAATAATGCATACCTGGTAAATATGTGATGAATACATGAAGTGTGCTTGCCTGTATGCTAGTCCTTCATTACTTTAAATTTACTATTTATTGATGTGCTTCTGAAAGAATTTGGGAGACAAGAAGATGGCCAAGGAAAAATGGATAGCAAGTCAGTTGTTAGAAGTTGAATTAAAGAGGAGGAGCTGAGAGAGTAGAGGAAAGAATGATGGAGAAAAAGGAAGTGGATAGAACTGGGAAGAATAATGTGGAGAAGAGATCAATAAAATTAACATATATATTTATTTTATTGGTCTATTCCCAGAACTTTTATACACACACACACAGATGAATTGATCAAGGAGAAATGGGTAGAGGAAAGAGAGACTATGAGAGGAGAGAAAAAGAATAGAAAATTTGAGAAGATAAGGCAGAAGATGAAATAAAATTAAAAGGCTAGATATTAGAATATCCTAAAAGAAAAAGGAGAAATTGGAGTAAAGTACGCAGTAAATGGGAAGAAAGGAAAGAAGACATATAGAAGTAGGGAAAGGGACACTGCAGGGAGAGAAATTATAGATGGAAGAAAGATTAGTATTTTTCATCCATTCATTTATTCATTCACCAAACATGTTTTGACTTCCTAATACATACATGGCCCTGGACTAGGTTCTGGCTATGCAAACATTAAGAAGATATGGTCTTTGTCCTTAAGACAGTCACAATATAATACGGGGAAAAGGCTAATAGGTAACTACAAAAAATTAACTGAAATGATAAAGTTATGAGTAATTATGAAAGAATAGAAAAGGGTCATCTAACTCATTCTTCTGGATCAAGTTGAGAAAAGAGTCCCTGGATGAGGCAACACCTAAGTTCCTGATTATTAGTATTGGCATTAATTTTTGCTTTATTAGATAAGTAGAATGTGGTCAAGAAAATTGTATGTGGAAAGTGGAGGGAAGAGAGGAAGGACATTCCGGGTAGAGAAAACCAACTGAGCAGTTGAAGGAAATTGAATGGTATATTATAAGCAAGACAAGGTCAATTTTTTTTAATGTTATGTATGGCATCCTAGTTACTGTGTAAAGAATGCATTTGTAGGGAACAAGACTGGAAATAGGAAAGCTGGTTAGGAGACAGATTAAATAGTCTAGATGAGGAGTGGTGAAGTTCTAATTCAGAGCAGTGGATTAAGATGGAGATGGGGAGATACACTGAGGAAATAGACAGTGAAAACAACCAATGTCAGAATGAGAGCAAAGAGGAGGAATTAAGGTAGAAGGCACCCAAGTAAAATGGGTGACTGATGGTATTACGAACTGGGGTAGATCATATGAGATTTAGGAAAAATTTAGATAGAATAAACCTGTGAGGTTAATTTTGGACAAGATAAGTTTAAGAAGATTGTAGATTATCCAGGGACAGAAGTCTAACAGTAGTTGGATATTCAAGTCATAAGATCAGGAGAGAGACACAAGCAAGAGATGTAAAGTTTGGTATTGTCAGTATGGTGGGACAACCATGTGAATGCATATGATCACTTCAGGAAAGTATGTAGAGTGAGAGGAAAATCATGCCAAGCATCCAGTCATGTAGCATCACTATCATTAAAGCAGAAGGGAAGAAAGAGGAACCTATGATGGAGACCGAAAAGGAAAAGAAAGGAAGGTGTTAATAGAACCACTAGTGTGTAGTATCTTGAAAGCTAAGTGTGGTAGTCAATACTGCTACTTCCAGTATTTCCAGTTCACTTCCCTCTGGGTATATGTTAGTATTTCACTTCCATAGAGCCTTAGACGAATGAATTGCTTTGGCTAACCAAATGTGAATGGAAATAACATGTGTGATTTCTGAGGGAGGATTGGAAATTTTATTTATTTATTGCTTTTTTAACATGTACATTTCTTTATTTTCATCTCTGTGCAAAAATTTTGCAGTTAGTGGAATCTATTATAACTGCTTCCATATCAGTACCTTCTGGAAACACAGTGATCACTCAGGAACCAGAATATTGTTCTTTTTAATTCATAAAATTAAGTATCATTTTGCTCAGGATGAATTTGCAGCACTGGTCATAAAGTTCATTTATCTTTTTTAAAAAAGTATAGTTGATTTACAATGTTGTGTTAGTTTCAGGTATACAGCAAAGTGATTCAGTTATATATATTTTTTCAGATTCTTTGACATTATAGGTTATTACAGGATATTGAATATAGTCTCCTGTGCTCTACAGTGGGTCTTGTTGTTTACCTATTTTGTATATAGTAGTATGTATCTGTTAAGGATTAGAAACTCTTAAGAGCCAGTACATGATTTTCCATGTTCCTCTCCCCTGGCCACAGTGAGTAACATTATGCCAGGTGCCCTTGGCTCTATCATTCTGTGTCCCTTATTAAAGATAACATAGAAGAGAACATCCCTCCCACAACCTGAGATAGACAAGTAGTGTGAATGAGAAAGAAACCTTTGTGGTTTTAGGACACTGATATTTTAGGATTGTTACTGAATATTGATTGAACACATTTTGGCTAATATATTGAAAGTGTAAAGGGTTTCAAAAAGATGAGAGTGATCAATAATAATAATACAATAATAGCATAATAAGTACAATAGTTGCCATCAATATAGTACTTACAATGTACCATGCATTTTTATAATCATTCTACTTTTATGATCTTCATAACAAGTCTATGAGATAGATACAATTATTCCAACTTTACAGGTGAGGAATCTGAGACACAGAGTGAGTAACATTTTCTAAGATCACCTAGGTAGTAAATGGTCAAGCATTCATACTCTGGCAGCTTGCCTGCAATTTTATGCTCTTTACTATTACTTATACATCTTTACAATATTGTTGGCTATTAAAAAGATATCTAGTAATATAGAGAATTGAAAGTATGTATTAGGTTTGGTAACATGGAAAACACTGGTGTTCTTCACGTACACTCTTTCAATGGAGTGATTAGTGCAATGAGGAGTTTTTATGAGTTGGCATAGAGGTAGTGGAGATAGTGAACATAGAAAATACTTTCTGGGAACTTGCTTGAAAATGAAAGGGATGGGTATATAATAGATATATTCAGGGGTAAAGGAAATAGTTATTTGTTTTGAATGGAGAGACTGGCACATATTTGTGAGATAGCTGGAAGGGGCTAGTAGAAAGGTAAAGGTTGAAGATACAGTAGAAATAGGGTTTTTCTGACATCAGGTTCCCAGAGAAAACTGTCAGGAGATGGTATCCAAACTGCAGGGAAAGTTTTACTTGTAAAGGAAGAGGGACACCTGTTCTGACACTGCATGGAAGGACATGAAATTAGACATAAATGTTGAAAAGGAGGTGGGGAGGATAGGGCAGAGTAGAAGTCTGAATGGTTATAATGTATGAAGGAGAATTTGAAGAGACTAGAGCATAAGTGGAGGAATAGGTAGAATAGAGATTTACTTGTAATAAAGTGCATAAAGAGAAGAGTTTGAAGAGATGACAGTGTACACAACTGTGGAAAGAATGGAGTGGAGTAGATATAAACAGAAGAGAGGATGTATGGAATGAGGTGGTTGAAGGGAAGTGTGATGGGCAGAAAAGGAACACATAGAGACTGAGAATAATAGAGGGAAAGAAACAGAGTGAATGAGGAGAACAGGATAGTGGAGAAACTGAATAATAAAAGGAAAAGAGAATAGAGGATAGGTTTAAGTTTTGGAGGAGGAATAGAAAAGAGAGAAGAAAGGAGATGGGAGGATGGGAGTGTTGAAATATGAAGAGAGGATGCAGACTGAGGAGGGCAGAAGATGAGTCACCTGAAAATAGAGTTGGATGAATGGGAAGATGACCATTAGGTCCTTCATTCTAGTCTGAATTGGACAAGAAAGTGGAGTTCGATAAGATAGAAGTCTATGCAGAATGCCCTTGTGCTTATTCTGAAGGACAGAACAGAGGAGGTACAGAAGTTCAGGAGCATGATGAAGCTATTGGTTCCCTTACACAGTAAATGCTTCACTGTTGACCCAGGAAGGTGGATCCAGAGGGAAACCTAGGTTCAAAACTTAAAATAAGAGCTTGACTATTTATCACCCCATAATTTATTTGTCTAGTGACCTTTTGCAAGACACAAATTATCTGCTTTCTCATTTTGATAATAATGTGGCTGCTGCCTGTCTTGTAGACACATGAAAATCACAAATTGGATAAGGTCTGAAGAATACTTAGAATTTTTCAGGAAATGTCATTCTACAGCATTCCTCTCATTATTTTGACCCTTAGAAGTAGCATCTGGGGGCTTCCCTGATGGCGCAGTGGTTGAGAGTCCGCCTGCTGATGCGGGGGACACAGGTTCGTGCCCCGGTCCGGGAGGATCCCACATGCCACAGAGCGGCTGGGCCCGTGAGCCATGGCCGCTGAGCCTGTGCGTCCGGAGCCTGTGCTCCGCAACGGGGGAGGCCACAACAGTGAGAGGCACGCGCACCGCAAAAAAAAAAAAAAAAAAAAAAAAACAAGAAAAGAAAAGAAAAATAATTAGTATCTGAATTCCATAGGAAAATTAAAGAAGGACAACTTTTTAGAAAAATATGACCAAGCATTGCATGGCTGTATAACTAGGACACTTTAGAATCAAGCCTTCCCTTGCTTCATCTTGTGACCTCAAGACAACCGTAAAAATGCAGGCCAAAGCTCATTACCTGCTGTTTGCTTCAGCAGCACACATAGTAAAATTGAAACAATACAGAAAAGATGAACAGAGTCCAGGTCAAGATGATATACACATTTATGAGGTATTTTCCATTTTTTCAGACATGGATATAGGGAACTTTATTTCTATTAATGACATCTTATTTATTAATGAAGATATGGGGAAATACGTTCATTGTTGTGTTCTTTATACTTATTATATATAAATGTTGCATAATATATAATACAATAAAAAAGTTCCAGTGATTATTTGCATAGGAGGGAAAAGTACTTTTTGAATTTAGCTAGATTTTATCTCATTCACTTGAATCATTCATTCAACATATTTATGAGTGCTATTGTGTTTAAGGCTTTGGGATATATGCTGAACTACAGAGATAAATAAGACACAGCTCATGCTCTTAGTGACTTTACTGTCTAGTAGTTAAAGAAAACATATGCACAGATAGCTGCACAATAATATAAAAGTCCTTAAATAGAGGCAGGCACAAAATGTGATGGAATTACAGGGTAAAAAGCATCTAAAATCATGTGGAGACTTAAGCAGTAGGTGTATTTAGGTTAAAGCAGTTGAATTATGTTAAATGTTGCTTACACCACATTACATTGAACACCGTTTGGTTGCATTGTTGAAAGACATGCTTTTTTGTGAAACTCAATATAGGAGCCGTGTCTACAATTAAAAGTGAAACATTTGGAAAAAAAATCATGTGGAGACACCAAGGAAAGTTGTGAAAAGGAGATAATACTTATCCTGTATCTTGAATTTTAAAGGAAATATAGGTAACTATTAAACAGGTGAGGGACAGGGTGAGGTATAGGAGGGTATTCCAGGGAGGGAAAATAGCATACACAAATGCAGGTATTTATGAGTTGACAACATGCATCAGAAAATTCATGTCTGTTGTTAGAACTTTTATTTGTTAATTCTTCCAAAAATATTTCTTGAGGGCTTAATCAGACCCAAAGAGTATTCTGGGCACTAGGGATAAAGTGGTGGGCAAAAATAGCTGTGGGTTCTGCTCTCATATAACTACATTCTATTGGGGAAAACAGTTAAACCATGATGAAAATGTAGAATATGTGCTATGATCAGGGAAGCACAGAGTGAAATATGCTTTATGAGCATATGCTATATGAGCATCTAGCAGGGACAATGAAGTGAGTCTATGGGGAATATCTACAATGAATTCCAGAGGAAATGACTTTTAAACTGCAACTTAAAAGATGTGTAGAAGTAAATTATAATAAAAGATAGGGAAGAAATGTTCCAGAGACAGAGAGTACAGCAGATATGAAGGCCAGAAGAATGAGCAGGGGAGGTAGTGATGATACAATAAAGAAACTTAGAAAAAGTTCATTGTGACTGAACTGTCACCTAATGCAATTTTGTGTGCCCGACACACAGTGAGGCCAAACAAACCAAACCGTTGGAATTTTGTGCAGATAAAGGTTTACTTGCAGGACCAAGCAAGAAGAATGGTTGGCTCATGCTCAAAAAACCCAAATCTCCCCATTCTGATGGTTTTGGGGGAGAAGTTTTTATAGGCAAAATTTGGGGTGATAGTTGTAGGATGTGTGACTTTTTTCTAATTAGTTGGTGGTAACGTAACAGGGCAGTGGCTGATGGCTTGGTGTCTGGCAACATTCCTTATTTATTGGAATGACATATGTCCTGCCACATGCCCACTGTGTGGAGGTTTTCGTGTTAATATCCCCATTTTTATAATTACTAAACTGAAGTTTCAATAGAACAACAGTCACACCATTAATAACTGGCAGAGCTGGTACAGAATCTCAAGTCACTCTTATGTTAAAGCAAACTGTTTTTCCCTACTACATCTCACTACTTCCTCTAAGAAGGGAATGTAGGGGATATCAGTTTTAAGCATAATGAGTTTGAGGTGGACATGACAAGCTGCAGCTGGAAATGCAGGTCTGTCACCCAGAACTTTGATACAATGGGATTTTATAAAATTAAATACATTGCACAAAGTGTCCTCTATATATTAGGCCACACACTAATAGTGTCCTATGTTTAGGTACAAATTAAACAAAATAAGCACTCATTTCTCCATGTTTGCATCATCAAGAAGAAAATGGTATTTTTTGACCAATTAAGAGAGACTTATTATCATATTCAGACCTGCATGTCTTCCTTTATCCTTTGTCTGATTGGGTCAGTTTTGCTCCTGTACTTGGGATGTTCCAAAGACAAATTATTTGAAAGATAAATTGTGCATGACACCTGAACTTTCCCCACCAACACACACGGAAATGTTAATAATAAAGCTCCTCTCCTCTTGCTTTAGATGCAAATAGCTTGCATTTGAGTCTTCATTACAGAGACTTCCTCTGAAATGGCCAGGAACCAGGGAAGGCATTTGGGTCACATTGTTAGTTGTATAGGACTTAATGTAATCAAATCAAACAAGCACTGATAGCTTTGTTTCACACAGTCCTTTTTTGTAATGGCTTTTGCTCTAGGGGATTCCACCTGTAGTTCCTTATTCATTAAGCTAGAAACTGACTCACAGAACCACACTTAGGGTGTTTCACTCTGATGAACAGAAGAGCATAGAAGAGATAGAGTGGCTCACTTTGGACCCTGAGAAAGCTTACAGTGAGGTGAGAAGCAAGTAATATTACAAGTCGCAGTTAATCACAAATTATGCTGTGGACTCTGTGTGGTGATATCAACCCCTACCCTCCAAGAATTCACATCTTAGCAGGAAAGATAGGACACATAATTTACTGTACTATAAGGCATAATGGAAGTTTCACAAAAAGCCAACAATGAGGTGCTATAAGCTAAAAATTATAGGTTTCATTACAGCTTGGAGACATGGGCCCAGATGTGGGAAAGCACCACATGGGAACTAGCATTTAAGGGAGGGAAGGAAAAATGTATTCCCAAGAGGTCTTCTCACATTTGTTTCATTTTTGCCAAATGCAAGAGGAAATCAGGGCCTTGAAATAACAAGAATTGCCTTTATTCTCAAAGGCAAGAAGCTGAAGCTCAGGCAGATTGAGTCTGTTACAAAGAACTGATTCACTTTGTTATAAAGCAGAAACTAACACACCATTGTAAAGCAATTATACCCCAATAAAGATGTTAAAAAAAAGAAAGATCATTCTAACACAAGGGGGATTTACAGATCATCAGAAGGGTCCCTCTGGTTCCAAAGAACCCAACTATTTTAGATGCTACTGTTTTCGAATGCAAGTTAATGTGTCCAATGCCCAGTGAGACCAAACAAATGGAAACATTGGGGTTTGGAGCAGAGAAAGTTTTATTGCAGGGCCGTGCAAGGAGAAGAGGTAGGTCATGCTCAAAAACCCCAAATTCCCCAATGGAGAAACAGGGGATTTGTACCTGGGAGGGCCCCACAGGGTCCTGCTCAGTTTCACTACCCCTAGACAGAGTATGTATGTTATAGTGAAATGAACTTTAGGAATTAGGAGCTCTAAGTGTGAGTCCTAACTCTGGCCCAGATCAGCAGTGTAACCATGGACAAGGCATTTCTGTTTTCTGGACCTCAGTTTCTTCTTCTGGGAAATGGGGCTGAAAATACCTGCTCTGTCTATCTTATAGAGATATTTATTAAATTAAGAAGCATTTACTGACTATATGCTATGTGCCAATCACCGTACTATGCATCAGATTAGAATAATATGTAGAGACCCTTCTCTCAAGTTTCTCACACTTACTTTCAGAAGACAGACACATAAACAGACTGGATATACTGTGTTTCCATCAAGTAGAGCATTTATAGGGACATGAAAGTCATCTAACTTTTTGTTTTTTGATGAGGCACCCCAGGCAGGAGTGGCTCCATCTTGAGCCTAGGAAGTTATTTCAACAGTGTTAAGCACTAAGCTACTTGTACAAAGTGCTCTGGGATTTCTGTGAGCTGGAGAACTCACTATGCCTATAGGGCACATACAAAGTTATCACAGAAGAGGTAATATTTGAGCATGGACTTGAATGGAATTTGTTCCACATATAAAGAGGAAAGGGCATTCCTGGCAGGACAAAAAAGAACCCAGCAATTTGTAGAAAGGCACAAAAGCATGAGAGCTTTGTTTGGCAAAATCACAAGTATTGGCAGATGGCTGGAGAGTGGGGGAAAAGTGTGAATATCAGAAAATGAGGATGGAGCAACACATCTGAGGTAATTGTTAAAACCTAGATGTGCTCCATACAAGGGCTAAATGCAGTAGTGAAGTTCTAGTATTCCAATTAGGAAGCCCAAGGTCTTCCAGTGTACTGAAGCCTTTTGCCTATAGCTTGAGGATTTAATGGGAAACTTGCAGAAAACTAGGATTCTTTTTTTTTTTAGGTTTTATTGGAGTATACTTGATTTACAATGTTTTGTTAGTTTCAGGTGTACAGCAAAGTGAATCAGTTATACATATACATGTATCCACTCTTTTTTTTTTATGATTCTTTTCCCATATAGTCCATTACAGAGTACTGAGTAGAGTTCCCTGAACTATACAGCAGGTTATTAGTCGTTATCTATTTTATATATAGTAGTGTATATATGTCAATCCCAATCTCCCCATTTATCCCCCTGCCTTATCCCTTGGTGACCATAAGTTTGTTTTCTACATTCATGATTCTACTTCTGTTTTGTAAATAAGTTCATTTGTACCCCTTTTTTTTTTAGATTCCACATATAAGCAGTATCATATGATATTTGTCTCTCTCATTATGACTTCACTCAGTATGACAATCTCTAGGTCCATCCATGTTGCTGTGAAGGGAACCCTCCTACACTGTTGGTGGGAATGTAAATTGGTGCAGCCACTGTGGAGAACAGTCTGGAGGTTCCTTAAAATCTAAAAATAGAACTACCATATGACCCAGCAATCCCACCCCTGGGCATATACCCAGAAGAAACCATAATTCAAAAAGACACATGCACCCCAGTGTTCATTGCAGCACTATTTACAATAGCTAGGACATGGAAGTAACCTAAATGTCCATCCACAGAGGAATGGATAAAGAAAATGTGGTACATATATACAATGAAATATTACTCAGCCATAAAAAGGAACGAAGTTGTGCCATTAGCAGAGACGTGGATGGACCTAGAGACTGTTGTACAGAGTGAAGTAAGTCAGAAAGAGAAAAACAAATATTGTATAATATTGCTATATATGGAATCTAGAAAAATCACGCAGATGAACTTATTTGCAAAGCAGAAATAGAGACACAGACGTAGAGAGCAAACGTACAGACACCACAGTGGGGAGGTGGGGTGGGATGAATTGGGAGATTGGGATTGACATATATACACTACCATATGTAAAATAGATAACTAATGAGAACCTAGTGTATAGCACAGGAAACTACTCAATGCTCTGTGGTGACCTAAAAGGGAAGGAAATCCAAAAGAAGAGTGGATATATGTATATGTATAGTGGATTCACTTTACTGTACAGCAGAAACTAACACAACATAGTAAAGCAACTATGCCCCAATAAAAATTAATAAAAAAAGAAGACATGGTACATATATACAATGGAATACTCAGCCATTAAAAAGAACAAAGCAATGCCATTTGCAGAAAACTGGGATTCTTATGACTAATATACTGCTTGGTTTGGGTGTTTAGTGGTGATATATTTCAAGTGACTCATCCTCTACTAATAATGGCTATTAATGATTTTACTATCTTTTCTATTTCAACATTAATGTCAGATCCTGCCCTTTACTCCATGATAATAGAAATAGCCTGCCTGACACCTCAACCACTCCTGAAGAGTGTTTTTGTTTACTTGAGGTATAATTGATGTACAGTATTACATAGGTTTCAGGTGTACAAGTGATTCACAATTTTTAAAGGTTATACTCCACTTAAAGTTATTATAAAATATTGGCTATGTTCGCTGTGTTCTACAATATATTCTTGTAGCTTATTTATTTTAACATAGTGCATTGTACCTCTTAATCTGCAACCCCTATCTTTTCCCTTCCCCTTTCCCTTCTCTCTCCGCACTGGTAACCACTAGTTTCCTCTTTGAACTCATCTTCTATTAATCTTCCCCCTTGGTCCCTCCACTACAGCCACAGTGGCATAGTTGCTATTTTTGGAACACATTGGTCACATTTCTACCTCAGGGCCTTTGCATTTTCTGCTCCCTCTACTTTGAATGTTCTTTTTCCAGGTGTCCATAAGGCTCACTCTCATTACCTTCAGGTTCGTTGCTTAAATGTCACCTACTCTGTGAGGTATTCCCTGAACATGCTATTGAAAATTGCAATGCCTCGTCAATAGTTTCTACTCACATCTTATTTTTTTTTCCTGAGACATATTGCCTTTTAACACATTATATAGTTTACTTATTTTACTTGTTTCTTTTTTGTCTTCCCTCTACTCAAATGTAAGCTTCAAGATGGTAACAACCTTGGTATGTTTGCTGATGTACTTATATTGCTTAGAATAATACCTGGCATATATAGTACACGATCAAAAATTATTTGTTGGGCTTCCCTGGTGGCGCAGTGGTTGAGAGTCTGCCTGCTGATGCAGGGGACACGGGTTCGTGCCCCGGTCCGGGAAGATCCCACATGCCACGAAGCAGCTAGGCCCGTGAGCCATGGCCGCTGAGCCTGCACGTCCGGAGCCTGTGCTCCGCAACGGGAGAGGCCACAACAGTGAGAGGCCCGCGTTCCGCAAAAAAAAAAAAAAAAAAAATTATTTGTTGAGTGAAACAATTAGAAAACTTTTAGTCAGCTCTATCCCAGACTTGTTGGGTTATTTGAGAAATGTTCTTCCCTTCTGCTTTATCATATGTCAAATATATGATGGGATAAAACTGGATGCTTTCTATAAGGGTCTTTCAGATCTGAAGTTCTAGGAAAGAGGCTAGATGAACACTAAGTATAGGTTGAGATATTATGCTATTAAGGAATCATATTAAGGTGCTATTTGCCTGTTGGTGCTTTGCGATGACCTAGAGGGGTGGGATAGGGAGGGTGGGAGGGAGGCTCAAGAGGGAGGGGATATGGGGACATGTGTATGCGTATGGCTGATCACTTTATTGTGCAACAGAAACTGACATGGTATTGTGAAGCAATTATACTCCAATAAAGTTCTATTAAAAATTCAAAAAAAGAAAAGAAAGAAAGATGCTATTTACCTGGAACCCTCGGAATACCTGAACCCTATATTGTCTGATCTATACCTCGCGTCTGCAAGGTCTTCACAGAAATACATGCTTTTAGGAAAGAAAAATCATTCGTTAGTTAATTGATTCAATAGATATGTATTGAACACCTACAATGTGCTAGGTACTGTGCTATGCTCCTGGCACACATCAAAGAAGATCCAAGACAAAAATCCATAGCTCTACAGTAAGGAGAAAAAAATGATGATAAATAGAAAAAATTAATTACATGGCATGTTATAAGTTAGGTACTATGGGAAAAGAAAGCTCATGGTAAAGTTTACTCACCATAGTATGGATAGTAAACTGAATGGAGGTTGGGGTAGGCCTCATTTACAAGATAATAAGAAAAAAAACAAGATAGTTAAGCAAAGACTTGAAAGAGGCATGAAAGCATACCTAGTGCAAGGGCTATGATGTAATAGAGACTGGCATGTTGAAAGAGCAGCAAGGAAGCCAGAGTGGCTGGAACAGAGTGAGCAAGGGAGGGCATAGTATAAGATAAGCCAGAGAGGAACAGAAGATAAGATCATGTAAGACCCTGTAAGCCATAGCAAGGACTTTGGCTTTTACTCTGTATAAGATGAGGAAATACTAGACGGCTATCCTGTAGAGAATATATAGGGTTGGCCAAAAAGTTTGTTCAGGTTTTTTGTAAGATGTTATGGAAAAACACGAGTGAACTTTTTGGCCAACCCAATACTATAAGGAGAAAGGGTAAAAGTAGAGATACAAGTTAGGGTGCTATGGAAGTAATAAAACTTTAACTTATTACTGTGGTGGAATAAAAACCAGCTGTTGAGAAGCAAAGGGTGGGATGACAAGGGAGCCAGGGTGCTACAAAACATAGTGAACAGTGAAATGAGGGCAGTACCTGAGGAGGGTGTGGGTATGTATGTGAATGCATGAAGGGCTAAAAAGTACCTCCTTCGCATCTGTATTCCCATCTGTGTCTTTCATCCCCAAAGAAGGGAATTTCCTATATTACCTTTTACTGCTGGTCTTTGCATAGGAATCAAAACAGGTTAAAACCTGGCTGGGACTGAGGTCCTATGATCTGATTATCACATTTTGAGGGGTCTTGGACCTTCTTTGAAAAGCTAACTGAAGACTACTTGCTGTACAGTAGATCTCTAAGACTCCTTCATCTTGTATAACTGAAATTTATTACCCTTTCACTAATACCTCCACTTTCACTCCAGTTCCTGGCAACCACCATTCTATTCTCTGCTTTATGAGTTTGACTATTTTAGATTCCACATATAAGTGAAATCCTACAGTATTTGTCTTTGTCTGGCTTATTTCACTTAGCATAATGTCCTCCAAGTTCATCAGTGCTGTTGCAAATGGTAAGATTTCCTTCTTTTTTAAGGCTGGATAATATTATATTGTATGTATATACATGTTCTTATCCATTCATCTGTTGATGGACACTTAGTTTGCTTACGTGTCTTTGCTATTGTGAATAATAATATTGTGAATAAATTCCCAATAAACATGGGAGAGCAGACATCTCTTTGAGATCCTGATTTCAATTCCTTTGGATATATATACCCAGAAGTAGGATTGCTGGATCCTATGGTAGTTCTATTTTTAATTTTTGAGGCACCTCCATGCTATTTTCCATAGGAGCTGCACCAATTTATATTCTCACCAAGAGTGCACTGGGGTTTCCTTTTCTCCATATCCTCGCCAACACTTGTTATCTCTTATCTTTCTTGATAATAGCCATTCTAACAGATGTGAGGTGATACCTCATTATGGTTTTGATCTGCATTTCCCTGATGAGTAGTGATGTTAAGCACCTTTTCATACCTGTGGCCATTTGTATATCTTCTTTGGAGTAATGTCTATTCCAGCCAATTAAAAATACTGTGTTGAATACTTAAAACGTACTAAGTGGGCAGATTTTATGTTAAGTGTTTTTGTCACAAAAAATCATAATAATTTAATAACAATAAAATAAACGAGGGTGGAAGGAAAGTTTTGAAGGGGATGGATCTGTTTATGGCATAGATTGTGGTGATGAGTCTATTAGCCTGAGTGTAGTCAGGATGCTTTCTGCTGCAGAAAAAGCTTGAAGGGTCTTGAAAGTTGTAACAAGGAGGAGGGAAGGCAAGAAGAGAAGACAGTATGATGCAGTTGTTCAGAGAGCATTAGGATGCATTTAAGAACCAAGGAAAAGAGCATAGCATAATTTGGCTTGTGAAGTACCCCACCCCAACCAACACGTGCCTTCTCATCACTGCTCTATGCTTAGGTGGGATGGGCAAGAAGTGGATGGGAAGGAAGATAGGAAAGTTATTATGAATCAGTTCTGCTCCTAAGCAGAAATCAATACCTTTTGCACCTTGCTTTGATTATCTATTTGTTGTGGTTTTACTTGCCATGTCCCTAGGACAGCTGGGTAGACATAAAGTAATTTCCCCTTGGCATTACTCATAAGACGCAGTATCTTGGAAATACTAAGTGGAGAGAAGGAACACAATTTTCTTTATTAAACCCTCATGAAATCTTTTAATTCTCAAACAGGAGCAAGCTTCTCAGTGAAAGACATTTCTCTTATATCAGATTCTTTGAGTCATGAAACCCCCTATTTATGCCTTAAGAATAAAGGGTAGATTGGTAGGGTATTGCAGGCTGACTTGGGAATAGAGCTTTTGTCCAAGACACATGAGAATTTTTATAAATATCTAAGGGATTAGTTAGGGCTGCAAGGACACTTGCCATCTACTTCTCACCTGTTACTATTTAGATAAGGAAATGGAAAATAAGATATGGGTAAATATTTGCTGAAGGGCACACACTTGGCTTCTGCCTTCCAGCCTAGGGTTCTTGCTAATAAATACTTGAGCATGTTTGCTTTAGTCAGCCTGCTTTGAGCAATATCTACTACTGCTACTCTGATCACTTATGAGGTGTCACACATTTATCATGCTTAAGAATTAGCCAGGGGCTTCCCTGGTGGCGCAGTGGTTGAGAGTCCACCTGCCGATGCAGGGGACACGGGTTCGTGCCCCAGTCCGGGAAGATCCCACATGTAGCGGAGCGGCTGGGCCCGTGAGCCATGGCCGCTGAGCCTGTGTGTCCGGAGCCTGTGCTCTGCAATGGGAGAGGCCACAACAGTGAGAGGCCTGCGTACCGCAAAAAAAAAAAAAGAATTAGCCAGGATTGGAGATTCTTGCCAGTTGGCCATCCAAGAGGATAGCAGAGATTGAATCCAATATAACCAGGAGGTATACAGGTTAGCTAGAAATAGCTCATCAGAGTTAGGTGTCAAATAATTCTGAATTTTTGCTGTGTGAGTCCCATTTACAGATAGCAGGCTACTTTCTAGGCCAAAGAAAGTTGAGGCTCAAAAATATCTGCAGGAAAACAGAGGGGAAACTTTGGAATCGATTATTTAGACAGACTGATGCAGAAGAATGAGTATGTGGGCATGGCAAGTCGTACCCTATCCAGATTTCCACTGAGGGATCCATGAACAGCCTCTCCAATATGTTGTCCCTATTAAGAGAACATGAGCTCTTCAGACTTGACCTCTGAGGTTTTTGATGTCCTCCATAAACTTTGTAATTTTTTTCTGGCCAGCTACTGTGTGTGTGTGTGTACATGTACAAGTGTGTGTATGTATTCTCGAAGAACCATCTTCTTAAACAAAGCTATAGCAGTTGCTGTAAGCAGCAGAGCCATCTTTTGTGCTTGTTTATTATCAGGTTAAAGATATTCTTTCTAGGGACTTCCCTGGTGGTGCAGTGGTTAAGACTCCACGCTCCCGATGCAGGGGGCCCGGGTTCAATCCATGGTCAGGGAACTAGATCCCACATGCATACTGCAACTAAGAGTTCACATGCCACAACTAAGGAGCCCACGAACTGCAACTAAGGATCCTTCCTACTGCAACTAAGATCCGGTGCAATCAAATAAATAAATATAAAAAGAAAGATATTCTTTCTATACATCTCTCCTCTCCAGTGCAATCTCTAAATTATTTAACTCACATGATAGCCTGATGAGGAGAATTATTTTGGAAATAATTAAATTGCTATCAGGAGTGAATGAGTCAGTACCTGGTGTTTCCAGACTTCTCTGGTGGTGAAGTAGCTAAGGGAGCTCAGTTAGGATAGACAAATGATATTTGTTTTCTTAAAGGTGGTAAGGTAGGATTTATATCTGATCTAAAAATCTAATATTGAATGCTACTTTGAGAGGCTATCTAGTTCATTTAATCCATCCCTCGTGTTCATAAAGTCTTGGATCTCAGTGAACCTAAACAAATAAAATCCCATTATTCTTAGCAGCACTCCATTGCTGGTGAATGAGAACTCAGCTCCATGTTTAATATCGTTCATTTTAGCTTAATTTCATGTTCTGTTGTTCTTCCTTTTAGGTTAACAATTCATGCCGAGTGTCCCATGCATTTGGAAGATTTTCCTATGGATGTGCATGCCTGCCCACTGAAGTTTGGCAGCTGTATGTATTTTCTCACTTTCTGTTTGCCTGATCTTTTTCCAAAAGAAACAGAATTTTTCCTATTCTGTCCCTTAGTAGTTTCAAAAGCTGAGACCTTTAATTCAGGCTTGTATGTGAGTGAGGAAGGGGAGTGGGGTGGAGTAGTACTAACTGATCTGGAGGAGATTTAACCTTTAACAGTTTTCCTTCTAGACAGGAAACCTTATTTCACCATTTTAGACTAATTTGCCTTTCATTATATTGAAACATTAACATCTGTTTCCTAAATTATCCAGAAGACAAACTAAGATAGAACTAATATAAAGTACAGTAGTAGCTTCCTAAAGGCAAGATCCCTCAAACAGAATGTGTTTGTATTTTTGAAATGCTTATTCTACCTGCATCCTCATATACTGTAGTTCTATCTAATTCCCTACAGTAAATGGTAGACAGGAAGAGACTCTAGAAATTTCCTCATTTTTAGAGAGTACTGCCTTTGCCAGTAGCTGTAAATCTGGCAGAGAAATGAATAGATACATAGCCTATTTTCAAATGAATTAGAAAAATCAAAATTGAATAGAATTAGAGTGAGTTTCTGACTAAGAATTTCAGAGTAAGTTTCATTTGGGAGTCATCAGAGCAATATATCAAGGTCTGTGTTGATCATCTCTAAATTAGATTTATCTTTGTATTTTGAAGTAGAAAGTGCGTTTGAAAAGACCCAAGTAATTGTGTGTGACATATTTTTTTCAATCATTGTCAAATATTTACAGATTGTCTCCCATGGGCCAGGCTCTGTTCTAGGAGCTTGGAATGTATCCATGAATAAAACAAAGACGTGCCCGTATGGAGCTTACACTGTAGAGGACAGAGTGATGGCAAAAGAGAAAACAAACACTAGATGAAAAAGTAAAGTATGTTGTAAAATGAGAAGCACCATGAGAAGACATAAAAGTACTACAGAATAAGGTGGGGTCAGTCATGTCTAGGTGGAAGATGAGCATTGCCATTGAAATTTAAAATAGAGTAATCAGCATAGGCCTCTTTGAAAAAGTGATATTTGGGAAGAAATTTTGATGAGGTAAAGGGTTTAACAAGGCAGATATTTGAGTAAATAATACTCTAGTTAGAGGGAACAGCCAGGGAGTCAGATAAGTATATCAGATATGAGATCAAAGAGGGGATCAGGTCATCTAAGTCTTGAAGAACATTAAAAGGCTTTGAATTTTATTCTGAGGGAAAATTGGGAGTGATTGGAATATTTTGAAGAAAATAATTATGTTATCTGATTTATGGTTTTTAAAGAATCATTATGGATACTCTGTTAAAAATATAAGTATGAGAAAGGTAGAAGCAGGGAGTCCAGTTAAGAGGTTATTGCAGTATTTCAGATGAGAGATGATAATGGCTCAAGTAAGAGTGCTAGTGGCATAAGTGGTAAGAAGTAATTTGATTCTGGATATATTGTGAAGGACAATCTCAGAGGATCCTCCAATGAATTAGTTGTGGAATATTAGAAAAAGAGAGAACTCAAGGGTGACTTGTACATTTCTGTCCTAATGGATTTACTATCAAGTTAGATGAGTATTACTTCCACTCTGGGTAGGATAGAGTTGTTTGTGGATAAACAATGCTCCCCTCATGAACAATTAGGAGACCCAGAACTGTTGAGCAATAAGGATTGAAGAGACTAAAATTCTGGAGAAAGGGTAGAACCTCTCACAGATGAATCTGTGACCTGTAGTTTCTTCATTCTTGGTGGTACTTGCCAATTCTGGCCATGGATTGCAACTTGGAATTCAAGTTTGGCCCTGGGCATAGGGCTGCTGCTGGATGATATATTTTTAAAAAAGTAATAATTCTGATGGTCACACAACACTAAAGTGATAAAAGTAGAGATCTAAGAGATCTCAGCCTCTTGACTGATACCCCTCTCAATACAATTGCTGAATTTTGAATTTGTACAAAGTATAATAACTAATATGAAAACCTTTGGAAAGTAGAGCTGGCTTTCCTACAGTATCCCAATGCTATAAAAAAGATGACATGCTAGGCTATCCATTTAAAATCCTGGAGAAGCTATGTCCTAAATATAAGGGAATATCAGAGACAGACTAAGTTTAACCAAAACCATGACACAGCTCAGTGCCTTATGGGATTAAGGTGATAATTATCCCACACTATCTGCCTAACAAAGGAAAGAATGAAGTCTCTCTCGTGGAAGTCAACATCATCTGAAAACTCTATATTTTTATTACACAATGTCTGGAATTCAATAAAAAATCATTAGGCATACCAATAGGCAGAATAATGTGATCTAAAACCAAGATCCAAAACCAAAACCAGAATATGAAAACAGACATACAAGTGATTCAGATATCAGATTGTAGATAAGGACTTTTAAAAACTATGGTTAATATGTTCAAGAAAAAAGGGAAAAGATGAATAAAATAGATAAAAGATAGGGAATTTCAACAGAAAATTGGGATCTATAAAGGAGAATAAATTAGAAATTAGTTATGAAAAAGTACAATATCAAAAATTCAGAATTCAAAGGGTGGATTTAATAAGTAGAAGACAGGATTAGAGATCTTAGAAATAGTTAAATAGAAAATGGCAAAACTGAAGTACAGAGAGACAAAAACACAGAAAAGAGTAAATTAATATGTGGGACACAGTAAAATATATTGTCATGTGTAATTTTGTAGAAGAAAAACAGGAAGAGAAATGAGCAAAAGCAATCATTAAGTGGCTAAAGGTCAGTCATTCTTAAAACTGATGAAAGTTATCAATCCAAAGATTCAAGAAATTGGTAAACACCAAGCAGGATAAATACAAAGAAAACAACACTGATTCTGAAGTTTAAATACAAATATAAGAGTGCCAAAAATAGCTAAGACAATCTTGAAAAAGACAAAGCTGGAGAGTTTATAATCAGAGTTTACAATCAAATCAAATCCAATACCAGATAAGAAGACTTATTTTAAAGTGTTAAAGCTTTGGTATACTTTAAAGCAATATGTATTATTGTTGCAAAGATAGAAAAATAGACTAATGGGGCATAGCAGAAAGTACACACACACACACACACACACACACACACACACACACACAGAGGTGGGGGGGGCTTTATCTCTCTCATACACAAAAATAAATTCCAGATGGGTTACAAATCTAAATGTGAAAAGGTGAAAGGTAAAACAATAAAGCTTTTAGAAGAAAACATAAGAGAATATCTTTATGATATTAGAAGAGATATAAATTACTTAAACAGGATATAGAATAGCACTAACCACAAAGGTAAAAGAGGATGACTTGGAATATGTTAAAAATTAAGAGATTCTCTTTATCAAAAGATAATGGTGAAAAGGCAAGCCATAGAGTGGGAAAAAATATTTGCATTGCATGTACATGGCAAATTACTCAAATCCATAATTATTGATATCCCCTACAAGTCTATAAGTAGTAGTCAGAAACCTCAATAGAAAAAAAAAGGCCAAAGTGTTGAACAGTCACCTTATAAAACAGGGTTTTCCAATCACCCACATAAAGTGATCAATTACATTAGTCAGCAGGGAAATGCAAATTGCAGTCCAGAGAATATTACTCCACACCCACTAGGATAACTAAAATGAATTGCTGATAGGAATGTAAATTTGTACAAAGGTTTTGGGAAGTTGTTTGGTGGTATCTACTAGTGCTGGACATACATGTATCATATAGCCTAGCGTCTCTAGTCCTGAGTAATTTCCAAACATAAATCAGTACTTATGTCTACCAAAGGCATATAATGAATGTTCATAGCAGAGCTAATTTTAGTAGACTTGATACTACCCTAATGTCCATCAAAATGGATTAAAAATCTGTGACAAAGAAATTAATACAACATTGTAAATCGACTATACTTCAATAAAAATATCTGTGACATATTCATAAAATGGAATACTATATAACAATGACAAGTATATTATACTCAACAACTCAATCTGGATGAGGTCACAGGTTTAATGCTGCGTGAAAGCCAGACACATCTATGTATATAGTGCATGATTCCATTTATGTCATATATAAAAATAGGCAAAACTAATCTGTGGTGTTAGAAGTCTTTAATATCTCATCCGTCATTGCTGTTGGTAGTATTTCTAAATTTCTATCATATTAAACTATGGAAATCAGGAATAAGAGTTGGAATTCCCAAGAATTTCATAAATTAAATGTTATTCATAAAACACTTCAGACTTTCATGCTCTTTGCTCATTATTATGGATATACAACTTTTTAAAATAAGAAATAGCAAGTTTATAAGTATTAGCAAATGCCAGTAACATTACTATAGAAGATACTCAAACACTGGAAAACACCAGCAAACCTTATTGGGTAGTATTTGAATTAAAACATTTGGATCTCTTAGCAAGGTAACAGAACTATACAAAATCAAATGTCAAAATTGCCAGTTTAAGGGTTTATTTTGCTTCTCAAACTTGTTATATCTTGAAAAGACACTCACAGGGTTTGTATATTGTATACTATGCATATAGACTTAATATCTAATTTGCAAGAATGACTTGCTGTTAGCAGCATACAGGGCTACAAAGATACACTTATAATAAGCAGAATCAACTGATCCAATCAACATGTACTCCTGTGTTGATATTTAGAATTTCAATACTTTTGACTCAGTGTGCCAGCATTTCCTGTCCTTGCTTTTAACTTGACATTAGTAGATTTCTTTAAGCCAGTCATGCTTCTGTGTCTATTGTTAAGCTTTAATTCTTATAGTAGAATTATAATACTTTTTCCATTTTGCTGATTTCTCAACTATTTTTCTCAGTATTTGAAATTCAGAAAAAATATATAAATTTCCCAACAAATGCCAGGAAGGAATTTACACATAGAAACAATAGTCAGGATAATGGTTACACCTGATGGGGGTCATGCTTGATAAGGGACACAACTAGTGCTTCTGGGTGCTGATTATATGGAATGTAAGTCTGGTGTTCAGAAAAGATATCTGGACTGGAGATTTAATTCAGGTTTCATACATATAGATGATATTTAAAGCCATAAGGCTGGAGAAGTCATCTACAACATTTAGAGGCTAAAGAGAAGAGTATAACTCAGTAAATGTGAAGGATAGGATAGCTGAAGCATGAGGAAACTTCAGGGAACATATTGTCCAGGAAACCAAATAAAGTACATTAAGAAGGAGAGAGTGGTTTAAATTCTTAAGTGGGCAGTTAAAGTTAACCTTAAAATCTCTAATAAGGAAGCAATTCTGGAGTGGTGAAGTGAGAACTTCTGAAAATCCACTCTTCCATAAAAGCAACAAGAACATTTTCAAAAATTGGCAAAATAAACTTTCTCTCCAAACTCTAACCAAAGGCTCACAACAATCTGAGGAGTGTTAGTCAAGAAAAATGGCTGATTCTCAGTAAGGCCAGAGAACTCTGTTCCCATCCTCTTTACCCCCACTCTGTAGAAGCCTGGAAGATTTTATAATGACAAAATGGTCAATCCATCAGGAAGATATAACAATTATAAAGATATATGCACCTAATCATAGAACCCCGAAATACATGGAGCAAAACTGACAAGAATTGAAAGGAGAAATAGACAATTCAACAATAAAAACTGAATATTTTAATATTCCACTTCCAATAGAACAACTAGACAGAACATCAACATAGAAATAGAAGACTTGAACACACTACAAACCAACTAGATCTAGTAAACATTTATATTGCGCTCTACCAAACAATATCAGAACACATTATTCTCAAGTGCACATGGAACATTTTCTGTTTTAGACTATATGTTAGGCCATAAAACACGATGCAATCAGTTTAAAAGTATTAGAACCATACAAAGTGTGTTATCTAACCTCAATTGAATGAAATTAGACATCGATAACAGAAGGGAATTTGGGAAATTCACAAATATGTTGAAATTAAATAACACACTCCTAAATAAACAATGGCTCAAAGAAGAAATCACAAGGGAAATTATTTTGAAATTGGTGAAAATTATGCACAATGTAAAAACAGCCTAAAGCAGTGTTCAGAGAGAAATTTATAACTGTAAAGCCTGTATTAAAAAGAAGGAACTGACCTTCCACCTTAAGAAACTAGAAAGAGAAGAGCAAACTAAACCCAAAAGAAGCAGAAGGAAGAAAATAATAAATATTAGAGTGAAATTAAATAAAATAGAAAAACATTAAAGAAAATCAAATAATCTAAAAGGTGGTTCTTTGAAAAGATCAGTAAAACTGATGAACCTTCAGCTAGACTGACCAAGGGCTGTGGGGAACACAAAACACACACACACACACACACACACACACACACACACAAAACAAGAGAATAATCATATTACTAAAATCATGAAAGAGGGGACATCACTACTGACCTTACAGAAATAAATAGGATTATATAAATACAGAATTTATATATTTAAATTTATTTAAATATATAAATATTATATATTTAATAAATATATATTATAATTATATATTATAATATATAATAAATTATATATATTATAATTTATTTATTTAAATACATAAATAAATAGGATTATACAGGAAAACTATGAGCTGCAAATTATAGGTCAAAAAATTATATAGCTTAGATGAAATGGAAAAATTACTAGTAACACACAAACTACTGAAACTGACTGAGGAAAAAAAATAGAAATTTTTATTGGACCTATAACAGGAGACTTAATTAGTAATTTTATAACTTCCCACAAGGAAAAACCCAGGTCCAGATAGTTTCACCATTGATTTTACCAGACAGTTAAAGAAGAATGAATACTAAGTCTTCACAAAGTCTTGTAAAATACAGAAGAGGAGGTGACAGTCAGGTCAGTATCACTATGCTACCAAAACCAAAGATCACAAGAAAAGAAAAGCAAAGACAAATATTCTTTATGAATATAAACACAAAGATCTTCAACAAAATACTAGTAAACCAAATTAAAATAACTTATAAATGGATTATCCACTATCTTTAAGTGGGATATATCCCAGGAATATAAAGTTGGCTTAACATCCAAATATCAATCAATGTAATACACCATATCAGTAGAATAAAGGACAAAAACCACTTGATCATTTCGATAAATGCATAAACACATATAATTCATGCCAGAAATCCAAATTTGTCCTGATTTGCCAGTAACTAGTGCCTATAACTTACCCTGTAACTTTGGATAATTTAAAATCCTGACTAAGTATTTGAATTAGTTATAAACGTATACAGTGTTTGTTTCCATTTGGTTTTATATGTATGCCAACCTTAGGCTGTAGTTGTTATGTTCATCAGAACTCTTGTACTTTTACTGAATATGCCCAAACCAAACTGATTATTTTTTTTTCTCTAAAACCTTCTTTTGTGTTCCCTGCCTTGGCTTAGATCCTGTATTTGGGTTGTTGTTTATCTCTTCAACCTCATCTCGTATCTCTTTCCCCTTTACCTCAGCCTTCTGCCAGTTCCTAGAACACTGCAACACTGCAAGATGTTTCCCACTTAGAAGACTTTGCACTTTCTGTTATTTTGTGGTTGTTTGTTTGTTTGTGGCCTGAAATATTCTCCAGCAAGCTCTGGTTTTTGCTTATTTTCCATTTTCTTGCTTAAAAGCCACCCCCTCAAAGGGGTTTCCTGTGATCACCGTATCTAATGAAACCCATCCCCACTTCATAAACTCTGTTTTATTTTTTATAGCACTTATCACTGTATGATATTATCTTTATTTATTTACTTATATATTTTCTGTCTTTTTCCACTAGACTATAAGCTCAATGAAAGGATGGGACCTCAAATGTCTTATGATCTCTGAACATTAACTGTCTAATATAATGTCTTAGTATTTGTTGAATGAGTGACTGACTTAATCAATCAAGCAAGCTAGCAATCATTCTCTGACAGTATGAGTTCAAAGGGAATGCCTTCTCATTGGTGTTATCATGGCAGGATTGGTATTTACTTCCCATATTCCTGGGGCTGGCACATACCAAGGCTCGAGTAACAGAAGGAGGCATTTGGCAAAGCAACTAAAGGCAAAGAGATGCTAGTGCCATCATAGCCAATACAATATACGTTGAGGGGGCCATTCTGGGAATGCTGTAGTTCTGATTGTCTGATAGATAGCCTTTCTGCAGTATCCATTTCCCAAGCCACTCTACCCCTGCTCCTCCATGAAAAAAAATGAAACTGAGGAGAAGGGGTAGGACTCTATGTGAGGGAATTTGAGGGCTTACAGGAGCCCAAAGTTCAGGGAGGAAGGAGAGAAGAAAGAGAAGGCCTAAAGGGGAAGAGTTCTGTTCCCCAGTGGGTGAATGAATTCCATCATTAGCCAAGTACTTGCAAAGGTTACAAACTCTGTGTCATCTAGAATCCTTCCATAAACTTCCTCCTTTTCTTTCTTAACCATCATGAAAAGCCACCAGTTATATTCTGCCACTGAAGTCTCCTCCCTATTCCACTTAATTCATCCCACTGTCTAATACTCTGTATTGTGTCCTAAATGTCATTCACACCAAACATTGTGATGGCCTTTTAACTTCTGTCTTGGCTTTAGCTTCACTCTTTCTAACCAGGCATCCATTCTGCAGGTTGAGCAATCTTTCCAAATTATATATCTGGCCATATCATCTCCCTATTTCAGGCATGTCCACAAGAACTTATAGCCTATGGACTAAAACCCTTACTTCATTTTTAAAAATTTAAGTATAGTTAATTTAAAATATTATATTAGTTTCAGGTGTACAACATAGTGATTCAATATTTTAATACATTATACTTCATTTAAAGTTATTATAAATTATTGGCTATATTCCTTGTGCTGTACAGTATATCCCTGTATTTTACTTATTTTATACATAATATAGTTTGTGTCTCTTAATCCCCTACCCCAATCTTGCCCTCCCGCAAATCCCCTTCCCACTGGTAAGAACTAGTTTGTTCTCTATATCTGGGAGTCTGTTTCTGTTTTCTTATGTTCATTAGTTTGTTGTAATATTTAGATTCTGTATATAAGTGATAACATACAGTATGTGTCTTTCCTTGTCTGACTTATTTCACTGAGCGTAATACCCTTCAAGTCCATCCATGTTGCTGTTGCAAATATCAAAACTTCATTTTTTTTATGGTTGAGTAACATCCCATTTTACCCCTCCACACACACGCACACAAACACACACAATATATTGTCTTTATCCATTCATCTGTTGATGGACACTTAGCTTTCTTCCATATCTTGGCTATTGCAAATAATGCTGCTTTGAACCTTGGGGTGCAGATAATCTTTGCAAATTAATATTTTCATTTTATGCATATATACACCCAGGAGTAGAATTTCTAGATCATATGGTAGTTCTATTTTTAGTTTTTTGAGGAACCTCCATACTGTTTTCCATAGTGGCTGCACCAACTTACATTCCCACTAACATTGTACTAGTGTACTAGGTTTCCCTTTTCTCCATATCCTTGCCAAGTTTGTTATTTGTGGTCTTTTTGATGACAGCCATTATAATACATGTGAGGTGATATCTCATTGTGGTTTTGATTTGCATTTCCATGATGGTTAGGAATATTGAGCATCTTTTCATGTGACTGTTGACCATCTGTATGTCTTTGGGAAAATGTCTGTTCAGGTCTTCTCCCTCTTTTTTAATCAAGTTTTTTGGGTTGTTTTTGATATTGAGTTATATGAACTGTTTATATATTTTGGATATTAACCCCTTATTGGATGTATCATTTGCAAATATTTTCTCCCATTCAGTAGGTTGTCTTTTTGTTTTGCTGATGGTTTCCTTTGCTGCACAAAAGCTTTTAAGTTTAGTTAGGTCCCATTTGTTTACTTATCCTTTTGTTTCCTTTGCTTAAAGGGACAATCCAAAAATATACTAACACTTATGTCAAAGAGTGCTCTGCCTATGTTTTCTTCTAGGAATTTTATGGTTTCCGGTCTTACGTTTAGGTCTTTAATCCATTTTGAGTTTATTTTTGTATATGGTATGAGGGAGTGTTTGAATTTCATTCTTTGACCTGTAGGTAGCTGTTTTCCCAGCAACATTTATTGAAGAGGCTGTCTTTTCTCCATTGTATATTCTTGCCTCCTTTGTCATAGTTTAATTGGCCATAAGTATGTGGGTTTATTTCTGGGCTTTCTATCCTGTTCTATTGATCTATATTTCTGTTTTTGTGCCAGTACCATACTGTTTTGATTACTGTAGCTTTGTGATACAGTCTGAAGTCAGGGATCATGACTTCCAGCTTTGTTCTTTTTCCTCAAGATTGCTTTGGCTCTTTGGGGTCTTTTGCACTCCCATACAAATTTTAGGATTATTTTTGCTAGTTCTGTGAACAATGTCATGGATATTTTGATAGGGGTTGTATTAAATCTGTGGATTGCTTTGAGTAGTATGGACATTTTAACAATATTAAACAATTTAACTATTTTAATTCTTCCAATCTGTAAACATGGGATATCTTTCCATTTGTTTATATCATCTTCCATTTCCTTCATCAATGACTTACAGTTTTCAGAATATAGGTCCTTCGCTTCCTTGGTTAAATTTATCCCTTCTTATTTTATTCTTTCTAATACAATTGTAAATGGGATTGTTTTCTTGTTTCCTTTTTCTGATAGTTTATTATTAGTGTATAGAACAGCAACAGATTTCTGTATATTAATCTTGAATCCTACAACTTTACTGAAGTAATTTATTAATTCTAACAGTTTTTTGGTGGAGACTTTAGCATTTTCTATGTATAGTGTCATGTCATCTGCAAAGAGTGACTGTTTTACCTCTTTCCTTCTAATATGGATGCCTTTTTTTTTCTTGTTTTATTGCTGTGGCTAGGACTTCCATTACTATGTTAAACAGAAATGGCAAGCGTGGGCATTCTTGTCTTGTTCCTGATTTTAGAGGAAAAGCTTTCAGCTTTTCATCATTGAAAACACAATGTTAGCTGTGGGTTTGTCATAGTTGGCCTTTATTATTTTGCGATATGTTCCCTCTATGCCCACTTTCTGGAGAGTTTTTATTATAAATGGATGTTGAATTTTGTAAAATGCTTTTTCTGCATCTATTGAGATGATCATGTGGTTTTTGTCTTTCCTTTTGTTAATGTGGTATACCATGCTGATTGATTTGTGGATATTGAACCACTATTGGATCCTAGAATAATTTCCACTTGATCATGGTATATAATTCTTTTTATATATTGTTGGATTTGGTTTGCTAGTATTTTCTTGAGGATTTGTGCATCTATATTCATCAGAGATATTGGCCTGTAATTTTCTTTTCTTGTATTGTCTTTGGTTGGGTATCATGGTAATAATGGCCTCATAGAATGAATTTGGGGATGTTCCCTCCTCTTCAATGTTCTGGAATAGTTTGAGAAGGATAGGTATTAATTCTTCTTTGTATACTTAGTAGAATTCCTCTGTGAAGCTGTCTAGTCCTGGACTTTTGTTTTTTGGGAGTTTTTTGATTACTAACTCAATTTCACTACTAGTGATCAGTCTGTTCAGATTGTCTAGTTCTTTCTGACTCCATTGTGGAAGAGTGTATGTTTCTAGGAATTTATCCATTTCTTCTAGGTTGTCCAATTTGTTGGCATATATTCATAGTATTCTCTTATGATTTTTTGTATCTCTGTAATATTCATTGTAATTTCTCCTCTTTCATTTCTTATTTTGTTTATTTGCATCCTCTCTCTTGTTTTTCTTAATAAGCATAGCTTAAAGTCTTGTCAATTTTATTTATCTTTTCAAAAACCCAGCTCTTGGTTTCATTGATCTTTTCTATTGTTGTGGGTGGTTTTTCTTTTTGATCTCTACTTCATTTTTTTCCCCCCAATCTTTATAATTTCCTTCCTTCTGCTGACTCTGGACTTTCTTTGTTCTTCTTTTTCTAATTCCTTTAGATGGTAGGTTAGGTTGTTTATTTGAGATTTTTCTTGTTTCCTGACATAAGCTTGTATTGCCATAAACTTCCCTCTCAGAACTGCATTTGCTGCATCCCATAGCTTTTTGAATGTTGTGCTTTCATTTCATTTGTTTCAAGGTATTTTCTGATTTCCTCTCTGATTTTTTTCGTTAGCCCATTGGTTTTTTAGTAGCACGATGTTTAGCATCTACATGTTTGTGTTTTCTCCATTTTTCTTCCTATAATTGATTTCTAGTTTCATATTTTGTGGTCAGAAAAGATGCTTGATATAATATCGATCTTCTTAAATTTATTGAGACTTGCTTTGTGGCCAGAATGTGATCTATCCTGGAGAACTTCCATGTGCACAGAAAAGAATGTATATTCGGATGTTTTTGGATAGAATGTCCTTTAAATATCTATTAAGTCCAATGGGTCTAATGTGTCATTTAAGGCCATAAAACCCTCATTTCTTGGTGTGGGCAATTAAGCTATTTTATAATATAACCTCAGCTTCCTTTTAGCCTGTAAGTCCAGGGATACCATTAATTCCCTTAACACTCCATGCTCTCATATGGATTTTTGCCTTTGCTGTGTTGTTCTATGGCTAGGAAAGTCCTTCTATCACCTACTAAATGTGACCTCATCTTCTGAGTATCACCCAGTTTATGAATCCTTCCCTAACACTACACTCTAAGCAGAATCAATAGAGCCTCCTTCTGGTTTCACTTAACACTTGTTTTTGTTTCATTAGTGTACATACATCTAACGTTTAGGCTTGTGCTATAACTATTGTGCAATGTCTGTCTCCATCAATAGATTGTGGGCATACAGGTGGTGCTCACTGTGCCTTATTAACCTTTTTTACAAATATGGGGTCAGGCTGTGAGCAGACAATCAAGTAGTTTTCAATTTGTTTTTTGAATATATTTCTCCCTCTTCCTTCTCTTCCTTTAATAGTTTTTGCCTTTCCTGATTTGACCTCCAACAAATGAGAAGAAAATCCTTTTTCCTCCTTTTGATTATTATCAAAGAAATGAAACCATTGCTTTTTGCATAAAACAAGTTGCCACTCTGGGCCCAGTGAAGTTTCTAAGGAACTGGTAGCTGCACAATTTATTGTCACATCTGTATTAGAACATGCTAGGATTCTTAGGGCTAATATTCAGGATTGTATGCTCAAGGTACTCAGTTTAAGTTAAGAGGTTCAGCAAGAAATTCCTTTTCTTTCCTGGGGGTGGATAATATCTTCCATCACCTACCCCTTCACAGAAGGACCTGTTCTAATTTCCATTGTCAAACTCTTGGGTATATTGGGCAGAACACTGCTTTGTCCTTTAACCATAGGGAGTTACAACCACTTGAATGGCAAAGATAAGAAGACATATACAGAAACAAGAAGAACTACAATCCTGCAGCCTGTGGAACAAAAACCATATTCACAGAAAGATAGAGAAAATGAAAAGGCAGAGGGCTACATAACAGATGAAGGAACAAGATAAAATCCCAGAAAAACAACTAAATGAAGTGGAGATAGGCAACCTTCCAGAAAAAGAATTCAGAATAATGATAGTGAAGATGATCCAGGACCTCAAAAAATGAACGGAGGAAAAGATCGAGAAGATGCAAGAAATGTTTAACAAAGACCTAGAAGAATTAAAGAACAAACAAACAGAGATGAACAATACAATAACTGAAATGAAAACTACACTAGAATGAATCAATAGCAGAATAACTGAGGCAGAAGAACAGATAAGTGACCTGGAAGACAGAATGGTGGAATTCACTGCTGCAGAACAGAATAAAGACAAAAGAATGAAAACAAATGAAGACAGCCTAAGAGACCTCTGGGACAACATTAAACATAACAATATTCGCATTATAGGGGTAACAGAAGGAGAAGAGAGAGAGAAAGGACCTGAGAAAAAATTTGAAGAGATTATAGTCGAAAATTTCCCTAACATGGGAAAGGAAATAGCCACCCAAGTCTAGGAAATGCAGCGAGTCCCATACAGGATAAACCCAAGGAGAAACACACTGAGACACATAGTAATCAAACTGGCAAAAATAAAAATTATTGAAAGCAGCCAGGGTAAAACGACAAATAACATACAAGGGAATTCCCATAAGTTTAACAGCTGATTTCTCAGCAGAAACTCTATAAGCCAGAAGGGAGTGGCATGATATACTTAAAGTGATGAAAGGGAAGAACCTACAACCAAGATTACTCTAGCCAGCAAGGATCTCATTCAGATTCAATGGAGAAATCAAAAGCTTTACAGACAAGCAAAAGCTAAGAAAATTCAGCACCACCAAACCAGCTCTACCACAAATGCTAAAGGAATGTCTCTAAGTGGGAAACATAAGGGAAGAAAAGGACCTACAAAAACAAACCCCCCCAAATTAAGAAAATGGTCATAGGAATATACATATTGATAATTACCTTAAACGTGAATGGATTAAATGCTCCAATGAAAAGACACAGGCTTGCTGAATGGAAACAAAACCAAGACCCATAAATATGCTGTCTACAAGAGAGCCACTTCAGACCTAGGGACACATACAGACTGAAAGTGAGGGGATGGAAAAAGATATTCTATGCAAATGGAAATCAAAAGAAAGCTGTAGTAGCAATACTCATATCAGATAAAATAGACTTTAAAATAAAGTATGTTGCAAGAGACAAGGAAGGGCACTACATAATGATCAAGAGATCAATCCAAGAAGAAGATATAACAATTATAAATATATATGCACCCAACATAGGAGCACCTCAATAGTTAAGGCAAATGCTAACAGCTGTAAAAGAGGAAATCAACAGTAACACAATAATAGTGGGGGACTTTAACACCTGACTTACGCCAATGGACAGATCAACCAAAATGAAAATAAATAAGGAAACAGAAGCTTTAAATGACATGATAGACCAGATAGATTTAATTGATATTTATAGGACATTCCACCCCAAATCAGCAGATGACACTTTCTTCTCAAGTGCGCATGGAACATTCTCCAGGATAGATCACATCTTGTGTCACAAATCAAGCCTCAGTAAATTGAAGAAAATTGAAAACATATCAAGCATCTTTTCTGACCACAACACTATGAGATTAGAAATGAAGTACAGGGAAAAAAACGTAAAAAACACAAACACATGGAAGCTAAACAATACGTTACTAAATAACCAAGAGAACACTGAAGAACTCAAAGAGGAAATCAAAAAATACCTAGAGACAAATGACAATGAAAACATGACAATCCAAAAGGGAAGTTTATAGCTATACAAGCCTACCTCAAGAAACAAGACAAATCTCAAATAAACAATCTCACCTTACACCTAAAAGAACTAGAGAAAGAAGAACAAACAAAACCCAAAATTAGCAGAAGGAAAGAAATCATAAAGATCAGAGCAGAAATAAATGAAATACAAACAAAGAAAACAGTAGCAAATATCAATAAAACTAAAAGCTGGTTCTTTGAGAAGATAAACAAAATTGATAAACCATTAGCCAGACTCATCAAGAAAAAGAGGGAGAGGACTCAAATCAATAAAATTAGAAATGAAAAAAGGAGAAGTTACAACAGACACCGCAGAAATACAAAGCATCCTAAGGGACTACTACAAGCAACTGTATGCCACTAAAATGGACAACCTGGCAGAAATGGAAAAATTCTTAGAAAGGTATAACATTCCAAGACTGAACCAGGAAGAAATAGAAAATATGAACAGACGAATCACATGTAATGAAATTGAAACTGTGATTAAAAATCTTCCAACAAGCAAAAGTCCAGGACCAGATGGCTTCACAGGTGAATTCTATCAAACATTTAGAGAAGAGCTAACACCCATCCTTCTCAAACTCTTTCAAAAAATTGCAGAGGAAGGAACACTCCCAAACTCATTCTATGAGGCCACCATCACCCTGATACCAATACCAGACAAAGATACTACAAAAAAAGAAAATTACAGAGCAATATCACTGATGAATATAGATGCAAAAATCCTGAACAACATACTAGCAAACAGAATCCAACAACACATTAAAAGGATCATACATGATCAAGTAGGATTTATCCGAGGGATGCAAGGATTCTTCAATATATGTAAATCAATCAATGTGATACACCATATTAACAAACTGAAGAATAAAAACCATATGATCATCTCAATAGATGCAGGAAAAGTTTTTTAAAAAATTCAACACCCATTTAAGATAAAAACCCTCCAGAAAGTGGGCATAGAGGGAACCTACCTCAACATAATAAAGGCCATATATGACAAACCCACAGCAAACATCATTCTCAATGGTGAAAAACTGAAAGCATTTCCTCTAAGATCAGGAACAAGACAAGGATGTCCACTCTCAACAGTATTATTCAACATAGTTTTGGAAGTCCTAGCCATGGCAATCAGAGAAGAAAAAGAAATAAAAGGAATCCAAATTGGAAAAGAAGAAGTAAAACTGTCACTGTTTGCAGATGACATGATACTATACATAGAGAATCCTAAAAATGCCACCAGAAAACTACTAGAGCTAATAAATGAATTTGGTAAGTTGCAGGATATAAAATTAATGCACAGAACTCTCTTGCATTCCTATACACTAATGATGAAAACTCTGAAAGAGAAATTAAGGACACACTCCCATTTACCATTGCAACAAAAAGAATAAAATATCTAGGAATAAACCTACCTAGGGAGACAAAAGGCCTGTATGCAGAAAACTATAAGACACTGATGAAAGAAATTAAAGATTATACCAACAGATGGAGAGATATACCATGTTCTTGGATTGGAAGAATCAATATTGTGGAAATGACTATACTACCCAAAGCAATCTACAGATTCAATGCAATCCCTATCAAATTGCCAATGGCATTTTTTATGGAACTAGAAGAAAAAGTCTTAAAATTTATATGGAGACACAAAAGACCCCAAATAGCCAAAGAAGTCTTGAGGGAAAAAAACGGAGCTGGAGGAATCAGACTCCCTGACTTCAGACTATACTGCAAAGCTACAGTAATCAAGACAGTATGGTACTGGCACAAAAACAGAAACATAGATCAATGGAACAAGATAGGAAGCCCAGAGGTAAACCCACGCACCTATGGTCAACTAATCTATGACAAAGGAGGCAAGGATATGCAATGGAGAAAAGACAGTCTCTTCAATAAGTGGTGCTGGGAAAACTGGACAGCTACATGTAAAAGAATTAAATTAGTACACTCCCTAAAACCATACACAAAAGTAAACTCAAAATGGATTAGAGACTTAAATGTAAGACCGAACACTATAAAACTCTTAGAGGAAAACACAGGAAGAACACTCTTTGACATAAATCACAAAATCTTTTTTGATCCACCTCCTAGAGTAGTGGAAATAAAAATAAACAAATAGGACCTAATGAAACTTAAAAGTTTCTGCACAGCAAAGGAAACCATAAATAAGATGAAAAGACAACCCTCAGAATGGGAGAAAATATTTGCAAATGAAGCAACTGACAAAAGATTAATCTCCAAAATATATAAACAGCTCCTGCAGCTCAATATTAAAGAAACAAACAGCCCAATACAAAAATGGGCAGAAAACCTAAATAGACATTTCTCCAAAGAAGACATACAGATGGCCAAGAAGCACATGAAAAGCTGCTCAACATCACTAATTATTAGAGAAATGCAAATCAAATCTACAATGAGGTATCACCTCACACCAGTTATAATGGGCATCATCAGAAAATCTACAAACAACAAATGGTGGAGAGGGTGCGGAGAAAAGGGAATCCTCTTGCACTGTTGGTTGGGATGTAAATTGATACAACCACTATGGAGAACAGTATGGAGGTTCTTAATAAACTAAAAATAGAATTACCATATGATCCAGCAATCCCACTACCGGGTATATACCCAGAGAAAACCATAATTCCAAAAGACCATGCACCCCAATGTTCATTGCAGCACTATTTACAATAGCCAGGTCATGGAAGTAACCTAAATGCCCATCAACAGACGAATGGATAAAGAAGATGTGGTACATATATACAATGGAGTATTACTCAGCCATAAAAGGGAATGAAATTGGGTCATTTGTTGAGACGTGGATGGATCTAGAGATTGTCATACAGCGTGAAGTAAGTCAGAAAGAGAAAAACAAATATTGTATATTAACGCATGTATGCGGAACCTATAACTATGGTACAGATGAACCGGTTTTCATGGCAAACTTTGAGACACAGATGTAGAGAACAAATGTATGGACACCATGGGGGGAAAGCTGCCGGGGGGTGGGGATGGTGGTGTGATGAATTGGGTGATTGGGATTGACATGTATACACTGATGTGTATAAAATTGATGACTAATAAGAGCCTGCTGTATAAAAGAATAAAAAATAAAAATAAATAAAAGAAGACATATACAGGTAATTATATGTTTAGGCATAGTAGAACCCAAACATATATATTAAGGTTAGAAGGCACTGGGGAAAATGAGAGGACAAGGACCTTGTGAAATCACATTTTATTAATAGCCTTGTGATAGTCCTCACTTAATAGTCTTAGTATAAGTTTTAGGTAAGTGTGTGAGAAGAGTCCTGAGGAGATGATATCCCTTTCTTCTTGGTGATCGTAGTTTAAAGATCTCAATTTTAGTTGGGAGCCCTAGATACCCCATAGGCAGCAGAGGATGCTTTGTTTCCAAAACTGAATCACAAGACCACAGCCATCCATAGGGGAAAACCTCTAGACAAGAGGTTACATGTTGGTGGTTTGCAGATGTCATTTATTTGATCTATACAGTGTTAATAACCTTCAAAATTATCCTCCAAGATTTGAAATTTGGGAGGTGTCATACAAAATTCCAGATTTGTTTATTATTTTATGAAATCAGAAGATTGGACAACATTGGACTCAAATCCCCACATGGCCACAAACAGCTGGGGCTGAGCAGTGGCTGTCCCTTGTATGTGGGCACTTTCTGCTCTCTCCCTGAAAACAAGGTCTAATGTCAGTTGCCATTAATCAACTCACTTAATTGATAGATTTAAGAGTTTCTAGTTGAATTAAGAGGAAAGTGACATAGTTCTTGTACCCATAGCTGTAAAAATTTAAAATAAATAAATTAAAGATAGACTGAAAGGACTATTTCAAAAAAGATGGCAAGTTTGCATTTCCTAATAAAAATGAAGACTATTTATACACTGTTTCTATGCATACACAGTATGCTTTTGTTGAAAAATAAAACTTCAGATATCAACATTATGCAATCCATTATAAGAACCATAATTGATATATTAAAGAAGATGTACAATGAAAATCTTAATTTTATTAAATAGACTGAAAGTTCAACAGGTTTTGTATTTGAATATATACATTAAGTGTTGCTGCTGGGAAAAGCAGTTATGCATTAATTAAGCAATATACCTTCACAGGCATCAAAATATTTTATAGACACAAGATTTATAAAAATGTCTTTAATTGCAGTAGAAATTATACATTGAACCAGAAGTATTTTTGTCAGTGAGTTGAAGAAATGACTGAGACCATATACAGGGCATATTATGTTTAAAAGTTAGATTTCCTGCGGCATTTTCTTTTGTCACTTATGATAGTTATGTGTATTTTCTCATAATTTCAATGAGAATTTTGATGTGAATGAACAACTTTTGGGCATGTTGTCCATTATAAGCAAATCAGAAAATGGTTTGCTTGAATATATTGAAAAAAATCCTAAAAAATGTAACATAAGCAGATCACAATTAATATATGTAAGTGTTAATGTCAGACTTTTATGAAATACATATCCAGCATTGCAAAGTTTTGTAGGGATACAGAATTTATGTTTGTTCATTGGTAGATTGACTAGCAATTATTTGCTTTGTGGTAAAAGGTTTAAGTAGAGCATATTATGGACATAATAGCTGCCACCATGAGCTGGAGACCTCCCAATGACTTGAACAATAAACAGCTCAAAAATGAATGAAGAGGAGCAGTATGAGCAGTATGGTTGTCAGCTTCCCTATGAGCCTAGATATCTGAGTTAGGGCAAAGTGCTCACCCCAAATATAAAACCCACTGTGCAAAGAGTTAATCTGTGTCTGGAAAGAAAGCAACTCTATTCTTTAAAGATACTAACTAAAACTAAATAACCTTACTCCTCATTCCCTCACCGTTTCCTTACCCACACCCCTGTTAAAATTAATCTGTACTAAATTCTGTACTCGACATTGGAATTCCAAATACAAGACCTGACATTAATACCCTGATGCAGAAGAAATGGTGGCAGGTTTCTGGTTTGCAAAATTAAAGTGGTAATACATTTCAAAATAAAATTGTAATCATTAATTATTGCTTTTTTAATTTTTCATTTTTAATTTAAAATATCCCCAGTATGATATTTTACATTATTTCATATGTTCACCCCATAATTAGTTAAAGAAAATTATATTACATTTCTAGCAGTTTATTTTTCCTACAACTAGCCTGATTTGGTCATTTAAGATACCTCTCTAGCTCCTGTGGGCATTTGAATTTGTGACATCTGCATTAGGTAATATTTTAACCATTCCTCCCCTTGCCCCTACTCTCTATCCTCCAAGAGAAGGAAAAGTTTAACAATTTATTGGCAGTCCAGAAGACTGTGAGTCATTGAAGCAAGTGACCACTTTGGGTTTATTTCTGTGTGTCCAGCATAAACTGTTAGTAATTGTTCAACAAGTACTTAATACATGCATGGATAAATGTACTTCAGTTGAAGATATACCACATACATAAAACTCTTTTGGGATGGAAGTTGTATTTCAATCTCATGCAAGTTTAGTATCAAAGATAATCATTTTCCTTTCCCTTCACTTCTCCTTCTTGACTTTTTTCTGCCTTAGATGCCTATACAACAGCCGAAGTAGTTTACTCTTGGACTCTTGGGAAGAACAAATCTGTGGAAGTGGCACAGGATGGCTCTCGACTGAATCAATATGACCTGCTGGGCCATGTTGTTGGGACAGAAATAATCCGGTCTAGTACAGGTATTTATTTATTTTATTTAGCAAGCATTTTTGTAACCTGTACCACATACCAGTCACTGTTTTAAGTGCTTATAATAACTTATGTTAATAAAACAGTCTTGTGAGGTAGGTACTATTATCTTAAGGAAACTGAGGCATACAGATGTTTAGTAATTTGTTCCATGTCACAGTTATGTAATGTCAGAGCCAAGATCTGAACCCAGGCAGATTGGCTTCCAAGATCATGCTTTTAACCATGATGCCCTGCTGTCTCTTCGTGAGTTAGGTCGAGGTCATTAGGGCTGGACTGTGGTAGAAGAGAAAGCAGAGGGAAGCCATGATAGTGGGAGAGCTAAACTTTGACCCTAAAGTTTTCATGAAGATATTTGCTTAACTCCGCCAATACAGAGGTGGCAATGTAATAACCCCAGGAGAGTCCAGAACACAGCCAGGAGGTCCAGGAATGAGCCATGGAATTATTTTCTTAAGTGAATCACCTATTTCAGAAACAAGTGTGTCTGGCAAACATTGCCAGGTCCTCTCAATGGCTCTTCCTTGGATATTGATAAATGGTATTTAGAGGCTTGTTCTGTAGCCTTAAGTCCTATCTATTTGGAAACTGACCAGTTGTAGGGGCCTGAGGAAGGACGCACCCTGAATCCCAACTAACTTTAGGGTATTTGACAAAATGGAGTACATCTTAGGGGCCCACATATCTTACAATACTTTTTGCCATGAAAGGGTGGGAACTTTCAACACTTGTCTCCATGGAAGATCTCTGAATCCACAATTATAAATTAAGTAGGGTACTCTTGTCCTTTTTTTCATTAGCTGGACACTGCTGTTCCCTCTCATAGTGTTACAGTATGTCTGTGGTCTGTTCTCCCTCCATCCTAGGACCAGGGGCTAGAATGTAAAAAAAAGCAGCATTTGAAATGGATTTAAAGGACAACAGGATTTAGAGATTTGGAACTTGGTGTGGGGAAAGGCTATTCTTGAGAATGGCAATACAGAGTTTCAAAAGGCCAGAGGTTTGTGAGAACATGATCTCTTGGAGAAGGTCAGCTGATCTGTGGGGGTGAGGGGAAAGTGCCCACCTGGCCAGTTCTGCTCTCTCCAAGCAGGTAGAGGGAGGAGGACCTTTAGTGCCTGCATGTACAAAGTGTATTTTTACTGTCCTATTGTGACCCTTGCATTTTTGAGCAGAAGCCACCTCCTGCTGTGGGGTGCCGCTGCTGCTGCAAATGACCTCCCATCTGAGATCAGACCCTCCCCTCCCTCCCACCCCAGCCTGTAGGCAAAGAGTACCCAGGCTCCTGATAAAGGCTCTGTGCATCCCAGCACAGCAGGGCGGACCCCTAGAGACCAAGGGTAACCCAGGGGCCCTGGAGGTCCACTCCGTAGAAGGGAGAGAATTCCTGGGGCTATAGCATCTGTTCACTCTCCTGACTTCCCCATCCCTCCTTAGCACTGCTCACCTGGTATCAACTTTTGAGACCCATCATTAGCGATTCAAGCAGCCCCATTTCATTTGGTTAAGCCACTGTTTGTTTAGTCTTTATCACACATTCATGATAGAAAAATTAGAAATATCAGAGGAACAAAAAATGTAAATTAAAATATTCTTTAATTCCACCATCTAGAAAAAAACTTTTTAGAAGAATTTCGTGCATTAACTGATTATTATACATTTTGGTGTGTAACCTTTAAGAAGGTTCTCTTTGCACTTTTAATATAAATATGTTTTTATATAAATGGGGCCATAATATTGATACTGTTTTATAAGCTGCTTTTTATGTAGTTTTATATTGTAAGCATGTTTTCTTGTTACTAAGTGTACAGGATCCAAATAAAATGTACACACAAGCTAGTGATATATTTTTATTATTAATTAATTAATTAATTTTTGCTGTGTTGTGTTGGGTCTTCGTTTCTGTGTGAGGGCTTTCTCTAGTTGCGGCAAGTGGGGGCCACTCTTCATCGCGGTGCACGGGCCTCTCACTATCACGGCCTCGCTTGTTGCGGAGCGCAGGCTCCAGACGCGCAGGCTCAGTAGTTGTGGCTCACGGGCCTAGTTGCTCCGCAGCATGTGGGATCCTCCCAGACCAGGGCTCGAACCTGTGTCCCCTGCATTAGCAGGCAGATTCTCAACCACTGTGCCACCAGGGAAGCCCAGTGATATATTTTTATTCAGATATAATTGACATTAGTTTCAGGTGTACAACATTATGATTCAATATTTTTATGTATTATGAAATGATCACCACGGGAAGTCTAGTTAACGTCCATCACTATACATAGTTATAGAATTTTTTTCTTGTGATGAAAACTTTTAAGATCTACTCTTAACAGCTTTCAAATGTGTAGTATAGTATTCTAACTATAGTTACCATGTTGTACATAACACCCCAAGGACTTATTTACTTTACAGCTGGAAGTTTGTACCTTCTGATTCCTTTCACCCATTTCACCTAACACCTACCCTTGGCTTCTGGCAACCAGTAATCTATTCTTTGTATCTATGAGCTTGGTTTTTTGTTCATTTTGTTTTGTTTTTTAGATTCCACATGTAAGTGAGATACAATATTTGTCTTGCTCTGTCTGACTTATTTCACTTAGCATAATGTCCCCAAGGTCCATCCATGTTGTTGCAAATGGCAAAAATTCTTTCTTTTTATGGTTGAATAATATTCCATTGTATCTATATATATCACATATTCTTTATCCATTCATCCATGGAGAGACACTTTGGTTGTTTCCATGTCTTGGCTATTGTAAATAATGCTGCAGTGAAGATGGAGGTGTATATATCTTTTTAAGCCAGTGTTCTCATTTTCTTCAGATAAATACCCATAAGTGGAATTGCTGGATCATATAGTAGTTCCATTTTTATTTTTTAAAAAATATTTATTTATCTATTTATTTGTTTATTTGGCTGCACCAGGTCTTAGTTGTGGCATGCAGGATCTTTTAGTTGCAGCATGTGAACTCTTAGTTTTCTTGTTTGTTTGTTTTTGAGTTTTTTTTGCAGTACACAGGCCTCTCACTGCTGTGGCCTCTCCCATTGCGGAACACAGGCTCTGGACGCGCAGGCCCAGCGGCCATGGCTCATGGGCCCAGCTGCTCCACGGCATGTGGGATCTTCCTGGACTGGGGCACAAACCCGTGTCCCCTGCATCGGCAGGCGGACTCTCAACCACTGCGCCATAAGGGAAGCCCACAAACTCTTAGTTTTGACATGTGGGATCTAGTTCCCTGACCAGGGATTGAAACCAGGCCCCCTGAATTGGGAGCATGGAGTCTTAGCCACTGGACCACCAGGGAAGTCCCCCATTTTTAATTTTTTAAGGAAACTCCATACTGTTTTCCATAGTAGTTGCACCAGTATACATTCCCACCAAGAGTACATGAGGGTTTCCATTTCCACACATCCTCACCAACATTTGTTTTTTGTTGTTAGTTCTAAGTAGTTAGTAATAATATTTTAACAATTAGAATGGGCATATATTAATTATTACCTGTTTTAGTTTTACTCTAAATTTAAAAAGAAAATTAAAAGGCCATCATCTGAGGCCACAGCCAGCCTTCTTGACAACAATAAGTGTTGCTATCAGTGGGAAGCATAGCATTTCATTGTGAAACTCAATAATATCTTCATCTTACTGGATCATAATCCATTTAACCAATTACCTATGATTATTTTCCGTTTTAATGCTATAAAGAACACTGCAAAGACCTTCTTTTTCCATATAGCATTTTGTTCCTATGTAATTACCTGCCTAGGATAAAAACAAATATTGAGATTGCTCTTTCAGAAAGTAGACACATTAAAAAATTTTTAAATACATATTGACAAATTGCCATTCTAAAAGGTGAAACAATTCACACTCTCATTATCAGTGTATGAGCATGCCAGTTTCCCTTCACTCTTGGCAATGCAGATGTTATGGATTGAATTATGTCTCCCCAAAAGATATGTTGAAATCCTGCCCCCTAGTGCCTCAGAATGTGACCTTATTTGAAAGTAGGGTTATTGCATATATTAGATTATAATAGCAAATTAGTTTTGTAAACATGATACAGTGTATATCAGTAAACTATGCAGGTGTAAGAAGGAATGAGGAAGTTCAATGGGAATATCTGCAGGATATACTGTTGAGTGAAAACAGCAAATATAAAACCACCAAAGACTATAAGGATATATATTAGTATAGGAATAGTATTTCTAGAATATACACAAGAAGCTGTTAATTGTAGTTAAAGGAAGGAGAAATGAAATGGTTTGAAGGAGGTGGACTTTTTGCTGTATATTATTTGACACCCTTTGGTTTAGAAACCATATAAATATTACCTCCCATAAATGTATATTGTTTTCATGTGACTATAAATTATGGGCATTCCTTTCTGAATTCTGGTATGCTCCTCTATGTGGGGTCCAACATACTAATGGGAAGTTGGGCCAGAGAAAATCCCACAATCTGTGGGTGTTCTGTTTTGTATGAGTGGTTTTCTCTCTGAAAGCTGTCAGTCCTCAGCATGAAGTAGTTCTAAGCAGAGAGCTCCTGCTCTTTGCTCCAGATTCAAACATGTGTTAAATAAATGAAATTTCTCTAAATTGGTGGCTGGTTCTTCACACTGTTCCTTACTTCAGCACTGACTCCATTTTCCCTTATTTGCAATATTTACATTAATTTTCTAAGAGGAGCCTGATCTTATTTTTGCATCTTTCCTAGAAATTTGACCATTTATTAGAAAAACTCTCATTACTGTCATTGTGTATATTATTTGTTTAGACTTGGAACATAGGTAAGTGAAGACAAATCAGAAAATAAGAGCAGCGTGGCGGGTGTGTTTTGACCCACCTACAGATGCCATTCTGTGGGCGGCGGCGGGGTGGGGGGCGCCAAAGCCCCATGACTGCTTAGCCAGAGCAGCAGTTGACCCCTGAGGTCACTATTTTGGTGCAGTGAGGCAACAGCCACCAAAGGACGTGGCCCTTTTGCGTGGCTCACTGCCACTGGAAGAGGGCTCTGCTGGAGTTCTGCAGTTGGCTTGAGCTCCGCTGTTGGGCGGGGCTTTTGTATCTACTCCTCTGTATGCCAGAGCTGTGGGCTGCTCTCAGAGGTTGGGTTCTTTTGCAGTTGAATTTAGACTGCTGACTGTACTTTTGATCAGGCGATGATGCTGGCAGGGGACCTGATACCACCTCCAAGATTCGCACAATGTTGGCTATAAGGTATGCCATATTCCTTTGTGCTAGCTGACCCCAAATTATCTGGCCCTGCCAATTCCCAGAGCGTTCCCCATGAGGCAAAGCAGAAGTGGGCCTCCAGAGGAATGCCCAGGAAACCTGGATATCTGCCTTGGGTTCTCATTTCCCCACTGGAGAAACCATAGACTCAGAGGTACCCTCTAGGTGCTGCACTGAGCTGGCCTGGGGGAAGGAAGAAGGCGACAAATTGATACCACTTCTGTTATCCTTCTAATGTCACTTTTCTTGGTTTTCATGCCCCAGATGGGTGCTGCTTCAGCTTTACTTCTTAGATCTGGGATTTTCACAAAGGTGTTCTCTTCCGTGGGTAGCTGCTAAACCATATTTTTGTGACAGGGTACTAGAGCTGGGGCTGTCCTATTCCACTACCTTGCTGATCTTAAATCACTCTCTTTGCTTCTTTGGAAGATAAACAACAAGATAGAAATTGAAGGAAAGAAGGATAGAAAAGGAGAGGCTTAAGAAAATATATTCAGTTATTTAAAACAATGGCTAATTTGATAAGCTCTTGAAAAGTCCACTTGCTTTCCTTTCAGATCTACAGGATATAACTTATATAAAATATATAATAAATATTCATAAATATTAAATATTTTACATGATCAGATATAGTATTAATAGACAGGAAGGAATTCAGGGGTGTGAGACTAATATGTGGAAGGGGAGGAAATTCCCCAAGCTAATCAAAGTCCAACTATTGTTAAAAATAAATCTTCAGTGCCTCCTCAGCTGAGAAAAAGAGTGAACAGAAGGACAGGGAAAGAAAGCAGTTGAAATGTACACAGATAGGAGAGAGGGGGAGAAGGAGAGAGGGGGAGGGGGTGGGGAACAAAGAAATAAAAGGATTGAAAAAGCGGCAGAGAGAAAAAAAAGCAATCCCAATGTTGTAATGAAGAAATTCTATAATTTTGTATGATAGTTCTTTGCTAAATTAAAACTAAGCCTACTTGTATTTTTCATGTTCACATAAACAAGCTAGAATGTGAATACACACACAATATGGATTGTATATTGAGCTTTGGCTAACCAGATGGTGATTCCTAGGCTTAGGTACAAGGGAGTGGGTGAGGTAGGAAAGTGGGAAATTGACTCATTTGGGAGACATACTGAAACCAAATGGGGGCAGAGAGAGAGAGAGATAGAGAGAGGTGAAAAATAAGAAGCTCTAACAAGGAAGGTAGTAGAGCAATCAGATTGCATGGACCTTTGGAGACTCTTTGGGGAAATTTGCCTTTTACTCTTTGAGAGATGGGAAACTATTGGGGAGCCTTAAGCAAAAGAAAGACTGAATCTGACTTTTATTATAATAGACTCATTTTGGCTGGTATGCTAAGAATGCATTGAAGGGGACAAGTACAGAGGCAAGGCACGTTAGGAAGCTATTACAGTACTCTAAGTAAGAGATGATGGTAGCTTAGTCCAAAGTGGTAACAGCGGAAGTGGTGAGAAATGCTCAAATTATAAATATATTTTGAAGAACTGTCAATGTATCTGCGCCCGTGTCTGCATTTGTGTATGCACACATGGAAACATGCAGGAGGGAGGGAGAGGGAGCGGTCGATGATGTTAAAGATTTTGAAGAATTTTGATTTGTGCTCCTGAGAGCTACCATTTACTGAGATAGGAAAATCTGTTGGAAGGGATAGTTTGGAGGGGTTAGGAAATGGAGACAGTAAGAGCTAAGATTTGGACATGTTAGGTCAAAATACCTATTAGATCCCCAAGTGGTGATATCTAATGGGTAATGGAATATATAGGTGTAGAGCATTATAGGGAACCCTAGGTTTGCCATATCAAAGTACCATAAACTGAATGGCTTAAAACAACAGAGATTTATGTCTCCTAGTTCTGGAGGCTAGAAGTCCGAAGCCAAGGTGCTGGCTGGGTTGGTTGCTTCTGGAGGTTCCTTTTATACAGAAGAGGGGGAGGGGGAGGGGTCCACTGTAGTGCTGACCAATGACTGAGCAGGACCACTGACGGGTCGCTCATTGACAGTTGCTCACCTGGGGGAGGGGCCCACTGCAACACTGACCAATGGCTGAGCGGGGCTGCTATAGCTCACGCCTGCCCCACCACTATTACAATTCCCCACTGTCAATGTCCATTCCACAATCTTGTGGGAAAAGGGGTGACGATTTTTCTGGCTACTTCCCACTGAACAGGGGAGATGAGGGGGTGATTGTGAAATGGAATTGATCAGCTCTGGGTCGAGAATATTCCTTAAAAATGTTAGTAAGCAATACAATTCTTTTTATCTACAACCATTTGAACCTGATGAAATTCCTTCTACAATGGAATTTTAATCTCAATACTTACTTTTTTTTTTTTTTTTTTTTTGCGGTACGCGGGCCTCTCACCGTTGTGGCCTCTCCCGTTGCGGAGCACAGGCTACGGACGCGCAGGCTCAGTGGCCACGGCTCACGGGCCCAGCCGCTCCGCGGCACAGTGGGATCCTCCCGGACCGGGGCATGAACCCGCGTCCCCAGTATTGGCAGGCGGATTCTCAACCACTGCGCCACAAGGGAAACCCAATACTTACTCTTTTTGAAGAGCAATCTTAAGTCTTCTAAGGGTTCACAAACCCATTGCTCTCTAGGCCTGTCAGGAGTTGGGTCATTTTCTTATGACAGTGGTGCTGCTTTAACCCGAGTGTGATGAATCCATGGCTTTACTCCAGCTAACTTGACAGATGAGTGTGTGATAAGTAATACCACATGTGGTCCTGTCCACCTTGCGGTCAGCTGGTGCTCAGTCCCTTGTTCCCTCCAGGTTTTAAGGAGGACTCAATTTCTGGGCTGGAAAGGATGTAACGTTACCTCAGTTGTATGGGCACACCTGCTGGCAACAAACTCATGAACAGAGGTTAGTATAGTGCCCAGAGCTTTAACATAATTGGCAACTGCTGGATCTTTCAGAGCATTTATAGATTCTCCCACCTGGGCAGACACCTGGAACGGCCTACCATACAATATTTCAAAGGGTCTTAATTTAAGCCTGCTTCTGGGAGCCACTCTGATCCATAGCAGGGCAACTGGCAAGGCCTTATCCCAAGTTAAATTAGTCTCTTGACATATTTTAGCAATGCTCCTTTTTAATGTATAATTCATTCTCTCGGTTTTTCCTGTTGATTGTAGTCTCCAGGATGAATGTATCTTCCAATTCATTTGCAGTGCTTTAGCCACTTGTTGGGTTATGCTAGAGACAAAAGCAGGCCCATTATCACTTTGAAGGGAGTTAGGCACTCCAGATCAGGGGATAATGTCCTTAAGGAGGACTCTAACCACTTTGGAGGCTTTTTCTGTCCTGGGGCAATATGCCTCCACCCATCCTGAAAAAGTGTCCATAAATACTAGCAGGTACCTGAAATTTCCTGTGGCTCAAGGCATTTGAGTAAAGTCTATTTGCCAGTACTCGGTGGGGTAGGTTCCTCTGTGCTGAGTCCCCATCTGGGGAAGTGTGACAGCAGTTTTGTGTTATTTTTAGCATAAATCATGCAATTTTGAGTGACTTGCTGGACGGCCCTTTGTAGGTTAGGCCCCATTATATATCTTTGAATCTGTGGTAAGGTGGTAACAGCAGACTAAATCATTTGGATATACCTTCCTACAGCTATTAATTATAAAGTTTGAACTAAAAATTATGGACATATAGCTAGATAGATATACAGACTATTTGAAAACAATGGGGAATGATTGCTGCAGCACGGTGTCCAAGAGGGCCTCAGGAATCAAAACAATTCCTTGTACTTTACATTTCTAGCCAAGTGAGGTGTGATCAAGAGTGAATCCCCATTCTTTGGCTCTCTCCTTCTCCTTTCCTGAATACACTGACTGGTATTTTGACAAGTCGATCTGTGGGAGAAGTGACCATATCATGGATTGTTAACCCCATTCCTTTGCTGCTTTCTTTGCAGCTTGGTCAGCTAACTGACTGCCCTTTATTATATGAGTCTCACCCTTCTGGTGGCCTGGGCAGTGCATTACAGCCACTTGTGAGGGCTTATGGACTGCTTCTGATAGTGACAGGATTTCAGAAGCATGTTTTATGTCTTTATTGTTTGAAGTGAGAAGCCCCCTTTCTTTCCAGTTCACCCCGTGGGCATGCACCACAGAGAATGCATAGTGAGAGTCTGTGTATATATTTACTTGCTTCCCTTTAGCGAGGAGCAGGGCTCTTGTCAGAGCAATGATTTCTGCCTTCCCAGCTGACCTCCCTGGGGGCAGGGCTTTTGCTTCAACAATCCTTTCAAGGGTTACCATCACATGCCTAGTGCATCACCTACCTTGGTCCATGAAGCTGCTTCCATCGGTGAACAATTTCATATCTGGTTCAGCCAAGGTCTGCTAGAATACACTAGCTTGATGATTGGTAGGCAGTCGTGCTCTGGGGATTGTGCAACATCAATCGGGAGAAATGTGGCTGGATTTAGGGCTGAAGTGACCTGAAGTCTTACGTTGGGATTGTCCAGGAGAATGGCTTGGACTTTCCCATTCTCCCCGAAGTCAGCCAATAGCCCCCTTTCTGCTCCAGTAAAGAAAGGACATGGTGAGGAACATACACAGTGGTGGGTTGCCCCAGGGTAAACTTCTCAGCTTCCTGAAATATGTCACAAGTAGCTGCTACAGCTCGAAGTCAGAGGGGTCATCCCTTAACAGTCTGTTCTAGCCTGTCTTGAGAAGCAGACAATAGGTTGAGGGCTATTCCCTGGAGTTTGAATTAACACCCCAAGACTTATGCCTTATCTCTCATGGACATACAATTTGAAAGGTTTCTTTAAGTCTGGTTGTTCCAAAGCCAGGGCTGAGACTGACTTTGTTTTTATTGTTTCAAAGGCTGTTTGGCATCCTGTAGTCCAAGTAAGGGGCTCAAAATCATGTCCCTTTAAAGCCTCACAGAGGGGCTTTACTATGAGCCCATAGTTTGGGATCCAAACCTGACAGAACCCTGCCGTTCCCAGAAACCCCCTCAGTTGTCTGCAAGTCTTGAGTGTTCCCAAGCCTGCAATTTCCCATTTTCTATTAGTCAAAAGACCCCACTGTCCTTGGGAAAGGACAAAGGCCAGATACGTGACTTGTTGCTTACATATTTGGGCTTTTTTCTGGGAGACCTTATATCCACAATTGGCCAAATAGTTTAGGGTTCTAATGGTATTTTATAGACACTTATCATATGTAGGGCCTGCTATAAGCAAATTGTCCACATATTGGAGTATAAGTCCTTCATCCAATATTAAGTTTCTAAGGTCCCTAGCCAACATTTCCCCAAACAAGGTAGGGGAATTCTTAAATCCTTGAGACAGGACTGTCCAACAATACTGTTAGACTACCTGTATTTCTGGGTCCATTCAAAAGCAAACAGTTGCTGTGATTCTTCTGCAATAGGAATGCAGAAAAAAGCATCCTTCAAGTCCAAAACTGAGAACCAGCTGTATTCTCCCAGAATAGTTGTAAGCAGAGTGTATGGATTAGGTACCACGGGGTGCAAATCTTGGACTATATCATTAATAGCCCTCAAGTCTTGGACAAAGCAATACCCTGCTGAGTTTGGCTTTTTGACCAGGACGTTAAGGCTGTTATATGGGGACAAGGTTTATTCAGTCCTATTTTCAAAAACTTTTCGAGAATTGGCTGAATTTCCTTTTGGGCCTCTTGCCTCAGAGGGTATTGTTTTAGATTAGGTGTCCCAGCATCCCTTTTCAATGGGATTTGTATTGGCCATGCGTTTTTGGCCTTCCCTGGGGTGCCATCAGTCCATACTTGTGGCCTCACCTTTTTTTTTTTTTTTTTTTTTTTTTTTTTTTTTTTTTTTTTTTACATCTTTATTGGGGTATAATTGCTTTACAATGGTGTGTTAGTTTCTGCTTTACAACAAAGTGAATCAGCTATACATATACATATGTTCCCATATGTCTTCCCTCTTGCGTCTCCCTCCCTCCCACTCTCCCCATCCCACCCTTCCAGGCTGTTCCAAAGCACCGAGCTAATATCCCTGTGCCTTGCGGCTGCTTCCCCCCAGCTATCTACCTTACTACGTTTGTTAGTGTGTATATGTCCATGACTCTCTCTCGCCCTGTCAAAACTCACCCTTCCCCCTCCCCATATCCTTAAGTCCGTTCTCTAGTAGGTCTGCGTCTTTATTCCTATCTTACCCCTAGGTTCTTCATGACATTTTTTTCCCTTAAATTCCATATATATGTGTTAGCATACGGTATTTGTCTTTTTCTTTCTGACTTACTTCACTCTGTATGACAGATTCTAGGTCTATCCATCTCATTACAAATAGCTCAATTTCATTTCTTTTTAAGGCTGAGTAATATTCCATTGTGTATATGTGCCACATCTTCTTTATCCATTCATCCGATGATGGGCGCTTAGGTAGTTTCCATGTCCTGGCTATTGTAAATAGAGCTGCAATGAACATTTTGGTACATGACTCTCTTTGAATTTTGGTTTTCTCAGGGTATATGCCAAGTAGTGGGATTGCTGGGTCATATGGTAATTCTATTTGTAGTTTTTTAAGGAACCTCCATACTGTTCTCCACAGTGGCTGAACCAATTCACATTCCCACCAGCAGTGCAAGAGTGTCCCCTTTTCTCCACACCCTCTCCAGCATTTATTGTTTCTAGATTTTTTGATGATGGCCATTCTGACTGGTGTGAGATGATATCTCATTGTAGTTTTGATTTGCATTTCTCTAATGATTAATGATGTTGAGCATTCTTTCATGTGTTTGTTGGCATTCTGTATATCTTCTTTGGAGAAATGTCTATTTAGGTCTTCTGCCCATTTTTGGATGGGGTTGTTTGTTTTTTTGTTATTGAGCTGCATGAGCTGCTTGTAAATTTTGGAGATTAATCCTTTGTCAGTTGCTTCATTTGCAAATGTTTTCTCCCATTCTGAGGGTTGTCTTTTGGTCTTGGTTATCGTTTCCTTTGCTGTGCAAAAGCTTTGAAGTTTCATTAGGTCCCATTTGTTTATTTTTGTTTTTATTTCCATTACTCTAGGAGGTGGGTCAGAAAGGATCTTGCTGTGATTTATGTCATAGAGTGTTCTTCCTATGTTTTCTTCTAAGAGTTTGATAGTTTCTGGCCTTACATTTAGGTCTTTAATCCATTTTGAGCTTATTTTTGTGTATGGTGTTAGGGAGTGATCTAATCTCATACTTTTACATGTACCTGTCCAGTTTTCCCAGCACCATTTATTGAAGAGGCTGTCCTTTCTCCACTGTACATTCCTGCCTCCTTTATCAAAGATGAGGTGTCCATATGTGCGTGGGTTTATCTCTGGGCTTTCTATCCTGTTCCACTGATCTATCTTTCTGTTTTTGTGCCAGTACCATACTGTCTTGATTACTGTTGCTTTGTAATATAGTCTGAAGTCAGGGAGCCTTATTCCTCCAGCTCCTTTTTTCGTTCTAAAGATTGCTTTGGCTATTCGGGGTCTTTTGTGTTTCCATACAAATTGCGAAATTTTTTGTTCTAGTTCTGTGAAAAATGCCAGTGGTAGTTTGATAGGGATTGCATTGAATCTGTAGATTGCTTTGGGTAGTAGAGTCATTTTCACAATGTTGATTCTTCCCATCCAAGAACGTGGCATATCTCTCCATCTATTTGTATCATCTTTAATTTCTTTCATCAGTGTCTTATAATTTTCTGCATACAGGTCTTTCGTATCCTTAGGTAGGTTTATTCCTAGATATTTTATTCTTTTTGTTGCAATGGTAAATGGGAGTGTTTTCTTGATTTCACTTTCAGATTTTTCATCATTAGTATATAGGAATGCCAGAGATTTCTGTGCATTAATTTTGTATCCTGCTACTTTACCAAATTCATTGATTAGCTCTAGTAGTTTTCTGGTAGCATCTTTAGGATTCTCTATGTATAGTATCATGTCATCTGCAAACAGTGACAGCTTTACTTCTTCTTTTCCGATTTGGATTCCTTTTATTTCCTTTTCTTCTCTGATTGCTGTGGCTAAAACTTCCAAAACTATGTTGAATAAGAGTGGTGAGAGTGGGCAACCTTGTCTTGTTCCTGATCTTAGTGGAAATGCTTTCAGTTTTTCACCATTGAGGATGATGTTTGCTGTGGGCTTGTCATATATGGCTTTTATTATGTTTAGGAAAGTTCCCTCTATGCCTACTTTCTGGAGGGTTTTTATCATAAATGGGTGTTAAATTTTGTCGAAAGCTTTCTCTGCATCTATTGAGATGATCATATGGTTTTTCTCCTTCAATTTGTTAATATGGTTTATCACATTGATAGATTTGCGTATATTGAAGAATCCTTGCATTCCTGGAATAAACCCCACTTGATCATGGTGTATGATCCTTTTAATGTGCTTTTGGATTCTGTTTGCTAGTATTTTGTTGAGGATTTTTGCATCTATGTTCATCAGTGATATTGGCCTGTAGTTTTCTTTCTTTGTGACATCCTTGTCTGGTTTTGGTATCAAGGTGATGGTGGCTTCGTAGAAGGAATTTGGGAGTGTTCCTCCCTCTGCTATATTTTGGAAGAGTTTGAGAAGGATAGGTGTTAGCTCTTCTCTAAACGTTTGATAGAATTCACCTGTGAAGCCATCTGGTCCTGGGCTTTTGTTTGTTGGAAGGTTTTTAATCACAGTTTCAATTTCAGTGCTTGTGATTGGTCTGTTCATATTTTCTATTTCTTCCTGATTCAGTCTTGGCAGGTTGTGCATTTCTAAGAATTTGTCCATTTCTTCCAGATTGTCCATTTTATTGGCATAGAGTTGCTTGTAGTAATCTCTCATGATTTTTTTTATTTCTGCAGTGTCAGTTGTTACTTCTCCTTTTTCATTTCTAATTCTATTGATTTGAGTCTTCTCCCTTTTTTTCTTGATGAGTCTGGCTAGTGGTTTATCTATTTTGTTTATCTTCTCAAAGAACCAGCTTTTAGTTTTATTGATCTTTGCTATTGTTTCCTTCATTTCTTTTTCATTTATTTCTGATCTGATTTTTATGATGTCTTTCCTTCTGCTAGCTTTGGGGTTTTTTTGTTCTTCTTTCTCTAATTGCTTGAGGTGCAAGGTTAGGTTGTTTATTCGAGATGTTTCCTGCTTCTTAAGGTGGGCTTGTATTGCTATAAACTTCCCCCTTAGGACTGCTTTTGCTGCATCCCATAGGTTTTGGGTCGTTGTGTCTCCATTGTCATTTGTTTCTAGGTATTTTTTTATTTCCTCTTTGATTTCTTCAGTGATCACTTCATTATTAAGTAGTGTATTGTTTAGCCTCCATGTGTTTGTATTTTTTACAGATCTTTTCCTGTAATTGATATCTCGTCTCATGGCGTTGTGGTCGGAAAAGATACTTGATACAATTTCAGTTTTCTTAAATTTACCAAGGCTTGATTTGTGACCCAAGATATGATCTATCCTGGAGAATGTTCCATGAGCACTTGAGAAAAATGTGTATTCTGTTGTTTTTGGATGGAGTGTCCTATAAATATCAATTAAGTCCATCTTGTTTAATGTATCATTTAAAGCTTGTGTTTCCTTATTTATTTTCATTTTGGATGATCTGTCCATGGGTGAAAGTGGGGTGTTAAAGTCCCCTACTATGAATGTGTTACTGTTGATCTCCCCTTTTATGGTTGTTAGTATTTGCCTTATGTATTGAGGTGCTCCTATGTTGGGTGCATAAATATTTACAATTGTTATATCTTCTTCTTGGATCGATCCCTTGATCATTATGTAGTGTCCTTCTTTGTCCCTTTTAATAGTCCTTATTTTAAAGTCTATTTTGTCTGATATGAGAATTGCTACTCCAGCTTTCTTTTGGTTTCCATTTGCATGGAATATCTTTTTCCATCCCCTTACTTTCAGTCTGTATGTGTCTCTAGTTCTGAAGTGGGTCTCTTGTAGACAGCATATATAAGGGTCTTGTTTTTGTATCCATTCAGCCAATCTGTGTCTTTTGGTGGGAGCATTTAGTCCATTTACATTTAAGGTAATTATCGATATGTATGTTCCTATTTCCATTTTATATATTGTTTTGGGTTCGCTACTATAGGTCATTTCCTTCTCTTGTGTTTCGTGTCTAGAGAAGTTCCTTTAGCATTTGTTGTAAAGCTGGTTTGGTGGTGCTGAACTCTCTCAGCTTTTGCTTGTCTGTAAAGGTTTTATTTTCTCCATCAAATGTGAATGAGATCCTTGCTGGGTAGAGTAGTCTTGGTTTCAGGCTATTCTCCTTCATCACTTTCAGTATGTCCTGCCACTCCCTTCTGGCTTGTAGGGTTTCTGCTGAGAGATCAGCTGTTAACCTTATGGGGATTCCCTTGTGTGTTATTTGTTGTTTTTCCCTTGCTGCTTTTAATATGCTTTCTTTGTATTTAATTTTTGACAGTTTGATTAATATGTGTCTTGGCGTGTTTCTCCTTGTATTTATCCTGTATGGGACCCTCTGTGCTTCCTGGACTTGATTAACTATTTCCTTTCCCATATTAGGGAAGTTTTCAACTATAATCTCTTCAAATATTTTCTCAGTCCCTTTCTTTCTTTCTTCTTCTTCTGGAACCCCTATAATTCGAATGTTGGTGCGTTTCATGTTGTCCCAGAGCTCTCTGAGACTGTCCTCAGTTCTTTTCATTCTTTTTTCTTTATTCTGCTCTGCAGTAGTTATTTCCACTACTTTATCTTCCAGGTCACTTATCCGTTCTTCTGCCTCAGTTATTCTGCTATTGATCCTATCTAGAGTGATTTTAATTTCATTTATTGCATTGTTCATCGTTGCTTGTTTCATCTTTAGTTCTTGTAGGTCCTTGTTAACTGTTTCTTGCATTTTGTCCATTCTACTTCCAAGATTTTGGATCATCCTTACTATCATTATTCTGAATTCTTTTTCAGGTAGATTGCCTATTTCCTCTTCATTTGTTAGGTCTGGTGGGTTTTTATCTTGCTCCTTCATCTGCTGTGTGTTTTTCTGTCTTCTCATTTTGCTTACTGTGTTTGGGGTCTCCTTTTTGCAGGCTGCACGTTCGTAGTTCCCGTTGTTTTTGATGTCTGTCTCCAGTGGCTAAGGTTGTTTCAGTGGGTTGTGTAGGCTTCCTGGTGGAGGGGACTAGTGCCTGTGTTGTGCTGGATGAGGCTGGATCTTGTCTCTCTAGTGGGCAGGTTCACGTCTGGTGGTGTGTTTTGGGGTGTCTGTGGCCTTATTATGATTTTAGGCAGCCTCTCTGCTAATGGGTGGGGTTGTGTTCCTGTTTTGCTAGTTGTTTGGCATAGGATGTCCAGCACTGTGGCTTGCTGGTCGTTGAGTGAAGCTGGGTGCTGGTGTTAAGATGGAGGTCTCTGGGATATTTCCACCGTTTAATATTATGTGGAGCTGGGAGGTCTCTTGTTGACCAGTGTCCTGAAGTTGGCTCTCCTACCTCAGAGGCAGAGCCCTGACTCCTGGCTGGAGCACCAAGAGCCTTTCATCCACACAGCTCAGAATAAAAGGGAGAAAAAGTAGGGAGAATTAGTAGAAGTATGAGTAAAGAAAGAGGGAAAGGAGGAAAGGAAGGAAGGAAGAAAGAAGCAAAGAAGGAAAGAAAGGAGGGAGGGAGGGAGGGAGGAAGGAAGGAAGGAGGGAAAGAAGGAAAAAAGACAGAAAGAAAGATGATACAGTAAAAATAAAATAAAGTATAATATAGTTATTGAATTAAAAAATATTTAGAAAAAAAAAAGGGATGGATAGAACCTTAGGACAAATGTTGGAAGCAAAGCTATACAGAGAAAATCTTACACAGAAGCATACACATACACCTTCACAAAAAGAGGTAAAGGGGGAAAAATCATAAATCCTGCTCCCTGAGACCACCTCCTCAATTTGGGGTGATTCGTTGTCTAAAGGAGGGAGGGAAGGAAGGAAAGAAAGAAAGAACGAAGGTAAAGTATAATAAAGTTATTACAATTAAACTTAATTATTAAGAAAAGGAATTTTTTAAAAAAAGTCATGGACGGATAGAGCCCTAGGACAAATGGTGGAAGCTAGAGTATACAGACTAGATGTCACACAGAAGCATACACGTACACATTCACCAAAAGAGGAAAAGGGAAAAAAATCATAGATCTCGCTCCTAAATTCCACCTCTTCAATTTGGGATCATTCCTTGTCTATTCAGGTATTCCACAGATGCAGGGTATATCAAGTTGATTGTGGAGCTTTAATCCGCTGCTTCTGTGGCTGCTGGGAGAGATTTCCCTTTCTCTTCTTTGTTCTCACAGCTCACAGGAGCTCAGCTTTGGATTTGGCCCTGCCTCTGCGTGTAGGTCGCTGGAGGGCGTCTGTTTTTTCGCTCAGACAGGACGGGGTTAAAGGAGCCGCTGATTCGGGAGCTCCGGCTCACTCAGGCCGGGGGTTGGGGGATGGCGGAAGGAGGGGCACTGCGTGCGGGGCCGGCCTGCGGCGGCAGAGGCAGCGTGACGTTGCGGCAGAAGCCGGCGTGACGTTGCACCAGCCTGAGGCCCGCCGTGCGCTGTCCCGGGGAAGTTGCCCCTGGATCCCGGGAACCTGGCAGTGGCGGGCTGCACAGACTCCGCGGAAGAGGGGTGTGGAGAGTGACCTGTGCTCGCACACAGGCCCCTTGGTGGCGGCAGCAGCAGCCTTAGCGTCTCCCGCCCGTCTCTGGGCTCCGCGGTTTTAGCCGCGGCTCGCGCCCGTCTCTGGGGTTCCTTTAAGCAGCGCTCTTAAACCCCTCTCCTCACGCACCAGGAAACAAAGAGGGAAGAAAAAGTCTCTTGCCTCTTCGGCAGGTGCAGGTTTTTCCCCGAACTCCCTCCCGGCTAGTCGTGGTGCACTAACCCCTTCAGGCTATGTTCAAGCCGCCAACCCCAGTCCTCTCCCTGAGCTCCGTCCAAAACCAAAACCCGAGCCTCAGCTCGCAGCCCCGCCCGCCCCGGCGGGTGAGCAGACAAGCCTCTCGGGCTGGTGAGTGCCGGTCGGCACCGATCGTCTGTGCAGGAATCTCCCTGCTTTGCCCTCCGCACCCGTCGCTGTGTACTACTCCGCGGTCCCGAGGCTCCCCCCTCCGCCTCCTGCAGTCTCCGCCCGCGGAGGGGCTTCCTAGTGTGTGGAAACTTTTCCTCCTTCACAGCTCCCTCCCACTGGTGCAGGTGCCGTCCTTATTCTTTTGTCTCTGTTTTTTCTTTTGCCCTACCCAGTTACGTGGGGAGTTTCTTGCCTTTTGGGAGGTCTGAGGTCTTCTGCCAGCCTTCAGTAGGAGTTCTGTAGGAGTTGTTCCACGTGTGGATGTATTTCTGGTGTATCCGTGGGGAGGAAGGCGATCTCCGCGTCTTACTCTTCCGCCATCTTCAAGGTCCCCCCCGGCCTCACCTTTTCATAGACCTCAGGGGGAAAGAGCTCTGTCTCCTTTTCTGGGACATCCATAAGTGCCATCTGTAGGCTTATAGCGTACTGTGATGGGACCCTGATGTCAAGCTGTCCTGGTGAAAAAGTTAAGTTACTAGAGCATTTAATTTACAAAGGAGATCTCGGCCCAGAAGAGTGATTGGACACACTGGCATATATAAGAAACTGTGTTTCAGGGTGAGGTCCCCTAATTGGCATTCTAGAGGTTGTAAGAAAACGATTTTGTACTTCTCCAGAAACTCCTGTGACCAGGATGGATTGAGATGTTTTCTGTGCCACCTTGGTGTTTACCACAGAGTATGTTGCACCTGTATCTATCAGAAAGTCGGTCAACTTGGCCCCCACTGTCAAAGTTACCTGGGGCTCCTGTGGGGAAATTGGAATTGGATGCCTCAAGTCCAAGGGAGCCCTGGGCCTCTTCATTCATTATCAGAGTGTTCCTCCCTTTCTACTATATGAGAGGCTCCTATCTTTCTCTTATTGTTTTCTTTCTTATTCTTCAGCCTAGGGCAATCTTTTTTCCAATGCCCTTCCTCCATGCAGTAAGCCCATTGTTCTCTCCCCAGTGGTGGCTTACCTCTCTCCGGGTTAGTAGCCTTCCGGAAATCCAATGCTGCTGCCAGCAAAGTGGCGTTTCATCTTGCATCCTCTTGCTTCTGTCGTGCCCTGCTGTTGAACACGTTAAAAGCAACGTCTACCAATTGAGAAGGGTTCATTCCAAGTGCACCATCAAACTTTTGTAATTTTCTTCTTATACCTGGGACACTTTGCCCAATGAATGTCACATTTACCATTCTCATAGTTTGGGGGGCCTCAGGGTCTGCATCAGTGTAGCACCTATAAGCTTGATAAATTCTTTCTAGAAATTCTGATGGATCCTCATTTGGTTTTTGGTGTATCTCCTGAATTTTGTCTAAGCTCTTTTGCCTGGGTACTCCCTTTCTAAGACTCACTAAGACACATCTCCTATAATATTCTAAAAGCGGCATGACCCCATTATTAGGATCCCAGTCAGGCTCAGCAATAGGAACTGCCAGATTTGCTTCTGGAGCTTCATCTGGATCTGGTAGATGGAGCTGGTGTGATTCCTTTCTAGCCTTGTCAACAACCATCCTTCTTTCAACCCCAGTAAGCATCATATTCATAGGAGTGTGAATGTCTGCCCAAGAGGGATGGTGAGTGGCAAAGATAGAAGTGAGAAGTTCAGTTATATGGAGGGGGTCCTCTTGGTATGTAGGGTTATGGTTTTTCCAATTAATCTGAGGTTGAGAATGGCTTGTGCATCCATAGAAACACAGTTTGTTGGCCATCTGCACTAAGGCTTCCTATAGGATATTGGCACAAGGGAAATTGCCCTGCTCCGAAAGTGGCTCCCAGTCCAAATTGGGTTGCCTGTTGGGTCTTAGATGGTGACACCAAACCAGTCCCCTGTGCCATGAGGGTTAACATAGAAACTTCTAATTGATCCTCATAAGTAGGGGAAACAGGGGGCCGTGAATATGTTGGTGGCATGGGGGTTGTCGGAACAACTGCTGTTGCAGTCTGCTCGGCCAGTGGAGGAGCCAGGTTGGCCAGAGGGGGTTTTAAGTTTTGAAATAACATGTCCTCACTCTCACTTTCCCCCTCTCCCTTTTGTAGAACAGGTTTTCCCTTAGTTTTCCTTTCAGACAGCTGTACCATAAGGTGGCAGCTATCTGACTTCTTTCCCTCCTGATTCAATAGCATAAGTGCTTCTACATATGGAATCTCATCATTTTTACATGCTCTTTCACAAAGCAATTGTAATTGCAAGATTGTATAATATTTAAGTGATCCATTCAAGGGCCATTGCTCTCCTGATCCTAACGTATATTGGGACCACACACTATTACAATAGAATATCATCTCTTCCTTAGTCATAGGCCCATAGCTGTATTTTGCCCATTTATTTAAGATACACCCCAAGGGGCTTTCTTTAGGGACAGATGGAGTATTTCCCATATTTATAAGTTCAAGAATAACAAAACACAAAAAGCACAGGCAAATTCCAATACCAAAGGCACAAACAGATTCCATCATGAATGAACGCAAAACAAAAGCAAATGGGGCTTCCGTGGTGGCGCAGTGGTTGAGAGTCCACCTGCCGATGCAGGGGACACGGGTTCATGTCCCAGTCCGGGAAGATCCCACATGCCACGGAGCGGCTGGGCCCGTGAGCCATGGCCGCTGAGCCTGCGCGTCCGCAGCCTGTGCTCCGCAACAGGAGAGGCCACAACAGTGAGAGGCCGGCGTACCACAAAAACAAACAAACAAACAAACAAAAAAGCAAATGAACACAAAACAAAAGCAAATAAATCAGTTCACAAATCAGGTAGAGTCCAACAGCGATTCCCCTCTCCAACAGGGTACCCCAATCAAATGAACAAATTGGCTTGTCCCTTAGAGCAAAAGCCCAAGTTGAGAGGGGAAAATGTTCCCTGTTATATACACCAGAGTGACTTACCCTACTATATGGAGCCCATCAGCTCCCAAATGTTGGTTCCTTGCTCCAACTGCCAAACGCTGGGGCAGCTGGTGCCACTTCAGGGAATTTTGAAGGGAAGATCCTCAGGACAAGTGGACCCAGCGGCTGCTAGGGCCTTACCTGAAAATTCCCCAACCTGGGCTGGCTGGCCACAAGCAGAAAGGCTCCTGGCTAGCTTTGCCAAAAATTTGTTACCAAGCCCAAGCTCATTCTGCTTGCCACACAACAGGCCAATAAATCAGATCAGTTGTTGGAGCAAGGAATAACAACCAGTGGTTGAGTGGGACCACTAACGGTAGTTTGTTGACAGTTGATTGCTAACGGTTGCTTGCTTGGGGGAGGAGCCCACTGTGACACCAACCAATGGCTGAGCGGGGCTGCTCTAGCTCATACCTGCCCCACCCCTATTACAGTCTCTGCCTCTGTCATCACACATCTCCCTGTGTCTCTCTCTTCTTTTGAAAAGAGAGCATCAGTCATAGTGTATTAGGTCCCATCCTACTCCAGTATGACCTCATCTTAACTAGTTATATCTGCAAGAAGCCTCTTTCTAAAGAAGGTCACATTTTGAGGTATTCAGGGTTAACGAATTCACCATATCTTTCCAGGAGACATAGTTCAACCCATAACAAGTAGGAAGCCCAGGCAGAAAATATACATTGGGGCATTATCAAAATTGAAGATATTATTTAAAGATACAGGCCTGGATAAGAATGCCAAGGGAGTGAGACAGAAAAGAGTACTGAGTCATGACAATCTCAAATGTTGAGAATTTAAAGGAACCAGCAAAGGAGATTGGACAGGTCATGATGTAGGAGGGAAACCAGAAGAGCAACATGGCCTAGGAGTTTGGTGAAGAGATTCATTCCAGGAGGATGGAGTGCTCAATATGTAAAATGCTTCTGACAAATCCAGCATAATTTTATAATTAACTGATAATTAACTATTGGATTACAGAGTTGATGGGAGGGTATAAAGTTAATACTCCAAAAACACTCAAAGTTGTTTGGTATATAGTAAGAGCTTAACACGTGTTCACTCTTATTTTGAAGAGGGGTGATGTAGGCCAGCCCATATTCTGCTATGTGAACTTTAGGTTTTAACCCAATAAATCCATTCAAACAGTAGAGCGTAGTGGTTAGAAAGCATAAGCTGTGGAGCCAACCCATCTGGAGTTGAATTCAGGCTCTCCTACTTACTAGCTGGGTAATCTGCAAATTGCTCAGTCTCTCTTTGCCTCAGTTTATTGACCCATAAATGAGTATAACAATAGTACCGACCTCATAGGGTTATTGTGAAGATTAAATACTTTAAGAATGTTACATAGCAAATGCTATAGAAGAGATTATTTTTAATTATTATTTACATGAGGACATTAATATATTTGAATGAACTCGTGTCAAAATTGCTCTGAGAAAGCATATATTTTTGTAATGGGGACAGTGCGGGCACACTAATGGTCCCATTCCACCAACAGTCAGTGTCACAGTGGTCCCCACAGTGGCAGTTTCCCTGGGTCATTTTCCTCAGGACTGGCCTCGTTTATGCGCTCTCCCCGTTTGCCCCAGCAGTTGCCGCCCAAGGCCTGGAAGAGCAGTGCGCTGCAGCAGCCTCAGGCACACACACACATTGCAGCTTGTCGTCTTGGGTGAGTCTGAGTCTGGGGTGTTTCAGGTCTCCATGCAGGCACACTGACAGGTAGACCAGCAGACCAGTGGAGATGGCAATGTTGTGACTATGAATTTGGGAGACCCTCTGCTGGTGTGAAATGCCAGTTGAAGGTGCTGCGGCTGGAACATTGTGACCTTGTGATGGGGTTGGTCGCCCATCGCATCTGATGTGCAAGGCCCCAGCACAGGCATTGTGGGGGCACCTCTGGCAGCAAGGGGAGGCCAGGAAGCTGGGGTGTTTGCCCTCCCCAAGGTCAGGGAGGACAGGAAATGGCCCCGGAGGAAATAATGCAGCTGCCTGGCCTGCCTGCTCCTACCAAGTCCTCCCTGAGGTGGGGCAGTGCAAGCCTGGACAGACGGGCCGGCCGGGACTACCGCACTAGGATACAGGATTTGACATGCTCTCCCAATGGTCCCTCCACGCCAGTACAGGGGACATTTGGTGCCCAGGCCCGGGGCCCAAGATGCCGGCCTCTGCCCACCCACATGCCAGACATCTGTTACTGGATGGTGTGAGCCCCTCAGCTCAGCTGCTGTCCACGCCCCTGCAGTACCCTCCTAGGATGTAACAAGGGCAGGGCAGGTGTGCAGTGGTTAGCATGAGACCCTTGCCACGGGGTTCAGAGGGCCCACTCAGACAACAGTCAGCTCACAGGGGTCCTCGAGTCAGAGAGTGTGGTGAGAGTGTGGATGGTGGCCCTCTCCCCAGGCCCTCCAGGCGTTCTGGCCGCAGGGTGGTGGGTGAGCTGGGGGGCCTGGCAGGTAAGCTGGAGGGCCTGGGGACAGGCTGAGGGCTGTGTCCCACAGAGCTCCAGAGCCCCCTCTACCACTTCCCACTGGCCAGGCTCAGGCCTTGAAGCAGCAGTGAACCTCTCCCCCATCCCCACCTCAGCAACGTAATGGTGGTGGCAGTCTCCATTCGTCACAGTCCATGGAAGCGTCAGATTCTCTCCAGTTTAAATAAAAGCCTGAGGACCAGCTGGGTCCTGGGCGCCTGGCTCTGTCAGTGATGATGGCTGGGCAGGGTCTGGGGACCTGGCCCTGCAGGCACCACCAGCTGAGACCTGCCTTTTCAGCTGGGCCTGGGCACTGGTGGGAGAACCCAGACTGGGTGCTGGATGAACATTCCCAGACAGGGTGACCGGCCTGCAGAGTGCCCCCTCCTCTTAGCTAGGACCTGACCTCGGAGCCTTGGAACCTTGAACAAGTAAATTGAGCAGTAATGACATTGCTTTGCTTATGGGATTTGTTAAAAGCTGCAAGGAGGCATGGAGACCGAAATAAATGCCTCCCCTTCCTTTTCTTGTCAGAACAGAGAATAACATTTATTTTGGTGGAGGTTTACAGGAACATCATGACCTGACCATGACCTGATCTCAAGAACAAAGGATCTGACACCAAGAAGTTTGCAACAACTAACCACATCCCTCCCTCACCTTTCCTATAAAAGGGCTTTATGGAAAGCTTTTGGGGAGTTCGGGGTTTTTAAGGCGTGAGCCTCCCATCTCCTTGCATGGCCCTGCAATAATCCTTTCTCTGCTCCAGACTCCAATGTGTTTCAGTATTGTTTGGCGTCACTGTGCATTGGGCACACAGACTTGCGTTTGGTAACATTTTCACCAAAAAATAAAAAAAACCCACCTCTGTACTACTTCATGATTATTAAAGAGATCTGGTTACATGTACCTGAGAGGTGCTGCAATGTCTTGTTTTGAGTATAAGGTTAAGGAGCTTTGTGAACTGAATTGGGGCCCACCTTGATCCAGCAATGTTTATTTGGCTGCATAATGTCTAATTTTACTCTCCAGGAGAATATGTCGTCATGACAACCCACTTCCATCTCAAGCGAAAAATTGGCTACTTTGTGATCCAGACCTACTTGCCATGTATCATGACTGTCATTCTGTCACAAGTGTCTTTCTGGCTCAACAGAGAGTCTGTCCCTGCCCGCACGGTCTTTGGTGAGTGTTGTTTTATGGAGAATGTGGCAGGGGCAGGGGTGAGGAAGGTGGAAGAACCATTACTGGAGTGAATGTGAGGAACACCTGAGCCCAGCATTAGTAACTAAGTCACTGGATCTTGGTGTTTCTAGCAACTGAATTCTTTAAAGGCAGTGGTAATAAGAGTGTTGGAGTATTAAGATTTACTGAAATGCATCCTGTCTCAGTCAGGTTTGCTTCAGGAGCTGGAGAGGGATGGAGCCTTCAGTGAAAAGGAGAGGAAATTAGTGGGCAGAGCTGGAGAAAGTGAAGGGTGGGAAACTAAGCTGGCAACAGAGAAGTAGATTGGGGCTTTCTTATGACCCACTTTTTTTTTATAGGACCATCTGACTTTGCTGCTTCTCCTCTAGTCTTTTGAAAGTATGAATTATCTGATATTCAGTAAGAGCTATACAGAGTTTGAAGGTTTTTAAAATAGTACTTACAATTAGAGAAATTTTCTTCAATAGGAATTTATTGTTGTCTAGGAAGAGATTTGCATGTCATTAGCACTTTTCCCTGGGGGACTTAAAGCACATAAAACATTTTCTGCCTGTTTTTCCCACTGTAAGATTGTTTTTTAGGAGATAAACATTAATTAACTCTTTTAATCTACTAAACTGTCTCCATATACTTGGATACACTGAGTACTCACAAAGAAGACTTTTCTACCGATATTTCCTACTGATATCCTGAAGCTTTACTGTGTAGTTAGAGAGTAAATGATGTTGTTTCAGAAAGAAGAAGCATTTTAGGTCAGGTAGAAGAGAAGACAGTAGTGGAGGAAGAGAAATAATAACCTGTAAAGTAAGAAAAAAGAAAAAAATTAGAAGGGTGTGATATCACGGAAGTCAAGAGAGGTGAGTGTTTCAAGAAGAAGGGAATAATCCTCTGGGGTGAATTCTGTGTGTTTAGGTAAAATGCAGATAAAAACTGTTGGGTATCATGATATGCTTGGTTGCTAGTGATTTGAAAAGAGCAGTTCTAGTGGAGTTGGGGGAGCAGAATCTATATAGGAGTAGATTAAATATGCCCAATTTTTGGAAATATTACAAACTAGATACTCTGAAACATCTTCCTCTACAAAATCCTAAGAAAAGCAGATAAAATATAGAAAACACTCTTTTTTAATATCTGAACTCATAAGAAATGAAAGAAAATACTCAGTGGCCCAAATGGAAGAAGGAAGTGAAAACTGGAATGTTAATCACATGAGCTTATACTGTTGTAGCAGGAAAATGGATGGATAGATGGACTACTAGTCTTGGTAGATAAGAATTTGAGTTTTAAGGTTACACAAGAAAGACTTTTAGCCTGAGTGAAATTAAGGGTTAGAACTAGGACTGTCGTAGGCTTAATAATGGCCCCCAATGATGCCCATGTCCTAATCTCTGGAATTTGTGAATGTTAGCTTATAGGGCAAGAAGGACTCTACAGATCTGAACTAAGTTAAGGATTTTGAGATGGGGAGAATATCTTGCATTATCTCAAGCAACTTTAGTTGAGTGAGACAGACATTCATTATCAAAGAAGCATATTAGACTTTTAGAAGTGCTCAAAGGAAGTGAGGAGGGCAGTCACAAAAAGACTTTGTAGAAGAGTCTTGAAAGAGAAGCACTGGGTGGCAGGCCTGGACCTCTTTTAAAATGCCAAACCTCTTTGTCCATCCATGAAGTGCACCAAATGCTTGATTGAGGGTCCTACGAGCTCTGACTAGCTAAGAGCTCTTCACAAGATGACAGTTTTAATTAAGCCTTAGAGACTAGAGTTCTAAACATCTCTACTGAGATATGGCACATAAATACTTGTGTTGCAATATAGTTCCCTCCATCCATGCTTTGGCACTGCTATAAATGTGCGAGTGTGGACAATTGCATTTGCTGATAACCATAAATGAGATAATTTGTTTCTTCTGTGAATCACTTCTTGCTCAGTGTTATCAGAGGGTTACTGAGCCTTAGATCCATTCTCAGAATTTACCAGGCTACAAATTCAGATAATTTGTTATGAGGTGCTAGCTGTATGGCTAATTCCTGACAGGGCTTAAAATGTGTTTTTTCTAACTCTCTGCCTAGTTTGTGCAAAGGTGCTCCTTTAGAATCTGTCTGCTGAAACTGTATTAAGTCTTTTCCAGTCTGGATTTCCATTTATATAGTAAATATGTAAGTAAGGTACTCAAGGAATCAAGATATGAAAGGAGGGTCCAGAGGCTGCAGCACACATGGCTGTCTCTCTGGGTAGAGTTAATAGTTAATAGGCCATATCTGCTTGCTTCTCTGTGTAACATCTCTCACCCCATTACGACTACCTTCCATGCCCTACTTGACCCAGGCTCATGAGGGTCACATTCCCCGTCTTCTTGAGGAATCAGAAAGAGGTTCTGACTATTCCTTCTTCCTCAATTCTGGATGATTTTGGGTACACAACTGCACCATCAAAATTCTGGGAGAGACAGTAGGGAATATTCATAGATGGGGAGAAAAAGGCAAGGAGAGATTAAAGAAATTGCCCAAGATACAAAGCAAGTAAGTGGCAGAACTGAGGACTTCCTGCTTCTAGTGTAGATATTCAAGACTAGAATACTCTTGCTAACAATTATAAAATTGCTATTGTTAAAATGTGATTATAATTAGACTACTATAATTAATTATATAATTATGGCAATACTATTGTTAATAACAAGAGTAAAAATAAGAGTGATGTTAATTATAGAAGCTGCTATTTATTGAGTGAGTACTCTGTGCCAGATATTGTGCTGTGGGCTTTATGAACATCATCTATCTCATTTGATTCCCCAACAAATCTCTGAGTCTGGTATCATCATACACATTTTACATATGACAAAACTTAGAGGGGTAAAACACCTTGTTCAAGGTCATATTACAAGTAAGTGGGATTGCCAGAATTTGAGTCTATTTCAGTTTGACTCTAAGGCTCATATTGTTAATCACAACACTATATAGCTCAGATGTATATCTAATATATGAACAGATTAGAAATAAATTTTTAATAGAATTTAAAAGTGAATAAAAGAAAGCCTTAAATTTAGGTTAATAAACACCACCAAGAAAAAGAATCAATCCATTTAAAAGCAAGCTGTGGTTTGGCAAAAACTCATAAGAAACAGATGTTAGAATAGTTTTAGTTGTTCACAAATTCAATAGGACCTAGACTGTGATGCAGCTGAAGAACAATTTTCCACAATAGTTTGTTGTGTTATTAGGAGAATAGTGTCCACAATAAGGGAAATGAAACTCCTACTAAGCTCAGACCATGTCCTGAGTCTTGGGCTCAGTTCTGGTCTGTTCAGAAGATAACTACCAGAATGGGGAAGGAAGAGAAATGAAAGAAGGAACTGGCCATGTTCTGGAGATGAACAGACACACAAGGAACTATGGCCACCCTCTCCAACTCTCTGAAGTCCTGTCCCAGAAATGAAGAAGCAGACTTTTCTTTCTTGTGTCGCCAGAGAGAGCTCTGAGATCAGTCAGTGTGTCAGGAGTTAGAGAAAGGCAGGTCTCAGTTCATAAGGTAGATTTTTCTAATTAGAAAGCTCTCTTACAATGAAATAGGTTACCTACTTTTCAATGGAAATGTTTAAGCAGAGGTTAGAGGACAACTTTTAAGTGCTATACTGGAGATTCCTATTCCTGTGATAATTGGGATGGGGTGGTTACTAGGCAGAACCATTCTGTTTTGACATTCTCTGGTTTTTACTTTAAAGGGGCCATTTTGGGTGGGGTGTAGCTCCTCCTTTCAAGCCGGAAGTTGGTGATATCATCAGATATGCTCTAAATGTCTTTCACTGGCAACTGGTTCTCATTTTCTGTCTCCCCAGGTGTCACCACTGTTCTCACCATGACCACCTTGAGTATCAGTGCCAGAAACTCCTTACCTAAAGTGGCATATGCGACGGCCATGGATTGGTTCATAGCCGTCTGTTATGCCTTTGTATTTTCTGCGCTGATTGAATTTGCCACTGTCAACTACTTCACAAAGCGGAGTTGGGCTTGGGAAGGCAAGAAGGTGCCAGAGGCCCTGGAAATGAAGGTAAGATACAGGAAGGGTGGGGGCTGGGAAGCACTCCCTGAGAGAACTGTATTGGAACCAGGAGTGGGCAGCCTGCAGCCTGTGGGAACTGGCCAGGGCTGTGTGCTATTCACTGGGGTCATCAATCCAATTCTCAACTGGAGTGCTTCTTGGCAGTGTGGAGTGTTTGCTGGGGGCAAAGAAAAGAGGGTAGGTATCATGGAGGGCTGATGTCTTGTGGTGAGGGATCAAACATAAGTGTGATACTGCTGAACCCAAGGGGAACCTGTTGTACCCAGAAGAGTGGACTTTATCTTCAACCCAGAAAACAGTCTCTAGGGACACTTCTGCCCCTCACTTTTCCAGTATGTTCCCATTACCATCAAACAAAAGTGATCATCATTCCTTCTATGTCTTTGCTTATTTTTTACTCTCTACCTGGAATGTTCTTTTCTTATTTTCCTGCCTGATAAAGACCTGCTTAGTCTTTAAGACCCAGATGAAGTGCTATTTTCTCCATAGAATATTTCCAGAATCATGCAGATACCTTTAGCTTTTCTTGGGGTGGGGGGAGGGTACTCATGATATTAAGAGCATTTATTTGTATTAGAGTTATTTGTCTGCTTCCTCACTAGACTGAACTTCTTGAGGGCAGGGGCTTGTCTGCATTCTTTCTAACTAGCTAGTATCCTTGCACAGCATCTGACTCAGTAAAAGCTGAATAAATGTTAATTGGATTAGTGGATGGGAAGGAAGAAAAAAGAGAGAAAAAATGCCAGTAAACCACCTGGAATTGGTAAAAATAAAAACATGGATACAGTGAAATCAAGATTGTTGTCCTTGGCTGCTTTAAAAGAGCTCAGATCTCTAGCTCTAGATGAAGACTAACCCAAGATGCTAAAAAGAACTGGCAGATATGGTCCCAGAACCATTCTAGTACTCTTTGAAGAATCATGGAGAAGAGAAAACATAATGAAGACTTTTCAAACCGGAGGAATAGATTCCATAGAATATAGACTGGTGAGTTGGAAAAATTTTAGAATGGATTTTAACTATTTATTTAGATAGAATTTATTAACTCCTTGCTATAAATTATGAAGAAATAACCAGTCCCTGTCATCTCCCAACTTTTATTTGTTATACTACTTTTTCTGCATTGTCAAGTTTTATAGCATTTACATGCTTTTATGCAGCCATAATTTCTATAGTTGCTTAGTCATAGTTTTACATTTACATAGGCTCTTTTCTCAAAATAGTCCTTTTATCCATTTTTTTGTTCATTACTTAGTTATCTCAAGGCTGTCTTCTGGAAGTTTCTTTAAGAAGGGTTCATGGGAACCATATTTGTTACCATCTTACATGTGTAAAATTATCTGTCAATTGTGTTTATACTTAAATTATATTTGGGCTGTTGTACAATTTGTGGGTCACATTCTCTTTCTCTGATGTCCACATAGACATTGGCTGCTATATTCAGTTCTAGCACTGACTGTTGGTGTGAAGAAATTTAAAACCTGCCTGAGAATCTCTCACATAATGGGGGAGGGGTGATTTTATGGCCTAGAAACCCATATGAATGTGTCTTTTATTTACAAATACCAGTTACTTTACGAGGATTTTTTTTTTTTTTTTTTTTTTTTGCGGTACGTGGGCCTCTCGCTGTTGTGGCCTCTCCCCTTGTGGAGCACAGGCTCCAGACGCACAGGCTCAGTGGCCATGGCTCATGGGCCCAGCCGCTCTGCAGCATGTGGGATCTTCCCGGACTGGGGCACGAACCCGTGTCCCCTGCATCGGCAGGTGGACGCTCAACCACTGCACCACCAGGGAAGCCCTACAAGGATATATCTTGATCTATCTTTATGAATTTTTCCTAGGACAGCATGTTGCCCTTTACGCCTATGGATTCACAAGTGTCTTTGTTTCAGGAAAGCTTTCCTGAAACATATCTTTGATCTATTATCTTCCTAGAAGCGCAGATTATGCATATAATAGAACTTTGTCCTCCATATCTACCATTTTTCTCTAGTAATTTGTAACTGTTATTTTCCATTTCATTTTTCTTATTTTTCTCAAGTGTGTCTTCCATGTCTCTGAACATTTTCACCCATGCCTATTCTCCTTCATTTCTATAGCAGTATTATTTTTCCTTATATTCATTTTATGATTTCTGCTGACTTAGCTTTTCATGTATTCTATGTTTGTTTTGTGTGTTGTTACACAGTCCTTTATTGGTTATTTCTTCTCCTTGTAACATATTTTGCATCAATACCATATTATTGTTTTTCAATTGTTACTTGAAGTTGTATTACAGGAGTTCTTTACTAGCACTGCTATGTATGAAAGTATCATTTTGGGGAGGGACTGAGAGAATGAGTAGGATGGTAGTGAGTAGTTGAGAGTATGTAGTTGAAAGTGAGTAGTTTGACCATGATCTGTTATCTATATAAATTCTTACAAATAACTCACAAGAAAGTCCTCTATGTATGGTGTAGTGTGTGTGTGTGTGTGTGTGAGAGAGAGAGAGAGAGAGTGTGTGCACGCGCATATGTGTAGTATCATATCCTCTAATTTTTCCAGTCTCTACCTCCTCTCTACTCTGTGGTGGTCAAACAGTATTCCAGAATGTTCTCACTACCAGCCTTAAAACCATTTTGTTTCAAAACAAGGGTCATTTGTTTTCTCACTCAGGTCCTGCCACCCACCTTTTAGGACTCTATTCTTGGCCTGAAATCCAGAACAGTAGGCATCCTCAGTGTCTTCTTTATCCTGATACAATTTTTAGTGCATTTGTGTCTTCTTCACCCTGATACAATTTTTACTGCATTTGGGAGCCCTTACTTTTTGGGATGAGAAAATGCTTTCAATTTTCATCAAAGGTAGAGTTTTGGTTTCTATATCTCATTTTTCTTATAATTTTGATTGGTTACAGAGAAGAAAAGAGAGCAAAGATGTCCTTACTCTGACATATTAAACTGAAAAGTCCCTGGAATATATTATTAAACAGATGTTTTAAGAGCAGTTAGCACTAACTATTGATAGCCAGTCTGAGTTCCCTAAGAAGAAATTATGCCAAACTAACCTTAAGAAAATTCATGAAAAGACATCTGAGTAACTTTTTAAAATTATGTCTTCATGAAGAAGAAACAACAGTAGAAAAAGTGATACAATTATGCTGATGTAGTTGGTTGACCAACTGAAGTCAAATATAATTCATTGATGGAGGGTCATCAACCTGAATGGACGTTCCTGTGATAAGCCATAGGGCTTTGTCCTTGACCCTTCCCTCTTAAATGCTGTCATCTGTGACTTAAATGAAGATATAGAATGTAGGAGATTCAAATTTGTAAACCGGCATTAATGAAGAGGAGTATCTTCTGAATTAGAATCAAACAGAATTTCTGAAGTTTGAAAGAACAGGCTGAAATCAACAGATTAACATTTTATTTTCTTTTTAAATTTTTTTACGGGAGCATAATTGCTTTACAATGTTGTGTTAGTTTCTGCTGTACAATGAAGTGAATCAGCCACATGTATACATATATGCCCTCCCTCTTGGACCTCCCTCCCACTCAACCCCCCATCCCACCCATCTTGGTCATCACAGAGCACCAAGCTGAGCTTCCTGTGCTTTATAGCAGGTTCCGATTAGCTAACTATTTTATACGTGGTAGTGTATATATTCTTACACATAGATTCTAAAAAAGTTAGTTCTAGGATAAAAAAACTTAACAAAAATTGTGTATTATAAATAAGATGCTGGGATATAGGAAAATGGCAAATTTAATATAAGGAATCCATGTGGTATAACTCTTGAGAAGCCAAAGTTTGTTTGAGTCTGAGTTAGAAGTTACCTAGACCAAGTGAGATGATAAGCCCCTTTTATTCTGTACAGGTTGGACCATGTTTAAAATATGCTGTTCCAGTTTGGTTACTACAGTGGAGAAGGGACAAATGCATTAAGGGGATGATGATTGCTAATTTCAGATATCTGAAAGGCAGTCATGGATACCTTGTGAAAAATATGGTAGACTTTTTTTTTGTGACTGGAAAGAGATGCAGTGGTGGTTTGAAGGTACAGAGAGCACTAGAATAGATTAAGAAACTGTAAATGTAGATGTCAAAAATGATAACTGTTTCACTAATTCCAAGGAGTACTGAAAATGAAAAAAAGAGAACAAAAAGAATGATCTAAAAGTCTTCTGCAAAGATGGTGATCTCAGTCGTCCCCCTTAGTCCCTCTCCATGGTCAATCTATTTAAGTTATTGAAAGGATGTTGATTATGAGATTTGAAAAAAAAAACAATGGAATGTGTAAAAATGGATCTCTAATGTGAGAGTGCTGTGCTTTGTCTACACTGCTACAATATGAATGAACTAACAGTGAGAACCACTGACCCACAGGACAAAAGAATGAAGTGCATTAAAAGTAAAATAGTGAAATTTAATCATAACTTATTCTGCTTTTTTCCTTCTTTAAAGAGACATATTAAACCTTATTTGCCTCACAAAGCTAGAATGGGTGAGCACAAAACTGTTTAAAACTAATAAAAATGATTCAAAAATCTATTTCTGATCTGTACTATGATCAAGGATTAGATAAAATGTGAGGGGAAAGATAAAGGAAAGGAAAAGGAGGGGTAGGTAGGAACAAAAATTCATTTTCAAATGAAGACAAATGACTAACGACTACCTTATAATAGCACTCTGCAAAATAGATGAACTCTGGGCTTCTGAGGAACAACTACATGTTTTATCACTGCTTCCTTTAAAAATTCCATTAAAATGAGGGTAAAGAAATAAAATAGGTTTAAACCGACAAGTACCAGGAGATCTGGAGAAGGATTTCAGTCAGACAAGAGACTGTAATGCATTTTTCAAGAAAAATGAATGGGGAAAGGGAGAATAAGAACTGATTTATCAAGCTGGAGTAAGATAGAACCCCAGAGAAACTCAGTATTCAAGGTGCTTGGTACAGCAGACAGTAAATCATGGGGCTGCAATTAGGGGGATTGGCTAAAAGTCTGTGTACAAAGTAGTCAAGACCCTAGAGCCTGCCCAACATGTAAAATGTCTACAGCCAGATGTATACTTTCCTGAAGAACAGCAGAAGCTTCTCTTCTAAAGAAGCTGAATGTCTCCAGGGAAAAGACCTCTACATAGTGACATTTTGGAGTACCCCATAATATGACCTCCTTCCAAATAATCTTCTTAAATCATAGTTTGCAAATCAGCAAGCCCAGCTCAGGTACACTGAGCATACAGACATCTTTTATGTTGCCAAATAAAACTGGGATACCAAGGATTACCAAAGTGAAATTTTCAACGTGAAAAAGAAAAGATTAAAGAAAACAAAAACAAAACTCATCTTGGCAGGAACAGAGATAATTCAGGGAATTAAAGAGAATTTAAGAAAAACAAAAGTAAATTTTATCTTATAGTTGTAAATATATGCATAAAATAAGAATAGGATGCTAATATAAAAGGAAATCAGAGAATAAAGAAGAGCTTTTGAAATGAAAAATAACTGCCAAAATAAAAATTTCAATAGAAAGGTGGGAAAATAAACTGAAGAGAATCTCCCTACAAGTAGGGTAAAAAGGAAATAAATGGAGAATGTAAAAGAAAAGGTTAAGGGGCTTAGAGATGAATCCAGAAAATTCATCCAACTCAGAAGCTGCAGAATGAGTGAACAGAGAAACGAGAGCACAGGAAATTAACAAAGAACAAGACATCTTTACAAATGGAAAGATATAAGCATCCAGATTGAAACTGTCCCCATAGGCCCACGTAAAGTGACATCATCTTGCAATTTTAGAAAACCAGGGATAAATGATAGTCTAAAGAGATTCTAGAAAGACAGTAAATGTTATCTACAAAGAAATGATTAGCAGAATGGCATCAGACTTCTCAGCTACATTGGATGCTGAAAGACAGTGGAGCTGTAAACCCTGAATCTGAGGATTTGAATCCTATGCCTAGCCGAAGTATCACTTAAGTGGAAAGGTAGAGTAGTTATTTTCAGACCTGCAGGAACTCAGAAATGTCATTTCCCATGCATTCCACCTTAGGAAAATACTGGAGGATATGTTCTACTAAAACAAGAGAATAGAACAAAAAAGGGAACGACATTGGATCCAGAGAAGAGAGTACCCTACAGAGGAGATAGATGAAGGGAATACGTAAGATGAAATCTATGCAGCAAGCACACCTGGAGAGGAACCAGTGCAGTTTGTAGCAAGAGGTTAGAGGTATTTATATAGTCATTTATAATGATATGATTGATTATTGATTGAACTAAAAATATTGTTATAATTGTATTGGAAGATGGAGGAAGGGTTGCATAAGTGAGGTAAATCATTATCATGAAAAGATGAATGGTTATGTGCAAAACAGATAGCAGTATAAGCATATTATTTAGAAATATATAAATAACTGTTAGAAGTATCAACTAAGAGAATTAAAAATAATTATGAATTGCTGGACAAGGTTGGGATACATGGGGATAAGGCTTTCCTGGTTTTCATTATAAGTCTTTACATTTATTTCTTTTTAACTAGGTGCATTATTACCTTGATTCAATTTTTTGAAAATTAAGAATAATCAAAGCAAATTAAGATGAAGAAATAAACCTCTACTTTTAAAAAGAAGACAGTTATTATTCTTAGAACTGCTTTTAAAGTATTCATAAATTCTTACCTAAATTTTGGAAACACAGTAATTCTTATGCTTTTTTTCTTATTTTCAGGTAAGTATATTTGAATGCTCTAGAATAATATTTTATCTTATTTTACATTAGAGAAAATGCTCAACTTCCATCCATAGTTTGGAAAAGTTTAGTTTCTTATCATTAATGGCTTTTAAAAATTTGTCTGATATGAGAATTGCTACTCCAGCTTTCTTTTGATTTCCATTTGCATGGAGTATCTGTTTCCATCCCCTCACTTTCAGTCTGTATGTATCCCTAGGTCTGAATTGGGTCTCTTGTAGACAGAATATATATGGGTCTTGCTTTTGTATCCATTCAGCCAGTCCATGTCTTTTGGTGGGAGCATTTAATCCATTTACATTTAAGGTAATTATTGATATGTATATTCCTATTACCATTCTCTTAATTGTTTTGGGTTTGTTATTGTAGGTCTTTTCCTTCTCTTGTGTTTCCTGCCTAGAGAAGTTCCTTTAGCATATGTTGTAAAGCTGGTTTGGTGGTGCTGAATTCTCTTAGCTTCTGCTTGTCTGTAAAGGTTTTAATTTCTCTGTCAAGTCTGAATGAGATCCTTGCTGGGTAGAGTAATCTTGGTTGTAGGTTTTTCCCTTTCATCACTTTAAATATGTCCTGCCACTCCCTTCTGTCTTGCAGAGTTTCTGCTGAAAGATCAGCTGTTAACCTTATGGGGATTCCCTTGTATGTTATTTGTTGTTTTTCCCTTGCTGCTTTTAATATTTTTTCTTGTATTTAATTTTTGATAGTTTGATTAATATGTGTCTTGGCATGTTTCTCCTTGGATTTATCCTGTATGGGACTCTCTGCACTTCCTGGACTTGATAGACTATTTCCTTTCCCATATTAGGGAAGTTTTCAACTATAATCTCTTCAAATATTTTCTCAGTCCCTTTCTTTTTCTCTTCTTCTTCTGGGACCTCTATAATTCGAATGTTGGTATATTTAATGTTGTCCCGGTAAGTGAGAAAGAGAAAAACAAATACCACATGCTAACACATATATATGGAATCTAAAAAAAAAAGGTTCTGAAGAACCTATGGGCAGGACAGGAATAAAGATGCAGACGTAGAGAATGGATTTGAGGACACGGGGCGGGGGGAAGGGTAATCTCGGATGAACTGAGAGAGTGGCATGGACTTATAAATACTACCAAATGTAAAATAGATAGCTAGTGGGAAGCAGCCACATAGCACAGGGAAATCAGCTCCGTGCTTTGTGACCACCTAGAGGGGTGGGATAGGGAGCGTCGGAGGGACGGAGATGCAGGAGGGAAGAGATATGGGAACACATGTATACGTATAGCTGATTCACTTTGTTATAAAGCAGAAACCAACACACCATTGTAAAGCAATTATACTCCAATAAAGGTGTTAAAAAAATTGGGGGCATTCCTGTAAAAATAGCCACAAATTGAGTCACCACTTGATATTTTCTCTCTGGGGTGAATGATATTCACTGTGGGTTAACTTGTATTCATAAACTGGTGGCCTTCCTACCCTTTTCTAAAGTAGGTGTAAATGCCCTGACAACAGTCATACTCTATCCCTGGTGAATCGATTGAAACAGAAACAAACAGGTGGATCAGCCAAGATGGCGTAGTAGAAAGACCCTGAGCTCAACTCCGCTCATGGACACACCAAAATCACAACTATTTGCAGAAAAACCATTGATGAAAAAGACTGGAATGTACCAGAAAAGATCTTCTACAACTAATGTATGAAGAAGGAACCAAACAAGATGGATAGGAGAGGTGGAGTCGCAATATAGGCAAGTTCCATAAACCCAGGTGGACAATCCACAAACAGGAGGATAAGTACCATTGCAGAGGTTCTCCCCAAGGAGAGAGAGGTCTGACCCTATGTTGGGCTCCATAGCCTGTGGGTCATATACTGCAAAAACGAGCCCCCAGAGCATTTGGCTTTGAAGACCAGCAGGGCTCACTCTCGAGGGTCCCAGAGAGCTGTGGGAAGTAGAAACTGTACTCTTAAAGGGCGCACACAAACTCTCACGTGCTCCGGGATCCAGGGCAGAAGCAGTAATGGGAGCCTGGGTCAGAGCTACCTCCTGATCTGGAGAGTCTCCCAGAGAGGTAGGAGGCAACTGCAGCTCACCCTGGGGACACAGACACTGGTGGCAGCCATTTGGGGAGCTGATTCTACTATGAGGACACTGGTGCTGGTAAGCACCATTGTGAAATCCTCCCTCTAGCTTATAAGCCTCAGGACCCATCCCTGCCTGTAGGCAAAAGTGCTGAGACACCTCATGCCAAGCAACTAACTGGGCATGGGCACAGCCCCACCCACCAACAGACAGGCTGCCTTAAGACCCCCTGAGCCCACAGCTGCCCCTGGACATGGCCCTGTCCACCAGAGGGCACGGGATCTGCCCCACAAACCAGTGTGCAGGCACCAGACCCGGGACCCCCAGCGACCTCCAGCCAGAGACCCTGGGACCCAGCTTTACCCACCAGTGGGCAGGCACCAGCCTCAGAACCCCCCAGGCTCTGGCCTCACTCTCCAGTGAGCCTGCTCTAGCCCTGGGACCAGCCTCACCCACCAGCAGACAAAAACAATTAACAAAATGGTAATAAGAACATACATATCAATAATTACTTTAAATGTAAATGGACTAAATGATACAATCAAAAGAGACAGAGTAGCTGAATGGATAAAAAAAACAAGACCCATATATATGCTGCCTACAGGAGACATATTTCCGATCTAAAGACACACACACAGACTGAGGGGATGGAAAAAAAGTATTCCATGCAAATGGAAGTGAAAAGAAAGCCAGTGTAGCAATACTTATATCAGACAAAATAGACTTTAATAAAGACAGACAGATAGAGGAGATGAGGAAGGATATTACATAATGATCAAGGGATCAATCCAAAAAGAAGATATAATAATTGTAAATATATATATGTACCCAACATTGGAGCACCTAAATACATAAAGCAAATATTAACAGACATAGAGGGAGAAATTGACAGTAACACAATAATAGTAGGGGACTTTAACACCCCACTTACATCAACAGGCAGATCATCCAGACAGAAAATTAATAGGGAAACACTGGCCTTAAATGACACATTAGACCAGATGGACTTAATTGATATTTATAAGTCATTTCATCTGAAAGCAACAGAATATACATTCTTTTCAAGTGCACATGGGACATTTTCCAGGAGGGATAACATGCTAGGCCACAAAACAAGCCTCTGTAAATTTAGGAAAATTGAAATCATATCAAGCATCTTTTCTGACCGTAACACCATGTGAGCAGGAACCAACCACACACACACACAAAAAAACTGCAAAACACACAAACATATGGAGGCTAAAATATATGCTACTAAACAACCAATGAATCACTGAAGAAATCAAAGAGGAAATTTAAAAATACCTGGAGACAAATGAAAATGAAATCACAGTGATCCAAAATCTTTGGGATACAGCAGAAGCAGTTCTAAGAGGGATGTTTATAGTAATACAAGCTTACCTCAGGAAACAAGAAAAATCTCAAATAAAGAACCTAATCTTACATTTAAAGAAGCTAGAAAAAGAAGAACAAACAAAACCCTAAGTTAGTAGCAGGAAGGAAATCATAAAGATCCGAGCAAAAGTAAATGAAATAGAGACTAAAAAAACAATAGAAAAGATCAATGAAACTAAAAGTTGGTTCTTCGAAGAGATAAACAAAATTGATAAACCATGGATAGTATCTGAGTCTCATCCGCTCTTTCCTTAGCTGTGATCTGGCCCCAGGTACCTCCCCACATATGCTCTGGATATCTCCCACCCTCTCAGTAAACTGGTGCCAGTGATTACTTCTCTTCCACCTGCATTTTCTCCCCTTTCTATTGGCTTACTGACCTCTTCCTGATCCAGCATGCTCCTTTCCTCTTTTGACTTCACTTGACTCAGCATTTGTGCCTTTCTGTGTACTTCTTATGTTCTCCCTTATATTTTAGTTCTCTCTTATTTTAATTACTGTTCCTCATTAGACAGCCTAAAATTTACCATCTTAACCAATTTTAATAAGTAGGTTCACAATGTACAACCAACTTCCAGAACTTTTTCATCTTGCAAAACTGAAACTCTGTCCCCATGAAACCAGAAATTCCCATTCTCCCCTCCAGTCTCCCCCTGGCAACCACCATTCTACTTTCTGTCTCTATGAATCTGACTTCTCTCAGTACGTCATAATTGGGATCACAGTATTTGTCTTTTTGTGACTGGCTTATTTCATGTAGCATAACGTCCTTAAGGTTCATTCATGTAACCTGTGTCAGAATTTCCTTCCTTTTTAAGGCTGAATAATATCCCACTGTATGGATGGACTTTCATTGCATTCATCTTTTGGCTATTGAGAATTATGCTGCCTATGAACATGGGTGTACAAGTATCTCTTTAAGACCTTGCTTTCAATTTGCAGGGTATATACCCCAAAGTGGAATTGCTGGGTCATATTTTAATTCTATTTTTAATTTTTTGAGGACCTGACATACCATTTTTCATAGCAGCTGTACCATTTTACATTCCCAACAGTAAACAAGGGTTCAAATTTCTCCATATCCTTGTCTACACTTGTTATTTTCTTTTTTTATTTTATTGCTCTTATTGTTGATAGTAGGCACCCTAATGGGCGTAAGGTGGTATCTCACTGTGGGTTTGATTTGCATTTCCCTTATGACCAGTGATATTAAGGATCTTTTCACATGCTTATTAGCCAATTCTATATCTTCTTTGGAGAAGAAGATGTTTGAAGTCTATTCAAGTCCTTTGCCATTTAAACAATTGGGTTGTTTGCATTTAAAAATTGGGTCTTTGTCTGATTTGTCTTTGAATCCAACATAGCATATATTCCATTACTTTGCCCCACTTCTGAAAACTGGGGTTCAGGAAAGCTGGATGAATGTTACAGGGTTAACACAGAGACCATATCTGCATATACTCTGAGGTCCTGGTGGTCTCAGGTACATTCAGGGCTTCAACTAACTCTCTAATTAGCACTTCTGGAAATAATAAACAAACATGAGTGCCATCTGAGAAAAACTCATGAGTTGGACATGCATTGATCCATAAAAGTTTTCATTACCTCATTCCAAAATCCACATGAGGTGGCCTTCTAGATAGAAAAGTGTCCTTGTCCTCAGGTCAAAATGCTTGGAGGAATTTGGAAGAGTCAATTTCATTTTGGTGGTATGGGAATTACTCCATGAACTATAGAGATATGCTGTCTGTATAGGAGAGGTCAAGACTCAGGAGGAAAAAACTAGAAATCACATCAAGAATCTTTATTTGGGGGGTCGTTTTTCATTCTGTAAACATCTATCATGTAGCTAAGAGCCTGGCATTGGCTAAGGAGGTAAGAACAGAATTGCATCTTGGTCAAAGTTAAGTCACTAGTTTGTATCTATCAAATTCCAGGGCATAGAGAATTATTAGAAAACTAGATGCAGAAATGGGAATTATTAACCATTAATCTCTGCCTCCTGCTTCTGTCTTCTCAGCACTACAACTTTGGCTTTGATTTCCCTTCTTTGACAATTTAGGTAAAAATTATAGTGGCTGATTAAAATGTGCCATGATGGAAAGGGCAAGGGAAATTAAAAGGTAATTTTCTTTTATTACTTAAAAAATCTGCGATTAAGTCAACTGCTGCTTCTCCACCTATAGAACACAAAGTGCCTACAGAGCTAAATAAAGTGTTTGCTGTTCAGAATGATTATTTCAGAGACTTGGTTGTAACCAGCTAATAAGATGACTAAATGAAATAATATATGTGAGTGTGAAAGCTTCTAGCAAAGTCAGGGTAGTGGTTTTTTTCTTTCCATTTTTTCCTTTTTTTCTTGTGTACCCATGAAAAAAAAGAGATTACTAAGCAAATTAATAAGTAAGCAGGCAAACAAGTGAAGTGCTCCTTTATTTAATAGCAGAGACATTTAGCAGCAGGACTGTATTCACAATGAATTTGCTAATTATAAATGAGTCCCATGCAGTATTTAAAGCATTTACGCAGTTCTTAGAAGCCTTAGAGTTCTGTCCCCCTCCACTTGTAGCAATGTGACTACAATCCTCAAGGAGAAAGAACAGTATTGCTTTTTAAATGTCCATTAGTCAGACTGCTCATTTACTTAAACCAGCACCCCCTTTTTTGTTCCCCTTCCCCTCCCTGATGAAAACCCTGAAGCCAGCACAGGCAGGCCTTTACCATGCACACTGTCATCCAACTACAGCAAACTACTTGTCATCCCTCAAATAAGCAGTGCCTTTGGCCTGTGCACTGGCCTTTGCTACATCTTCATCTGGTGAGCTCCTGCTCATCTTTTGCAACCCAGCTCACCATCCTCATTGCCTTCTCTGAGCCACCTTTTCCAGCACCTGTAGGTACTTTGTCCCTCCCTCTACTGAATTCCCATCACACTTTGTTCATATCTCTTAGAACTCTTATCACATTATATGGCAATGATGTGTTCACAAGGCTGTCTCCCTTGCTGGACTGTAAACTCCTAGAAAACAGGGATTGAACTTTTAACCTTCCTACGTATCCCTAAACACCTAGCATAGTTCTTGGCCCAGTAAATATTCAGTAAATATTGGGCAGAAGTTATTATTAGGATCAGGAAGATAAATGGCAGTGTGGTCTAAAGAAAAAAAAAACGATCAAAATGGTGGGAACTCTGAAGTAAAGAAATAGAAATAGATTAGGAGAAAGGGGGTCAGTAAGAGAGGGTGGGAGTAGAGAAACCTAGGAAGGAAACAAGTAGGAAGTAAAGAAGTAAAACAGATGATGGGAAGCAAAGTAACATTAAGGGAACAATGTGAGGTGTGTGAAATCAGGGCAACATAATTAGTTGTCACTTTTTGTCAAATACTCCTGGGTATTTTTGAAGCTCATCTAGCTCTACTTTTCCCTAGAAACAAAGAGAGATGGAAGGAAGAAAAGGCCAGAGAGGGAAGTGAGGCAACAAACACTATGAGCTCAGCACTCAGACTATGACCTCAGCCACTGTCTTTGTCCTCCCCTGTTCCTCAGCCTCTCAGCCTCTCTCTTCTGATCCAGGCCTGAGCTTTGTCTTCTTTTCTCTTTTCTACATGGAAGGTCCATGTATACACAAGTCATATATATGAGAACAAATGGGAACATGTATCTATGTTTGTTTACCACTGAGTTTTTTTTATAATTTGGAAAAAGAAAACAAAGTGTAGTGTCATAGCAAGCCCCCAGCATCCCTGCCTTTGTTGTGTCAGAGGGAAGCATTTGCATAACTCCCTGGGGAGGCTGTGGCTCCTGCCTGCAGCCTTGCAAGAGTGGACATTTACAGTGCATGAAGGGTGAGATACTGTTATAATGATGCATGTAAACATGCTATAGTATTTATGTGTCTTTAAGACGAAATGACTTTCAGACTCACCAAGCTCTCTTCCTCACAGGAGATGTGCCACTTGATGGTTGAAGCCTTTTGGAGTTATGTCTCGGGTAACCAAAAAGTGTCTCATATTTATAGAAAGCAGTACAGTGCAGCCCTGGATAAAAGTTGAGAGCCCAGGTGGCTAGTGTGGGCTCTGCCACTCAGTCTGAGGCTGAGTTTTCTCATCTGTCAAATGGGAGTAATCTCACACACTTACCTCACGTGATTACTGTGAGGATCAAATCACATTATTGTATAGGACCCTACATGTGACCAAGATTTCAGTTTTCCAGTTATTTATGCCACCAATTTTTAATCTGACCCTCTCAACAACCCTGAAAAATATTTTGATCCTCATTTTACAGAAGAAGAAACTAAAGCTCTAAGAGAAGTGACTTGGCCAAAGCCACATAGCTAGTAAACCAGGATGTTGCAAATTTTGTTTTCAAACTCATCTTCAATTATCCCCAGACACAAACCTGGCTACTCAGTGCTATTGGCTTCATAGCCCCTCTTTCCTAACTTCCCTCATGGCGCCTCCTCCCCACAGCCTCTGAAGGTGTTCTGTATAATGGATTAATTAGCTTTTGTTTTGTTCCCCCCCTCTCCCCTACTTTTTCTGGCCCCTAGAAGAAAACACCAGCAGTCCCGACAAAGAAAACCAGCACCACCTTCAACATCGTGGGGACCACCTATCCCATCAACCTGGCCAAGGACACTGAGTTCTCCACTATCTCCAAGGGCGCTGCTCCTAGTGCCTCCTCAACCCCGACAATCATTGCTTCACCCAAGACCACCTACGTGCAGGATATCCCAACTGAGACCAAGACCTACAACAGTGTCAGCAAGGTTGACAAAATTTCCCGCATCATTTTTCCTGTGCTCTTTGCCATTTTCAATCTGGTCTATTGGGCCACATATGTCAACCGGGAGTCAGCTATCAAGGGCATGATCCGCAAACAGTAGATATTGGCAGTGCCGCAACCAGAGCACTGTATACCCTAGGAAGTGTCCATGCACCCAAACCCCAGGGCTCCCCTTCATGTGTTTCAGGATTCTTCTTTTTTAACCTTCTTACCAAGCCATGACTCTCAATTAATATTTATGAATCTCAATGAAGAAACAATAACAACAGAAAAAATTACTTTTCCCCATTGCTGAGTATATCCTCATTGGAGCCAAACACTGCCATTTGTCCAGTTGCTCATCTTAATCTGCCAGTCTCCCTCAGCTGAGGGCACAGCATGTATTTTATTGCACTCTGCCCACTAAAGAAAGAACAGGCCTCTATGGCCTGTAGTGAGAGCCTTGGGTATTTGAAAGTTCCAGACTAAGGATGATTGTTGACTGGTCCAGATCAGATGATTCTGACTCACTAGGGAGCCAGGCTGTGTCCCATGTGGTCCTGCCTGCCACCTCCCCTGCCCACAGCAGGGCCCACTAGGCATAAGTACTGATAACAAAGGCAGGAGCCAGTGCTAATCTCTGAACATGGCCCACAACCCCTTTATTGGCTTGGAGGTTAGTATGGACAGTTAAGGCTTACCACTGTCTACCATGTATGGCCAAAACAGATAGAATCAACTGGACCAGCCTGGCACCAAGATGGCTGATGACCTGCCATGTCCAGCCCCTCAGGAAAATAGTACTCTCTTTGGTATACCTCTCCTCCAGAAAGCCCTTTTCTCTCAAGCCCTTTGAACCCCTTGCAGCCAGCTGGACACTCCTTAGCTTGGACTCATTACTGCCTGCAAACTCTTTAGGAAAAGGATCAAGTAATTTTTAAAATTTATACTAAAAAGGGACATATAGAACAAATTCTAGATCAAATGCCTAAATTTTTAAAAACATTAGAGAGACAGGAAAGTCACCTCCCTGCCAAGGCAGCTAGTCAAATACTGGATGGAGTAAGCGATTTGGGCTGGATTGTAGTTGAGGCTTGAAATCTGGCTCAAAAAAGAGGGCTACTGGCAGGTGAAAATCAAATTCTTCCTTCCACACCCTTCACACTCCAAACCGTAGGCCAAGCCCAAGAACTTTGCTCCTACTGTGTCAGGGACCTCTGGTCCTCTGTTGATGCCAATTTTAAGAGGGATGAATTGGAGTTTAGTTGACTTTTGAGTCAACTAAATTATTAACCTTATTATCAGTTTGATAACATATTATTTAGGAGATTTGATCTCATTTGTTCTTAATATGAGTAAAAGGGACAGTCATAATTGTAAAATATTTATAAGGTAGATAAACTCAGTTTCATGTGTTTGAATGACTTGCCTAGGCTCCTTACAAGTGTCTGTAATAGAGAACTGTCACGTGCCCCTTTCCAAAGGCCAAAATGAAGACAGGGCTGAGAATCCAGGTCCACCTTGATCTCAGAATCAGCACAATCTCAACAGGCATGCTGCATCCTGAATGCAGTTTGGTTGGACACCAAAAAGATTTTTAGAAAGTCACAGTGTGTCACCCAAGGAGACCACTTCTAATAGTCATGGCTCAAGGAAATGAGATTAAGATGGCAGCCCCAGCCACTAGTCCAAAGTACCCTAGAACCCCTAAGTAACACCACAGAGAGCACCAAAAGGAGATTCTCCCTGCCTACTCCCTGATCAATGCTCCTAAGGGGTCTATCATTAGCTGCTGGTTGCCTTTTCACCCATCCTTCCCCCATCCCCTGCTTCCTTGCCATTGCTGGGATAATGCATGCCAGTCCCATTATTCCTAAGACTGTGTCTGTATGTAAGTTCATGACTAAAAGAGTGTAGTGTCGTGGATATGTGGGGATGGGGGGGTGGGATGGGGGGGTGGGGTGTGTGGGACTGTTAATGATTGTCCTGTTAATGATCATCTTAAGGAATTTAGAATGGAAGCCTGACCTTTGCCTCTCTGTAGAAATTGTGTTTCCAAATGCTTTGGTGCAATGTTTAGCGGCTGTTTATTAAACTCTTTCTGAATTGTACTCACTCGGGCTAGAGAACTTTTTTTGGTCACTCTTTGCCTAACACAGGCAGTACTCTGTTTTTGGCTTTCACTCCTATTCTCATGCCATCCTTACTTCTTAACACCATTGGAATATGCTGGAGAAAAGGTATCCCAAGAGCAAGAGACCTATTACAGTAATCCAAAATGGAACCCATGTGAAAACAGCTTTGATTGACTCAGGGGTCTCATTACCCAATATGACAGAGAAGGAAACACTTGTATTGCTTCCTCCACTAAATTCACCCACTCCCAGGAAGTAGAGAAAGTTATTTTCTTTGCAATTCTAAAGGCTTTTGTTCTTTTCCATTGATTATTATTTCCCTTAGGCAATAGTTCCCTTAGGTAATAGTTACTAGGCAGAGGGAGTGTCTGTCCAGTTGGTTAGTCCATGTGTTGGAAATGGATGATGACCCTTATTTGTTACAGAGTTTAAGAAAAATCTGGGAAGTAATCTTATGAGATGTGCTTGAGGAAATCACTGGGCTTCTAAAGGATGGGGAAGATCTCCTTGGGAGAGCATTTTGAATTATATAAAAGGTTTTCTTGTCTGAAATAAGATCAGGGACTTGAACAATTTGACCCTCGGTGCATGTTCCAGCCACGTGGTCATCTGATGGATGTCCTGATGCTGCAGCAATTTCATAATCCCTGACCAATTCAATCATACCACCAAAACAACCATGAGAGGCAGCCTCCATAGCAAAATTGCCCGATACTCATATTTAAGTGTTGTTTCCTTGAGAAACTTCTAAAACCACTTTGCCTCTGAAAACTATTCCCCTAGTTTTAGGGGAAAGCTGAAGCTGTTCCCATCAGTACTTCTGTTGCTGAGCTCCCCTAGAGTTTGAAATCCTACCCCAAACTGGGACCAATCTTGCAGACTTAATTATTTTATGGTATTTAGAGCTTCAGAGACATATCCCTAGCAGTTCTAGAGGCTGCTGGAAGAATGTCTAACACAGTGTAGGCACTCAATTAATATTTGTGAATAAATGAACGCTAATCTAGATCAGAGCTACATGGGGGGGAGGGTTTCATCAGGGTGGTGTTGGAAAGGAGACTAGCTAAACCGTGCTCAATGGAGACTAATGGAAGCAAATACATGCAATATGCAACATTCTAAAGCAGCTCTAAGAGCATCCAAGTGCTAATAAATGTGCTCTAAGTCATTTAAAATAACTTTTTTCCTGCTTAATAATTGTTTGCTCCTATAAACTTTAAAATCTGAGGTGTTTATGTAATGAGCTATTAGTTCATCATGCTAAAGTATAAAGTACTGCAAGCAAGAGAGCCAGGCATGACTGAGCACCAGGGTGCATCTGTGTTATGACACTCTTCAGAGGGCTTCTCAGACTGAGCTTGGGAAGGAGGCCCTCTGGAACTCTGACTCCTTCCAAGAGGTCTGGCAGGACATGGAATGAATGAGAAGGGAAATGGAAGAGGAAGAAAGCATTGGGGAAAATTCTGTCAAAGGGGCCTAGAATTAGAGGCAGGGATCTCTAGTATCGATAGCATCTAATTACACAAGCTCCCTTTCACCTGGAAATATTAATCACGTGACCACCCACTGGGGTGATGCTAAAGGCACCTGCCCTTGTTGACTAAGCAAGCTACCCTCTGGAGCCCCCAGCCTTTTCCATCAGAGAGCACCTGGGCCTTTTCTACCTTTCTTTTGCCTCAGCTCCAACAATTTGATATTATGAGGAAAACATTGAGAAGAATGAACACCTGAATTTTAGTCAGGGCTCAATTCCATATCAGTTGCTATGTGATATCGGGCAGGTCCCTCCCCTGAGATGAGACTTTCCCTATTAGTAAATGGGGTTCTGATGAGAGCCAAGTCAACAAAACAGTACCCTGTCCAGCATCTGCCCCGGTGGTCCACTTTGTCCCAAGTGTTACCACATCCTGGGCCCCCCCACACCAGCCCACCCAGGAGACACAAACCCCAACCTTTGGTTGCCTGTCACGCAATTCAGATGGATTGGCAGCTTCAAAAGAATTTGATTAAACACCAAATAAGGAAGCTAAGAGGCTAAACCTTGGAATGCAGGGGCCAAACTCTCAGGCCCAGTAGTGACCTCCTTACCACTACCACCCCCACTCTTATCCTTGGCCTGAGCTTCATGTGGCAGGGTCTTGTGTGGTGATGAACAGGACCATTAGTGGCCCAGCACCAGTCTCAGCATGGGCAAAGTTGGGTCCTAAATTGAGAAGATTAAGCAGGTGCTGGTACCAGGCAGGGGGTCCCTAAGTAAACTAAGAGTACAATTTGTGACAAAACCACCTTCCCCTTTGTTTTCCCCCTCCAAAGTTTCCGCTTAGCGGAGGACAGAAACTCTCAGAAGGGAATTCCTTAAACTTCAACAGAGCTCATAGCATCTGCACACACCATCTCTCCCTTCCCTTCTGTGACAGGCATAAGGTGGCCTTCCTTCCATCTGAGGCCAGCTCCTCTCTTCTAAAAGAATTCTACATTTGTTATCTGCTCTCAGTGAAGCCGCTTTTGCTGAGTCACCACTGCTCTGGTTACTAAAACCTAAAGGCATTTTTTAGTTATGTTACTTGACCCATCAGCAGCATTTGACACTGACAATGACTTGATTCTTTGGTTTCCATGACACCAGTCTCCTGATAGCCTTGATTTTTCTCCCTGCTACTTTTCTGTTTCTTCTCACTCTATACACTCTCCCTGAATGATCTCATCTGTCCTGATACCCTCAGTAACCACATATTTCAAGTATCTTTTGCTATGTAACAAACCAGCCCCAAATGTAACAGCATAAACAATGACAATTTATTATTCCCGTGGGCCAGGAATGTGGACAGGGCAAATAAAGGATGGCTTGTCTCTACTCCATGATGCCTGGGACCTCAGATAGGAATACTCAAATAAGTGGGGGTGACTCAATTGACTGGAACATACGAGGATGGAGGATCTACTTTCAAGCTCCATGTAGCAAGGGATTCTGTGGTGAGATGAAGGCATATTAGTTACCCAGCTCTAGTCCTGTTCAAGAGGGGAAATGTTGGGTCCTAAACTGAGAAGACGAGGGCGTTTTGCATGCCAGTCTAGGGGGTTTGGTCCTTCACTCACATGTCTGGAACCTGGGCTGTGATGGTGAAAGGACAAGTTCAACTGGGACTGTTGACTAGATCATCTATATATGGCCTTTCCATATGGCTTCTCACAGCATTGGCAGCTGGGTCCTGAAAGGGAGCAGCTCCAGAAGGGACCTCTGGAGAACAAGTGTTCTAAGAGAACCAGGTGGAAGTTGCATGGCTTTTACTGACCTAACATGGGAAGTAGCTGCATTCTGTTGATTACATCAGAGACACGAAGGCCAGGCCTGATTCAAGAAGTTGGGCACAGACCTCATCTCTTAATGGGAGGAGTGTCAAAATTTTGCAGACATGCTTGCAAACCACCTCATCTACTTTATGCTGATGACTGCCAAATCAATATCTCTAGCCTAGTTCTTTCACTTCAAATTTAACCTGTTAAAAGCAGCACTCTTAACTCCTCAACCCACACAACTTTTCCCTTGGGCATTCCTTTATCAATAAATAAAAGCATCATTCACCCAGATGCTCAAGTCAAAAATTTAGGAGGAATTACTGACACCTCTCTCTCATCCCCATATCCAGCACATCTGACAATCTTATGCACTCAGCCTCTAATTTAAATCCCATATTGTACCTCCTCCTCTTCACTTCCACCACTAGAACTCCAGTCTAACCCTCCATCATGATCTCGCACCTGGATCACTATATAGCTAGCATTTTAAACTGTAAACCAGATCATGTCACTTGCTTGTTTAATACATTTCAATGGCACCCTGCTGCACCTAAAATAAAATCTAAACTCTAACCCAGGCCTTAAAAGTCCTGCTCAGCCTCCTGCTACCATAATGCCTACCTCATTCACAATGCATCAGCCATATCAACTGCACATCAAGTACTAATATGTTTTAGGGCCTTTATGCATGGTGTTTCCTCAGTCTAGAATGTTTCTTCCCTTCCTGCCTTGACCTGGCTGACTCCTACTCATCCTTCAGTTCTCACCTGAAAGGTCATGTCTCTCATGCCTTGTCCTCCATGATAAAAAAGCAGTGTGCTTGCTTCCACTCTACTCTGTATTGCTTTCACTATCCCAACGTTCACCACATTTCATTGCAATCTCCCACTACATTAAGCTCTGTGAGGAAGAGCTGCTCATTTATACCACTGTATAGGATCAACACCATAGTCTAAACTCGGAAAATACTGAATAAAATAACTTCTGAGCTGGACTTTAAAGGATGATTCAAAACTTGTCATGCAAAGAGGAGAAGGGCATTCAACATGAATGTACAAAGACCCAGAAGTGAGAGAGACCATAATAGTGTATATAGCCAAATTTAGTTGTCCTAACTTTCCAGGCATTTTACTCATTAGGATGGATGGTGAATATAGTGGTTCTGGACCCAAGAGCTGGTGGTGGGGGGCCATAACCTATCATCTACCTGAGGACCTGGTTGCATGCCATCATCTTGCTGATCTGTGATCACAGAAAGTTGGCTTTTATAGACAAAGAAAGATAATAACACATGTGAGCTGCTTGGGGAATAGCTACTTGTTGGCCCCTAGGCTTGAAGTTCTAGGCCAACTTCCTAAAGACTCAGAGTCTTAGAGGTTCCCATCCTTGTAGCCACACTCCAGCCTTGCTGCACAGCAAGGACATTCATTCACACTATTTCAAAACCTACAGACCCTTTCTCAGATCATTAAAGGGTCACATGACATGAACATAAGTCCATGAAGGATAGTATTAACACTGCTAGGTCCTGTTTTAGGCCACTCAGATTTATCATAGTCTCAGTACAACTGTGGTGCAGCCTTCATGGAGGGTTAGGACTCTGCATTCTAGCTGATGGAGTTTTATGCCCGCAGGTATCATGTTTGATAAGGGCTCTATGATCTTTATACACTTTAAGCTGGTCCCTTCCTGAAATACATATCTAGCCTGGAATCATACCAGTCCTTTCCTTGCCTCTTAATGGGAGGAGAACAATGAAAGTTTAATGAACCTTTATTGACAGAGAGCTAGTGAGCTCCTAGTAGAAATAGTATTAGCCAGAGAAATCCAAGGTCTTATTACTCACCACATTCTCTCCGTACTGATGTGAGGAACAGATGCTACTGACCCTGAAACTGTCTAATCTCCTCGAGCCACATCCATGCTGAATCAGTCTCCTATGATGATCTACAACCAACTTTTCCAGGTTTCTGTGGCACTAGCAGGCCTCCTCCAGTTTAAAGTTAATAGGAAATGGTGCCCAAGGCTGGTGCTCTAGTCAGTGGTACTTCAGCTGGGAATCTGTTCTTGGCACTTTGGTTTTTGGTCGTGTCCACACTACAATCTCCTTGAAGGAGCTATGATGACAGATGCAGCATGGCCTGAACCTTGGGAAGATGGTCATCTTCTCTTACAAGTATTAACATGTGGCCATGTGAGTGGCTTTGATTGGGACTGGTCCCCATCCAAATGCATGAGAAGAATGAGATACCAACATGGTTGTGGGGAAAGCTGCTAGTGGTTAGAACAAATGTGAATGGTAAAAGACATAGGAACTGGGAGGCAAGAATACTGAGTTCTAATCTGGGTTATACCATTGTCTTACCTGCATGACATTGGGCAAGTCACTTAACCTCTATATAACATAAATATAATAAGAAAACTATTCCAGGGAACACTGGGATTAAATGAGCTACTGCCCATGGAAGATTGTTGGAATCCTTAATTGCCATTCATATGTAGAGAATAAATCTTCTAATCCAAACACTGTTACTGAGAGTGAAGTCACCAAGATGGCAACATAGGTGTCATTCTTGTCTTTGCCCCCTCCCTGCAAGAAAAGCAATTAACAACTATTTATGGTGAAGACACCACTGAGAGAATCCTAGAACATAGCAGTGAGGGTGACCCCAATCTCTGCATCACAGAGGCCAAGACAGACTGCATTAGAAAGGTAAAAGGAGTGACTACATGCTGACTGCATCCCCCTCCCCCAGTGTAGCACCAGGCAGAGAGATCCCCCATGAGCTTATAGTTTCTTCACTGAGAAGAGAGAGCCCAGAGGTGACCTCCAGCATGCCCCAACATTGTGGGTTGCTTTGTGGGAGCTCCTACTCTGTTTTTTTCCCACAGAGATTGCAGTGGAATCTGTGGGGCTCAACCACTTGAAATATGATTGTGACAGAGAAGTGGGGAGGGACTTCCAAAAACCAGTACACAGATTTTGGCAAACCATATTCCTACCTGCAGAGACCAAGTAGTCCCAACCAGTGACTTTGCTCATCTGCAGAACCAAGCTGGTGGTGTAGTCTGAACAGGGAACTCAGTGGGGTGCAGATCTGCTAGATCTGGGTTCTAAAATGAGGAGTTTTGTCAGCCCTGGAGCTGGGTCTGCCCACACTCAGGCAGGAGAGCAGCCCCCATCCCCATCTGATAGGAAAGGATGGCGAGAATACCTGAAGGCTGTGTAACAGTGTAACACAGCAGTGCTCTAGCTGAGAGGAGGGTGGGCAAAGCTGATTGATCCAGAGCAAAGCCAGTGTTCTGTTCAGTCAAGAAACTTAGGGCATGAGTCAGCTTAAGACCACAGAGAGCCTTGGTGGCCTTGGAGATGCTTCTCACACTGCACCAGGAAGGGAAACTAAGTTTTAGTCCCACTTATTGCTGAATACAGCCTTCAGCCTGACTGACCAAGGACCCTAATCAGAGCACTTGGGAAGTTCTGATGCATAGCCCATCCAGCAACCCTGTGTATAGTGGCACTTGCACTGAGAGCACAGTCTGTGGCTTTCCCTGTCTGAAGAGAAAAATTAGTGTCCTTGCCTGACCAGGATATTCAGTCCCCATTCTTGCCTGATTTGGGTCCCCAAATAATGACCTGAACAGGCCCTGGGTCCTATCCTGCTGACCTGCTGGGTCAGGGAAGCTAATTCACAGCCTCACCTACTACTGAGTATAGTACTGTGTCCCAACTGTCTAGAAAGCTTGACCAGAGAATCCAGGCAACAACAGAACCTATTCTACAGACTCAGTTGGGCAGGGAACCAAGCCAGCAGTGCTATTCAGGTGTTCTCATCTAGTGGCACAACCCTCTATCCCTAATCTCAGAGTTCAAACAGTTGCCTCATCCAAAAACAGACAGGGCCCACCTGCCCAAGGATGTTACTAGCAGATGTGTTCAGAAATCCAAACTGAGCTGACTCATGAAGAACTATCTCTTCCAAAGTGAATCTGCGAAGTCTGGAAGATGAGACCACTTACTCAAATGCACAGATACCAACATAAGGAATCAAGAATCACAAAAAATCAGGTAACTATGACAGGATCAAAGTAAACTAATAAGCTCTAATAACTGGCCCTAAAGAAATGGAGGTCTGTGAAGTGTCAAAGAATTCAGAATAATCCCTTTAAAGAAGTTTAATGAACTACAAGAACACAAGTTTAATGAACTAAAAGAACAGACAGGCAACAAAATGAAATTAGAAAAACAATTCATGAACAAAACAATAAGTTTGATGAAGAAATAGAAACCACCAAAAACAAACAGAAATCCTAGAGCTGAAAAATACAATAACTAAACTGAAGAATTCTAGAGTTTTGAAAACAGACTCAACCATGCAGAAGAAAGAATCAGTGACCTGAAAGTTAGGACACTTCAAATTATCTTGTCAGAGGAGAAAGAACAAAAAGAATGAGAGAGGAAGAAAAGCAAACTGTCAGCCAGAATACTATACCTGGTGAAACTTTCCTTCAGAAATGAAGGAGAGATAAAGACTTTCCTGAACAAAGAAAAGTTGAGTGAATTCATCACCATTAGACCTGCTTAAACGCTAGAAGGAGCTCTTTGAGTGGAAATTAATGGATGCTAATCAACATCACAAAAACACAAGAAGGCAGTGTAAAGCTCACTGGCAATGGTATAGTCAAAGTTAGATTCTATAATATGGTAATGGTGGTGCATAGTTTACTTACAACTCTAGTTTAAAAGTTAAAAAACAAATGTAGTAAAAAATAACCATGACTATAACAATCTGTTATTGTTTACACAGTATAAGAAATATGTAAGTCGTAACAGCAATAACCTAAATGAGAGGGGGAGTAGAAGTAAAAGTATAAAGCTTAAGCATTCTATTGAAGTTAATTTGTTATTAGTTTAAAATAGAGTGTATAATTTTAAGATATTTTATGTAAGCCTCATGATAACCACAAAGGAAAAACCTGTAGTAATTACACAAAAGAACATGATAAAGAAGTCAAGACATCAAAACACAAAAAAAGATAGAGGGATAAGGAACAAGGAACAGTGGGTCTACAAATAAATCAGTTAACCAATTGTTAACTAATTATTAACAACTATTAAGATGGCAATAGTACATCCTTACTTATCAATAATTACTTTTAATGTAAATGGATTAAATTCTCCAAACAAAAAATATAGAATGGCCGAATGTATAAAAAAACAAGATCCAACAATATGTTGCCTACAAGCGACTCATTTTAGCCTTAAAGACACACATAGGGCTTCCCTGGTGGCACAGTGGCTGGGAGTCTGCCTGCCGATGCAGGGGACACGGGTTCGTGCCCTGGTCTGGGAAGATCCCACATGCCGTGGAGCAGCTAGGCCTGTGAGCCATGGCCGCTGAGCCTGTGCAACCGGAGCCTGTGCTCCACAGTGGGAGAGGCCACAACAGTGAGAGGCCCATGTACTGCAAAAAAAACCCAAAAGAACAAAAAATCAAAAAAACCCCACACAGACTGAGGGTGAAGGAATGGAAAAAGACATTTCAAGTAAGTGGTAACCAAAAAAAAAAAAAAAAATGAGGGGTAGATATATTTATGTCAAACAAAAACAGACTTTAAACTACAAATGGTTAAAAGAAACAAAAAGTCATTGTATAATAGTAAAGTGGTCAACCCATCAAAAAGATATAACATCTGCAAATATCTATGCACTCAACATTGGAGCACCTAAATATATAAAGCAAATACAAACAGAGAAAGAAGGAGAAATAAACAGTAATATAATAATAGTCAGGGACTCTAATATCACACTCTCAACAATGGAGAGACCATCCAGAGAGGGAATCCATAAGGAAACAGTGGATTTGAACAACACTGTAGACCAAATAGACCTAAAAGATATCTATCTATCTATCTATCTAAAGAGAGAGAGAACATTCTATCTGACGACAGCAGAATACATATTCTTCTCAGGGGCACATGGAACATTTTCTAGGATAGACCATATTTTAGGCCACAAAACAAGTCTAAGCAAATTCAAGAACATTGAAATCATAACAAGTATCTTCTCTGACCACAATGGTATGAAACTATAGTCAATAACAGAAAAACTGAAAAATTCATGAATCCATAGAAATTAAACAATAATCTCCTGAACAACCAAGATCAAAGAAGAAATTAAAGGGTAAATTAAACAGTGTTTTGGGACAAAAAAAAGGTGACACAACATACTGAAACCTATGAGATCCAGCAAAAGTAACTCAAAGAGGGAAGTTCATAGCAATAAACACCTACATTAAGAAGCAAGAAATATCCCGAGTAAACAACCTAACTCCATGACTTAAGGAATTAGAAAAAAGAACAAACTGAATCAAAGTTAGCAGAAGAAAGGAAATAATAAAGATTAGAGCAAAATAAATGAAATAGAGAACAGAAAAATAATAGGAAAGATTATACAAAATAAGAATTTGTTCTTTGAAAAGTTAAACAAAATTGACAAACCTTTAGCTAGACTAAGAAAAAGAGAGGATCCAAATCAACAAAATTATAAATGAAAAAGGAGACACACAAATCGATGCCACCAAAATATGAAGGATTGTAGGAGGCTACTGTGAACAACTATACACCAAGAAACTGGACAACCAAGAAGAAATGGAAAAATTCTTAGAAACATAACAAAACCAAAACTGAATCAGGAAGAAATAGAAAGTCTGAGTAGATCAATTACTAGAAAGGAGATTGAATGAATAATAAAAAATTTTCCAATGAAGAAAAGCCCAGGACCAGAGGACTCCACTGGTGAATTTTACCAAACATTCCAAATTAAACCCAATCCTTCTTAAATTCTTACAAAAAATCAAAGAGGAAGGAAAACTTCCAAACTCATTTCACAAGGCGAGTATTACTCTGATATCGAAGCCAGAAAAGGACATGGGGAGGGGGAAGGGTAAGCTGGGACAAAGTGAGAGTGGCATGGACATATGTACACTACCAAATGTAAAATAGATAGCTAGTGGGAAGCAGCCGCATAGCACAGGGAGATCAGCTTGGTACTTTGTGACCACCTAGAGGGGTGGGATAGGGAGGGTGGGAGGGAGGGAGACACAAGAGGGAAGAGATATGGGGATATATGTATATGTATAGCTGATTCACTTTGTTATAAAGCAGAAAATAACACACCATAGTGAAGCAATTATACTCCAATAAAGATGCTAAAAAAAAAAAAAACTTTTGCCAGAAAAAAAAAAGAAAAGGACATTACCAGAAAAGAAAACTGTAGACCAATATCCCTGATAAATATACATGCAAATATTCTCGATAAAATACTAGCAAACCAAATTCAGCAGCGCATTAAAAGGATCATTCACCATGATCAAGTGTCATTTACACCTGGGATACAAGGATGTTTTAACATACATGAATCAATCAATGTGATATATTTCATTAATAGAATGAAAAAAAAATCATATGATCATCTCAATAGAGGCAGAAAAAGCATTTAACAAAATTCAACATTGGAACATGGTAAAAACTCTTGACAAATTAGGTATAGAAGGAATATACCTCAACAAAATAAAGGCCGTATATAAGCCCACAGCTAATACCATACTCAACGGTGAAAAGTTGAAAGCTATTCCTCTAAGATCAGGAAAAATGCAAGGGTGTCCACTCTCACCACTCCTATTTAACATAGTACTGGAAGTCTTTGCCAGAGAAATCAGGCAAAAAAAAGAAATAAAAGGCATCAGAATTGGAACAGAAGAAGTAAAATTATCTCTATTTGCAGATGACATGATATTATAAAGAGAAAATCCTAAGACTCAAAAAAAAAATCCTAAGACTCTACCAAAAAACTATTAGATATAATCAATGAATTCAGTAAAGGTGCAGGATACAAAATTAACATACAAAAATCAGTAGCATTTCTATACACTAACAACAAATTATCTGAAAAAGAAATTTTTAAAATGATCCCATTTACAACAGCATCAAAAACAATAAAATACTTAATACTAAACTTAACCAAAAAGGTAGAAAGATCATTATTTTGAAAACTACAAGATATTGATGAGAGAAATCGAAGAAGATACAAATAAATGGAAAGGTTCATGCTCATGGATTGGATTCATGTTCATGTTCATGGATTGTCAATACTACCAAAAGCCATCTATAGATTCAGTGCAATCCCTGTCAAAATTCCAATGGGATTTTTCACATAAGTAGAAAAAACAATCCTAAAATTATATGGAACCACAAAAGGCCCAAAGAATGAAAGTGATCTCGATAAAGAAGAACAAAGCAGGAGGCATCATACTTCCTGATTTCAAGCTATACTATAAAGCTATAGTCATCAGAACAGTATGGTAGTGGCATAAAAACAGACACATAGATCTTTAGAACTAAATCAAGAGCCCAGAAATAAACCCAAGCATATATGGTCGACTAATATTTGAGAAAGGAGCCAAGAATACTCAATGGAGAAAATATAGTCTCTTCAATAAAGAGTGTTGGGAAAATTGGATATTCACATGTAAAAGAATGAAACTAGACCCCTTTCTCACACCACTCACAAAAATTGACTTGAACTGGATTAAAGACTTAAATGCAAACCTGAAACCATGAACACCCATAAGAATACATAGGAATTAAGCTCCTCAACACAGGTGTTGGCAATAATTTTTTGGCTACTACACCTAAAGCACAAGCAACAAAACCAAAAATAAACAAGTGGAACTACAACAAACTAAAAAGCTCTGTACAGCAAAAGAAACAATCAACAAAATAAAACGGCAACCTACAGAATGGGAAAAAATATTTTCAAACTACACATCTGATAAGTGGTTAATATCTAAAATATATAAAGAACACATACAACATAGCAAAAAAAAAAAAAAAAACCCAAACACCTAATAATCCAATTAAAAACTGGGCAAAAGACCTGAGTAGATCATATTTTCAAAGAAGATATATGAATAGTCAACAGATACATGAAAAGATGCTCAACGTCACTAGTTACTAAGAAAATTCAAATCAAAACCCCAATGAAATTGTTAGAATGACCATCATCAAAAAGACAAGGGGGCTTCCCTGGTGGCGCAGTGGTTGAGAGTCCGCCTGCCAATGCAGGGGACACGGGTTCGTGCCCCGGTCCGGGAAGATCCCACATGCTGTGGAGCGGCTGGGCCCGTGAGCCATGGCCGCTGAGCCTGCGCGTCCGGAGCCTGTGCTCCACAACGGGAGAGGCCACAACAGTGAGAGACCCGCATACCACACACACACAAAAAGAAGACAAGGGATAACAAATGCTGATGAAGATATGGAGAAAAGGTAACCCTTTGCACCTCTGGTGGGATTGTAAACTGGTACAGCCACTATAAAACAGTATGGAGGATCCTCAAAAAATTAAAAATAGAATTATTATATGATCCAACAATTCCACTTCTGGGAATATAGCCCCCCAACATGAAAACACTAACTCAAAAAGATATATTTTGTGCTGCGAAGCACCACGTTCACAGCAGCATTATTTACAATAGCCAAGACATGGAAACAACCTAAGTGTTCATTGATGGATGAATGGATAAAGAAGATGTGATACACACACACACACACACACACACACACACACACAGTGGAATATTCTTCAGACGTTAAAAAACAAACAAACAAGGAAATCCTGCCATTTGCGACAACATAGATAGACCCTGAGGGCATTATGCTAAATGAAATAAGTCAGACAGAGAGAGACAAATACTGCATGATCTCACTTATATGAGGAAAAACAAACAAATTCACAAAAGGAGAGAACAGAATTGTGGTTACCAGAGGCGGAACATGAAGGGAGGTGGAATTGGAGGAAAGTAGTCAAAAGTTACAAACTTCCAGTTATAAGATAAATAACTACTACATGACAACTGAATTTAACACTGCTATATGATATACATGAAAGTTATTAAGAGAGTAAATCCTGAATTCTCATTAGAAGGGAAAAATTATTTCTTTGCTTTTTCCTTTTATTGTAGCTATATGAGATGATAGATGCTAACTAAACATATTGTAGTGATCACTTCATAATAAATGTATGTCAAAGCATTATGCTGTACACCTTAAACTTATACAGTGATGTATGTCAATTACATCTCGATAAAACTAGGAAAAATCCCACTGTTACTGACTTAGGATAAGCTCTCCACATTTCTGGGTCTCAAATATTCCCCTATATAATGAGGGTCTTGAGCTATGTGATATTTAAGGGCCCTTCTGGGCCTGATAATCCAGGATACTAGCCAAACTGATTGGAGTTGAAGTCAATTGTGTCTGTGTATAAAGAGAGTCTAAAATAGTTTTTTTTTTTTTTTTTTCGGTATGCGGGCCTCTCACTTTTGTGGCCTCTCCCGTTGTGGAGCACAGGCTCTGGACGCGCAGGCTCAGCGGCCATGGCTCACGGGCCCAGCCGCTCCACGGCATGTGGGATCTTCCCGGACCGGGGCACGAACCCGTGTCCCCTGCATCGGCAGGCGGACTCTCAACCACTGCGCCACCAGGGAAGCCCTAAAATAGTTTTTTTAATGTTTACATGAAGAAATGTGCCTTGTGCATTTTGGGTGAAAATGACAGCAAAGTAGGCATTGTGGGGAGGGAAATCCAATGCTCCTGAAGTCCTAGAGTCCTGGTGCCTGGCAGGGTAAATTCTGACTGCCATGGTTGTGTTTATCCCTTGAGCTGTAATCAGATCAGAGCAAAATGCAAGGTATTATCACATTTCTCAATCCAATTATATGCTTTACAAGTTGGGTTGGTAATTTGTGGCTTTTTTAATTTTGATTTTTAAAAATTTCATCTTGGTTGTTCTCTGGGAAGAAAATGTCTTCTTTGGGAAAAAGTCTGCTTTTAAGGGAGGAAGGATACTGGTGCTATGACAGAGAAAATATGTATTCAATATCTGACATGTCATAGGCATTTGAGTTTCCTTCTTTTCACCTCCCTCTCATCTCTCCACATTCACAGACACTAGCTCAGTGCATGGAACATAGTAAAAGGTCAGGAAATGACTGTGGAGTAAATGAATGAATATGATGGAATCCTTTTCCCAAAATCCTGACCCAGAATAATTTGGGAGCAGATGAAAGATTTACAGAGGATTATGGGACCAAATTAAATAAGTGAATGGGCTGTAAATGATAGTGATAATAACAATAAGACTAACACTGAGAGCTATCATTCACTGAGAGCTTCCCAGGCACCGGTCCCTGTACCAAGGGCGGACAACAACTCTTTGGAGTAGATACCATTATTATCTCCATTTTACAGATTATGAAACTGAGGCTCAGGGAGGTCACATGATCCAGTTAAGGCCCCACAGACTGTACAAAGTTCCAACCCATTTATCTAGCATTTGTAGTTAGGAAAAACTTTGATGCTACAACTCTGTGAGGCAGGTGGAGCTAGACTGGTTGACTTGGGGAATATGGAGGCACTAGTGTTTCAGGGCCTGGCGGTTGGTGTGTGTCTGAATGTGTATCTCCTGGCATCCAGATATTCTGGAGATCATGGAGAAGGCCCAAGGAGTAAGTTAGAAGATTTGTTTATACATTGTCCATGGGCTGTGTCTTCTGCACAGTTCTTTCATGGTGACTAGTTAGTTGGTTGTTTGCAAGATGTCAGCCAGTTCTGTTCTATCAGGTGCAACAAATGAGGGTTTCATTCACTCAGCAGATATTTATTTAAAGCCTCCTTGGCATAAGTGCCAAGTCCTATGCAAAGTGCTAGTGGTTCTGCAGTGAAGACAGGCATGGGGTGTACTCTAAGGAGGGCACAATCTAATGGCAGAGAAATAGGAAAAGAGCCAACATTGAGTGTTGGGGAGTGGGGGAGCATGGATGCAAGGCCCTTAACTAGCCTGAGGTGCTCAGGAAAGGGCTTCCTTGAAAAAGTGTCACTTAACCTGTGATTTGGACTGAATAGTTATCCTGTCCTGTCCAAAATGGGGTGAGGATGAGGAGGGAAGGCAAAGAGAGGGGAGTAGAAGTGATGAAGCAGAAGGAATAGTATGTATAAAGATTAAAGATATAGACTCTGAAAGTACAAAGATTTCAAGGACCTTAAAGTAGTTAATTATGGCTGGAGAGGGAGGCAGAGGCCAGGGCAGGGCTCTGTAAGGGCAAGGTAAGGCTGTTTGACCTTATCCTCAAAGCCAGAAAGACACTAAAGGATGTTAAGCAGGAGGGTGTAGGGGTGATGGTGATGGGGGAGTGGCAAGCAAATTACTAGGTCTGAGTGGTGGGTTAGACAAGACTCTCTGACTGCAATGAGAGTGGAAGGAGAAGGGAAGTTCAGGCAGAGCAACTTCAGTGTAATCATCTGCTTATGAGATGGCAGGTCCTGAATTATAGTAGTGGAAGTAGGAGTAGAGAAGAAGGGATGACCTAAGAGAGATTTAGAGGCTGAAATCATTAATACATGAAAACTGACTGGACATTGGGTCTGAAGAAGAGGAGGCATCAACGATGACAACCATAAAATGGACAACCTGGAAGAAATGGACAAATTCGTAGAAAAGCACAACCTTCCAAGGCTGAACCAGGAAGAAATAGAAAATATAAACAGACCAATCACAAGCACTGAAATTGAAAATGTGATTAAAAATCTTCCAACAAAAAAAGCTCAGGACCAGCTGGTTTCACAGGCGAATTCTATCAAACATTTAAAAAGGAGCAAACACCTATCCTTCTCAAACTCTTCCAAAATATAACAGAAGGAGGAATACTCCCAAACTCATTCCACAAGGCCACCATCACCCTGATACCAAAACCAGACAAAGATGTCACAATAAAAGAAAACTACAGGCCAATATCACAGATGAAAATAGATGCAAAAACCCTCAACAGAATACTAGCAAACAGAATCCAACAGCATATTAAAAGGATCATACACCATGATCAAGTGGGGTTTATCCCAGGAATGCAAGGATTCTTCAATATATGCAAATCAATCAATGCAATACACCATATTAACAAATTGAAGGAGAAAAACCATATGATTATCTCAATAGATGCAGAAAAAGCCTTCGACAAAATTCAACACCGATTTATGATAAAAAGCCTCAGAAAGTAGGCATAGAGGGAACTTACCTCAACATAATAAAGGCCATATATGACAAACGCACAGCCAGCACCGTTCTCAGTGGTGAAAAACTGAAACCATTTCCACTAAGATCAGGAACAAGACAAGGTTGCCCACTCTCACCAATATTACTAAACTTAGTTTTGGAAGTTTTAGCCACAGCAATCAGAGAAGAAAAAGAAATAAAAGGAATCCAAATTGGAGAAGAAGAAGTAAAACTGCCACTGTTTGCAGATGACATGATACTATACATAGAGAATCCCAAAGATGCTACTAGAAAACTACTAGAGCTAATCAGTGAATTTGGTAAAGTAGCAGGATACAAAATTAATGCACAGAAATCTCTTACATTCCAATACACTAATGATGAAAAATCTGAAAGAGAAATTAAGGAAACACACCATTTACCATTGTGAAAAAAAGAATAAAACACCTAGGAATAAACCTACCTAAGGAGACAAAAGACTTGTATGCAGAAAACTATAAGACACTGATGAAAGAAATTAAAGATGATAAAAACAGATGGAGAGACATACCATGTTCTTATATTGGAAGAATCAATATTCTGAAAATGACTATACTACCCAAAGCAATCTACAGATTCAGTGCAATCCCTATCAATCTACCAGTGACATTTTTCACAGAACTAGAACAAAATTTTTCACAATTTGTATGGAAACAAAAAAGATCGTGAATAGCAAAAACAATCTTGAGAAAGAAAAACGGAGCTGGAGGAATCAGGCTCCGTGACTTCAGACTATACTACAAAGCTACAATGATCAAGACAGTATGATACTGGCACAAAAACAGAAATATAGATCAATGGAACCGGATAGAAAGCCCAGAGATAAACCCACACACATATCGTCACCTTATCTTTCATAAAGGAGGCAATAATATTCAATGGAGAATAGACAGTTTCTTCAATAAGTGGTGCTGGGAAAACTGGACAGCTACATGTAAAAGAATGAAATTGGAACACTCCCTAACACCATACATGAAAATAAACTCAAAATGGATTAAAGGCCTAAATGTAAGGCCAGACACTATAAAGTCCATAGAGGAAAACATAGGCAGAGCACACTGTGACATAAATCACAGCAAGATCCCTTTTGACCCACCTCCTAGAGAAATGGGAAAAAACCCAAAAATAAACAAATAGGATCTAGTGAAATTTAAAAGCTTTGCACAGCAAAGGAAACCATAAACAATATGAAAAGACAACCCTCAGAATGGGAGAAAATATTTGCAAATGAAGCAACTGACAAAGGATTAATCTCCAAACTATATAGGCAGCTCATGCAGCTCAATATCAAAAAAACAAACAACCCAATCCAAAAACGGGCAGAAGACCTAAATAGACATTTCTCCAAAGAAGTTATACAGATTGCCAACAAACACATGAAAGGATGCTCAACATCACTAATAATTAGAGAAATGCAAATCAAAACTAAAATGAGGTATCACCTCATACTGGTCAGAATGGCCATTATCAAAAACTCTACAAACAATAAATGCTGGAGAGGGTGTGGAGAAAAGGGAACCCTCTTGCACTGTTGGTGGGAATGTAACTTGATACAGCCATTATGGAGAACAGTATGGAGGTTCCTTGAAAAGCAACATAGAACTACCATAAGACCCAGCAATCTCACTACTGGGCATATACCCTGAGAAAACCATAATTCACAAAGTGTCATGCCCCACAATGTTCATTGCAACACTATTTACAGGACATGGAAGCAACCTAAGTGTCCATCGACAGATGAATGGATAAAGAAGATGTGGCACATATATACAATGGAATATTACTCAGCCATAAAAAGAAATGAAATTGAGATATTTGTAGTGAGGTGGATGGACTTAGAGACTGTCATACGAGTGAAGTAAGTCAGAAAGAGAAAAACAAATACAGTATGGTAACACATATATATGGAATCTAAAAAAAAAAAAGGTTCTGAAGAACCTAGGGGCAGGACAGGAATAAAGGTGCAGATGTAGAGAATGGACTTGAGGACACGGTGAGGGTAAGCTGGGACGAAGTGAGAGAGTGGCATGGACATATATACACTACCAAATGTAAAATAGATAGCTAATGGGAAGCAGCCGCATAGCACAGGGAGATCAGTTCGGTGCTTTGTGTCCACCTAGAGTGGTGGGATAGCGAGGGTGGGAGGGAGACGCATGAGGGAGGAGATATGGGGATATATGTTTATGTATAGCTGAGTCACTTTGTTATACAACAGAAACTAACGCACCATTGTAAAGCAATTATACTCCGATAAAGATGTTAAAAAAAAAAAAGATGACAAGCAGGCAGCCATCTGACTTGAGTGAGTAGAGGATGTAGGTAACATTTCTGGACATGGGAAAGACTGGAGGAGCAGGCTTGAGTGGAAGATGATGAGTTCAGCACTAGACATACGACAATGTAGGTGTCCATGGGGAATGGTTGGTGGAGGTGTCCTGGAGGCAACTGGGTATCACGGTCTTGAGCTCAGGGTTGAGGCTTGGACTCAAGACAGCAATCAGAGATCAAGGCTTCATCAATGTAGCAAAGGTGGTAATGCTGCAAGAAAGAAAGTGGGGCCAGAGAGGATGGTGACATCCCAGATCTCAGGCAAGTCCCTGGGATGGCCACTGAGTGTAGATTATTGGTTTCGTGCAGGAAAGAATTCAAGAGTGAGCCATAGTACAGTGAAAGAAGGTTTATTCAGGCAGATACATGCCCCATAGACTGAGTGCGGGCCATCTCAGAAGGCCACCAGGGTACGGGGTGTCAGTTTTTATAGGGATGTGTAATTTCATAGGCTAATGAGTGGGAGGGGTATTCCAGCTATTTTGGGGAAGGCATGGGGATTTCCAGGAATTGGGACACTCCCCACTTTTTGACCTTTTATTGTTGGCCTTGGAACAGTCATGGCGCCTGTGGGTGTGTCATTTAGCATGCTGATGTGTTACAATGATGCTCAAAGTCTAGTGGAATTCAACTCATCTGCCATCTTGGACCTGGTTGGTTTTAACCAGTTTATGTCATGTCCTCAATGGCTGTATCATTCTTTTAAAGGTAGTGCCCTGCCCTCTTCCTGTCTCGAGACCAGTGGCCTCCCATTTTGGTACTCTATTTACAAACACTTTTGGGGATCCTCCCTGAGCTTAAGAAATTCTTAATTATGGTCCTTCGTCCAGCCTTCGATCTGAGGAAGCTTGCCTACAGCCTCATGTGATTCCATTTCTAAAGGTAGCTGGACAATTTTTGACCCAATTTTTTGTCCATTCCATTCCTAATCCTGTAGGCACCCTCGGCTTGAATTTTTTTAGACACACAGATTGGAGGCATTCATGGCATTACAGTGTTTGGATTTGTCCATTCAAAGGCAAAGAGATACTGGGAGTCTGGATGCAGTGGAATGCAGAAGAAAGCACTAGCACTGTGAACCAGTTTAACAGCCCATAATTTAGAAACTTAGATGGGGTGGAATGGAGACCTCCTCTGGCATGGGACTAGGTAGACTCCTTTGGCCAAGAGCAATTGTTTTTCTTGGTGGGTGTCTTCTCTGTGAGGGTTTCCAGCTTGGACTATTGTCTGGAATTTAGTGAGCAAGTCCCTTCCAACAAGGGCACAGGGCAGTCAGCCATGAGTAGAAACTGATGTACAAAAGTAAAATTTTCTGGCAAGCAGTGGAGGGGAGGGATGAATAGCTTGGTTTGGGGCTTTCCATCAATCTCCATTATCATACAGAATTGGGAGGACAAGGGTCCAGGGAAGTCAGTCAGCACAGAGTAGGCAGCCCCCACATCTAATAAGAAAATAACTTTCCTACCTGCCATGTCAAGGGTTACCCAAGACTCCTCTGGAGAAATGACCAGGTGTCCTTGGGGAGCCAGGGAGGGTCCCAGGCCCCAACAGTCTTAGGTCCTCTCATTGGTTTGGGGGCTCAGAGTCCCCATCGGGACTGGGGGTGGTTCCACTTCTGGTGGCCCTCTTGTTTGCACGTCAGGCAGCATCCCAGTGGACTTTTCCCATACAGGGAGCATTTGTCCTTCCAGTGGCCCTCTTGGCCACACTTAAAACAGATCCTTTCTTGGCGAGACAGTGGCCCTGATCCAGGCTTCCTGGATCCTGTCACCGTCATGGGCTTCTGTAAGGGAGGGTAACTCTGAGGTGGTGCAGGGGTTAGGGCTGCCGCCAATAACTGTGCTTTTCGCTGTTGTCCCTGAATCCTTTTTACCTCTTCAACCTTATCTCTATTGTTGAATACTCCAAAGGCCAAATCTGTGGGCTGATTCAGGGGTGTTTGGGGTCCCATAGCTGCCCAGATGTGGCGTTAGGGGTAAACAGGCCAGAAGACTGTCCCTCCTCAGAATTGGTGGGGGGGGCTGGGTAGGAGTTCCCAGTTGTGGACCTCGGGGAGGTGGTCTCATAAGGGGATCACCTAAAACATCAGGCTCCCGTGGGGGAAGAAGGCACTTTGAAGGGATGTGAGCCAGGCACACCCGGCAGGAGTTCTTTAGACCTGGATCTTAGAATAGGGTCATGAACATTTGAACATATGGGACTCCCATCCCATCTACCTTTCCTTTTGCAAAATAGATCCAGCTGCAAGATGGTATTGTCATTCAGTGACCCATTTTCCAGACAGATCTCTTGGTCCCCTAGTTTGTACTGGGGCCATGCAGTATTGCAAAAGAAAATTAATTTCTTTTTTCTTAAACCATCCTGTGTCTAAATTTTCCCCAATTAGCTAATATGCATCCTAGCAGGGAGTCCTTCAGGATGCTTGTAGTTGCCCCTATTTTTTTTTTATTAGATGTCTTGACAAGATGGGGGTGTGATGGATCCTGGCCAAGATGGTAGTTATTTGTCCCAGTGTCAACAGTGGGGTCCCTGTGGGCACCTGAAATCTGCCTGGTCAGTGAACCTGAGAAAGCCCCTTGGATTCAAGGAAAGTAACAAGAGCCAGTGGGAGAAAAAGCAACCAGAATCCCAGGGCCTAAATCCTTCAGAGAGGGAGGGAGGAGACCTAGGCCCTAAGATAACTAAATGGGTTACTGTTATCACTGAAACAAATGAAAAAGAAACAAAGCCGAAGGGTAGGGCTGGAAGCAGTGATAGCAACACAAGGACAAAACTCCCCTCCAAGGCCAAAACTCCCCTCCGGATATGGTCCTTGTGATGTTGAGGAGGGCCACCTCTCCAGAGAAGTAGAAGAGGCAACACCCAACCTGTTGGCAAAGCCAGCAACAGACAGTCCAAGAAGGAAGATATAAGAGAAATCCAGGACAGTAGGGAAGGTACACAGCCACGACGCTTCCCAAGAAAGATTTGTAAGCCCTCTGAGAAAGGTGCTCGTCCACTACCTTCGCTCAGGGCTTGATAAAGCCCGAAAAAAAGGTAAGAAGGCTGAGTGGGACTAGGAAGGTGCACAGATGCGCTTCCTAGGGGGGAAGGGACTGCAACCCTTTTGAGGGAAGTGCTCTCCCACAACATCTGCTTGGGGGTGCAGTGAGGCAGTAAGCCCCAAGAGCACTCGGGGAGGGCCGGGTCTCAAATCTAGAGGAGGACTCACAGAGTCCCCCAATTTGGGCCCTCTCACAGTTCTGGTGTCCTGGAACCAGACTGGGACAAAGAACGAGTGGCGGGGGGATTGGGCTCGAGGAGCCACAGAGGGGAAACTCACCCAACTAAGTTGTCAATTACTTGCTGTGCAGTCTTAATTTGGATGTCCGGTGGCTGTCTAGGTGGATCTTCTAGAATCCAAAGAGATAGACCGATAGGAGAGTGAGAAAGGTCAAGGGGAGAAAAGCCTTGGCCTCTGTGGGCTCCTTCACAGCCAGAGTACTGGTCTCTGCCAGATCCTGCAGGCGGTGTCAGCCATGACCTAAGGGACTACTTGAATCTCCATGGCTCAGGAAAAGTTCCAGCCACCCTCCAGAGGGGAGCCATAGCCCAGTAGGAGGATCGAGATTATGCCCTTTGAGGTCCCACATTGGGCACCAGAAAAGATGCTTCAGGAAAGAAAGTGGGGTCACAGAGGATGGTCACATCCCAGGTCTCAGGCAAGCCCTTGGGATACTGCTGAGTGTGGGTTCTTGGCTTCATGCAGGAAAGAATTCAAGAGTGAGCCATAGTACAGTGAAAGAAGGTTTATTCAGGGAGATACATACTCCACAGACAGAGTGTGGGCCACCTCTGAAGGTGAGAAGCCCCAGGGTACAGGGTTGTCAGTTTTATAGGAGTGGGTAATTTCATAGGCTGAGTGGGAGGATTATTCCAACTATTTTCGGGAAGGGGGCAGGTTTCCAGGAATTGGGTCACTGCCCACTTTTTGACCTTTATCATCCACCTTGGAACAGTCATGGCACCTGTGGGTGTGTCATTTAGCATGCTAATGTACAACAGTGAGTGTATACTGTTGCTGAAAGTCTAGTGGAAGTCAACTCATCCTTCATCTTGGACCTAGTTGGTTCTAACCAGTTTATGTCGTGTCCTCAATGACTATATCATTCTTTTAAAGGTTGTGCCCTGCCCCCTTCCCGTGTCAGTAACTGAAGCCTTAGGATCTCCTGCAGTCCCCCACCCCTGCCTCACACCCCCAGCCATGTGAGGGCATACAGAGTAAGAAGGGAATGTGGTCCAGACAGAGCCCAAAGAGGAGCAGTAACACATAAGGGGAAGGAGCCCCTAAGACCAGCAGCCAGCAAAGGGGACTGAGAATGGGCAGCTAGACAAGTACAAGAGAGGCCAGGAAGAAGTGGTGCTATGGACAGAAGCAGAGGGAGGGAAAAGGGTGTTTCCAGAAGGATGGAGGGGTGGGAATGTTCATTGCTGTCATTTGCTGCTGCTGGTTTCAGAAAGGACAGGACTGAAAAATCTCCTTTGGATTTATGGACAAAGAGGTCTTTGTTGAAGTTTGTAAGAGCACTTTCTGTGGGGTTATAGGAGCAGTGGCCAAATTGCAATGGATTGATAAGTAAGGGAGGAGGGAAGAAAGATAATAAATGTGAAGGTCTCCTTCAAGAACTTTTGGTTACAAGAAAAGCTGGAGGGGATGTAGAATTGATAAAGGTTGTGATGAGTTAGTTATATTTTTATGTGGGAGAATCTTAAATATACTTTTAGGCTGAGGAGAAGGAAACAATGGACAAAGAAAGGAGGAGGAGAAGGGAGAGAGGGAGGGAAAGAATGAGGCCCAAGGATTGGGGGTAGGGTGTGGCACTGGGCACAGAGGAAAAGAGGCAAGTATGGCTGTCATTCAGGAACATGAGAGTTTGGGGCTCCAGAATCCCTCCTGTGGCAGGCAGAATAATGGGCCCTCACAGATGTCTACACCTTCTTCAACCAGAACCTGTAGATATATTATCTTACATGGTAAAAGGGAATTAAGGTTCTAGTTTGCTGACCTTCAAATAGGGAGATGACCCTGGATTATCTGGGTAAGCCCAATGTAATCACAAGTGCCCTTATAAGTGGAAAAGGGAGGCCAAAGAGAAAACCAGAGATATGGCAGCCTGAGAAGGACTTAGCTCAACATTGCTGGCTTTGAAGATGGAAGAAGGGGGCCAGGAGGCAAGGAATACAGGAAGACTATAGGACAAAGAAACAGATTCTCTCCTAGAGCCTCCAGAAGGAACACAGCCTGGTAAGACTCATTTTGAACTACTGACCTCCAGAACTGTAAGATCATATATGTGTGTTATGTCCCTAAGTTTATGATAATTTGTTATAGTAGCCATAGGGAACCAATACATCTCCCCCCATGTTTATTTCCTTCCAGGGTTCTAGACACTCAGAAATAATCAAGGCTCACCAGTTGAATGTGAGTATGGATTTATTAATTTGGGCAAACATTTTAAACTCCCAGAATACAGGCTCCTGTTCAAGTTCTGTTGGAAAAATCTGGCTTGGGCTAGCAAGAAATCCATTCTGCAAATATTTATTACACACAAAGTACTATACTAGGTGCTAGGATTACAACAGACAACAAAATAGACAAGGCTGAACAGTACCAGAATAGAGGGAGATTTCTAGTAACATGGATCAAGAATGGGGTAACTGTAGCACAAGTGTTCAATCTTTAGCATTGCATCTTTAGAAAAGTCTTGTCCTAGTTCACTGATTTTGTTAGCTATGTTGCTGTCCCCATAGGTGAGCAAAGAACACCTTTAAGTCAGAATAGGAAAGGATTGGATTGCCTGGGCTTTTCTCCAAGTGCTTAGTGAAGGACATGTGTGGGTAGGGAGAAGCTGTACAAGTTGGAGCTTTGACAGGTGTCAGGGCAAAAGAGCAAGGGACCAAAAGCATTTGGGATAGACGTAAAAGCCATAGAGGTGGCAATGGAGCTAGAGGGCAGTGATGCCAGGAAGGCAATGCCACACTGGGAGAAAGTATAGCTACTGATGATCTGAATATCTGAGGATGTGCCTGATCCCTGTGGATGTTGTAGCCCTGTTCTAGCTCTCCTGCCCACCATGCTATGACTGCTTTAGCACTGATAATAGTGTGTTGTCAGTGTTGGTTACCTGGCTGTCTCCCACAGGATTGTGAACTCTTTGAGGGGAGGGACTGTTTATGTCTTTACTTCCCAGGTGCATGCAAGTGCAAAGCATAGAACAGTCACTGTTTCTCTGCCTCTGGGAGGAGTGGAGCAGAGAGACAGAGACTACAAGCCACAGTGTAAGAGATAGATATCCCTGAAAGGGAGTCAAGGAGGGAAAAAGGAAAGGAGGAAAGAGTCATCCTTTTTACCTTTTTCTCTGTTGCTGCCAGCCTGCCAAACCTCCTCCTCCATTATTGACCTTTTCATTCTCCCCACCCACCTCCTTGAGGGATTGATTGACAACTATTAATAAATGAAACTCACTTGAAAGATGTCTTCAGCAAGCAGCCAGGGAGGGAAATTCCAGGAACTAAGGGATGCAGGAGCATGGACATCTGCATTTAAGGTCCTGTCTGTGAGCCTTTGGGGCAGCCCCTGAACTCTGGCTTCTGGAAAGGATGCTCACTTCTAAGGGACTTACTTAGGGCCTCAGATTCCCACTTTACAGGAGACCCAGAGACCAAGTAGAGACAGGCCTGCACAGCAGTGTCTCAGCAGGGACTCCCTGAAATCTTGGTATAGGAAGAACCCTGAGTTTGGCACATTGTATCAAGCAGAAAAGTGAAGCACATCTTTCCACATCAGAGAAAGGGATTCCCAGGAAAGACAGAACTGGTTCTGGTTCTTTCCCACCTCTTCTGCCATAGGTACCATCCTTCATCCACAGCCTCATCACCCTAGTTCCCAGGAAAACATTAAATTGAAGCCAATAACTGTTTCATTTAATGACATCTGCTCAATTTATTACAGTTATTCAGATCTGAACATTTTTAATAGTATAGCCTTCCTCTGATATAAACACAATTTTTACGCAGAATGAATATTTAAATTGTTTCTTTTAGGATGTGTAAACCAGCAAATCAGAGCAAACCTACTATATTAATGATTCTTTTCTCATCAGCCACTGTGGATCTCACACTTCACAGGTAGCAGAAGTTTCACTTTTTTCCCAGGGTTTCAAGTTAGGAAGAGTGTATTCAGAACCAGGGGTAAAGGATGTAATGTGAAATCAAGAAAGAAGAGTGGTGCAGTCTCCTCCAGGAGTTATGTGGAAACATCTTCATCTTGTAATAATGCCCCCAGTCATTGGTATATCAGGAGTTTAGCGCTCCCTCCCAGGCTGCCCCCTGAAGCCATATTTCAAGCGGATTTCATTTAGTTGTCAATCATCCGAGGAAATGGAGGAAATCAAAATGGAGGAGGAGGCTTAGGGGCTGGCAGCAGCAAAGAAAAAGAAAAAGCAGGGCTTCCCCGGTGGCACAGTGGTTGAGAGTCTGCCTGCCGATGCAGGGCACATAGGTTGGTGCCCCGGTCTGGGAAGATCCCACATGCCGCGGAGCGGCTGGGCCCGTGAGCCATGGCCGCTGAGCCTGCGCGTCTGGAGCCTGTGCTCCGCAACCGGAGAGGCCATAACGGTGAGAGGCCTGCGTACCGCAAAGAAAAAAAAAAAGATAAAGGAGGAGAGGATGTTCCTTTCTTCCCTTTCCCCTTTCAAGGATGTCTAGATTTATCTCTTTTCTTCTTTTCACAATGCTGGAAGCTCAAGATAAAACTTAAGCTGCATTTCTCAAATTGTGGTTGATTGTCTCTTGTGCCCCTCCTCCCTGACTCTGTGAGATCAACAGGGGGAAAGAATATTCTACAGATAGGAAACAACATGTGCAATGTCCCAGAGGTTCGAAAGAGCAAGTAGCTGTTGAGGAACCGTTAATAGTTAAGTGTAGCTCAAAAGGAGAGTACTGGTGGGTGCAGAGGGCAGAGAACAGAGTGTAGGGGCACATGATGAAGATGTAGGTATAGAGATAAGTAGAAGTCAGTTGTGCAGAATTGTATAGGCCAGCATGAGGAATTTGAACTTTATCTGAAGATCAATGGGGACCCATTGAAGGATGTTAAGTAATAGAATAGCATGGTCAGGTGAGATTTAGTAAGATCTTTTTGACTCCTGCTGGTAGACATGAATGGTGAGGAATAAGACTGGTAGCAGTCTTTACACAGCATTGTGGGGCCTCCTGTTCTGAGCAGGCCTTTGACACACCCTAAATCTTTGCTGCAGCATACCTGGGCACTCCAAATTTGGAACATAAAGATCACATTTCATAGTAGGAAAGCCTTCTGTTTATTGACTTCCTATTATTCTGATGTCACTTCGTGTAAGGGTTATAGACATAAATAATTGCAACAGAACTTTCAAGAGTAAATGTTATTGCTGTGGATTGAAAACAAAACAAAAATAATTCCATTACTGGGTGGAAATGATAATATTAGGCTATGTAATTTTTCTTTTATGGTAACTGCAGAATGAAAAGATAATAAATACAATATTAAAGGTGGACATAAGGATTGGGCAGAGCAAAAACTTAGTCATCATCGTGAAAACCTCACTTCCCACTCAAACTGCCTTTGCCTACACACAGACTGAAAGCAAATGTCTGAAGTCAGTGCACCTTATACTGTAATGTGCTTGCAAATCCCCCAGGGATGTTAGTAAAATGTAAGTAAGTAAAATGTTAGTAAGATTTTGACTCAGAGGGTCTGGGGCAGGCCTGAGATGTTACATTTCCAAAAATTTCCCAACAGATACTGCAGATGCTGGTCCCTGGCCACAGCTGGAATAGCAGAGACTGAGCAAGTCTCAAGCCAAGCCTTAAATGGGCCAGGCCAGGGCAGCTGCCTAGTTCCTGAGAGGAAATGCTCAGGTGGGAGTGCCATCCCTGGGTGCCAGGTAAAAAATGATCATTATAATGATCACAGTTCTAGGCTCAGTGTTGGGATTCTAGCGGCCCGATCTATAGTACCTAGATCTCTTCCCTTATGGAGTTCTGGACTGGAGAGCTAGATGCCTGAGTCAGGCAGGAGGAGAAGGAAATGATAGCTCCATTATTGGTAAAGTCTGAATGAGAGACTTTGGCTTAGTGAGCAGTCACCATGGGCTTGCCAACCCTTCATCCCAGCTCTGCAGATGAGACCACCCAGGCATTAGCACAGCTGGTCAATCCCCTGCCTTCTCCTGAGGGTCAGGCCCCTTTCTGCTTGGCAGAGAGCAGATCATAAAAGCTTCACTGTGTCCTGAATGTGGGCTGGCTCCTAAAACAGAGTGGGAGGAGGGGGCTGCTCAGGAGGAAGGAAACAATATTTTAAAGTTCTTTTCCATGTTTATCTTCTTCCCCCACTGCACACACTCACATACCCACACATTAACTAAACAGCAAGCTTTCTCAGGGCAGGGATTTAATCTGCATTGTTCACCATAGTAGGTACTGCTAGAATATTGCCCAATGCCTAGTAAATGCTGAAAAATATTTGGTGAATGAATGAACTCTCAGACAACTCTGTAAGGTAGATATTATTTTATCCTCATCTTTCCAATGAGGAAACAGAGGCACAGAGTGGTGAAACAATACGCACAAACAACCTGCCTTCTTTCAGCCAATGAAACATTAAATTACATTGCCCTTTTCTCATAGCTTTCCAACTGCCACTGCCTGGAAATGTCCATTCAATCAATAATACCCAGCAGGCATTTTTCCCTTCCTCCTTTCTAACAGAACCCTAGATTTTGTTTGAGTCTGTTCCTTCCACATTGCTCATACTATGCATTGGGTTATCCTGACCCTTTTAGCACCTGAGACACATTTGATTGGTTCGAGATAATCCATCCTCCTTTGCCCTTAATTAGTTCAGAAATGGGAATGAGAAATGAAAAATTGGCTAAGGGATTCTGGGAGAGTTTTAGTTCATTCTTTTGACAGAATTTCCACCAGTGATGCTTTCCCTCCTTCTGAAAGCAAGAGAAAAAGCAAGTAATGCCAGTTCTGTCCCATAACCCAAGAGGGATAGCAATAGGATAGAGTCTGTGGACAGCAGAGTGGAAAGAACTTGAGTTCCTGATGATATTAGTAAGCCACTGGATCAACCTGCCCTAAAGCCCACCCTACCTCTGCATTATATGATGCAATCAACTTCCTTTTGGTTTGAACTAACTTGATTTGATTTTTTCTTTTATTTGAATCCAAATGTATAGTAAATGATACATAACAACCTTATCTCTGCTCCCACCTAAAGGAAGAGGTTGAAAGAGAGATAGAATATTAAATACATTCATCAGACTCTGACTCATTCATGTCCCTCCACCCCTTGGCTTCCTCTCCTGTGTTTTGGTCATCCAGAGTTATAGGGTGATGAAAACATTCCCCCTTAGACTTCTTGAAGAACACTGTAGTCATTGAAAGTATATCTGTATGGAGGAAAGGATGGTCAAAATATCTCGAGCTTTACATGTTCATCAGCCACCTATTAAACTAAATGTTTAGGGAACTTCACTTTAAAGATATCTTACTGATAACTTATGTTTACCTCCCCTCCCTCCCAAAATCCCATTGAAGGTGTGAGAGAAGTGTAAATTTAAGAATAATCCCATACTGCCATTAGAAGGCCTTGAAGAATGCTATCAATAGTCTACAACAAGGAGCAAATTTTGGAAGCTAGAATTCAAATGGGATAAAATTAATGGTGGATCTTAACAGAACTGAGTAAACTAAAGCTCTGTGTAGGTGTGAAAGAGACCTCTGAACTCAGGAAGACCTAATGGTTAGAGGCAACTATAGGTGAGAGTGGAAAAAAGCCATAGAGGGAATATTCAAAGTAGTTAAGAGTAGGGGAGCAGCTTCAGTGATAATTTCTTAAAGCAGCTGATTGATTGTGTAATTTTCTTCAAAGTATGAGTCTATTCTGGGAGAGTTCCACAGGTATCTTCAAGGTGTACAAGGGATATAGAGCTCCTGAAATGCTTGTCCCCAACCCCAACATAGTCAGGTGCATAGGGAACAGGAAATTTTACTTATTCTGTGGTAATACACACATCTATTAGTATTGATCAATCAGTGATTCTCTACCTTGGCTGTATATTGTAATCACTTGGATAGCTTTAAATACTGACACTGAACAGTGTTTACCTTTTGAAGAGTATTAAGTGGGAGGGGCAAGGAGTTTTTCTGGAGTGCTAGAAATGGCCTATATCAGGGGTCAGAAATGCTCATTCCTTTACATATTGTCCATCACTTCTTTTGTACTACAAGAGTTCAGTAGTTGTGACAGACAGTGGCTGGACCATAAAACCAAAAACATTTGGCCCTTTACAGAAAAAGTTTGCCAACCTTTGGTCTATGTCATTTTTTAAAAATATATTTATTTATTTATTTAGGCTGCGCTGGGTCTTAGTTGCGGCACGTGGGATCTTTAGTTGTGGCATGAGGACTTCTTAGTTGCAGCATGAAGACTTCTTAGTTGTGGCATGTGGACTTCTTAGTTGTGACGTGCATGCAGGATCTAGCTCCCCGACCAGGTATTGAACCCAGGCCCCCTGCATTGGGAGCACAGCGTCTTACCCACTGGACCACCAGGGAAGTCCTGGTCTATGTTTTTATCTGATTCACAATGTGTTGTATATATATGTGTATAAGACTCAGATAAAGATCTATTGAGCAGTACACTTACAATTTTTGTACTATACTGTGGGTAAATTAAACCCCTAAAAAGAAATAAATAAAAAGAGGAAATTCAAGTGCTGGGGTACCACCTCTAGATAGTCTTATTTAATTGGTCTATGTTATGGTATCAGGGTTTTTAAAAGCTCCTAAGGCAATTCTAATAAGCAAACAAGATTGAGAACAACAGAGTTAGATCCTCATTTACATGAACAGACAAACAAGGATCACCAAACCCTTAAGGAAAACCAACCACATGAATGAAAGACACCAAGTACACATATTAAAAAAACAACCCTGAAGAAACAGTTAATAAAGAAAACATATAAAACTTAGAAATAGATGTCATTATTATTCTATAAAATATAAGAGGGTAGAAATCTACTAAGAGCAGTCAGCTCTGCAAAGGAATTAATCAGATAAACTACTTATTTTGAACAATCATTATTGTAAAATCTCTCAGTCAAATGATTAAACAGCAGAAAGATAATACATGTGTTGCAAATTAGTGAACTGGAAGATTAATTGGTGGCATTCTCCCCAGATATGGTGCCAAAGAAAAGGATAGGAAAATTATGGGAGAGAAGTTAGGAGACTTAGAGGACAGATCTAGAAGAGTAAATGTCTAGACAATAGGAGTACCAGAAGTAAGTAACAAAGAGAATGAAATAATAGTGAACCAAATAATAGTGAACTAAAATGTCCCTGTATTAGTGAAAAACTTGAGTCTTAAGATTGAAAGTGTTCACCTAATTAGTGCTGATCTGAGGGAAATTTATCTATTTGAGGAGGGAAATGGGAAAGTTATAGTTAACAAAATTAGAATGTGTTGGGACTTCCCTGGTGGTGCAGTGGTTAAGAATCCGCCTGCCAATGCAGGGGACACAGGTTCGAGACCTGGTCCGGGAAGATCCCACATGCCGCGGAACAACTAGGCCCATGTGCCACAACTACTGAGCCTGTGCTCTAGTGCCTGTGAGCCACAACTACTGAGCCCGTGTGTCACAACTACTGAGCCCACGTGCCTGGAGCCCATGTTCTGCAACAAGAGAAGCCACTGCAATGAGAAGCCTGTGCACCGCAACGAAGAGTAGCTCCCACTCGCCACGACTAGAGAAAGCCCGCGTGCACCAATGAAGACCCAATGCAGCCAAAAATAAATAAATTTATTTTTAAAATACTATAGAATGTGTTATATTGGTAGATCAAGAGAGAAACAGATAAGTTACTAAGCAGGCTATAATGTGTCCTTATTCCAGTGACCAAGACAAGCCAAGAACATAATTGGAGTTCAACTTGAGTGTCCAAGCAAAATTTAACTATACAAGTATGACTACCAGGTGCTCCAATTTTAGGCTCCTTTATGTAAATTATATAGCACTGAGAAGAGCCATATATAAGTAAAATAACCAGTAATTAGGGGGAAAAAACACATGATCTATCTAGCTTCCAGTTAAAGGAAGGCCAAGGCAAGAAGTTTGGAGGGAATTGTGCAGTGGAGAGAGGTAAGATCACATGGATATATTCTTGGGCTAAATAAAAAGGATTTACTGGGCCTGTCTGGGCCTGTAGAGAAAATAGCTCATGTTTCTGCACAGTTAGGGCTTGCTGAGCAAATCTTACTGAAACTTGGGACCTGGGATAAAAGGGCAAGCCTTGGAAGGTAATTTACAATTGTGTAGTAAGAGAACTCCAGACAGATTTATCACTCAAAGTATGTGTTACATTTCATTCCTAGATTGTAAAGCTGGAGACAATGGTCTGATCTGTCCCCTAGAAAGATTTATTTACATTCTAAAAGGTTAGAGTAAGGCTACCAGGTCCTTCCCAAGGAGCAAAGATTTTTTTCTCTCCTTTCAACAGGGACAGCCCCCCCCCGCTACCCCGCCTTCTATATAAATGCCCAGAATCACTTCTTCTGCTTTCCTTGTCCACAATATAAATTGTTTGTGTAGGGTGACATCTAACTCTCATCTTGTCATCCAAAGCATAAGAAATTAGGGCACAGGAGAACTACAAAATTGTTATTTTCTTGAAAGTAAATAATGATTAATCTACTCTGTTCCAGAAATCTCATGTGTATTCAGGATAATATTAATAAATAGGAATATTAAAAACAGGCTGCAAACTCTGGACCTTTTTTTTTTAACCTCTCATTAACATGGTTACAGTAAGTATAAGTAGATCAGATGTTTGTGCATCCATATTATGTCATGTTTTCTACCAGTTGCTTTGCTACACATGAGGAAATCCCAGAGACAGAAGATGGGAGATATCATTTTCCTCATAGCTTTTGTGGATTGCCTTAGATTAAAAAAAAAAACAAAAAAAAACGACTGTGGCACCTTGCTGCCTTGATTTACCCAAATGGCAAAGGACAGCTGAAAAGGTGAAGAGTATTAAAGAGAAGACAAAAGACCAAATTGCATTAGCCAGACTAGGCTCTATTATGCCGTGGGAGTAAACTACCTTAAACCACAGAGCTTAACTCAACAGAGGTTTATTTCCTTCTCAACTGTGTCCACTGCAGGTCAACACAGGGATCCTGTTTATTATAATCGGGAACCCTAGCTGACTTCATCACAATACCTACTTCCATGAGCACACAGCAGGGTAAAAGAATGTGGGAAATTGCACATGGACAATTTAAACTTGTCTTTGAGTAAAACATATAACTTTGGTTCACATTTTTCAGGTAAAGCAAATCACAGTGGCCTCATCTAACTTCAACGGGTGGGGAAAAGCAGTCCTACCATGTGCTTGAGAAGAGAACAGAAACACTCAGTAGATACCACTAGTCACTACCTCAGTCTTCCTTTCTTGTCACCAAATATTTTGTCAACTCTTTTTTCTTCATGCAGAACACATTTACCCCTCCCCATGGGAGGAATCGAGAAGTCTCATTCAATCACTTTTTTACTCTCAAAATCTAGGATCTTTGAATAGTGTTTGGAAGTTTCTTTATCTGTTCTGGAAGACTATGAACTAAAAAGAAAAGTTATCTGCCCCTTCATATCCAATATTCAGGCAAAAACAACCACAATAACAATCCCTTCTGGAGAGAAGATTAAGAATTACAACATAGTCACTGGCTAACAGCAACTCTTAAATTCTACTAATACTCAGAAGGAGTTCCCTGCCTAGGGAGAGAGAATGTTCTTTGGTAAGCCCTGATTCTGCTCCCTGGGAAGGGGGATTCCTGGTCAGTTTTTCCCTATGGACCTTGTCTCTGACCTCAGAGGGTGTCTTTCTTTTCTGTCACCCTCCTTAACCACATTTGGATTGAGCATCAGAAAATATTTACTCCTTGGGGGCTGAAAAACTCACAACCTACTTCCTCTTTATAGTAAATATGGAACCCAAGGGTCATTTTAAGTTTCAAACAGTCACAGTAATTTTGTCCAGGCTTCTTACCTATTTAGTTTGACTCAGATCCAAATATCAATAACCATACCCACAATTCATTACTAAACACACTTTGCATATTTACTATATTTATTTGCTTTCTCAGACTCATGTTTCTCACAACTTAACTATGAGTACCTTGAGCCTATCAGGCTTTTATGGGAGAACTGGACCCTAAGTTTATTTTCCCTGAACCATTCTCTCCAATACAAAATATTTACTTGTGGTAACAGCCCTAATTTATCTTTCCTTTGAGACGATGCAGTCCATTCAGAGATTTTTACACTGGTCAAATAAGCATGCCCTTGATTTAATCCTGCTCTAAGGCTGTTTTAAGAAGCTATTGCCAACAAAAAAACTCCTTTGTTTTATCTTTTACTCATTGAGGCTAACTTGCAATTGTCTCTTCCAATTTTACAAGTCCTCACATTTGTGAACTCTTACCTTTTGTCACTGCTTGCAAACCAGCCAATTCTTTTCTGACCTTGGCACTTTTAATAACTTGTCAAATGTGGTCAACAGTGACTAACACACAGTGCCAACATTCTCTATTCCAATCTCTTCTCCTAGAGCTAAACATTCATTAGGTAAATTATCTGCCTTACAAATTAATACAGGCGAAAGTTTCAGTAAATATTTCACCATTACAAAACATGGATCACCATTCTTCCAACCCCTGATAACAGTTTATTTGGTATCCCTCATCTGGTACCTCAGCCAATGCTATTATTATTAATTTTATTGGTTTTTTGTTATGGCAATACCCTCCTGTTTCAGTCTGGATAGACTAGATTATGCTGTTATAATAAACAACCTAAAAATATCAGTGGCTTGAAACATTAAAATATTTCTTTTTCATACTGTCTGTTCAATGTCGACAGCAGGAGGGCTTTGCTCATTGTAGTTACTCAGAGTCTAGACTTACAGAGGCTTTAGATAAATGTGGGTTTTCACAGTCACTACTGCAGAGGAAAGAAAATGTTGCAAATTGTGTACTGCTATTAAAACTTTCATGGAAGGGAGATGTCATGTCTTTTCTAATCTTATTAGCTAACATTGGGTTGGCCCAAAAGTTCTTTCGGGTTTTTCTGTAAGATATTCTGGAAAAACCTGAACGAACTTTTTGGTCAGCCCAATCCATGTCACAAAGCCACACGTAACGTCAAGGGGTGTGGGAAGTACAATGTGCCCAGAAGAAGAAACAGAAACATTTGAAAAACAACACTAATGACTTATCACAAGAAACCTAGACATATCCCAGATCATTTTTTGAATTCTGTAGATAAAGGGAAACACTGAAATTTTCTACAGAGAAAGAGGTTACCTACAAAAAAAGGTGAATCTGACTTGTATCAGACCTCTCATCTGCAATGCAGGATGTTAGAAACAGTGGAAAAATGTATATACAATGCTGAAGGAAAAGGATTTTAAACTAGAATTCCCTAGCCAGGAAAATTATCAATTAAGTATCATGGCAAAATAAAGGCCTTCTGAGCCACACAAAGACTCAGAAAACTAACAAAACATGCCATATAGCTGAAATAATTATTCTGAGATATACCTGGGCAAAAGGAAAACAGAATCCAAGCAAAAATAAGGCAAAATATAGGAAACAGTGGTGAATAAAAAATAAAACTTGCAGTTTACAATATATAGCTATTGATAATAAGGCTACAAAATTAACACAAAATTTTTTTTTTTGCGGTATGCCGGCCTTCCACTGTTGTGTCCTCTCCCGCTGCAGAGCACAGACTCCAGACACGCAGGCCCAGCGGCCATGGCTCACGGGTCCAGCCGCTCCACGGCATGTGGGATCTTCCTACACGAGGGCACGAACCCATGTCCCCTGCATCGGTAGGCAGACTCTCAACCACTGCGCCACAGGGAAGCCCAAAATTAACATAATTTTTAATGTAATGGCTTATAAAATAGCAGTGATGTACTATTGAAAATAATGATTTGAAATAAAAATTCAGTTGATATCAATAAAACCTGTATACTGTGGTAGGGGCAGAAAATAAAAGCTTACTGAAAGTCTTGTTTGGGAGAGAAACTAAATTTTGATTAATATTCTTTGTTGACAGGAGGTTGTAAGTTTAAATATATTTGCTAGAAATTTGAAGGCAACAACTTGCAGAATGGAAAAAAATATTAGAGCTTACAAAAGAGTAGATTATGGTAGAGGGGAGAAATAAAATGCTATCCATCTAGCAAAAATGAGAAGACAAGAAAATGGAGAAAGAAATTATGAGGAAACCAAGATAAACATAAAAATTAAAACCAAGTAACAAAAACTACATCATGGGTGTTCCATTTCTTGTACTGGCAACATGAAGAGCTCCATGGATCCACTCCCAGTGAAATTCATAGCCATTATTATTATTATTATTTTTTTTTTTTTGCGGTACGCAGGCCTCTCACTGTTGTGGACTCTCCTGTTGCGGAGCACAGGCTCCGGATGCGTAGGCTCAGCGGCCATGGCTCACGGGCCCAGCCACTCTGCGGCATGTGGGATCCTCCCGGATCGGGACACGAACCTGTGTCCTCCGCATCGGCAGGCGGACTCTCAACCACTGTGCCACCAGGGAAGCCCCATAGCCATTATTTTTTAAACAACCGTATAAAGTATCTGGAAATAGTCCTAAGGGAATATGCAAATTAAGAAACACTTTTTCAAAAAAGTTTACTGACACTTGGTAAGAACAGTCTATGGTATTAGAACCATGACCCACTTCCTTCCTCCACCCTCCCAGCACAGTGTTAAGGAAACTCCACTCCAGGTGCATGCAGCCAAGAACATAGAGTTCCCTTTCCTTCCAGTTCCCAGTCAAGGGCTTTGGGTATCTTCCTGGGAAGGATGGGAATCAGCATTTCTCATCCCATCCCAAGCTACCTGTTTCAGAGTCTAAGTTTCAGGAGAGTAAGGCTGAGAAGTGGAGAATCCCTTCTTTCACCCAGCCCCCAGTTGTGGGACAGAGTCTTTCCCTTAGGAACAGTGCACTGAGAATACTGGAATCCTTATTTTCCTCACCCCGGCAGAGTTACCATGCCAAGAGAGGCAAGCCAGAAAGACCTGAGGCAACTGACCACTTCCCCTCCATGCCAAGCAACCCACTACTAAAGCAGGGGTATTATTTAGAAAAAAAAATTCTACTCTCCCTGCTTCCAGCTCCAGAGCAATGGGCTCAGAGATTTTGACCAGAAAGATGCAATCCATAAGAACAGAGATCTCTGAAGACTACCTAAAGGAACTGACTTCATTTGATACTGAGTATGGGGAAGTCCAAGCCTAAACGCACTCTTAAAAACAATGGAGGTTGTTATGACAAGCAGTTAAGTGGATACTGGTACATCTATTAGAGACATAAGCTAAACCACAGGCTAGATAGTTTGTCAGAAAGAACCAGAGAAAGAGATAGCTAATGCCCTACTGGATCAGAACAAGTCTCAAAAATTGAACTCAAAAACTGTATCTGTACCCTCTTGCGGGAGGGAGACACAAGAGGGAAGAGATATGGGAACATATGTATATGTATAACTGATTCACTTTGTTATAAAGCAGAAACTAACACACCATTGTAAAGCAATTATACTCCAATAAAGATGTAGAAAAACGAAAAACTGTATCTGTAAAGGAGTCCAAATTTAATGGGATCAGTCTGTGGAACAATTTATGTCCCAGAGCATAGTTGAAAACAATCAAGAACTGGTCAGTAATCACTGGAGTTTAAAGATGGTGTGGTCAGGTAAAGAGACAAAGACAGGTGTGGTCAGGTAAAGAGACAAAGGCAGGTATGCTAAAACCACTGTCATCCTAGTATGACTGTGCATATGCCTGAGGTTTGCCTTCTGAAGAGTGACACCAGAGGTTGCACTCTGTGGGGGAAATACACTTCACTAAGATAACATAGCTAGTCATCAAATAACTAAGTAAACAAATAACAAAACAAGCCCCAGAATGGGCAGCAATTCCAAGAGTTGCTACAGTGAATTACCCAAAATGTTGTTTCCAACAAAATATCATGAGACATGCTAAGAAACATGAATGCCTAACCCATATGTGGGGAAAGAGCAGGCAACAGAAACTGCCTGTGAGAGCAACCACATGTCAGATTTTAAAAAGACTTCAAAGTAGTCCTTATGAATATGTTCACAGAACTAAAATAAACCATGTTTAAAGGAGTCAATAGAGATATGAAGATAATATCTCATCAAATAGAGAATATTGACAAAGAAAAATTATTTTTAAAGAGAACTAAATGAAAATTCCTGAGTTGAAACATTTAAAAACTCAAAATTGACTAGAAGGACTCAACAGTAAATAACAAATTGTAGAAGAAAGTATCAGCAAATTTAGTGAAACAGGAATAAAGTTTATACAATCTGAAAACAGAGCAAAAAGAATGAAGGAAACTGAATATAGTCTCAGAGAAATGTGAGATACAAATAAGCACATCATAATACACATGATGGGAAATAGCAGAGGTAGAGAAGAGAGAGAAAGGAGAAGAAAAATATTTAAGTAAACAGTGGCAAAAAACATCCAAATTTGATGACAAAAATTAACCTAGACACTCATGAAGCTCAAAGAACTCAAGTAGGATAAAGACAATGAGGTTCACAAACAGATACATCATCATAAAAATGCTGAAAGCCAAAGAAAAAATCTTGAAGGCAACAATAGTAAAATGACTTCTCACTCACAAGAGAACATCAATAAGAATAATAGTTTATTTTATGTCAGAAACAATGGAGGACAGATGACAGGGAGACAATATAGTGTAAATGCTCAAAGAACAAATTTTCAACCAAGAATGCTGTATTCAGCAGAGGTATTAGTCAAAAAATAAGGTGAAATAGACATTCCCCAAATTTTAAAAAACTGACAGCTTTTAAAATTGAACTCAATTTACAAATTATATTACTTTCCAGTGTACAATATAGTGATTCAATATTTTTTTAGATTATACTCCATTTGAAGTTATTATAAAATATTGTCTGTGCTGTACATTACATCCTTGTATCATTTATTTTATACCTAGTACTTTGTACCTCTTAATCTCCTTCCCCTTTTTTGCCCCTCCTCCCACCATGCACCCCACTGATAACCTCTAGTTTGATCTCTGTATCTGTGAGTCTGTTTCTATTTTGTTATATTCATTTATTCATTCATTCATTTATTTACCTACTTAAATACTTAAGTATAGTTGATTTACAATATTGTGTTAGTTTCAGGTATACAGATTCAGATTCTTTTCCATTATAGATTATTGCAAGATATTAAATACAGTTCCCTGTACTTTACAGTAAATCCTTGTGGTTTATCTATTTTATATAAAGTGGTTTGAGTCTGTTAATCCTATACTCCTAATTTATCCCTCCTCCTTCCCTTTCCCCTTTGGTAACCATAAGTTTCTTTTCTATGTCTGTGAGTCTGTTTCTGTTTTGTAAATAAAATGATTTGTATTATTTTTTTAGATTCCACATATAAGTGATATCATGTGATATTTGTCTTTCTCTGTCTGACTTACTTCACTTAGTAAGATAATCTCTGTGTCCATCCATGTTGTTGCAAATGGCATTATTTCATTTTTTTATGATTGAGTAATATTCCATCCTAGATATATACCACATCTTCTTTTTCCAATTATCTGTTGATGGACATTTAGGGTGTTTCCATGTCTCAGCTATTGTAAATAGTGCTGCTATGAACATTGGGGTGCATGTGTCTTTTTGAATTAAGAGTTTTCTCTGGATATATTCCCTGGAGTGGGATTGCATATCATATGGTAGCTCTATTTTTAGTTTTCTAAGGAACCTCCATACTGTTCTCCATAGTGGCTGCACCAATTTATATTCCCACCAACAATGTAGGAGAGTTCCCTTTTCTCCACACCCTCTCCAGCATTTATTATTTGTAGACTTTTTGATGATGGCCATTCTGACTGATGTGAGGTGATACCTCATTTGCATTTCTCTAATAATTAGCGATATGGAGCATCTTTTCATTGCCTGTTGGCCATCTGTATGTCTTCTTTGGAGAAGTGTCTATTTAAGTCTTCTGCCCATTTTTTGATTATGTTGTTTGTTTTGTTTTGTTTTGATATTGGTTGTATAAGCCGTCTGTCTGTATATTTTGGAAATTAAGCCCTTGTCAGCTGCATCACATACAAATATTTTCTCCCAGTCAGTAGGCTGTATTTTCATTTTCTTCATGGTTTCCTTTGATGTGCAAAAGCTTTTAAGTTTGATTAGGTCCCTTTTGTTTCTTTTTTTTGCTTTTTACTAGAGCTCTATTTTCTTTCTTTTTGTTTTTTGAGGTCCCATTTGTTTATTTTCACTTTTATTTTATTTTTTTGCCTTGGGAGATTGATGTAAAAAAGCATTACTACAATTTATGTCTGAGAATTATTATTATTATTTTGCGGTACACGGGCCTCTCACTGCTGTGGCCTCTCCCGTTGCAGAGCACAGGCTCCGGATGCGCAGGCTCAGCGGCCATGGCTCATGGGCCCAGCCACTCTGCGGCATGTGGGATCTTCCCAGACCGGGGCATGAACCCGTGTCGCCTGCATCAGCAGGCGGACTCACAACCACTGCGCCACCAGGGAAGCCTGAGAATGTTTTGCCTATGTTTTCTTCTAGGAGTTTTATGGTGTCATATCTTATATTTAAGACTTTAAGCCATTTTGAGTTTACTTTTGTGTATGGTGTGAGGATGTGTTCTAACTTCATTGATTTATATGGGGCTGTCCAGCTTTCCCAAAACCACTTGCTGAAGAGACTGTCTTTTCTCCATTGTATAATCCTGCCTCCTTTGTAGAAGATTAATTGACCATAGGTGTGTGGGTTTATTTCTGGGCTCTCTATTCTGTTTCATTGATCTATTTGTCTGTTTTTGCACCAATACCATGCTATTTTGATTACTGTAGCTTTGTAGTTTTCTCTAAAGTCTGGGAGGGTTACAGCTCCCACTTTGTTCTTTTTCCTCAGAATTGCTTTGGCAATTCTGGGTCTTTTGTGTTTCCATATAAATTTTATGATTATTTGTTCTAGCTCTGTGAAAAATGTCATGGATAATATGATAGGGATTGCATTAAATCTGTACATTGCTTTGAGTTGTGTGGCCATTTTAACAATATTGATTCTTCCAATCCAAGAGCATGGGATAACTTTCCATTTCTTTGTATCATTTTCAATTTCCTTTGTCAATGCTTTATTGTTCTCAGTGTATAGCTCTTTCACATCCTTGGTTAGGTTAATCCCTAGTTATTTTTTTAACATGATTTTAAATGGGATTTTTTTTAAAAAATCTATTTCTGATATTTTATTGTTAGTGTAAAGAAATGGAACAGAATTCTGTATATTGATCTTGTATCCTGCAAACTTGCAGAATTAATTTATTAGTTCTAATAGTTTTCATGTGCAGTCTTTAGATTTTCTATATGGAGTATTGTGTCATCTGCATACAATGACAGTTTTACCTCTTCCATTCTAATCTGGATACCTTTTATTCTTTTTCATGTCTGACTGCTGTGGCTAGGACCTCCAATACTATGTTGAATAGAAGTGGTTAGAGTGGGCATCCTTGTCTTGTTCCAAAAATTAGTGGGAAGGCTTTCATCTTTTCACCACCATATTGGCTGTGGGTTTGTCATAAACAGCTTTTATTTTGTTGAGATATGTTCCTGTTATACCCATTTTGGTGAGAGCTTTTTGAAAATCATGAATGGATATTGAATTTTATCAAATGCTGTTTGATGTGGTGTATCACATTGATAGATTTGCATATGTTGAACCACCCTTGTGACCCTGGAATGAATCTAACTTGATCATGGTGTATGATCATTCTTACGTGTTGTTGGATTCCGTTTGATAATATTTTGTTGAGGATTTTTGCATCTATATCCACCAAAGATATTGGCCCCTAATTTTTTTTTTTTGTGGTGTCTTTGACTGGTTTTGATAGCAGGGTGATGGTGGCTTCAGAGTATGACATTGGGAGTGTTCCCTCCTCTTCAATCTTTTGGAAGAGTTTGAAAAGAATAGGTATGAGTTCTTTGTATGTTCAGTAGAATTCCTCAGTGAAGCCATCTCTTTCTGGACTTTTGTTTGCAGGGAATTTTTTTTTAAATTGCAGATTCTATTTCAGTTCTAGTGATTGATCTGTTCAAATTATCTATTTTTTCTCATTTCAGTTTTGGCAGGATGTATGTTTTTAGAAACTTGTCCATTTCTTCTAGTTTGTCTATTAATATAATAGACTATTATATTATAGTCTAATGTAACTATTAGATAACTATTATATAATACTTAACTAATATAACTATTCACAGTAACTTCTAGTGATTTTTTTAAATTTCTGCAGTATCAGTTGTTATTTTTCCTCTTTCACTTCTTATTTTGTTTATTTGGGTTCTCTCTCTTTTCTTCTTTCTTCTTGGTGAGCCTGGCTAGAGGATTGTTGAATTTGTTTATCATTTCAAAAAACCAGCTCTTGGTTTTATTGATTTTTTTCTATTGTTTTTTAAATCTCTATTTTATTTATCTTCTCTCTAATTTTTGCTATTTCCTTCCTTCTGCTGACCTTAAGTTTTGTTTATCCTTCTTTATCTAAGTATTTTTGTTGGTAAGTTAAGTTGTTTACTTGGGATTTTTCTTTTCTTTTCTTTTCCTTTTTTTTTTTTGAGTAAGGCCTCTATCACTATGAACTTCCCTCTTAGTACTGCTTTTGCTACATCACATAGATTTTGTATGGTTGTGTTTTCATTTTCCTTTGTCTTGAGGAGTTTTCTGATTTCCTCTTTGATTTCATTGTTGACCCACAGGATTTTTAGTAGCATGTTGTTTAGTCTCTGTGTGTTCATTCTTCCCCCATTTTTCTTTCGGTGGTTAATTTCTAGTTTCATACAGTTGTGGTACTGAAAGATGCTTCAAAAAATCTCTATCATCTTAAATTTTTGAGGCTTGTTTTGTGCCCTTGTATGTGGTCTATCCTAGAGAATGTTCCATGTATGCTTGAAAAGAATGTGTATTATATATATATGTTTGGATGTAGTATCTCATAGTTACCAATGAAGTCTACTGGTCTATTGTGTGATATGAGACCTGTGTTGCCATATTAATTTTCTCTCTGGCTGATCTGTTCCTTGATATCAATGGGGTGTTAAAATCTCCCACTACTATTGTATTCCCATCAATTTCTCCTTTATATCTATTAGTATTTGTTTTATATATTTAGGTCCTCCTATATTGGGTGCATATATGTTAATGAGTGCAATATCCTCTTGTATTGATCCCTTTATCATTATGTAATGACCTTCTTTATATTTCTTTATGACCTTTCTTTTAAAGTCTATTTTGTCTCTATGAGAGTTGCTACTTCCACTTTCTTGTCATTTCCGTTTTCATGAAACGTCTTTTGCCATCCCCTCACTTTCAATCTACACATGTCTTTTGTCCTAAAATTAGTCTCTTATAGGCAGCATATGGTGGGTTCTTGTTTTATTATCCAATCTGCCACTCTTTGTCTTTTGATTGGAGCATTTAGTCCACTGACATTTAAAGTAAATATTTATATGTATGTATTTATTGCCATTTTAAACCTTGTTTTCTGGTTGATTTTGTATTTCTTCTTTGTTCCTTTCTTCTTTTTGTTTTTCCTTTTGTGCTTTGATGCTTTTATTTTGTATTATGCTTGAGTTCTTTTCTTATTGGTTTTTGTGTGTCTATTGTATGTTTTTGATTTTGTGGTTACCATGGAGTTCAAGTATTTTTACCCAAAATTATATCTACTTGCTTAAGACTGATAGTCATGTAAGCTCAAACACATTCTAAAAGATCTACATTTTCTTACTCCCCTCCTTCACATTTTGTGATTCTGATGTCCTATTTTACATCTTCATGTTTGTGCTTTTGCTGTTAATTGTAGATATAATTGCTTTTGCAAAAAATTTTAATCTATGTACTGGCTTCCTTAAGTGATCTTTAATCCTTTTATATATTTGCCTTTCCTATTGTGATTTTCACTTCTGTATAGATTCTTGCTTATTTTCCATTTAGAGAAGACCTGTCAATATTTCTTTTCTTTTAACTTTTTACTTCATTGATTAACAATGTTGTGACAGTTTCAGGTGTACAGCAAAGTGATTCAGTTATACATATACATGTATCTATTCTTTTTCAAATTCTTTTCCCATTTAGATTGTTACATAATATTGAGCAGAGTTCCCTGTGTTATATAGTAGGTCCTTGTTGGTTATCCATTTTAAATATAGCAGTGTGTACATGTCAATCCCAAACTCCCCAACTATCCCTTTCCCCCATCCTTCCCCCCTGGTAGCTATAAGCTCCTTCTCTAAGTCTGTGAGTCTGTTTCTGTTTTGCAAATAAGTTCATTTGTGTCATTTCTTTTTGGATTCTGCATATAAGTGATACATTTCTTTTAAGATAGGTTTAGTATTGCTGTATTCTTTTAGTTTTTCCTTGCTGAGAAATTCTTATCTCTCCTTCTATTCTAAATGATAATCTTGCTAGTAGAGTATCCTAGGTTGCAGGGTTTTTCCCTTTTAGGACTTTGAATATATCATGCCACTCCCTTCTAGCCTGCAGTTTCTGCAGAGAAACCAGCTGATGGCCTTATGGGGGATTTCCTTGTAACTGACTGTTTTTCTTTTGCTGGTTTTAGACTCTGATCTTTATCTTTAAATTTTGCCATTTTAATATCATATGTCTTGGTGTGTGTCTGTTTAGGTTCATCTTGTTTGGAACCCTCTGTGCTTCTTATACCTGGATATCTGTTGCCTTCTTTAGGTTTGGAAAATTTGCAGCCGTAATTTCTTCAAATATATTTTTGACCCCCCTTTCTCTTTCTTCTCCTACTGGAAACCCCATTATGCATGCATTGGCATACTTGATATTATCCCATCGACCTCATATGTTGCTTTCATTTTTTTTTCCATTTGTCTTCTGTCTGCTGTTCTGATTGTATGATTTACATTATTCAATCCTTCAGGTCACTGATTCATGTTTCTGCATTATTTAGTTTGCTATTTATTGCCTTTAGCTTGGTTTTTATCTCAGCAAATGAGTTGTCTAATTTTGATTGGCCTGTCTTTATGGTTTCTAGTTCCTTGTTATAGCAATCTACATTTATATCAATAATCTTTCTTAGTTCCTTTAGCATTTTTATTTCCTCCTTTTTGAACTTGGGAGTCTGGTAGACTGGCAAGGTCTCTTTCATTTTTTGTTCTTTCAGGGGATTTCTCTTCTTCTTTTCTTTTCTTTTTTTTGCGGTACGCGGGCCTCTCACTGTTGTGGTCCCTCCCATTGCGGAGCACAGGCTCTGGACGTGCAGGCTCAGAGGCCATGGCTCACAGGCCCAGCATGTGTGATCCTCCCGGACCAGGGCACAAACCTGCGTCCCCTGTATTGGCAGGCAGACCCTCAACCACTGCACCACCAGGGAAGCCCTCTTCTTCTTTCAATTGGAATAGTTCCTCTGGTTTTTCATTTTATTTAACTTTCTCTGACTCTATGAATTTAGGAGAAACAGTTATCTACTGTGGTCTGGAAAGGTTGTTGTTATGAGGGAGCATCCCTGTGTAGCCTGTGTGAGTCTAATATTTTTGGTGTGAGGGCTGTATTTGGTACATATGTTTGCCATGTGTTTCCTCAGAGTGTGATGGCCATTGTTCCATTGTAAATAGTGCTGTTATGAACAATGGAGTGTATGTGTCTTTTCAACTTAGTGTTTTAGGTCTTTAAACAATTTTGAGTTTATTTTTAAATATGGTGTAAGGGAATGTTCTAATTTCATTCTTTACATGTAGCTGTCCAGTTTTCACAGCACCACTTATTGAAGAGACTTCCCCATTGTATATTCTTTCCTCCTTTGTCATAGATTAATTGATCATAGGTGTAGGGGCTTATTTCTGGGCTTGCTTATTTCTAGGCTCTCTATTCCATTCCATTGATCTATGTGTCTGTTTTTGTGCTGGTACCATACTGTTTTGATTACTGTAGCTTTGTAGTATAGTCTGAAGTCAGGGAGTGTGATACATGAAGCTTTGTTTTTATCTCAGGATTGCTTTGGCTATGTTGGGTCTTTTGTGGTTCCATACAAATTTTAGAATTATTTGTTCTAAATCTATGAAAAATATCATGGGTATTTTGATATGCATTGCATTAAATCTGTAGATTTCTTTGCGTAGTATGGACATTTTAACAATTTAAATTATTCCAGCCCATGAACATGGGATATCTTTCAATTTCTTTGTATCATATTCAATTTTCTTCATTAATGTCTTACACTTTTCAGAATATAGGTCTTTTACCTCCTTGGTTAAATATATTCTTTGTATTTATTCTTTTTGATGCAGTTGTACATGGGATTCTTTTCTTGATTACTCTTTCTGATAGTTCATTATTAGTGTATAGAAAAGCAATAGGTTTTCTCTATATTAATATTGTATCCTGCAACTTTACTGAATTCATCTATTAGTTCTAATAGTTTTTCATGGAGACTTCAGGGTTTCCTATACACAGTACCAAGTCATCTGCAAGGACAGTTTTGATTCTTCCCTTCCAATTAGATGCATTTTATTTCTTTCTCTTGTCTGATTGCTGTGACTAGGATTCCAATACTATGTTAAATAGAAATGTCAAGAGTGGGTTTCCTTGTTTGTGATTTTAGAGGAAAAGCTTTCAGCTTTTCACTGGTGAATATGAGGTTAGCTATGGGTTTGTTATAAATGGCTTTTATTATGTTGAGATATGTTCTCTGTATATCCACTATGTTGAGAGTTTTTTTCTTGAACAGGTATTGAATTTTGTCAGATGTGTTTTCTGCATCTATGGGGCTGATCACATGATTTTTATCCTTCTTTTTATAATGTGGTTCATCACAGTTATTTGCAGATACTAAACCAACTTTGCATTCTTGGAAAATTCCCACTCGATCATAGTTTCTGATCCTTAATATGTGTTATTGAATTGGTTTGCTACTATTTTGTTGAGGATTTTTGCAACTATATTCATCAGAGATATTGGCCTGTAATTTTCTTTTTTGCAGTGTCTTTGTTTACTTTTGCTATTTGGGTGATTCTGTCCTTGTAGAATGAGTTTTGGAGTGTTCCTCCCTCTTCAATTTTTTGGAATAGTTTGAGGATAGGCGCTAATTTTCTTTATATGTTTAGTAGAATTCTTCTGTGAAGCCGACCAGTCCTGAACTTTTGTTTGTTGGAAGGTTTTTGATTACTGATTCAATTTCAATACTAGTAATATGTCTGTTCAGGTAATATATTTCTTCCTGATTTAGTCTTGGAAGATTGTATATTTCTAGGAATTTATCCCTTTCTTCTAGGTTGTAGATCTTGTTGGCATATAACTGTTCATATAACTGTTAATTCTCTTATGATTTTTTGATATATCTGTGATATCATTTGTATTTCTCCTCTTTCTTTTTTTTTGTTTATATGGGTTCTCTCTCTTTTTTAATGAGCCTGGCTTAAAGGCTTATAAAATTTGGGTTTTTTTCTTAAACCAGCTCTTGGTTTCATTGATCTTTTCTATTATGTTTTTGGTTTCTATTTCACTTATTTTCCCTCTGATCTTTATAATTTTCTTCCTTCTGCTGACTTTGGCTTTTGTTTATTCTTCTTTATCTAATTCCTGTACTTGGTGAGTATATTGTTTATTTTAGATTTTATGGCTTCTCAACAGTAGGCCTATATCATTAAAAACATCCCTTTTAGAACTGCCTTTCTGTGTCCCATAGATTTGTCAAAGTCGTTCTTCCATTTGTCACAAGGTAGTTTCTCATTTCTTTGATTTCTTCACTGACCCATTGTTTTTTGTAGCATGTTGTTTAGTCTCCATGTGTTTGTAGTTTGCCCATTTTTCTTCCTGTAAATGAGTTCTAGTTTCATACACTTATGGTCAGAAAAGATGCCTAATATAATTTCTATCTTCTTAAATTTGCTGAGATTTCTTTTGCAGCCACTTGGTCTATGCTGGAGAGCTTTCCATGTGCACTTGAAAAGAATGTGTATTCTTCTATTTTGTGATGGAATGTCCTCTAAATATCTATTAAGTCCAACTCATCTAATGTGCCATTTAAGGCCAGTGTTTCCTTACTGATTTTTTGTCTGGATGATCTGTCCATTGATCTGAGTGAAGTGTTACAGTCCCCTAATATTAATATCTAACTGTCAATTACTCCCTTTATGTTTACTAATATTTGCTCTATATATTTAGGTCTTCCTATATTAGGTGCATATATGTTAACAGATGTTATATCCTCTTCTTTTATTGATACCTTTATCAATATATAAAGCTCTTCTTGGTCTTTTATTATAGACTTTGTCTTTTTTCTCTTTTAATGTTTATTTATTTATTTCTTATTAGTCAACCGTTTTATACACATCAGTGTATACATGTTAATCCCAATCTCCCAATTAATCACATCACAAACCCCACCCCCCACCGCTTTTGCCCCTTGGTGTCCATACATGTGTTCTCTACTTCTGTGTCTCAATTTCTGCTCTGTAAACCGGTTCATCTGTACCATTTTCTAGGTTCCACATATATGCGTTATTATACGATATTTGTTTTTCTCTTTCTGACTTACTTCACTCTGTATGACAGTCTCTAGATGCATCCACATCTTTACAATTGACCCAATTTCATTCCTTTTTATGGCTGAATAATATTCCATTGTATATATGTACCACATCTTCTTTATCCATTTGTCTGTCGATGGGCATTTAGGTTGCTTCCATGACCTGGCTATTGTAAGTAGTGTTGGAATGAACATGGGGTGCATGTGTCTTTTTGAATTATGGTTTTCTCTGGGTATATGCCCAGTAGTGGGATTGCTGGGTCATATGGTAATTCTATTTTTATTTCTTTAAGGAACCCCCTACTGTTCTCCATAATGGCTGTATCAATTTACATTCTCACCAGCAGTGCAAGAGAGTTCCCTTTCCTTCACACCCTCTCCAGCATTTGTTACTTGTAGATTTTCTGATGAGGCCCATTTTAACTGGTGGGAGGTAATACCTCATTGTAGTTTTGATTTGCATTTCTCTAACAATTAGTGATGTTGAGCATCTTTACATGTGCTTCTTGGCCATCTGTATGTCTTCTATGGAGAAATGTCTATCTAGGTCTTAGGCCCATTTTTGGACTGGATTGTTTGTTTTTTTAACATTGAGCTGCATGAGCTGTTTATCTATTTTGGAGAAGAATCCTTTGTCCAATAATTCCCTTGAAAATATTTTCTCCCATTCTGAGGGTTGTCTTTTGGTCTTGTTTATGGTTTCCTTTGCTGTGCAAAAGCATTTAAGTTTCATTAGGTCCCATTTGTTTATTTTTGTTCTTATTTCCATTACTCTAGGAGGTGGGTCAAAAATCTTGCTGTGATTTATGTCAGAGTGTTCTGCCTATGTTTTCCTCTAAGAGTTTTATAGTGCTCAGCCTTACATTTAGGTATCTAATCCAATTTGAGTTTATTTTTGTGTATGATGTTAGGGAGTGTTCTAATTTCATTCTTTTATTCATGTAGCTGTCCAGTTTTCCCAGCCACACTTATTGAAGAGACTGTCTTTTCTCCATTGTATATCCTTGCCTCCTTTGTCATAGAATAGTTGACCATAGGTGTGTAGGTTTATCTCTGGGCTTTCTATCCTGTTCCATTGACCTATATTTCTGTTTTTGTGCCAGTGCCATATTGTCTTGATTACTGTAGCTTTCTAGTATATTCTGAAGTCAGGGAGTCTAATTCCTCCAGGTCCATTTTTTCCCTCAAGACAGCTTTGGCTATTCAGGGTCTTTTGTGTCTCCACACAAATTTTAAGATTTTTTGTTCTAGTTCTGTAAAAACACGCCAGTGGTACTTTGATAGGGATTGCATTGAATCTGTTGATTGCTTTGGGGAGTATAGTAATTTTAACACTGTTGATTTTTCCAATCCAAGAACATGGTATATCTCTCCATCTGTGGGTATAATCTTTAATTTCTTTCATCAGTGTCTTATAGTTTTCTGCATACAAGTCTTCTGTCTCCCTAGGCAGGTTTATTCCTAGGTATTTTATTCTTTAAGTTGCAATGGTAAATGGGAGTGTTTCCTTACTTTCTCTTTCAGATTTTTCATCATTAGTGTATAGGAATGTAAGAGATTTCTGTGCATTAATTTTGTATCCTGCTGCTTTACCAAATTCATTGATTAGCTCTAGTAGTTTTCTGGTAGCATCTTTAGGATTCTCTATGTATAGTATCATATCATCTGCAAACAGTGACAGTTTTAATTCTTCTTTTCCGATTTGTATTCCTTTTATTTCTTTTTCTTCTCTGATTGCCATGGCTAGGACTTCCAAAACTATGTTAAGTAATAGTGGTGAGAGTGGACATCCTTCTCTTGTTCCTGATCTTAGAGGAAATGCTTTCAGTTTTTCACCATTGAGAATGATGTTTGCTGTGGGTTTGTCATATATGGCCTTTACTATGTTGTCGTAGGTTCCCTCTATGCCCACTTTGTGGAGAGTTTTATCATAAATCGGTGTTGAATTTTGTCAAGAGCTTTCTCTGCATCTATTGAGTTGATCATATGGTTTTTATTCTTCAATTTGTTAGTATGGTGTATCACATTGATTGATTTGCCTATAGTGAAGAATCCTTGCATCCCTGGGATAAATCCCACTTGAGCATGGTGTATGATCCTTTTAATGTGTTGTTGGATTCTGTTTGCTAGTATTTTGTTGAGGATTTTTGCATCTATGTTCATCAGTGATATTGGCCTGTAGTTTTCTTTCTTTGTGACATCCTTGTCTGGTTTTGGTATTATGGTGATGGTGGCCTCATAGAATGAGTTTGGGAGTTTTCCTTACTCTGTAATTTTTTGGATGAGTTTGAGAGGATCCATGTTAGTTCTTCTCTAAATGTTTGATAGAATTCACCTGTGAAGCCATCTGGTCCTGGACTTTTGTTTGCTGGAATATTTTTAATCACAGTTTTAATTTCATTACTTGTGATTGGTCTGTTTATATTTTCTATTTCTTCCTGGTTCAGCCTTGGAAGGTTATACCTTTCTAAGAATTAGTCCATTTCTGCCAGGTTGTCCATTTTATTGGCATAGAGTTGCTTGTAGTACTCTTAGGATGCTTTGTATTTCTGCGGTGTCTGTTGTAACTTCTCCTTTTTCATTTCTAATTTTATTGATTTCAGTCCTCTCCATCTTTTTCTTGATGAGTCTGTTTAATGGTTTATCAATGTTGTTTATCTTCTCAAAGAACCAGCTTTTAGTCTTATTGGTCTTTGCTATTGTTTTCTTTGTTTCTATTTCGTTTATTTCTGCTCTGATATTTATGATTTCTTTCCTTCTGCTAACATTTTGCTTTGTTTGTTGTTCTTTCTCTAGTTCCTTTAGGTGTAACGTTACATTGTTTAATTGAGGTTTTTTTTATTTCTTGAGGTAGGCTTTTATAGCTATATACTTCCCTCTTAGAACTGCTTTTGCTGCATCCCATAGGTTTTGGATCATCATGTTTTCATTGTCATTTGTCTCTAGGTATTTTTTGATTTCCTCTTTGATTTCTTTAGTGATTTCTTGGTTATTTAGTAATGTAATGTTTAGACTCCATGTGTTTGTGTTCTTTATGTTTTTTTCCCTGTAATTGATTTCTAGTCTCATAGTGTTGTGGTCAGAAAAGATGCTTGATATGATTTCAATTTTCTTAAATTCACTGAGACATGATTTGTGAACCAAGATGTGATCTATCCTGGAGAATGCTCCCTGTGCACTTGAGAAGAAAGTGTAATCTATTTTTGAATGGAATGTCCTATAAATATCAATTAAATCTGTCTCATCTATTGTGTCATTTAAAGCTTGTGCTTCCTTATTAATTTTCTGTTTGGATTATCTGTCCATTGGCGTAAGTGAGGTGTTAAATCCCCACTATTATTGTGTTACTCTCGATTTCCTCTTTTAGAGCTGTTAGCAGTTGCCTTATGTATTGAGGTGCTCCTATGTTGGGTGCATATATATTTATAATTGTTATATCTTCTTCTTGGATTGATCCCTTGATCATTACGTAGTGTCCTTCATTGTCTCTTGTAACATTCTTTATTCTAAAGTCTATTTTATCTGATATGAATATTGCTAATTGAGTTCTTTTGATTTCCATTTACATGGAATATCTTTTTCCATCCTCTCACTTTCTGTCTCTGTGTGTCCCTAGGTCTGAAGTGGGTCTCTTGTAGACAGCATATTTATGGGTCTTGTTTGTGTATCCATTCAGCAAGCCTGTGTTTTTTGGTTGGAGCATTTAACCCATTTGTATTTAAGGTAATTATTAATATGTATGTTCCTATTACCATTTTCTTAATTTTGGGGGGCTTGTTTTGTTGGTCCTTTTCTTCTCTTGTGTTTCCCACTTAGAGAAGCTCCTTTAGCATTTGTTGTAGAGCTGGTTTTGTGGTGCTGAATTCTCTTAGCTTTTTCTTGTCTGTAGAGTTTTTGATATCTCCATCGAATCTGAATAAGTTCCTTGCTTGGTAGAGTAATCTTGGTTGTAGGTTCTTCCCTTTCATCACTTTAAGTATATCATGCCACTCCCTTCTGGCTTGTAGAGTTTCTGCTAAGAAATCAGCTGTTAACCTTATGGGAGTTCCCTTGTATGTTATTTGTCATTTTTCCCTTTCTGCTTTCAATAATTTTTCTTTGTCTTTAATTTTTGCCAATTTGTTTACTATGTGTCTCAGCGTGTTTCTCCTTGGGTTTATCCTGTATGGGACTCTCTGTGCTTCCTGGACTTGGGTGGCTATTTCCTTTCCCATGTTAGGGAAGTTTTCGACTAAAATCTCTTCACATATTTTCTTGGCTCCTTTCTCTCTCTGTTATGAGAAAGACCTCTATAATGTAAAGTGACCTCTATAATGTGAGTGTTGGTGCCTTTAGTGTTCTCCCATAGGTCTCTTAGGCTATTTTTATTTCTTTTCATTCTTTTTTGTTTATTCTGTTCTGCAGCAGTGAATTCCAAAATTCTGTCTTCCAGGTCACTTATCTGTTCTTCTGCCTCAGTTATTCTGCTATTGATTCTTTCTAGTGTATTTTTCATTTCAGTTATTGTATTGTTCATCACTGTTTGTTTGTTCTTTAATTCTTCTAGATCTTTGTTAAACATTTCTTGCATCTTCTAGATCTTTGCCTCCATTCTTTTTCCAAGGTCCTGGATCATCTTCACTATCATTTTTCTGAATTCCTTTTTTGAAAGGTTGCCTATCTCCACTTCATTTAGTTGTTTTTCTCGGGTTTTATCTTGTTCCTTCTTCTGGTAGATAGCCGTCTGCCTTTTTATCTTGTCTATCTTTCTGTGAATGTGGTTTTTGTTCCACAGGTTGCAGGACTGTAGTTCTTCTTGCTTCTGCTGTCTGACCCATGGTGGGTGAGGCTCTCTGAGAGGCTTGTGGAAGTTTCCTGATGGGAAGGACTGGTGGAGTGTAGAGTTGGCTGTTGCTCTGGTGGGAAGAGCTCAGTAAAACTTTAATCCACTTGTCTGTTGATGGGTGGGAGTGGGTTCTCTCCCTGTTGGTTGTTTGGCCTGAGGTGACCGAACACTGGAGCCTACCCGGGCTCTTTGTTGGGGCTAATGGCAGACTCTGGGAGGGCTTATGCCAAGAAATACTTCCCAGAACTTCCACTGCCAGTGTCCTTGTCCCTTGGTGAGCCACAGCTGGCCCCCGCCTCCACAGGAGACCCTCCAACACCAGCAGGTAGGTCTGATTCAGTCATCTGGGGTCACTGTTCCTTCCCCTGGGTCCCGATGCACACACTACTTTGTGTGTGCCTTCCAAGAGTGGAGTCTCTGTTTCTTCCAGTCCTGCCGACGTCCTGCGATCAAATCCTACTAGCTTTCAAAGTCTGATTCTGTAGGAGTTCCTCCTCCCATTGCCAGACCCCCAGGTTGGGAAGCCTGACGTGTGGCTCAGAATCTTCACTCCAGTGGTTGGACTTCTCTGGTATAAGTGTTCTCCAGTTTGTGAGTCACCCACCCAGCAGTTATGCGATTTGATTTTACTGTATTAAAATAATCACAATAGGATGGTAGCCCCTCCTACCATCTCATTGTGGCTTCTCCTTTGTCTTTGCACATGGGGTATCTTTTTTGATGAGTTCCAGTGTCTTCCTGTTAATGATTGTTCAGCAGTTAGTTGTGATTCTGGTGTTCTCAAAAGAGGGAGTGAGAGCATGTCTAGACTTTGTTTTAAAGTCTACTTTGTCATATATGAGTATTACTAACCCAACTTTCTTTTCATTTCCATTTGTATGAATATCTTTTTCCATCTTTTCACCTATAGTCTCTGTGTGTCTTTTCGTCTGAAGTGAGTATCTTGTAGGCAGCATATAGATAGGTCTTGTTTTTAATCTAATAAACCATTGTATGTCTTTTGATTGGAGCATTTAGTCCTTTGATATTAATGTGATTATTGATAGGTATGTACTTACTCCCATTTTGTTGCAATTTTCTGTTTTTGTTGTTGTTGTTTTTTATTTCTTCTCTGTTCTTTTCTTCTTCTTTTAGTCTTTTCCCTTGTGGTTTGATTTTTTTTAGGGGTATGCTTATGTTCCTTTCTCACAATTTTTGGTATATCTGTTATAGGTTTTTGGTTTGTGGTTACCATGTGGTTCATATATGGTTACCTATAACTATACCTACTTTTTCTAAACTGAGAGTCATTTAAGTTTAATACCCCACCACATTATATATATATATATATATATATATATATATATATATATATATATATATATTTTTTTTTTTTTTTTTTTGCGGTACGCCGGCCTCTCACTGTTGTGGCCTCTCCCACTGTGGAGCACAGGCTCCGGACACGCAGCCTCAGCAGCCATGGCTCATGGGCCCAGCCGCTGCACAGCATGCAGGATCTTCCCGGACCAGGGCATGAACCTGTGTCCCCTGCATCGGCAGGCAGACTCTCTACCACTGTGCCACCAGGGAAGCCCCACATTTAAAATTTTTGATGTCATATTTTACATCCTCAGGCCTATCCCTTTACTGTTTATGTAGTTAAAGCTGATTTTACAATTTTTGCCTTTTAACCTTCATACTGGCTCATTTAAGTGATTGATCCACTGCCCCTACTATATATCTGCCTTTACCAGTGGGATTTTTCCCTTCCTATATTTTTTCAGATTTGTTGTTGTAGCCTTTTCTTTTTACCTAGCGAAGACCCTTTAACGTTTATGGTAAGGTCAGTTTAGTAGTGAGGAACTCTTACTTTTTGCTTGTCTGGAAAACTCTAATATGTGGTTTGAACCCCTCACTCCCCAGAGAGCATCCCCAAGAATGTGATATCCCCCTCCTCTTCTGTGTCCCCCACTAGGGGTACAGGTCCCCACTGGGGTGCTTCCCTTCCTTTCCTGTCAGACTCCATGTGAATCTTTATTTATAGCCTTGGTTGTAGAAGAGCTGTCCTGCTAATTGTCAGGGAGATTTCAGTGAGAATTGTTGTATATGTAGTTGTAGTTTTGATATGTTCATAAGGGGAGGTGGTATCAGCATCTTCCTATTCTGCCATCTTTTTAAAAAATTATTTATTTATTTAGGCTGCACCAGGTCTTAGTTGTGGCACACAGGATCTTAGTTTCAGCATGCAGACTTCTTCTTAGTTGTGGCATGTGGACTCTTAGTTGTGGCATTCAGGCTTCTTAGTTGCAGCATGCAAACTCTTAGTTGCAGCATGCATGCAGGATCTAGTTCCCTGACCAGGGATTGAACCCAGGCCCCCTGCATGGGAGCATGGAGTCTTACCCACTGGACCACCAGGGAAGTTCCCTTCTCTGCCATCTTTCTCTTGCCCCCCAAATTGAGGAATTTCATTGCTAGTAGACCTACCTTACAAAAATACTAAAAGAAGATCTTCAGGTTGAAAAAATATGAACCCAAACAATAATTCAAATCCACTTAAAGAAGGAAAGACTACCAAAAAAGGAAATTATAAAATTCAGTATAAATGGACATTTCCTCTTTTCTTAACTGATTTAGAAAACAATTATATAAAACAATATGAATCTAATGGTATTATTGAAACTATGACAAAGAAAAGTAATATATTTGCCCATAATAGCACCAAAGAAGTGGGTAGAAATAAAGCTGTATTGGGTTAAGGAAATGACACCAGATGATAACTTGAATCCACAGAAAAAAAGAGAAACAATATGATAAATGAGAAGGTTAGTATAACACACACTATTAATATATAATTACACTCCTTTCATCTCTCAGCTTCTTTAAAATACATAAATATATAAAGCAATAATTATAGCAATGTACTGTTGAGTTTGTACCATATATCGATATAATATGTATAAGATAAATATCACAAGAGGGAGAAAAACGAATAGAGCTATATAGGAGTAATGTTTCTATATATCACTGGAATTAAGGATAGTCTAAAGGAAATTCTGATAATTTACAACATATATGGTAAGCTCTAAGGCAAACAGGAAATAACTCAAAGAATATAGTAAAAAATCATTAAAGAAATTAATTTTATATTATAAAATATTCACTTAACGCAAAAGAAAGAAATAAAGGATGAATAAAGGGACATGGAAAAATGAGACTTATAGAAAACAAAAAGTAACATATAGGCATAATTCCAATGAGTCAATAATGACACTAAGTATAAATGGATTAACTAATCCAATCAAATGGCAGGACCTGTCATACTGGAATTTTTAAAAAGATCCAATTACATGCTGTCATTAACATATAATCAGCTAACAGAATACTTAATAGTGGAAGATTGAATAATTTCTTCATTAATCAGGGATAGGACAAGAATGTCTACTTTTGCTACTTCCATTCAACATTGTACTGTCATTTCTAGTCAGATAAATTAGACAAGAAAAAGAAATAAAAGGTATATCTAGACTGGAAAAGAAGAAGTAGAACTAAATTTATTTGTTAATGACATGGTATTGCATTTAGCAAATCCTGTGGAATGAAAAACTACTAAAATAAACAAGTTCAGGTTATAACATTAATATTAAAAAATAAATTGTATTCCTATACACCAGCAATGAACAATCTGAAAGTGAAATTAAGAAGCAATTCCACTTAAAACAGTATCAAAAATAATTTAAAACCTATGAATAAATTTATCCAAGGAAGTATAATATCTGTCCACTGAAAACTAAAAAACATTGCTGAAAGAAAATAAACAAGACTTGAATAAATGGAAAGACATGTTGTGTTTATGGATTAGAAGACTTAGTAGTGTTAAGATGGCAAGGCTACACAAATTCAGCTACAGGTTCAATATATTCCTTATCAAAATGCCAACTGCATTCTTTCCAGAAATGAAAAAGTTCATCCTATAATTTGTATGGAATCATAAGGGACCCCATATAACCAAAACATTCTTAAAAAAGAAGAATAAAGTTGGAGGACTCTCACTTTCCAATTTTTAAATGTATTACAAATCTACAGTAATAGAAACAGTATAGTATTGGCACAAAGACAGACATATAGATCAATGGAATAGAATTGAGAGTCCAGAAGTAAACTTATACTTCTGTGTTCATCTGATTTTTGACACAGATGCCAACACTAATCAATAAAGAAAGAACAGTCTTTTCAATAAATGGTCCTGGGACAACTAGATAGCTATGTGCAAAAACATGAAGTGGGACCATGGCCTCACTTCATATACAAAAATTAACTCAAAATGGAACAAAAACCTACATGTAAAAGCTAAACTATAAAACCTTAGAAGAAAACATAAGCACAAATTTTCATGGCCTTGGATGTGGCAATGTTTTCTTGATATGACATAAAAACCACAAGCAACAAAAGAAAAAGTAGATAAATTAGACTTCCTCAAAAGTAAAACCTTTTCACTTTAAAGGATACTATCAAGAAAGTGAAAAGACAACCCATGGGAGAAAATATGTGCACATCATGTATCTGATATCATGTATCTAGAATACATAAAACTAGTGGGAAGCAGCTGCATCACATGGGGAGATCAGCTCGGTGCTTTGTGACCATCTAGAGGGGTGGGATAGGGAGGGTGGGAGGGAGACACAAGAGGGAGGGGATATGGGGATATATGTATACATATAGCTGATTCACTTTGTTATACAGCAGAAACTAACAGAACATTATAAAGCAATTATACTCCAATAAAGATGTTTAAAAAGAAGATAAAAAAGAACACTCACAGCTCAAAAACAAATAAACAACTCAATTTAAAAATGAGCACAGGATTTAAACAGATTTACCCAAAGAAGATATACACATGTACAATAAGCACATGAAAAGATGGTCAATATAAATAGTCATCAGGGAAATGCAAATTGAAACCACAATGAGATACCACTTCACACTCAGGGTGGCTACAGTCAAAATATCAAATAATAACAAGTGTTGGTGAGTATGTGAAGTAACTGGAACCATTATACACTGCTAGTGGGAATGTAAAATAGTGCAGCTACCTTGGAAAACAGTTTGGCATTTCCTCAAAAAGTTAAACATAGAGTTATCATCTGGTCCAGAAATTCTACTCCTAGGTATATACCCAAGAGAAGTAAAAACATATGAGCAAACAACTTGTACATGTGTGTTTAGAGTGGCATTGTTCATAACAACCAAAAGTTAGAAACAACCCAAATATCCATCAATGGATGAATGGATTAAATAATGTGTTCTATCCATACAATGGATTATTATTCAGCCATAAACAGGAATGAAGTACTGATGCATTTTCCATCATGGATGAACCTTGCAAACATTATGCTACATGAAAGAAGCCAGCCACAAAAGATTGCATATTATATGATTCTACTTAAATGAATGTCCAGAGGAGTCGAATCTATAGAGACAGAATGTAGATGAGTGTTCTATGTATAACAGGGATGAGACAGGTTTGGGAGTAATAACTAAAGTGTATGGGGTTTCTTTTGGGGTGATAAAAATGTTCTAAAATTGATTGTGATGACGGTTGCACAACTCTGTGAGTATACTAAAAATCATGGAATTATACATAGGTGAATTATATGGTATTATATATATATATATATATATATATATATATATATATATATATATATGGTATGTGAATTTTAAGGTACTATATATCAATAAAGCTGTTATAAAAATTACACCAGGGCTTCCCTGGTGGCGCAGTGGTTGAGAGTCCGCCTGCTGATGCAGGGGACGTGGGTTCGTGCCCCGGTCCGGGAGGATCCCACGTGCCACGGAGCGGCTGGGCCCGTGAGCCATGGCCGCTGGGCCTGCGCGTCCGGAGCCTGTGCTCCGCAGCGGGAGAGGCCGCAACGGTGAGAGGCCCACGTACCGCAAAAAAAAAAAAAAAAAAAAAAAAAAAAATTACACCAAATATATGTGTGATTTAAATATAGTTGAGGTGATTAAATTTATCCCATTTTTTAAAAAAGACAGATTTATTTAAAAAAGAAATCTTGTTACATGCAATTTCCATGACATTGCTAAAACAAAATGATTAAGAAAGTAGGAAAATAAATGGATGGAAAATATACTCAGGGCAAATGCCAAAACAAAGGAAACACTAGGGACAATATTATCAACATACAGAGTAGATGTCAAGGTAAAAAACATTAAACATGTTCGAAATGTATAGTTTTTGATAATCCTTAACATCTGTTCACCTAACAATGTCCCTTCAAAATGTACAAAGCAAAAAATATCAGAAATACAAGGAAAAATGGACACATACACAATTATAGCTGGAATTTTAGCAATTCTTTCTCAGAAATGAACAGGTTAAATAGTAAAACTAATAATAGAAATATATGACTTGATAAATATCATATGTACAAAAGCATACAAATGTAAATGTATATTGTGATGGATACTACACTTAGCTAGGCAGTTAGTCTCCATTTCCAGCCTTCCTTTCACCCATGTGAGGCCATGTAACTAAGTTCTTTTGAATGGAATAAGCAGCTATTATGTGTGCAAATTTTGCCTGAGTTAATGAAATTATAGAAAGAAAAAAAGTGCTTGAGTCCCAGCTCAAATCATGCAAACAAGGGCAAACATTCCAGGAATAGTAAAGCAGCAAAATGAAAAGATTGTGAGTTCCAGAATGACCAGGTGAATCAATGCTGTCCCCAAACATGTGTTATATCAATTAGGATTGTTGTATGAAAGAGAAATTAAAATTATTTTCCTTAAGTCATTATGTTTCAGGATTTCTTTGTTACATAAGCTTGGGCTTACTGTAGCTAGATGATAGACAAACAATAGATGATAGATATTTAAGTATATATAATAGATAGATCACACAAACTACAAAAAAATATATCCATTTCAAATGTTCATGGGACATTTGCAAAAGTTGATAATGTACTAGGAAACTAAAAAAACAAAAAAGTTCCTCAATTTCCTCAAATAGAAACATATAAGTCATGTTCTTGTACCATAATGGACAGCAAAACTAGGCAAACATATGATAGACTGATAGTGAAATAGATGGATGAATGATAGATAAATAGATAGATAGATAGATGAATGGATGGATGAACAAAGCACCTGGAAAATACCACTGTACTTTAAAATAACTCTTGGGTAAAGAGGAAATCAAAAATAAAATATCTGAATGCATGAGCATGAAAGACAATGAGATCATTATATATGAACACCTATGGGATGCATGCAAATATGGGATACATGCAAATAACAATATTCTGAGAAAATTTACACTCAAATGCATTCATTAGAAATTATTCAGAAAACAAGAAACACTGAAATTAAATAAATTCTATATTCAATTCAATAAGCTAGAAAAAGAACATCAATGTTAACCAAAGAAATATAAGATGAAGGAAATAATCAAAATAAGATCAGATACTAATAAAATAGAAAATACACAAACAAGAAAAACTTAATAAACTCAAACATTAAGGTAGTTATTAAAAATAAGTTAACACATCTCTGGCAAGTCTTGAGAAATAAAATTCGAATGGACATGAAAAAGAAAAGGTGACATATAAAAATATATTAGAGAATTTAAATCTTAAGATAATACAATAAACAACTTTTAGCCAGAAGACTTGACAATTCATATTAAATGGACAATATTTTAGGAAATAAATCACTAATATATTACCAACATTGACTGAAGAATAGAAAATACACATAGTCTTTGACCTAGAAATATTCCACTACTATGAAATCATTCTAAAGATGTATTCTCATATATGCAAAATAACATGCATTCAAGGTTACCGCCAGGGCTTACAACAGCAAAACATGGAAATAACCTAGTGACCTATTGAAGCCAAACCTTTTCTCTTGGATAACACTGGATCACCCTCGTGCAGATGCAAAAAGATTCCAATAGACTGACTGGCCTGAGGTCTCAGTCCTTCAAATTAAGCCTTAAGATGTGGTTATAATGGTCTGTTCAAAATAAAAATCTGGTAGTGGGTACATGGGTATCTGTATCATTATTTTCTAACTATGTAATTTTTTTAACTTGTCAAAATAAAGTTTAAAATTTTCATTAAAAATGTAGTACACTTTCGGGCTTCCCTGGTGGCACAGTGGTTGAGAGTCCGCCTGCCAATGCAGGGGACACAGGTTCGTGCCCCGGTCTGGGAAGATCCCACATGCCGCGGAGCAGCTGGGCCCATGAGCTATGGCTGCTGAGCCTGCGCGTCCGGAGCCTGTGCTCTGCAACAGGAGAGGCCACAACAGTGAGAGGCCCACGTACCGCAAAAAAAAAAAAAAAAAAAAAAAAAAAAGTAGTACACTTTCATTTTCAGCTGTCACATGTAAAGTACTTAGAAGTTTTCACTTCCATCATTACAGTAAGGAAAATGCTGAATAAAATGATAATCAATCATTTTTCTTAGACTCATCAGATAACTGAGGTTACACATAAAACTGCCACTCCAAAATTGGGAAAGAAAGGTGAATAAAGACAAACACAGCTGAGAGCAGCTTACCAGTAGTAGAAGTCATGGAGCTATAAATTGGTAGGAACACTTAAATGGCATTACATTAATTAAACAAGGAGGCCTTTAGACTGAGGTGGTTCCAACACCATGGCAGCCTATGTAACAAAACCAAAATCTAAACCTATACATGCCTCAAGTCTACAAAATTGAAATCTAAAAATAACCAATCACAAATAGCCAACTAGGCCTTAAGCTATAGCCAATCAACAATTTCCTTACTTTGCTTCTACCTTTTCAATATAAAAGGCTTTTCCTGAACTCCTGTCAATGAAGTGCTCCTAACCACTTCCAGTTTAGTGCTGCCCAGTTCAAATTTATTTTTGATCAAATAAAGTGTTACAATTTTAAATATGCCTCAGTTTATCTTTCAACAATGGAAACATTGACAGTTTTCTGGAGGCTGAATATAAACTAGCATGAGACGAAGAAACTCCAGAATCTGTAGTCTTAAGGGAGCACTATACTTTTTATAGCTTTTACCTCCAAGAATCCCATCAGATTTTCATAGTGAGTAGCCAAGAAAAATCACCTCATGTCTTTGGCATTGGGAGGGGCAAGCTACCATTTTTTAAATACACATAGTGCATTCTCCATAACAAAGATGAACTCTCTAGTAAAAAAGAGTTTACCAAAGTCTTATCTCATGTAGGCAGAAGGACAATTAACCTACTCCAGCTACCGCTAGCATTCTTGTCTCACCTAAGCTGGGAGGGGCAGTAAGAAAAATTTCTGAAGGACACAGCCCAGAAAAATAGATAGGCTAAAAGACTGAGATTCAATCATAGTATTATAGAAGTCTTCTTTCTCCTGTCCCCTCTATATCAATGTCTCCATTATAATGACAACAGTAGATTATAGCTGAAAGAACTGCAAGACAAGAATCTATTTAAGATGCAGTTCCTAGGGAAACCCAAAAACAACAGAAGAGGGAAAAAAGATGTAGATGAACTTTAAGCCTCTGGCATCTACAGGTGCAATACTAGCCAAACTGACATAAAACCTCACACTATAAAGGCCAATTTACTTCAGTTCCTATTGTCCAATATAATGTGTCTGGCATTTCAAAAAAAGATTACATGGCAAGAAAAAATACAGTCTGAAGAGACAAAGCAAGCATCAGAAACAGACTCAGATATGACAAAGATGTGGAAATTATCAGACAGGGAATTTAAAATAATTATGACTTATATGTCAAGGGCTGTAATTGAAAAAGGAGACAATATGCAAGACAGATAGTAAGCAGATGTAAGCTGTGATATGGGAAGTCTAAGAAAGATTTGAAAGGAAATGCTAGAAAAAGACTACTGTAACATAAACTAAGAATGCTTTTGGTGAGCTCAACAGACTGTACATAGCTGAGGAAAGAATCAGTAAGCTTAAAAATATGTCAATAGAAATCCCCTAAACTGAAATTTAAAAAAATGAAAAAAAGAGGGAAAAAACAAAACAAAACAGAATATCCAAGAATGGTGGGACAATTTCAGAAGGTGTAATATTTAAGTAACTGGAATATCAGAGGAAGGAGAAGAAAGAGAATTTAATTCATAAATTAAACAATACACATCCAAATACCTCTGGGTCAGTGAAGAAGCCCCAATATAAATGTTTTAATATTTTGAATTGTTACCAAAAATGCAAATAATAAAAAACTGTGGAATATAGCAAAAATAGTGCTTAGGGATAAATTTATAGCACTTAATGTATTAGAGGAAAAAAAGATCTAAAATCAAAACCTAAGATTACACCTTAGGAGTCTAGAGAAAGAAGAGCAAATTAAGCCAAAGGCAAGCAGAAGAAAAGAAATAAGAATTTCTACAGAAATCAATGAAATTAAAAACAGGAAAACAATATAGAAAATCAGTGAAACCAAAACTAGTTATCTGAAAAGATCAACAAAATTGATAATCTTCTAGCAAGGCTTATAAAAAAATTAGATGACATAGATGACCAATATAAGGAAATGAAGGAATACTATGACAATTCTATGTCCACAAATTTAATACATTAGATAAACTTATCTTCAATGACATAAACCATAAAAACTCACACAAAGATAAAAAAGGTAACCTGAATAAACCTATATCTACTAAAGAAACTAAATCAGTAATTAATATCCTTCAAAAGAGAAATCACTAGGCCAAAATGGTTTCACTGGTGAATTCCACCAAACTTTTAAAGAAGAATTAACAGCAATCCTCCACAGAATATTCCAAAAAATAAAGCAGAGGGAACACTCTTAACTCATTCTGTGAGACCATTACCCTAACACCAAAACCAGTTAAAGATATTACAAGAAAGGAAAACTACAGACCAATATCTCTCATGAACATAGATCCAATTACCTTCAATAAAATATAAGCAAATCAAGTCCAATATGGATAAAAATAATTATACACCATGACCAAGTGAGATTTATTCCAGGTATCCAAAGCTACTTTAATCAATTAATGAAATTTAATCAATTAATGAAATTTATGACATCAACAAGCTAAAGAAAAAATATCATATTATCATATCAACTGATACAGAAAAAGCATTTGATAAAATGCAACACATATTCATGATAAAAGTAGTCTCAGTAAACTAGGAATAGATGGAAATTTCCTCAATGCTTGCCACCTATGATCAGGAAAAAGGCAAGGATGTCTCCTCTGAGATCTCCTATTCAATGTTGTACTGAAAGTTCTAGCTAGCACAACAAGGAAAGGAAAGGAAATAAAAGAAGGATAAGATGTATAATTGGGGAAGGAAAAATTATGTTTCCTTTGTTCACTGAAGAAATGTTTGTCTATGTAGAAAATCCCATAGAATTGATAACAACAACAAAAAACTCTTGGAACTAAAAAGTGACTGTAGCAACGCCACAGGAAACAGGATTAATATTTTAAAAGTCAATTGCTTTTCTATATACTGGCAATGAATAAAAGGACTTTTAAATTAAAAATAACATTTACACACAAAAAATAACATTTACAATACTCTCCCCAAAATAAAATAACTAGGTATAAATCTAACAAAATCTAGGTATAAATCTACACAAAATTTTATACGTTTCACAAAAATTAACACCAAATAACCTGTAGACCTACATGTAAACTGAGGAAACTATAAAATCTCCATAAGAAAACATAGGAGAAAACTTACATGACCTTAGATTCAATGATGAGTTTTTAAAATACAACACCAAAAGCATGATCAATGAAAGGAAAAATTGATAAGTTAGATTAAAAAAACATTTAAATGTGAACTCTGTGAAAGACTATTAAGAGAATGGAAAGACGAGACATACACTGGGAGAAAATAGTTGCAAAATATCTATCTGACAAAAGGCTTGCATACAAAATACAGAGAACTCTTAAAATTCAACAATAGAAAACAAACAACTCATTTAAAAACTAGGCAAAATATCTAAGCAGATATCTCACCAAAGAAAATATACAGGTGGCAAACAAGCATAGGAAAAGATGCTGAATATAATTTGTTATTAGGGAATTGCAAATTAAACAATGAGATACCTCTACCTACTGGAATGTCTAAAATTGAAAAAAACTTACAAGCCCAATAGCTGATGAGAACGCAGAGTAAAAGGGAACTCTCATTCACTTCTGGTAGGAATGCAAAATGGTACAACCACTTTGGAAGACAATTTGGCATTTTCTTTAAAAACTGAACATAGTCTTACCATAAGATCCAGCAAGCATACTCCTGGATATTTACCCAACTGATTTAAAAACTTATGTCCACACAAAAGCCTGCACATCGTGCAAAACTGTAAGCAACCAAGATGTCCTTCAACAAATGAATGGATAAACAAACTGTGTTACAACCTTACAATGGAACGGTATTCATCAATAAAAAAAGAATTACAAGATGTGCAAAGACATGAATAAATCTTACATGCATATTATTAAGTGAAATAAGCCAGTTCCAAAAGAGTAGAGAGTGTGTGATTCCATTTATATCACATTCTGGAAAGGGAAACAAATCATAGAAATGGTAAACATATAAAAAATGGTTTAAATAGTTTAACAAAGGGGATTTATTAGGGCAGTGAAGCTATTGTTTATGATACTGTAATGGTGAATACATGACAGTATGTATTAGTCAAAAAAGAACTTGACAGTCATAATGCATGAAAATAAAAATAATTAATTTAGGCGGTCAAGGAATCCCACGTTTGATTGCGGAATGTGGCAAAATATTCTAACTGCATTAAAAATGTATGAAACAACCTCACTGAAAACTCTGAAGGGAAAGTTGCTGCCCTAAGTAACTTTAGAGATGAATATTATAAGATTAAAGTCAAAAGAAACTGCACATAAGTTCTGTACCCTAGTTGGTACAGTTGTTTCCCACAGTAGTACAGTTTCACTATTCTGAAACCACTATCCATGTATACTGGAATTGAACAATTAATTAAATAGATTGGCGGATAGTAGGAGTCAGGTTTCTCATTATTAGAGTGGGATGTTACAAGTAAGCAAGGGGAGGATAATGTGATAATGGATTAGAGTTGGAAACATCAGCATAAACTCACATTCACCTTTATATAGCTACAGATGGCTACAAATATAAATATTCATGGGTATGTGTACACACACAGCTTAATATACACTTACATATTTCATTGTTTTGCTACTTGAGAGGGCATATAAGTAACAACTTCCCAGTAGCAACAAGCATACCTAGCACTGAGATCTAAGTTTCTTTTTTTTTTAATTTATTTTATTTATTTATTTTTGGCTGCATTGGGTCTTCATTGCTGTGTTCAGTCTTCCTCTAACTGCAGCGAGCAGGGGCTACTCTTCATTTCAGTCTGTGGGCTTCTCATTGTGGTGGCTTCTCTTGTTGTGGAACATGGGATCTAGGCACGTGGGCTTCAGTAATTGTGGCACATGGGCTCTAGAGTGCAGGCTCAGTAGTTGCAGTGCATGGGCTTAGTTGCTCTGTCGCATGTGAGATCTTCCTGGACCAGGGCTTGAACCCGTGTCCTCTGCATTGGCAGGTGGATTCTTAACCACTGCACCACCAGGGAAGCCCCTAAGTTTCTTTTTCTTAATTTTATTTTTTTAAACTGAAGTACAGTTGATTTACAATGTTGTGCCAATCTCTGCTGTGCAAAACAGTGGCTCAGTTATACACACATATATATTTTTTCATACTCTTTTCCATTATGGTTTACCACAGGATATTGAATACAGTTCCCTGTGCTATACAGTAGGACCTTGTTGTTTGTCCATCCTATATACAATAGTTTACATCTGCCAATCCCACACTCCTAGTCCTTCCCTCTCCCACCCCCTCCCCCTTGGTAACCACAAGTCTGTTCTCTATGTCTGTGTGTCTGTTTCTGTTTTGTAGATAGGTTCATTTATGCCATATTTTGGATTCCACATATAAGTGATATCATATGGTATTTATCTTTCTCTTTCTGACTTACTTCACTTAGTATGATAATCACTAGTTGCATCCATGTTGCTGCAAACAGCATTATTTCATTCTTTTTTATGGCTGAGTAATATTCCATTGTATATATGTGCCACATCTTCTTTATCCATTCATCTGTCAATGGACATTTAGGTTGTTTCCATGTCTTGGCTATTGTGAATAGTGCTGCTATGAACACAGGGGTGCATGTATCTTTTTGAATTATAGTTTTGTCCAGGTGGATCTAAGTTTCTTAAAATCATCATCTAATAAAAACAACTAGGGTTCTTTGGAGAAATGGCTGATTCTAGAACTAAGGCAGTAGATATACAAAATGAGCCTGGGGTATGTTGTAGTGTCAGAAAGTAAGGTCTGAAGAATATGTTAAGGGACACCACAAATATTGCATTTTGCAAAATTCATACTGTGAGAAACTAAACAAAACACAAATCCTTTCTCTTTTTTTTCAAAACAATTAATTGCAAGGAAAAGGAGTTAAAAGGGAAGGAATTACAGATTAAAAAAGACTTAAGAGACATAAAAAAACAACTGTAGTGATTAGATCCTATTCGGACACTGATTCAAAGAAACTAATTTTTTTAAAGTATATATCTGCTAGGTAAATATGAAAAATACCTGGGCATTTGAAGATTACTTATTTAAGTTTTTAGAAAAGTATTATATTGGATTTATATATCATAAAGAGTGTATCGTTTATGAAGTCATATGAAAAACTTAGAAATAAAATGGTATGATGTTTTGAATACGCTTCAAATTATTCCAGTAGCAAGAAATGGGGGAAGGTGAGGGTACAACTGGAACCAGATTGTATTGAAGCTTGTTGATGCTGAGTGTCAGGTATACTGGGTTCATTATATTATAGAATAAAGAGAACTGGGTTCTCTTTATTGTTGTATATGTTTGATAATTTCTGTAATAAAAAGTTTTTATTATAAATATCATGCCATTAAATTTGAAATCCTAAGTGAAATTGACCACTTAAAAGTGGTCAATTAATTATTATTAATCAAACAATATAAACTGAAACAGTATTCAAAACTCAAGCTACTATCAAATGTTCCAGCACAAGGCAGTTTTGGAAGCCAGTTTTACCAAATAGTCAGGGAGAAACAAATTACCATCTTATGTAAACTCTTCCAAAGCATATAAAAAGGGTCAATTATTCAACTCACTTTGCCAGGCTATTGCTCCTTGATTCGAAAACCAGATGAGAACACCCCATGAAAAGAACACTTAAGCCATGCTCACTCACATAGCAGCAAATATTCTAAATAATTTAATATCATATTCAACATAGCAGTGAATTAAATAAACAAATGGGCTGTGTCTGAGGAATAAAAATATGATTTAACATTAGAAAATACTTTCAATTATAATTCCCTGTACAAATTAGAGGAAAAACACTTGATCACATCAATGGGTACATAAAAGCCTTTGAAAGAAATTCAACAAAAGTTTGTGGTTTTAAAAAAAAAGTAAGCTAACATTAGAATAGAACTTCAATTTCCTAAAGTCTATTGCAAACACACTTAAATGTGAAATACTAGAAGAAATTCCATTAAAGCCAGGGACAGACAACACAGAAATGAATGTTCTCTCCTCTACTGTTCAAAACTGCACTGGGACACATAAAGCAATGAATGTCAAAATAAAAAGAGATATGAATATTGAAAAGAAAGATAATATTTGGTGACAATATTATCTATAAAATATGTGGAGTATTTGAATGATTAAGAGACTTCAGAGAAATGTATATGGAAGATCATTATAGCAAAATCAAGAAGCTTGCCATCTAAAAGCAATAACTAGTTAGAACATGAAATAGAGAATACCTCATTCACAATGGCAACAAAGTCAAGAAAATTACCTAAAAAGAATCCTAACAAACATGTATAAGATATTAATGGAGTCAAATATAAAAGCTTTCTTATTGATTCAGCCAGATGTCCCAAATAAATCGAGCAGTGAAACATATTCATTAATGGGGAACAGAAGATTACAAAGATGTGAATTATCCTTAAATTATTTACTGATTTAGTGTCTTACCTGTAGATGCCAAGATGACCACGAGGTTCAGATTGCGGACTTCCACTCCCCAAATCAACTCTCAATAACTATAGAAAGGAGGGGGGCGGAAATCAACAGCAAAATCTAAACCACAAAACTTGAGAAACCCCTGGGGAAGACTGATGGCTGTGATGAGCTCTTTCCTGTGTTTGGGGAGGAGGGGTGGGGAGAAGCGTGGAAGTTGGGGAGGGGCTGTAGGCTGCCGAGATGCCGATGGCAGGATGGGTAAGGAGAAAAGATTTTAAACTTCTGCCTTTTTCATTGCACAAACCAGAGGCAGGCCCCCTGACCACAGATACCAGTAGCCCTGGGATAGCATCAGACAGCAGGAGAGATGAGATGATTGAGGTAGTAGGGCCCCAAAGCCTGTGCTAATAAACACCTGAAACCATTTTAGTGTGTTAAAAGGAAAAACAAATGGAGACTAACCTTGAAAAATTCCCTGAGCAGATAAAACCAATTTAGTCATACAAACAAAGCTTAATTTAGCTTATTTTTCAGGACTAACTTGATCTGGGTCATTTCTTGCTTATGCCTCTGGAAATCATAAGCAAAACTTAAATTGTTTCCCAAAATTGATATGAGGTAATCACTAACCAATTCCCCATCATTTAAGAAAATTCAAATATTATAACCAACCACTGTGAAGAATAAACAGGCACTGCCTTCCCACTATATAAGCTGCTTTATAACAATATACCCCTGAGCCTCATTCCATGTTTGGTTTGAGTGCTCTGTGTTCACAAACTGTGTTTTTGGCATGCACAGAATAAACTTTTACTAATTACTACTCCAGTGATTCATTGGTTTTACTTCTGTTATTTCCGAACTTTTGACAAGTGACTGAGGACTGGCTTTTCAAAAAATTATTTTCATAGAAGATAAAGAATGGACTGGAAATAGAACAGGAGCTATCAGAGTGATCCACACACTAAGTGTAGGTATTCTTTCATGAAATTTTATATATATTCTAAATATACACTTGGTAGAGATGTAAAAAAATTTTTTTACTACGAATGAGGGTTAAGAAAATGAAAGTTGGTGCTCTGGACTATGAAACGTTAGATAATTTCAAACGAGCAGGACCTCCCCTAATACTGCTGCTCAGCCTCTTCCGTGCAGAAAATGAATCTTTTAGAACAAAATATTTCTGAAGTCTGGCTGGCTGGTGAAGAGACTCCATTGAAAGGTTTGCTTCTTCTCTGACCCTCCCCAGCTAGAATCTAGTTTGTGCTAGAGAATCATTCTCTACAAGGGATGCTGCTGACCAGATGCTCAGAGCTGACAGAGAGGGAGCTCTCCCAGCCAGCATTTAACCAAGGACCCAGGGGCCAAGTTGAGGACCCTCAGGAGTGAGGACTGAGGCGGGGGCATCCTCCCAGAAGGTCCAGACAATCCAGCTCCACACCTGATGACAGCTCTGGGAGACCCCTAGCAGAGCTGTCAGGCTGTGAGCCTCCCTCAATTTTGCCCTGGGGATCTCAGAGCAGTGAGAGCATTGCCTGAAAGGGGACATACTCAGGTCACAAGAGGGAGGAGTCTCAGGCTCTGCTAGGGGTCAAGGTGAAGATCTTGAAGGAGCATTGGAGGAACCTCCCAAACCAGAAGAGAGGGGTCCCACCTTTACCCTGTCCCTGCAGTCAGCTCCCATTGGCCCCAAGTCAGAGGGATGTGGAAGCCCCTGACTTCCTTCTGGGGAAGCAGGGAATGCAGGTCTCAGGGAAGTGAGGCTTGGATAGAGGGATGTGTCTTCAGATCAGCAGAGAAAGGAGTCCCAGTACCTTCCAGGAGTCAAGACAAGGACACTGAGGAAGGACAGAAGGGACCTTCAACCTCAGAACAGTAGTTAGCCCTACTCTGCCCCTGCTATAAGAGTAGGGAGGCCCCAACAAGCTGTAGCCTGATATGGTGGCCTCTGGCTTCTGCTGGGGGAGATGGTCTCAAGGAGGGAAAGGCACTGATCTGAAGGGGCTGGACTCAGGTAAGCAGAAGAGAGGGTCCATGAACTGTCAGTATTCAAGGTGAGGACACTGAGGGAGGACTGAGGGGACACTGGACTCCAATCAGAGGGGGCCCTTGGAGGCCCTGGGGCAGGATGACAACAAGTAGCATTTCCTGACATCCGGGTCTCAGAGCGACTGGGGACCTGGTATAAGGGGTGGGGCCTCTGGTGGGCAGAGAGTAGGGCCCAGAACCTGCTAAGAGTCAAGGTGAGGACCCTAAGGGAAGACTGGGGTCACCCTGGACTCCAATCAGAGGGGATTTCACACATCCCTGTCCCTTCAGGTGGCCCTGGGAGGCCCTGGGGTTGGATGAGCACCCTAGGCCTATCCTGACTTCCTGACATCCAAGTCTCAGAGAGACTGGGGACCTGGGGTAAGGGGCAGGGCCGCAGGTGGGCAAAGGGGGGATCCCATGTCCTGCCGGGTGTCAAGGTGAGGACCCTGAGGGAGGACAGTGGGGACCCTGAACCCCAGAACAGAGTTGTCCCTGGAAGGCCATAGGTTGGGATGAGCACATGCAGCAATTCCTGACATCTGGGTCTTAGAGAGGCTGGGGAGGGTGTGTAAGGGGTGGGGTGTCTGGTGGGCACGGGAGAGAATCCCAAGTCCTGCGTGGAGTCAAGGTGAGGGCCCTGAGGGAGCACTGAGGGCAACCTGGATCCCAGAATTGAGTTGGTCCTGGGGGGCCGTCACGTGCAGCAGTTCCTGACATCCGGGTCTCAGAGAAGCTGGGGACCTGGGATAAGGTGCGGGGTCTCATGAGCACAGAGGGTAAAATGTCAGGTCCCTGGTGGACTAAGGTTAGGGCCCTTAGGCAGGACTGAGGGGACCCTGAGGGAGGAGAAAAGGGACCCACCAGATCACTGCCCTTGCAGGTGGCCGTGGGAGGCCCCGGGGCGGGATGAGCACGGTAGGCCTGTCCTGACGTCAGGGTCTCTGAGAGACTGGAGACCTGGTATAAGGAGCAGGGACTCACAGTGGTAGACGGGACAGTCCCAGGTCCTGCCCAAAGTCCAGCCTGCACGCGAGGAAGGAAGGACTGAGGACGTTAGACCCCAACACAGGGAGGGATCCTTCGCCCTTCCGCGGGGGCCTTGGAGGCGCCAGAGCACGGTCAGCAGATGAGATGTTTCCGAACCTTTGGGTCGGAGTCCTCAGGAGGTCAGGTGTTTGGTGTGAGGGGTGAGCCTTCAGGTCCGCAGAGGGTGGACTCCCAGGACCCCGAGGGAGGACTGAGCAGACCCCCAGCCCTGGTACAGTGGCCTCAACAGAAACCTGCCCCTGTGGTCAGCGCTGGGAGGCCAGGCAGGATGTGAGGAGGAGGTGAGGACCCAGCATCTCCCCATCCTAGGACCCTCGGGAGGCCCTGGGCAGGTGCAGCCACCTGTGGGGCCCCCTCACTGCTTTCTGTTCAGATTCGCGGTCCTGATCTGAGTTTCCCCTCAGGCCTGCAAAGGGGAGGGTCCAGGCCCTTAAGGGGAACAGTGAGCACGACGAGCGAGCCCCGAGGGGACCACCCACCCCAGAACTCAGAACTGGGGGGACCTCACAGAGTCCGGCCCAATCCTCCTACCAGCACCGAGGCCCAGAGCTGTGCCACAGTCTACACAAGAGGTGCGCCCTCCATTCCTCTTACAGGGGCTCCAGGAACCGGGAGGCAAAGGCCCAGGTCTGAGGACCGTGTCCTCAGGGCACAGAGCAGAGGAGGCCCGGGCAGCGCCAGGAATCAAGGGGAGGTGCGTGCCCTGAGTGTGTACCCAGGGGATCCCCCTCCCAGAACAGAGGGGACCCCACAACACCCAAGTCACCCCACCGCCCTGTCAGCCCCAGAACCTGGAGCCGTGCTGGCTACACCCTGAGGAGCCCCCTCATTTCCTTCTTCAGGTTGGCAGGGGACAGGCCGCCCAGGAGGAGCGCCCCTGTGAGGCCCGAGGGCAGCCTTTAAGACGAGACCTGTAAGTGGCCTTTGTCAGAGCTGCCCAGGGTGCCTTTCTCTGCCGAGGTCGCTCACCCCCCTCTCTCCCCCAGGTACGAGGTCCCCGCCTGTCACCCCTGCCCACCCCCAGTCGGCTTCCTGACACCAGTCGTCATGCCTCGTGCTCCAAAGCGACGGCGCTACATGCTTGAGGAAGGCCATCAGGCTGAAAGTGTTCCCATGGCTGAGGAAGAGGATGATTCCTCATCTTCCTCCACCTGCTCCTCCTTTTCCTTTAGCTGTCCTCTGACCTTGAGCTCCCCAGAGGAGCTTTTTGCTCTTTCTGACATCCTGAGTCCTTCACAGAGCCTTTCGAGTGCCTCCCCCTCCCTGTCCCCCACTGCTGTTGTCTCTACTCCATTGAGCCAATCCGACAATGGCTCCAGCAGCCAAAAAGAGGATGGTCCGAGCACCTCGCAGGCCCTGCCAGATGCTGAGTCCTTTCCAAGAAATGTGATTAATGACAAGGTGGGTGATCTGATAGAGTTTCTGCTCCTCAAGTATTGCACCAAGGAGATGATCACAGAGACAGAAATGCTGAATATCATCACCGAAGACTACAAGGACCACTTCCCTGTGATCTTCAGTGAGGCCTCGGAGTGCATGCAGCTGGTCTTTGGTATTGATGTGAAGGAAGTGGACCCCAGCGACCATTCCTATGTCCTGGTCACCACCCTGGGCCTCACCTGTGATGGGGTGCTGAGCGATGGGCAGAGCATGCCCAAGACTGGCCTTCTGATATTTATCCTGAGTATAATCTTTATGAAGGGCGACTGTGTCCCTGAGGAGGAGGTATGGGAAGTGCTGAGTGCGACGGGGGTGTATGTTGGGAGGGAGCACTTTATCTATGGGGAGCCCAGGGAGCTGCTCACCAAAGTGTGGGTGCAGGAGGGCTACCTGGAGTACCGGCAGGTGCCTAACAGCGATCCTGCATGCTATGAATTTCTTTGGGGTCCCCGGGCCCACGCAGAGACCAGCAAGATGAGTTTCCTGGAGTTTTTGGCCAAGATCAATGGAAGTGACCCTAGATCCTTCCCTCTGTGGTATGAAGAGGCTTTGAGAGATCAGGAAGAGAGAGCCCAGTCTAGAATTGCCACCACAGATAATACTACTTCCATGGCTAGTGCAAGTTCTAGTGCCATGTCCAGCAGCTTGTTCAGCCCTGAGTGAAGTCTAAGGCAGATTCTTCACTTTGTGTTTTAAGAGGGCAGTCAATGATCTAAGTAGTAGAGGGCCAGACTTGGGATGAGGGAATCATAGTGAATAACATCTTTCTGTTTCTGTTCCATTGGGTGACTTAGAACTTTATAGAACTTTATCTTCTTTTATTTTTGGTATTTTAAAATGTTGTTGCTTAACTAGAAAGTCTGCTAGCCTCAGAATCTAAGTTTATGAATGACATTGGTCACACATTTATTGTTTCTTGTCCAGTTTAGGAGAAAGAGTTTTGCTATTTTGTAAAATGAATTGGGAAACCTTACATTTTATTTGTAGTCTGTAACAAGATAAGATGGCATTAGAATAGGAATTTCCTTGGAAATGTGAAAAAGCTTAGTAAAATAGAGAAAAAAATTCAGTGGTTTATTTTATAATTCTCATCATTTTTAGTCTATTCTGTAAAATTAAGATATGTACTTGGATTTTCTTAGCTTATTCAAAAATGTAGAAGAAATTAAATAGTAATAAATGAAATCTCTGCTCACTGGCTCATTTATTCCACAGACCTTCATGGAGCCTCTGCTCTCTGGAAGGCCCTGTGTTAGTAGTGGGGACACTAGGAAAAGCAGGACACACCCACACCTAGAGTGATGGTCTAGGAGCAGCAGTCACATGAGGAAGATGTAGAGATGTCCCCTAAGTCCCACAGAACAAGGGAAAATGGGACAAGGTGGTGGGGCTCCAGGAGCGAGCACTCAAGTGTAAGTGCCCCAAACCAGGGCAGTTTGGGGCTTTGGGAAGCAGGGGTTCCTTCTGTGGGAGGTGATGATAATGAAGCTGGGTGGTGGCAGTGACCAGACTCTCAGACGGTGTATCTTAGGAGTGAGAGAAAAACCTAGATAGAAAAACTGCTCTCGGAAGATCCTTTTGGATAGTGGATAAACCAGAGAGAAATCACTTCCTGGGGCAAGTAAGGAATTTGTCCTGTATTCTTGTCCCAGTGCAGTTGAACACAAGACATAGCTGTTTTATAAATATCATCTGCAAGGGTTTCCTGAGAAATAAGGGTGAATATCTTTTGAATGATGCCCAGAAGTCACTGTGCAGGCACCCTTTTCCCTGGCCTGGGAGAGCCAGTGATGACTCTGTTAGAAGGCATTTTAATTAGATTACCTTTAATGTAATTTGGCCAGTTCTGAGCCATGTATAGATTTGGGGGGGCAGTTAATGAAAATAGCGATTTGGATGGAAGAGCAGCTGGGAGGTAGGGACAGAGTTGGTCTTTGGCTCAAATTCTAGGAGCTTTGAGTTGCATCCAGCTGGGGAAGACTTCCCTACACCTAAATTTAAAAATATATCCTCTAAGAAGGAAAATTTACTGAGTTTTATTTACAAAGCAGCATGGTTGGCTGATTTTGGTATTACATGTCCTATTGCATTGAGTATTCTCTAAGATGTACTGGATAACAACAGCAACAACTTATAGAGTAGAGGGTAGGAGTACCTGGGGTCAAATTAATAACAGAAATACAGTAGTCCCCTCTTATCTGCCAGGGCTTATGTTCCAAGACACCTTGTGGGTGCCTGACACTGTGGAGAATACTGAACTTTACATATACTACGTTTTTTTCCTATACTAATGGGTGAGTAGCATATATAGCGTGGATATTCTGAACAAAGGGATGATTCATGTCCTGGACAGGACGGAGTGGGACGGCATGATTTAAAACTTATGAATTGTTTATTTCTCGAAGTTTGTATTTAATATTTTCAGACCCTGGTTGAGCTCAGGTAACTGAAACTGCAGAAAGCAAAATGACAGATATGGGGCAACTACCATAACAGCTAATCATTAAAGATTGAACAAGGCACTGTGTGAGGTGCTTTACAAACATTACATACATTCCAGCAGTCCTACAAGACAGGGCTCATCAAATCCACTTGCTTCACAGATGAAAAACCTGAGGCCATAGGGCTTGGTAATTTTCCCATGATTACATGGTTAATAAGTGACAGGGCAGGGACTGGATCCCTAGTCTAAATTCGTCTGGAGCCTGTGCTTTTCCCACTCAACCCCAGCCTGATACCAACCTTCTGACTCTAAATCATTTCTCTTCTCAGTACTCTATAAAGTCTCTCAGGTGACCGAAAGAAGGACCCTATGCCCAAGGTACTAAAAGCAGTCCTAAAGAAGGAAGGTGACAAAATCAATCAAACAGGATTTGGGTATTTTTTGTGGGCTTTATTAACATAGGGTCCTCCTGCCTGAGTTCCAGTGTCCCCTGAGAGCTGAGGTGCCAGATGTCTGTCTAGTCCCAGCACCTTCCCACATGACAGCACTCATCCCCTGATCTTCCCCTATGTGCCCTCCAGTCCAACTCTGGAACCTGACTGACTTACCAGCTCATCACTGCTGCCTCTTCTGAAATCTGTGCCCACCCCCAATGAAACAGCCCATATCTCTTGCGCTCCCCCTGACATAAAGCATTTCCACTCCTGGCAGAAATACCCAGGCTGTCTCAACCCACTGCCCACTTATAGTGTCCCTTTGGCATAAGTGTTCACATTGGACAGTGATGTTTAGACATCTGGCATTACTTCTGCCCCCCGCCCAGATATCATCAACAAGCTTTCTAAATGAGTTTATAAGTAGAATCTAACTTGACATGTAATCGACCAGTTCTTGGATATAACCCTGAAGTTAGAAACCACCCTGATATTTGCAGCAGGATTTTAATGGAGCATCTTATTTGAAACGGGCCATGAACACACGGCACATATTTATGAGCTTACCTAAGAGGTCAAAACCCAAAGCCTCCCTCAAGAATTAATATTGTTAAAATGGCCATACTACCCAAAGCAATCTACAGATTTAATGTGATTCTTATCAAATTACCCATGACATTTTTCAAAGAACTAAAACAAATATTCCTAAAATTTATATGGAACCATAAAAGACCCAGAATTGCCAAAGCAATCCTGAGGTAAAAGAACAAAGCAGGAGACATAAACCTCCTAGACTTCAGACAATACTACAAAGCTACAGTAATCAAAACAGCATGGTATTGGCACAAAAACAGACATACAGATCAATGGAAAAAAGAATAGAGAGCCCAGAAATAAACCCACACACCTACTGTCAATTAATTGTTGACAAAGGAGGCAAGAATATACAATGGGGAAAAGACAGTATCTTCAGCAAGTGGTGTTGGGAAAGTTGGACAGCTGCAGGTAAATAAATGAAGTTAGAATATACCCTCACACCATAAGCAAAAATAAACTCAAAATAGCTTAAAGACTTGAATATGAGACATGACACCATAAAACTCCTAGAAGAGAACATAGGCAAAACATTCTCTTACATAAATCGTACCAATGTTTTCTTAGCTCAGTCTCCCAAAGCAATAAAAATAAAAGCAAAAATAAACAAATGAGACATAATCAAACTTACAAGCTTTTGTACAACAAAGGAAACCATAAACAAAACAAAAAGATAACCTACAGACTGGGAGAAAATATTTGCAAATGATGCGACCAACAAGGGCTTAATTTCCAAAATACACAAACAGCTCATACAACTCAACAATAACAACAAAAACAAACAACCCAATCATTGTTTTTGACAAGAAATCTACTCTTACCCTTATGTTTGTTCCTCTGTAGTAAAGTGCCTTCTTTTCTCTTGGTACTTTTAAGATTTTCTCTTCATCACTGATTTTAAGTAACTTGAATATTGTGGGCCTTGGTATAGTCTTGTTTTTCACATTTCTTGTTCTTGGCACTCTTTTTGCTTTTTGAATCTGTGGGTTTATAATTTTTATCCAGTTTGGAGATTTGTCATTCAAATATTTTTTCTATCTCCCCTTTTTCCTCCCCTTTGGGGTTTCCAAATATATGTGCATAGGTCACTTGAAGTTGTCTCACAACTTGCTAATGCTTTATTCATTGTTTTCAGTATTGTTTTCTCAGGGTGTGTTTTTTCTGGAAAGTTTTATTGCTATATCCTCAAGTTCACTAATCTTTTCTTCTTACATGTCACGTGTGCCATTAGTCCAAACCAGTGTATCTTTTCAATTCAGACATTGTAGCCTTCATATCTCAAAATTTATTTAGGCTCTTTTTTATGTCTTTCATGTCCTTATTTAGCACGTTTAACATTTTGTCTTATCATTTGAACATATGGAATACAGTTATATATAACACTGTTTTAAAGTCCTTGTCTACTAACTCTATCATCTGCCTGATTTCTGGGTCAGTTTTAATTTATTTTTCTCCTCATTACTGTTCCTGCTTTCCTGCTTCTTTGAATGGCTGGCAATTTTGCTTTCTATTTTTGTTTTTAAGATTTTTTTTTGATGTGGACCATTTTTAAAGTCTTTATTGAATTTGTTATGATATTGCTTCTGTTTTATGTTTTGGTTTTTTGGCCCTGAGGCATGTGGGATCTAGTTTCCTGACCAGGGATCAAACCCGCATCCCCTGCATTAGAGGGCAAAGTCTTAACCACTGGACCACCAGGGAAGTCCCAGCTGGCAATTTTGACTGGATGTCAGACATTGTGAATTTTACTTTCTTAAATCCTAGATATTTTTGTGTTTCTATAAATAAATATTCTTAAGTTTTTTCAGGGGCACAATTAAGTTACTTGGAAACAAGTTACTCGTCTTTTTGTGTCCTACTTTTAAACTTTGTTAAGTGAGATAAAAAAGGTGCATAGATTATGACTAATAGTTCCTCTCTTCTAAGGCAAAACCACTCTGTGTATTCTAACTGAGCCTGATGAACTATGAGGTTTTCCACTCTGACTAATGGGAATAGGAATAATTCCCAGATCTGCATGATCTCTGGAGATTTCTCTCTGTGGAACTCTCTCGTCTCTGGAATTTTGTCCTGCAAGCTCTTGCCACCTAGCATCCCCTAGACTCCCAGCTCCATCTCAACTCAAGAAGATGGCCAGGCTCTCCATTATACACTGTGGCCTACAATCTTTCTCTGGGCAGTAAGCTTGAACAATCTTAGGGCTCATCTCACTCGTTTTTCATCTCTTAGAGAACACTGTTCTTTGCCTGATGTCCAATAAATTGAAAATCATTGTTTCATGTGTGTGGTCTATTTTTTTTTAGTTGTTTGAGGTAGATGTGTAAATTTGGTCCCTTTTACTCCATCATGGCTAGAATCAGAAGTCCTATAGTCCAAATTTATAACCTAAATTTTCTACATATGACAGTGTCCCAGTATTTCAACTTTTTCAATTTAAAACCAAATTGAAACGCTGTGATACACATATATATGTTAATATAGACATGTGTACAAAAAACTAAGTATATACAGTGAAATAACAGCAATATTTTTCTTTTGCTGGTAGAAATATAAGTGATTTTTAAATTCTCTTATTTGTGCTTTCAATATTTCTAAGCCATCTAAGGCACATAAGAATTACCATTATAATAACAAAATACTTTATATATTTAAAAATGTGAATTAGATTACCAAAAATAAACACTCATTATCTAGATGTTTTGTTTGTAATATTGATTAACTTCTTGATGGATTCTATTCAGCCCCTGGTATGCTTACTGATTATGTAACTGTAAATAAACAAATAAAACCTGTGAAATCCAATTAGTAGGCTATGTGTTGTCATCCAACTTCTCTCAGAGTTTCAAATACAATCCCTCACAGGTAAGAATCTATCTTATCTTTAAAACCATCCTTTCAGAAAAACTAATAACAAACTTTAAAAGGGGAAATTATATTTAAGTCATATTCCCAATAACATGATATTGGATCCAATATTTATAGGAAGGATTGTATGTAGGCAATACTGGCAGGAGGAATTATCATGACTACTGTCATTATTTTGAGTGTTGTTTATATGTCCCTTGTCAAAACTTCTTTATGTTCTCTTGTAACACCGCATAATAAATTGTTGTCTAAAATATGTTTTTCAGTCATGAATGCCATTAATTCTGAGTGAAAGTGCACTTTTTAAAAACACTGATTTTCCTAACGATGAAGTAATATTTTCATAACAACGACCCACATTTTCTTTAATGGACTATTATTCAGCACATAGCTTCTAAGTTAATACATGCTTGTCTTTCAGAAACTGAACACCATATAAAAAGAACTGTGATTTTAATTTTTATTAAAACTTCTCTGCCATAGATAATACACGCTTGGTTGTTAGCTATATCTTTCATACTTCCTTTGCACTTTGACAATTTCTCCATTTTAACACTATCATTCACACACTGTCCTAATAAAGCCATGAATGGTTTCTCTGATATTGATATGATTCCATATTCTTGTGCCTCAGGAATTTTCTTACCACTGTATCATTTGTCCTTTGTTCTTTTTGAAACTCATTAATCCCTGTTTTTTACCAAATGATTTTGTTCCAAAGATGTTTCTGCAGATTTTCAGTTACAAAAAATGTGCACATAATTTATTTGCAATGGAATAATCTTATAATATTTTTATTTTTCCTTTTAAAAATATAGGTTCATATTCTCCAAAAAAGAATAAAATAGAAATAATAAATACCAGTATCTTTACCAACACTTTTTTAAACCAACTTTGTTTTATATATAACCAGAATTTTCCCCTTGCAAAACAGTAACTATTCCTTATTTTTGCACATTATCACCTTGTCCCTTTACATGCATTTGCTGTAGATCTACATGATTTGCTGGTTATTCCAAACTTTTAAACAATTACACATTACTACTACATTACAAGACATTTATTTATGATTTAGAATATGTGTTCTGTCATTTTTATGCTTTCTGAAAACTCATGTAACATATACCCCTTGGTCTATATCTACAGTTTCTTATACTTTAACAGTGTCCAAAGCCATTGCTTCTCAACAACTTTTTAAATATCATTAAGTATTTCAGTTTCTCTGATCTTTTCAAAGAAACAGTTTTTGTGACCATTGATATTAATTACTATTTTCCTAATGTCAATTTCACTGATTTCTGCTGTTACCTATATAGTTCCCACCCTTCTGTTGCCTAGGGTTTAATTTACTTTTCTTTTTATAGTTTCCTACAGTGGAATCTTAGATTATTGAGTTGAGCTCTGTCTTGCTTTCTAATTTAAGCATTTAATGACATAAATTTCTCTCTACATACTGCATCAGCTGAGTCCCACAATCTCTAATATGTTGTAGTTTTATTTAAATTCCCTTCAAAATACTTTCTAATTTCCCTCAAGAATTTATTGTGAAACATGAGCTAGGAAAAATGTGTTTAATCTCCAAATGTTTGGAGAATTTGCAGATATCCCTTGTTGTATTCTGTAATTCCATTATGAGTAGAGAATATACTTTGCATGATATAAATTCTTTTACATTTGTTAAAGGTTGGTTTATGGTCTATCTTGGTGAATATTCCATGTGTACTTGAAAATAATATATATTCTTCTGTTGTTGTGTGAAGTGTTCTCCAAATGCCAATTAGATGAAGTTGGTTGATAGTGCTATTTGAGTCCTTCAATATCCTTGCATGTTTTCTGTCCACTTTCTCTAACATTTACTCATAGATGAGTGTCACAGTCTCCAAATACAATTGTAGATTTGACTATTTGTCCTTTTAGTTCTATCAGTTTTTATTTCATGTATTTTGAAGCTCTGCTTTTAGGTGCATACACATTTAGGTTTGTTATGTCTTCTTGATGAATTCTTATGTAATGTTCCAGTTTATCCATGATAATATTTTCTTCTAATGAAATCAATTTATTCTCATATTGATGTAGCCACACCAGGTTTTTAATTTCTTATTTTAATATTTTAAAATTATTAAACGGTAAAGTTATCTTATTTCAGTGTACAGTTAAAGCTCCTGTATAGATTCATGTAACCACACTACAATCAGGATTCAAAATAGTCCCATAACTGCCCTCAAACACACAAACGCACACACACACACACACACACAAACACAAACACAAACACAAACTCCCTTATGCTGGTCCTTTATAGTCTTACCCTCCTCCCACACCTAACTTTGACAACCACTCAACTGTCCTCCATCACTGTACTTCTGTGTTTTCATAAATCTCATATAAATGGAAGAACAGAGTATGTAACTTTCTGAGGCACTTTCACTCAGGAGAATTCCTTTGAGGCTCATTCAAGTTGTGTGTATCAATAGTTCATTCATTTTTATTGCTCAGTGGTAGTCCATTATATGGCTGCACCACAGTTATCCATTCACCTATGGAAGGACACTGGGGTTGTTTCTAGATTTGGGCAAATATGAATGGAGCTCTTATAAACATTCATATGTAGGTTTTTGTATGAACATAAGTTTTTATTTCTCCCTGGAGTGGCTTCACTGAGTCATATGGTAAGTGTATCTTTATAAAAAAATTACCAAATCATTTTCCACAGAGCTGTGTCATTTTATATTCCTACCACTGTGTATGAGAGTTCAAGTTGTTCTTCGTCCTTGGTAGCACTTAGTAATATCATTTTTAAAAATTTTAGTCTTTCTCAAATATGTGTTATGATATCTCATCATGGTTTTAGTTTTCATTTCTCTTATAGCTAATGATATAGAACAACTTTTCATGTGCTTATTTTCCATCCATATTTCCACTTTGCTGATGTGTCTACTGACATCATTTGCCCATTTTCTAAATTGGGTTCTTTATTTTCTAATATTTGAGTTTTTAGGGCTGTTTATATTTTCTGGATATGAGTCTTTTACTGGATATATAATTTGCAAATACTTCCAGCTTGACTTTTCATTCTGTGTTTCTCAGAAAAAAAGTTTTTAATTTTGAAGAAATCCAATTTATCATTTTTAAAATTTTATGAATCATGCTTTGGGTGTTGCATTTAAGACCTCTTTGCCTAACTTCAGGTTGTGAAGATTTTCTTTTTTTTTTTTTGAAGTTTTGTATTTTTCATTTACCCATTAGATTTGTTACATATTTGCATAAATTATGAGGTTTAGATATTCATTTTTAACATAAGGTCGTCTAATTGTTCCAATACAAATTATTGAAAAGACCAAATTTCTCAATTAAATTGTTTTAATTCGTTATAAAGTCTCCATAGCTCATATTTGTGTTGGTCTATTCTGGACTCTCTATTTAGTTCCCTTAATCTATGTGTCTATTTCTTAGCCAATATCACATTGCACTTATTACTATAGTCTTATAGGAAATTTTTAAATCAGCTAGACTGATTTGAATGAGATTCTTCCAACATTATTCTACTTTTTCAAAATTTCTTTAGCTATTCTAGTTCCTTTGCCCTTACATAAAATTTCTGAACCCTCTTGTCTATACCAGCAAGAATTACTACTGAGATTATTTTTTAAACATTTTTGTTGGAGTATAATTGTTTTACAATGGTGTGTTAGTTTCTGCTTTATAACAAAGGAAATCAGCTATACATATACATATATCCCCATACCTCCCCCCTCTTGTGTCTCCCTCCCACCCTCCCTATCCCACCCCTCAATGTGGTCACAAAGCACCGAGCTGATCTCCCTGTTCTATGCGGCTGCTTCCCACTAGCTATCTATTTTACATTTGGTAGTATATATTAGTCCATGCCACTCTCTCACTTCGTCCCAGCTTACCCTTCACCCTCCCAGTGTCCTCAAGTCCATTCTCTACATCTGCGTCTTTATTCCTGTCCTGCCTCTAGGTTCTTCAGAACCTTTTTTTTTTTTTTAGATTCCATATATATGTGTTAGCATATGGTAGTTGTCTTTCTCTTCCTGACTTACTTCACTCTGTATGACAGACTCTAGGCCCATCCACCTCACTACAAATAACTCAGTTTTGTTTCTTTTTTATGGCTGAGTAATATTCCATTGTATATATGTGCCACATCTTCTTTATCCATTCATCTCTCAGTGGGCACTTAGGTTGTTTCCATGTCCTGGCTATTGTAAATAGAACTGCAGTGAACATTGTGGTACATGACTCTTTTTGAATTATGGTATTCTCAGGGTGTATGCCCAGTGGTGGGATTGCTGGGTCGTATGGTAGTTCTATTTTTAGTTTTTTAAGGAACCTCCATACTGTTCTCCATAGTGGCTGTATCAATTTACATTCCCACCAACAGTGCAGGAAGGTTCCCTTTTCTCCACACCCTCTCAAGCATTTACTTTTATTTATTTTTTTTGTGGTACATGGGCCTCTCACTGTTGTGGCCTCTCCCATTGCAGAGCACAGGCTCCAGATGCACAGGCTCAGCAGCCATGGCTCATGGGCTCAGCTGCTCCGTGGCATGTGGGATCTTCCCAGACCGGGGCACAAACCCGTGTCCCCTGCATTAGCAGGTGGACTCTCAACCACTGCACCACCAGGGAAGCCCCAGCATTTATTATTTATAGATTTTTTGATGATGGCCATCCTGACTGGTGTGAGGTGATACTTCATTGTAGTTTTGATTTGCATTTCGCTAATAGTTAGTGATGTGGAACATCTTCTCATGTGCCTGTTGGCCACCTGGATGTCTTCTTTGGAGAAATATCTATTTAGGTCTTCTGTCCATTTTTGGATTGAGTTGTTTGTTTTTTTGATATTGAGCTGCATGAGCTGCTCTAAATCTTGGAGATTAATCCTTTGTCAGTTGCTTCATTTGCAAATTTATTGTCCCATTCTGAGGGTTTTCTTTTCGTCTTGTTTATGGTTTCCTTTGCTGTGCAAAAGCTTTTAAGTTTCATTAGGGACCATTTGTTTATTTTTGTTTTTATTTCCATTTCTCTAGGAGGTGGGTCAAAAAGGATCTTGCTGTGATTTATGTCATAGAGTGTTCTGCCTATGTTTTCCTTTAAGAGTTTTATAGTGTCTGGCCTTACATTTAGGTTTTTAATCCATTTTGAGTTTATTTTTGTGTATGGTTTTAGGGAGTGTTCTCACTTCATTCTTTTACATGTAGCTGTCCAGTTCTCCCAGCACCACTTATTGAAGAGGCTGTCTTTTCTCCATTGTATAGTCTTGCTTCCTTTATCAAAAATAAGGTTAGCATATGTGTGTGGGTTTATCTCTGGGCTTTCTATCGTGTTCCATTGATCTATATTTCTGTTTTTGTGCCAGTACCATACTGTCTTCATTACTGTAGTTTTGTAGTATAATCTGAAGTCAGGGAGCCTGATTCCTCCAGCTCCTTTTTTCTTTTTCAAGATTTCTTTAGCTATTTGAGGTCTTTTGTGTTTCCATACAAATTGTGAAATTTTTTGTTTTAGTTCTTTGAAAAATGCCATTGGTAGTTTGATAGGAATTACATTGAATCTGTAGATTGCTTTGGGTAGTATAGTCATTTTCACAATGTTGATTCTTCCAGTCCATACTGCTGAGATTTTGATTGGCACTGATTTGAATCTATATATCAATTTGGTGAAAATTGAGCTCTTTATTACATTGAGTCTTCAAGTCCATGAACAAAGTATGTCTATTTATTTAGGTGTTCTTCAGTTTCTTTTATCAGCATTTTGTAGTTTTCAAAATATAGGTTTTATATATGTTTTGTTTGCTTTATATTTAAGTCTTTTGGGGGAGCTATTGAAATGGTGTTTAAAAATATTTTTGTTTTCATATTTTGTCATTATATGGAAAATGATTAGTTTTTGTGCATTGACTTTGTATCCTGCAACCTTGATAAACTTATTTATTAGTTCTAAGATACTTTTTATAGTTTCATTGGGATTTTATTGGTAGACAATTATGTCTCTGAGAATAGGGATAGTGCTATATATTTCCTTCCACTCTGTTTGCTTGTTATTTATTTTCTATTTTCATTCCAACGGTAAGAATTCTACTAAAGTCTTCAATATAAGTGGGAAGAGTGGACATCCTTGCCTATTTCTTGACCTTAGAAAACATTCAGTCTTTCCCTATAAACGTTGATATTAGCTGTAGATTTTGTATATGTACTGTATCATGTTAAGTTCCTATTTATTTCTTGTTTTCTGAGATCTTTTTTCTCACAAACCAAGTTGTATTCTGTCAGATGCTTTTTTCCTTCAATTGAGATGATCATAAAATTAGTCTGTTTATAGTGGTATTTCATTGATTGTGAAGTATTGAGCCAACCTTGCATTCCTCAGATAAACTCAGCTTGGTCATGATATACTATTCTTTTTATACATTACTGGATTGCATTTGCTAATATTTTGTTGGAGATTATTGCATCTTACATTCATGAAGTGTATTGACCTATAGTTTTCTTTTTTAGTACTGTTGTCACACAGTTTTCATATTAAAGGTAATACTAACCTCATAAAATGAGTTGGGAAATGTTCCTTCTGCTTCTATTTTCTTGAAGAGATTTTTAGAAATGGTGTTAATTCTTTTTTAAATATTTGGGAGCAATCTCCAGTTAAACCATCTGAGTCTACAGATTTCTATTTCAAAAATGTTTACTATGGCATCAATTTCTTTGGCAGTTTTAGTTCTATTCTGATTATTCATTTCATTTGGGGTGTTTTGGTAGTTTCTGATTTTTGAGAAATTTCAATTTTATCTAAGTCCTTGAATTTATGTGAATGCATTTGTTCTTATTGTTTCCTGTTTTCCTTCTTATTTCTGCCGTATCTGTAATGATATCCCTTGCTTAATTTCTGATATTATTGTGTCATGCTTTTTTACTTTGCTTGTCTATAGTTTTATCAAATTTTTAAATTTTTCCAAAAATTACCTTTTGGTGTCCTTGATTTTCTCTATTTGTTTTCTCATTTCAATTTCATTTATTTCTGTTATTATTTTTAAATTCATTTTCTTTCTGATTTGAGTTATTTTTTTTCTTTCTTTCCAGTTAATTAAGGTAGAAGCTTAGACTATTGCATTGAGACCTTTTTTATTTTTTAGTCTAAATATTAAATGCTAGAATTTTCCCCTGAAACACTACTTTAGTTGCGTCCCCCTACCTCTACTTAGTTGCATTTTAATTCAATTCAGTCCAGTTTTTATTTCCTTGAGGCATTCTCTTTGACCCATTGTTTGAGAGGATTGTTTAAGAAGGTACTATTTAACTCCCAAATGGTTTGAGATTTTCCTTTTGTTCCTTTTTTATTGTTTAATTTCTAGTTTTATTACATTATATTCAGAGAATATACTCTGGATGATTTGTATTTTTCATAATTTCTTATTTGTTTTATGACTTAGGATATATGTTGGTGAATGTTCCATATGTACAGGCAATGATATTGGGATTCACAGTTTTTGTGACCACCCATGACCATGACTTAGACCTGGGCAATGGTCTACCACTATTGCAGTTCTCCTAGTCTTTAGTATCTTGTTTTTTGTAAGATTCCTACATAAGCATCTCAGGTTGAGCCCAGTACTTGGCTGAACCCAGTGCTTGATACACAAATCAATGGTATCCCTTCTGCATATTTCCTTCTCCCAACAATCTTCATCATACTCTCTGTTACACAGGGGACCTCCTGCTGGTCCTTTAGCCAAAAAGTGGGTCTTAGTCTAGCCACTCTACTGTGCACTTTCCTTGAATGGATCTGCCTTGATGGCCAAGTGGCAGGAGTATGGAGAGGGAAAAATATCTCTCCATAGAATATATGGGAGGGGATTCCTCTCATGTATTCTATACCAAAGTTCTCTTGTCAGAGAGAAGAATTTTCCTCTCCAGTTTTAGATGCCTTTGCAGCTTCTGCTGATGCTGCCACTACTGAGTTATAACATCAAGACTGGGAATTGCCTAGGTGCAGGGCCAGCAGAAAGATAAGGGGATTTGGACCACTTTCTGTATCCCAGAGGGGCCCTAATTCTTATTCCTTGGACCAGAAATAGAGACACGTTCTTAGAGCTCTTTCTGACCTCACCTCATGCGTGGTTATTGAATTTGGGCTGCATTTGAGTCCAGACTTGGAGATAGAGAAGGAAAAAATAGCACAAGAAACTCATAACCATCTTGATCTTACTTTGAATTCTGATTCTCTTTCTCAATCTTTTTGCTAACATTTAATGTTTTAAATTAACTTTTTTTAAAGAAAAGTTTTCATTTCACAGAAATGTTGTGAAGATAGTACAGAGAGTTCCCATATACTCAGCACCTATTTTCCTTTATTATTAACATTTTGTATTATAATATATTTATCACAAATAATAAACCAACATTTTCATAGTTTCTACCTAATTTCCTTTTTCTGTTCCAGGATCCCATTCAGGATACCGCATTACATTCAGTTGTAATGCCTCCTTAGTCTCCTCCTCTTGACTGTCCTGTCTCTCTTTGAAAGGAATTGTCATCCTTTAGAATTTAATTGTCTTGACTGCCTTGCAATGGTTTGAGAAAAGTTATGATTTTACAGAATATCTGGCTTCTTCTCATTGTTTGAATGGGTGTAATGTTCTCTTGTGATTTTCTACTTTGTAAACAGAGGCAGAATTTGGACAACCTAGATTTTTGACCTTTATATATTTAAAGTCATGAAATATACACTCTCCTTTTTTTAGTCTGGCTGCTTTCATTCAATATTATATTTGTGAGATTCATCCATATTGTTAGTTTCTTTGTTCCATTGGTGTACAGTATTCCATTATATGACTACTCCTCAAATAATTTATCCATCCTACAGTTAGTTGATGGGCATCTAGTTGTTAGTAACTTGGGGTTATTCTAAATAATACTACCATGAGCTTTCTTGTACATGAATTTTGGTGAACATATGTTCACATAATTCCTAGGTATATGCCTAAGATATTAATTGCTTATAGATATTCATATTTAGTAGATAATGTCAGACTGTTTTCCAAAGTGGTTATAATGATTTATATTTGTACCAGCAGTTATGAGAATTAATTTTGCTTCACATCCTTGCAAATATTTTCATTGGCAATTAATGTAAGTTTTTGATTGAAATATACATATAAAGGCACAAATAAGAAGTGTATAATTTGATGCATTTTCACAAAGTGAACACAGGTCTTTAGTTACTACACAGATCTAGATGTAGAATATTATCAATATCCCAGAAGTCTCCCTTATCTTCCAGCAGCCACTAACCCTAGGCAATAACTTCTATTCTGATTTCTATCACCATAATTTTTTTATGTCTATTTTATTTAAAAGTCAACTTTATTAAGAAATACTTCATAATAAGATTTATAAAGTTTAATAAAATTTATAAAATTCATCCATTTTATGTGCACAGTTCAACAAGTTTTGACAAATGTATATACCCTCATAACTGCTATCATAATCAAGATATAGAACATTTCTGTTACCCTAGGAAGTTTCCTCCTGTCCCTTGCAGTCAACCTGCTACCATCTCTGGACGCAGGCAGCTACTTATCTACTTTTTGGTACTATAGCTTAGTTTTTCCTTGTGTAGAATTTCATTTAGGTGGAATAATACAATTTATAAGGTTTTGTATTTGGCTTCTTTTCCATCACAAAGAAAAATCACAAATTTTTGTGATTCAGCAATATTGTTGCAGGTATAAGCAGTTTGTTCCCTTTTCTTGTTGAGAAATATTTTAGTTTCGCTTATTTTTGAGGTTATATAAATGGAATCATACAGTATATATATATATTCTTTTGTGTATGGTTTCTTTCTGTAATGCAACCTTATGTTTTTGAGACTCATCCATGTTGGTGATTTAGTATTCATTTGTTCATTCTCATTGCTACAGATAGCATTCCATTTTATAAATAATCCATAATTAAAAAATCCATTTTACTAATGGTGGACATTTAGAGTTCTTCCAATTTCAGGCTATTATGAATAATTCTACTATGAAAATTCATGTAAATGTCCCACAGAATTTGCTGGGATATATTGTAATCATTTCTTCAAATATAATGAATAATGACCTATTGTTTTCTCAAGTGGTTATAGCAATTTACACACCCACCAGTGATGTTTGAGTATTCCTGTCACTTTACATTCTTATCAAGAGTTAGTTTATACAATTATTTAAATTGTATCCATCATGGTGTGTATGTTGTGGTTGTAGTGGGTATGTTATATAGTACCTTATGGTGATATAAATTTGCATTCCTATGTTTAACAAATAGGTTGATCACTGTCTTATGTGCTTGTTGGCTGTTTGTATATCTTCTTTTGTGAAGTTTCTGTTCAAGTCTCCTGCTCATTTTTTTTTACATCTTTATTGGAGTATAATTACTTTACAACGGTGTGCTAGTTTCTGCTCCACAACAAAGTGAATCAGTTATACATATACATATGTTCCCATATCTCTTCCCTCTTGCGTCCCCCTCCCTCCCACCCTTCCCATCCCATCCCTGTTGTAATTATTGATTTGTAAGAGTTATTTATAAATCTAGATGGGAGGCTTTAGTTCATTTTGTGTGTTACAAATTTCTTCTACCCCAATTTGTATCTTACTCTCTTTGGGCTGCCATAACAAAATACCCCAGTATGAGTGGTTCATAGAGAGTAGAAATTTATTGATCACAGTTCTGGAGGCTCAGAATCTGAGATCAGTGTGCCAGTATGGTCAGGTGATGGCCTTGTTCCAGGTCACACACTTCTCTTATATACTCCCATGGTGGAAGGGGCTAGGGAGTTCTGTGGGATCTCTTTTATAAGAGCACTAATACCATTCATGAAAGCTCCACCCTCATGACCTAATCACCTCCTAAAGGCCCCAACTACTATCACCTTTGGGGGATAGGATTTCAACACATGAATTTTGGGGGACACAGACATTCAGACCATAGCAGTATGGCTTGCCTTTTCATTGTTTTAATGTTCTTAAAAATAATTTTAAAGTTCTTAATTAAAAAGTCCTATTTATCAATCATTCATTTATTATTAGTGCTTTATGTTACTTTTGTTTAATTATTATCTACCCTACAGCCATAAAAATATTCATATAGAGCACCTTCCGGAAGTTTTATTGATTTGCTTTTCTCATTTAGACTTATGATCAATATTGGAATTGATTTTTGTATGAGTTGTAAGGTAAAGTTCAAATTCTTTTTTTTCCATATGGCTTCTCATTTGCCCCAATAGGATTTGTTGAATGAACAATTTCCCACTGCTCACCAAGGCTACTTTTGTCATAAAGCATATATCCACACATTTATGGTCTGTTTCTGTGATATCCTTTGGACTCCATTGATGATATATATGGTACTTGAACAAATACCACACTGTCTTCATTCTTGTAATTTTATGATAAATCTTGAAGTGACCTTTGCTTTGGCAATGAATTTTTAGATTCATTACCAAAAACATGATCTGTGACAGAAAAAACTGGTAAGTTGAACTTGATTGAAATGAAAATATACTGCTCTGTTTTTTTAAACTCAACTGTTTTTATTTCACTTCTTTTTATTTATTTATTTTTTTCATTGCGGTACGTGGGCCTCTCACTGCTGTGGCCTCTCCCGTTGCGGAGCACAGGCTCCAGACACGCAGGCTCAGCAGCCATGGTTAACGGGCCTAGCCGCTCTGCGGCATGAGGGTTCTTCCCGGACCGGGGCACGAACCCGTGTCCCCTGCATCGTCAGGCAGACTTTCAACCACTGCGCCACCAGGGAAGCCCTATTTCACTTCTTTTTTTAAAAAAATTTTATTGGAGTATAGTTGCTTTAAAATATTGTGCTAGTTTCTACTGTACAGCAAAGTAAATCAGCTATATGTATTCATATATCCCTTTTTTTTTTGGATTTCCTTCTCATTTAAGTCACCGCAGAGCATTGAGTAGAGTTCCCTGTGCTATACAGTAGGTCCTTATTAATTATCTATTTTATACATGGTATCAATAGTGTATATATGTCAATCCCAATCTCCCAATTCATCCCACCCCTTCTTTCCCCCTTGATGTCCATACATTTGTTCTCTACATAATACAAGCCACAGGCTGGGAGAAAATATTTTCAAAAACACATTGACAAAGGACTCATGTCCAAGATATTAAAAAGAACACTTAACACTTAGAAATAAGAATACATATATCCCAATTAAAAATAAAATATCTGAACAACACTTCACCTCTGCTTACAAGGTTACAGAGCAACCATAATTTTCATTCATTGCTTATGGGAGTGCAAAATGGTACAGCCACTTTGGAAGACAGTTCGGCAGTTTCCTAAAAAGCTAACATACTCTTATGAAGTTAAATATATATGACTTGGCATTTATGCCCCTAGATATTTCCCCAACTGATCTGAAAACTTATGTTGACACAAAACCATGCACATGAATGTATAGGAACTTTATTCATAATAGCCAGAAACTGGAAAAAACCAAGATGCCCCTCAGTAGGTAAATAGATGAACAAACTATATTACATTCATTGGAATATTATTTAACTATAAAAAGAAATTAGCTACTGAGCTATAAAAAGGCCTGGATGTAGCTTTCATACATATTGCTAAGTGGAAAACACCTGTATGAAACAGCACAAAAATGTATGACCCACATTATAGGAAATTCTGGAAAAGGCAAAACTATAGAGGCAGTAAAATGATCAGTGGTTGTTGGGGGTTTAGGGAATAGAAAGAGAGTTGACTAGCTGAAACACAGGCAATTTTTAGGGTGGTCAAAATATTCTGTATAATACTTTGATGCTAGATACATGACATGCATTTGTGAAAGCCCAGGGAAGTTTTCAGAACAAAGGGTAAATATTAATGTATGCAAATTTAAAAAATCATTTAAGTAGTTGGGTGATCCAGGAAGGAATGCATACTGTGACAAGATAGTCTAGTTGTTTTATAATTGCATAAAACAATCTTAGTGAAGGGGATGGGGGATAAGGCGTGGCCCCAAATGACTTTGGAAATGAGTGGAATCTGTAAGAGTAAAGGCAAAAGAAACTGCACATAAGTGCTGTACTTTAGTTGATAAAGCTCTTTCCCCTGGGGGTACAGGTTAGAAATTCTGATACTGTTATACATGTATACTGGAATTTAACAATTAAGTAAATGAAAGACAGATGGGAGACCCAAGTTTCTCCCTGATTGGACGGGAGGTTATAGAAGTGAATAGGCTAGAATGATTATTGTGGTAATGATTTATAGTTGAAGACATTAATTTGAACTCATGTTTAGCTGAAAATAGATTCAGATGATTTCATATATTAAGTATTTATAGATATATGTATATATACAGGTTAGTACACACATGTACTAACATGCTTCATGTTCTTGCAGCTGACAGGACCTAGAAGAAGTGAATCTCCAGTAGCAAAAGTACACCTAGCAGTCAGATTTCGGTTTCTAAAAACATTCTCTAGCAAATTAACCAAGGCTCCTTGGAAAAATGATTCCGGAACTGAACTAGGAAATATACAAGATAAGACAGAGCATCTTGTAGTGCCAGAAAGTGATTTTTTAAAAATCTACATTGACAGAGCTATGTCAAAGGGACAAAGTAACCAATTGAAGAGCTCCCAATGGCCAAAGCTGAAATAATTTGAATAGCAAAATAAGTTAGCATTGGATTAACACCTAAAATATAAAGTAAATTTCCATGAGTCCATATTGATATAAAAAAGATTGAATAAGTAAATAAATGGGACAAATAAACAAATACCCCTTGCCAAAGAATTCCAAATAATTTATGTATATACTTTGACCTCAAGGAGAGAGAGCCTAAATCCCCATTCCTTAAGTCTAAGTTATGCACAGTGACTTCCTTTTAAATTATGGAAGAAAGGAAACAAGAATAACTTCATAGTGGAGAAATCTGACAACCACTATCTCAATCAGGTGATGGAAGTCAATATCAATGTCATATTGATAATATGTATCGTTGATATGATGTGTTGACTATGACACTTCACCTCTGCAGTCTTCTGCCCAAAATACATAACTCAATCTAACCACTGGGAAAACATCAGATAAATCCCAATAGAAAAAATGATACAAAATACATAACCATTACTTCTTAAAACTTTCAGGGTCATCAAAAACAAGGAAAGTCTGAAAAACGATCACAGGGAGAAGTATCCTAAAGAGATATGACACTAAATATAACGTGGTATCCTGGATGTGATTCCCTAACAGAAAAAGACATTAGGGAGCGGGGGATCACAATGGCAGAGTAAGAGGAGGTAGAGCTCACCATCTCCCAAAAAACACATCAAAATACATCTACATGTGGGACAATTCTCATGGGAAACTAACTGGAAACTGGCAGAATATTTCCTATAAAACTAAGGCTGCAAGAAAGATTTCCACGTAATTGAGTAGGATGGGAAGGAAAGCATTGGGTTGAGACCCATGGCCCTGGGAGTGGACAAAGAGGAAAAGAGAAATCTTATGGATGAACACTTGCCCTGGGGAGTAAGAGGGTCAAGCCACAGACTGGGTGCCCCAGTCCTGGGGCTCTAAGCAGAGGAGACAAGCCTGCCTTGGCTGTTTGAAGAACTGCTGGAACAGATGAACGGCTGGAGAAGCCCAGACTCCACTCATAAGGAGTGCGCAGGTGCTGGCTTGCCACCAGACAGGCCAGAGAGAGCTCTGCCCTAGCGGCTGCCACATTCCTGTGCTCCCCAATCTGAGATGAGCAAACACCCCAGCCCTGCCCACTCCACACTACAGCTTGGCACTGGATCTGGGGCAGAAAGGTCCTGAGAGAAGACTGGATCTAAGATGCAGAGGAGACTCAGGGGCATGGGGTGTGGTCCAGGTGGGGCGGCAACTGTCATTGTTGGTACTTACTCAAACAGCACCACAGAAGCAGCCCAGACTTGATGGCAGCCCAGACACTTCAATTCCTTCAACCCCAGCTGAGCAAATGCTCCAGCCCCACCCACTTCATGCCACAACCTTGCACTATATCGGGGATGACCACAACAGGGGAAATGATGTGACCTTGGGCTGCATCTGAGCAGAGCCACAGATGCATGCACAGGCAGCACTTTGGACCTCTGTAAATGCACATGTCCCACATACTTCAGCACTCCCCTCCTTTGGGGCAAAGACCCCAGTGTGGAGAGAAGAAAAAACATGCACTTAAAGGAGCAGAACCAGCTCAAGCCTGACCCTCAGGGTTACTTTCCAGCAAGTTGGGAGTAGACTCCACCCCTGGAAGGACAGTGACTGCCATTGAGCAGAAAGGAAGTCCTGCCTTACACCCTGGGTAGGCTTTAGGTCCTCCAAAACCAACCACATCCCCTATCAAGGTGATAGTGGCCAACACACCCTGAGGAAAGATGTGGCTGGCATCCACATCAAATCCAGCCCTTACGTCAAAGACATTGGGCACATGCAGTCTACATAGGGACATTCCCACATTAAAACACCCCTTCAAGACCACAATAGATAGCCATTTCACCTAAATTCATAGAGACAGAGAAAGTTAAGTAAAATGAAAAGGCAAAGGAACTACTCTCAACTGAAAGAGCAAGAGAACACCCCTAAAAAAATAAATAATGAAACGGAGATAATCAGTCTACCAGACAACAAATTCAAAACATTAGTAATAAAAAGGCTAAATGAATTAAGAAAGTGAATTGATCTAAACATAGATCATTTTAACAAGGAGCAAGAAATTATAAAGATGACCCAATCAAAAATAGAAAATTCAATTTCTGAGATAAAAAGCACTCTAGAAGCAATGAATAGAGATTAAATGACACAGAAGAACAAATAATTGATCTGGAAGATAGAATAATGAAAATCAGAACAGCAGGCAGAAAAACAAATTTTAAAAAATAAAAGCAACATATGAGATCTATGGGATAACATAAAACATGTCAACATTTGCATTATAGGTGTTCCAGAGTAGAAGAGAGAGTGAAGGGGATCGATAATGTATTTGACAAAATTATGGCTGAAAAGTTCCCAAACCTAAGGAAGGAAACAGATATCCAGGTACAGGAAGCACAAAGAGTCCAAAACAAGATGAACCCAAACAAAGACATATCATAATTAAAATGTAAAATTTAAAAATGAAAAGAGAATTCTAAAGACAGCAAGAAAAAGCAGAGTCATATACAAGGGAATCCACATAAGATTATCAGCTGATTTCTCTACAGAAACTTTGCAGGCCAGAAGTGAGTGGCATCATATTTTCAAAGTCCTAAAAGGGAAAGATCTGCAACCTAGGATACTCTATCCAGCAAGATTATTATTTAGAATAGAAGGAGAGATAAATAATTTCTTAGTCAAGCAAAAATTAAAAGAATTCAGCAATACAAAAAGAAATGTTCAAGGGTCTTCTATAAATGGAAAAGAAGTAAGAATCTATACAGAAAGAAAAATCCAAATAGGAAAGGCAAATATATAGTAAAGATAGAAGGTCACTTAAATAAGCCTGCATATAGATTAAAAAATAAAACAAAATAACAACAACAAAAACAAAACCTTGAAAAGCAACTATAACTATAATAAATGGTAAATGGATAAGCATGAAAATATAAAACATGACATCAAAAACAAAAAATAAGGGGGAAGGGAATAAAAAATGTAGGTCTTTTAGAATGTGTTTGAACTTAAATTATTATTGGTTTAAAGCAAGTAGATATACTTATGGGTCAACATATATGAACTCTATTGTAACCACAAATCAAAAACGTATAACAGATACACAAAAAAACAAAAAGAAAGTAGCTCAAGCATATTACAAAAGAAAGTCATCAAACCACAATGGAGGGAACAAAAGGAAGAAGAAATGAACAGAGAAGAACTATAAAAAAAACTGGCAAAGAAGTAATAAAATGGCAATAAGTACATACCTAAGAATAATTACTTTAAATTTCAATAGACTAAATGCTCCAATCAAAGACATATGGTGGTCGGTTGGATTAAAAAAATTTTTAAAAACCCTTCAATATGCTGTTTACAAGAGATTCACCAGGGTGAAAAACACACACAAACTGAAAGTGACAGGACGGAAAAAGATATTTCATGCAAACAGAAACAACCAGAAAGTGGGGGTAGAAATATTCATATCAGGCAAAAGACTTTAAAACAAAGGCTGTAATGAAAGACAAAGAAGGGCATTATATAACGATAAAGGGACCAATACAAGAAGTGGATATTACACTTGTTAACATATATGTACCCAATAAGGGAGCATGTAAATATACAAAGCAAAATACTAACAGACATGCATAACTAACAGACATACTAACAGAGAAATTGACAGGAATACAATAATAGTAGGGGACTTTAACACCTCACTGACATCAATGGACAGATCAGTCAGACAGAAAATCACTAAGGTAACAGAGGTCTAAAATTACACAGTAGACAAGTTGGACTTAATGTCTATGGGGCATTCCATCCAAGAAAAGCAGAATACACATTCTTTTCAAGTGCACATAGAACATTATCCAGAATAGATTACATACTAGGTCACAAAACAAACTTCAACAAGTTTAAGAGGATAGAAATTATATCAAGCTTTTTTTTTCTGATCACAATGGTATGAAACTAGCAGTCAAGTACAAATAGAAAAACAGAAAAAGAATAAACATATGAAGACTAAACAACATGCTACTTTAAAAACCAATGGGTCAATGATGAAATCAAAGAGGAAATCAGAAAATACCTCAAGACAAATGAAAATGAAAGCACAACCTTCCAAAAATCTATGGGGTGCAGCAAAAGCAATTCTAAGAGGGAAGTTCATAGCAATATAGGCCTTCCTCAAGAAACAAGAAAAATCTAAAATAAAATCCTAATCTACCACCTAAAAGGCTTAGAAAAATAAGAACAAACAGAGCCCAAAGTCAGCAGAAGGAGGGAAATAATAAACATCAGACAGGAAATAAAATAGAGATCAAAAAGGCAATAGTAAAGAGTGATGAGACCAAGATCTAGTTTTTTGAAAAGATAAATAAAATTGATCAACCTTTGGCCGGGCTTACCAAGAATAAAAGAGAGAGGACCCAAATAAACAAAATATGAAATGAAAGAGGAAAAATAACAACCAATACCACAGAAATACAAAAAAAAATTCATAAGATGCTAACAAACTGGACAACCTAGAAGAAATAGAGAAGTTTCTAGAAACCTACAGCCTGCCAAGACTGTGTCAAGAAGAAACAGACAATTTTAATTGACTGATCACCAGAAGTGAAATTAAATCTGTAATAAGAAAAAACTCCCAGCAAACAAAAGTTCAGGACCAGATGGTTTCACAGGGGAATTCTACCAAACATATAAAGAAGAACTAACACTTATTCTTCTCAAATTATTCCAAAAAATTGAAAAGAAGGGTACACTCTGAAGTTCATTCTACAAGGGCACCATTACCCTGATATCAAAACCAGACAAAAACATTATGAAAAAAGAAAATTTTTGATGAATACAGATGCAAAAATCATTAACAAAATACTAGCAAACCAGATCCAACAATACATAAAAAGGATCATACAGCATGACCAAGTTGTATTTATTCCAGGTTCACAAGGATGGTTCAACATACAAAAATCAATGTGATACACCACATTACAAAAGGAAAGACAAAAATCACATGGTCATCTCAATAGATGCGGGAAAACCGTTTGACAAACTTCAACATCCATTCTTGATAAAAGCTCTCACCAAAGTGGGTATTGTGGGAACATATCTCAACATAATAAAGGCCATTTACAACAAATCCACAGCCAACATAATACTCAATGGTGGAAAGCTAAAAGCCTTCCTGCTAAATTAGGAACAAGACAAGGATGCTCACTCTTACCACTTCTTTTTAAGATAGTATTGGAAGTCCTAGCCAGAGCAATCAGATGAGAAAAAGAAATAAAAGTTATGTAACTTAGAAGTGAAGAAATAAAACTCACTATTTGCAGATGACATGATACTCTATATGATACCATAAAGTCTCCAGCCCAAAACTATCAGAACTAATAAATGAATTCAGCAAGGTTGCAGAATACAAGATTAATATACAGAAACCTGTTGCATTTCTCTACACTAATAATGAAATATCCAAAAGAGGAAGTTAAGAAAATAATTCTGCTTAAGATCACAACAAAATAAATTAATAAAATACCTAGGAATAATCTTAACCAAGGAGGAGAAATACTTATACTCTGAAAACTATAAAACATTGATGAAGGAAACTGAAGCTGATTCAAAGAAATGGAAAGATAGCCTGTGCTCTTGGATTGGAAGAATTAATATTATTAAAGGGAACATACTACCCAAAGCAACCTACAGATTTATTGCAATCCCTATCAAAATACCTAGGATATTTTTCACAAAACTAGAACAAATCTAATATTTATGTGGAACCACAAAAGACCTCAAACTGCCAAAGCAATCCTGAGACAAAAGAACAAAGCTGCAGCAATAACCCTCCTAGTCTTCAGACTATACTACAAAGGTACAGAAATAAAAACTGAGTGGTATTGGCACAAAAACAGACACATCAATCAATGGAACAGAATAGAAAGCCCAGAAATAAACTCACACACCTATGGTCAACTAATCTATGAAAAGGAGCAAGAATATACAATGGAGAAAAAACAGTCTACTCAGTAAATGGTGCTGGGGAAACTGGACACCTACGTGTAAAAGAATGAAATTAGAACATTCCCTCACAGAATATATACAGAAATAAACACAAAATGGTTTAAAGGCCTAAATGTAAGACCTGAAACCATAAAAGTCCTAGAAGAGAACATAAGTGGAACACTCTAACATAGATTGTAGTAACATTTTCTTGGATTAGTATCCTTAGGAAAAAGAATAAAAGCAAAAACAAACAAATGGGACCTAATTAAACTTAAAAGTTTTTGCACAGCAAAGGAAATCATTGACAAAACAAAAACACAATCTATGGAATGGGAGAAAATATTTGAAAATGATGCAACCAACAAGGGTGCTATATCTAAAATAAATAATCAGCTCTTAAAACTCAGTATCAAAAAAACAAACAACCTAATTAAAAAGTGGGCAGAAGACCTGAATAGACATTTTTCCAATGAAGAAATACAGATGGCCAACAGGCAATAAAAAGACACTCAACATCATTAATCATCAGAGAAATGCAAAGTAAAACTACAATGAGGTACCACCTCACACCTGTCAGAAGGGCTATCATCAAAAACTCTACAAATAATGCTGGAGAGAGTGTGGAGAAAAGGGAACCCTCCCACACTGTTGGTGGGAATGTAAGTTGGTGCAGTCACTATGGAGAACACTATGGAGGTTCCTTAAAAAACTAAAAATGGAGCTACCATATGATCCAGGAATCCTACTCCTGGGCATATACCCAGAAAAGACAAAAACTCTAATTTGAAAAGGTACATGTACCCCAATGTTCATAGCAGCAGTATTTAAAATAGCTAAGACATGGAAGCAACCTAAGTGTCCATCAAGAGATGAATGAAGAAGATGTGGCACATATATACAATGGAATATTACTCAGCCATAAAAAGAATGCAATACTGCTATTTGCAGCAACACGGATGAACTAGAGAATATTATACTTAGTGAAATAATCCAGACAGAGAAAGACAAATACTATATATTACTCATATGTGGAATCTAAAAAATAATACAAATGAATATATATGCAAGACAGAAACATACAGATATAGAAAACAAATTTGTGGTTACCGAATGGGAGAGGGAATGTGGGAGGCACAAATTAGAGGTACGGTATTAACAGATATAAACTGCTATATGTAAAATAGATAAGCAACAAGGATATACTATATAGCACAGGGAATTGTAACCATTATCTTGTAATAATCTATAATGGAATATAATATGCAAAAATACTGAATCACTATGTTTGTACACCTGAAAGTAACATAATATTATAAATCAACTATACTCCAATTTAAAAAAGGACATTAGATAAAAATTAAGGAAATCTGAATAAACTATGGACATTAGTTTATAATATTCTACCAATATTGGTTCATTAATCATAACAAATGCACCATACTAATGTAAAATGTTACTAATAGGTGAAATTATTTGAAAGGTTATGTGGGAACTCTCTGTACTATCTTCTCAATTTTTCTGTGAATTTAAAACTCTTCTAGAAATAAGGTCTATTTACCAAAAAAAATGCTAAACAAAGAAATCAAAATCTCCCCCATGGTTAAATCCTCTGAACCCATCCCTTCCCCTCTGTCTTCAGAATAACCTTGAAGCCCCTGAGATTCATACCCTCATCTTGAGGGAAAATTCTCCATGGGTGCTTGTGTCTCTGAACATCTTGGAAGGTGAGGCACTAACTGCCCTTTTGTTCCTGACTTTCTTTTCAAGGGTATTTGTTTAGTGAACAGCCTTGGAAGATAGAGATGGTGTCTTACTCCAGAGGAAAGGGTAAATTTGCTTACCTTCTATTATAATAAAGATAATGTCTAGCTACAAGGCAAGGCCAGGTAGGTTTGCTTACAGTTTATTATAAAAGATTCAAGCTCTATAACCTTGGTGTTCCTCAGCTATGACACTAACGTAATTCTTGTGCAGTATTCACCTGGATTGCTCCATGAAATCAGTGGGGGATGGGTGAGAAGAACTGATAACGCATTGAAGTTCAAGCTTTATTCACAAGTAATAATTTCCTTGGTCTGTGACCCAGGATTCATCATTGTGACTGTGGCAAGCAGACTTATAAACTAGCAAGCAGGGTAAAACCCCAGATACTGCACATTTTCTTGATGGTCAAGTCCCAGCCCTGTTTCCAGTCACATCTCCTGTCATTTCTCCTTTGATACCCTTTGTTTCAGCCACATTTACTTGCACTTGCTTGAATGATCTGTGGAAGTTCAGCCAAGGGTGCCGCTTTCTACTTATTTATCTTTGTTCCATAGTCCTTCCTATTGGCACTTTGCCCCACACTGTGTTCCATGACTTCAGCTGTGCTCTTAGAGCAGACTGCTTAGTGCCCTCTGCTATCTCAGATTGTTTTGTGTTTGTACTTGCTGGTCTCTTCCTCTATATCGCCATGTAGTAGGCACACATAAAATATTTATTGAATGGGTAAAAGAAAAGTGAAGCTTTTTTACATAACTTGTCTCAATTGGTGCTTGATACTATGAGTCACATGTGGGTCCGATGATGCACACCAAGAGACCTGCAAGTTCAGTAACTGCCCCCAATCTCCATCTGGTGCCCTAGATTCTGGGAGTTCTAGGTACTTACTTCCTCTGACTAGCCTGTTAATGCCCTAATAATAGAATTCCTGGCATCCCTTCTGCTTCAGAATATACCTACTCGTGTCATATAAGTTAAATTGTATTGTATCTCTTTGGGGGTCAATGGGGTATAAATATGGCACAACAAACAATCTTCCACCTTTTCCCTCTCTCCTTCAGCAGGAACAAATAAACCACACCATTCCCAAGAGGTTTTTAAATATATGTACTCATCTGTTTTTGTTATTTTATTAATATTTATTTGTTTATTGTGCACAATTTTCTCTCTTTTTTTTGCCAGCCAGGAAGCCTTCACTAATGTGAGAACTCCTTATCTGATGAGAGGAATCTCATTCAACAGGGTCTCTCTCACAGCAGTCCTATTAGCCAGGTGGCCTGGTTCCCCCTACCGTTACCTTCTTTCTGTCAACTCAAAACTTTGTCTTCTTTTTACTTTTCCTTTTACTGAAATATAACATATTTATAGAAAAGTCCATACACATTGCTCAAATTAGTTATTACAGAGTGAATACACCTTTGTAACAACCCCTTAGATTAAGAAGTCAAGCATTTCAAGACCCCAGAATCCCCTCATGTTCCCTCACAATCACTACTTCCCCCTTCCACTCCAAAAGAAATAGCTATTGTATCTTATAACGCTACAGATAACTTTTCCTGTTTTTTTGAACTATCTATCAATAGAACCATACAGCATGTATTATTTACATTTGGTTTTCTTACTAAAGTTTATGTTTTTGACATCCATCTATGTCGTTGCATGCAGGTCCAGTTCATTTTAATTGCTGCACAGTGTTCCATCTTATTAATACAACACAATTTAATCTATTGGATCTATTCTTGATGGACATGTGGAATGGTTTCAGTCCTTGGCTTTAATGAATAGTATTTCTCTGAACATTTGTGTACACGTTTTAAGGTATCTGTTAGTTATAAGACTAGGAGTGACATTGCTACTCACAGGATATGCATATTTTAACTGGAGAAATTATTGCTAATTTTTCTAAAGTGCTTGAATGAACTTAAATTCCCACCAGCAGTTTATGAGAGTTCTCTTAGTTATACATACATTTGTTGTCTGTATTTTTATTTTTAGCCATTCTGGTGGGTAAGAAGTGGCATCTCATTGTGGTTTAATTTGCATTTCCCTGATGTCTAATAAACTTAGCACCTTTTCATGTGCATGTTGGCCATTTTGATATCCTCCTTTGGAGAGTGCTTTTTTGAATTCTCTTGTCCATTTTTCCCTTGAGTTTTCTGGGGGTTTTTTTCTAATAATTTTTGGATTATTTATATATTCTGGATATGAATATTCCAGTTATCAACTGCTGTGTAACAAACCCCCCCAAACATAGGAGCATAAAACAAAAACCAATTTATTATGGTCATTAATTCTGTGGGTCAGGAATCTGGATAGGGTGCAGTGAGGATCACTTATCCTATGTGCCATGGCCTATGGCACATAGTCTGAAGGGACACATCACAGAATGGGAATTTAGCTAACTCTCCCTAGATAAAGTTCACAATAAAAATGTTGTACTTTTCACTGTTCCCTTTCCCACACTGCCTCCCAAACCTCAGACCCTGACCCTTCACATGTGGGAGGTATGAGTTGGCACTATACTTGAAAGAGAATATTTCTTTGTTTGTAGGCCTCTGGGGGCCCCCAACACAAGTTTAGGAAAGTCCAGGGTTTCCCTGGTAGTGCAGTGGTTGAGAGTCCGCCTGCCGATGCAGGGGACACGGGTTCGTGCCCCGGTCCGGGAAGATCCCACATGCCGCAGAGCGGCTGGGCCCGTGTGAGCCATGGCCGCTGAGCCTGTGCGTCCGGAGCCTGTGCTCCGCAATGGGAGAGGCCACAACAGTGAGAGGCCTGTGTACTGCAAAAAAAAAAAAAAGAAAAAAAAATCATTGACCAAGAAAAGTCCAAAGGCTATAACCTCTCACCAATTGTGCCCCTCTGAAGGGGCATATAACAAAGGCCATGAAGATGACTCAGCAATGTCTGGCAGACAGTTCTGAACAGTTTCGCCCACAGCAGGAACCTGTGGCTTGCCTTTGTATTCTCTTAATAATCTTTTGATGGATAGAAACCCTTATTATTAATGTGGTATACTTTACAGATCTTTTACCATAAAGGATGGCATGAAATTCTCCCCCTACTCCAAGATCATAAAGATGTTGTACTATGTGTTCTTTTAGCAGCTTTATTGTTTTACTATTCTCATTTAAATTTCCAATATATCTGGGATTGTTTTTTTAGTTAGGGGTCAAATTTTGTATTTTTCCACATAAACATCCAATGTAGCCAGACTCATACACTGAAAAACCTTTTTCTGTATGACAGCATTTTCAAAAATAAATTCTGGAAATATGCATGGGTCTGCTTTTGTTACATTTATCTATTTGTCTATCCTTGTGCTAATATCACTTTCTAAATTACTATAACTTTTATAAGTTGTTTTAGTGTATCAGTTTTATTGACATATAATTTACACTCACAGTTCATCTATTTTAAGTACATGACTTGATTAGTTTTGAAAAACATATACAGCTGTCTAAGCCCCCACAGTTAAGATATAGAATATTTCCATCACATCATGTGCACTTATGCAGCAAATCACTTCTCCCTCTACAGCCCCATGAACTCATTGATCTATCACTATAGTTTTCCTTTTTAGAATTTTATATAAATTGAGCTATACAGTAGGTAGTCTTTTGTATCTAACTTCTTTCACTTAGTATAGTGCTTTAAAATTGTATCCATGCTGCTATGTGCATCAATAATTCCTTCATTTTATTGTTGAGCAATATTTCATTGTAGGGGTATGTTACATTTAATTTATCCATTCATCAATAAGTGGCTCTTTGAATTATTTCTAATTTTTAATTTTTATGATGAAAGGTGTGGTGAATGGTCATTTATGAGTTTTTGTGTGGGCATATATTTTATTTATCTTGGATAAATATCTGAGAATGAGGTTGTTAGATTTTTAAGGTAAATTTATGTTTAACTTTATAGAAAACTACCAATCTATTTTCCAAAGTGGTTACACAATTTTGCATTCCCATTAACAACATATGAGAGTTCTGGTTGCTCCACACCTATAACAAAACTAGATATTGGTAATCTTTTAACTTTTAGCCATTGGAATGGGTATGCAGGGATATCTCATTTTGGATCTGATGACTAATGTTGCTGAGCATCTTTTCATGAGCTTATTTGATGTTTGCATGTCTTTTTTTTGCTGATGTTTCTGTTCAAAACTTTTAGCACTTTTAAAAATAATGGACTTTATTTTTTTAGGGCAGTTTTAGGTTTACAGAAAATTGAGAGGAAAATCAAATTCCTATATGCTCCCTTTCCTCTCCCCACAGTTTTGACATTTTGCATTAGTGTGGTGCATTTCTTACAACTGATAAACTAATATTAACACATTTTATTAATTCAAGCGCATAGTTTACACTGGGATTCACTCATTGTATTGTACAGTTCTATGGGTTTTGACAAATGCATAATGTCTAGTATCCATCACCACAGAATAGTTTTACTACCCTGAAAATCCCCTTTGCTCCACTTATTCATCCCTGCTTACCCCTAAACCCCTGGCAACCACTGATCTTTTTACTGGCTCTATAGTTTTGCTTTTCTCAAAATGTCATATAATTGTAATGATAGACAGCCCAGACTGGCTTTATTTCACTTAGCAATGTGCATTTAAGGTTCCTTCATGTCTTTTTATTTCTTGATAGCTCATTTCTTTTTATCACTGAGCAATATTTCATTATATAAAGGTTCTATAGTTTGTTTAACCATTTACCTATTGAAGGATATCTTCATTTCTTCCAAGTGTTGGCAATTGTGAATAAAGCTGCTATAAACATTTGTTTACAGGTTTTTGTGTAGACATAAGTTTTCATCTCATTTGGGTAAATGCTTATGAGCACAATTGCTGGACTGTATGATAAGACTATATTCAGATTTGTAAGAAACTGCCATACTGTCTTCCAAAGTGGCTGTACCATTTTGCATTCCTATAAGCAATGAGTGAGAGTCTTATTGCTCCCCATCCTGGCCTGCATTCGGTGTTGTTAGTGTTATGAATTTTGGCTATTCTAATAGGTGAATAATGATATCTCAGTTTTGTTTTAACTTGCAATTCCTTCATGACATATGATGAGCCCCTTTTCATGTACACATGTGTCACCTGTATCTCTTCTTTGGTGAAAGGTCTGGCCAGATCTTTCATACATTTTTAAAATTAGGTTGTTTGTGTTCTTACTGTTCAGTTGTAAGAATTTTAAATGTATTTTAGATAACAGTCCTTCATCACAAATGTGTTTTGTAAATATTTTCTCCCAGTCTGTGGCTTCTATTTACATTCTGTTAACATTTTTAGCAGAGCAGAAGTTTATAATTTTAATGAACTCTAGTCAGCTTATTTTTTCTCTTTTGTAGATTGTGATTTTGATGCTGTATGTAGAAAATCATCACAAAATCCAAGTTCATTTAGCTATTCTCCTCTGATATTTTCTAGAATTTTTATAGTTTAGGTCTATGATTCAGTTTTGAGTTTATTTTTGTGAAAGGAGTAAGGTCTGTGTCTAGATTTGGGTTTTTTGTTTTGTTTTGTTTTCTGCATGTGGATGCCCAGTTGTTCCAGCATCATTTGCTGAAAAGACTATCACTTCTCCATTGATTTGCTTTTGCTCATTTGTAAATGATCTATATTTCTGTGGATCTATTTATGGGTTCTCTATTCTGTTCCATTAACCTATTTGCCTGTACTTTCACTAATATTACACTGATTTGATTACCATAGCTTTATAGTGAGTCTTGAAGTCAAATAGTGTCAGTCCTTTGACTTTTTTGTTCTTTAATGTTGTGTTGGCTACCATGGGTCTTTTGCTTTTCCATATAAACTTTAGAAGCAGTTTGTCCCTATCTAGAAAATAACTTACTGGATTTGGGTTGGGATTGCATTGAATCTATATCTCAATGTGGGAAGAACTGTCATCATAACAATACTGATTTTTTCTATCCATGAACATAGAATATCTATCCATTTATTTAGATCTTCTTTAATTTCTTATATCAGAAAATTGTAGCTTTCCTCATATAGATGTTGTACATATTTTGCTTAATTCTTTCATGTTTTTGGTTCTAATGTAAATGGTGGAATGTTTTGAATTTCAAATTCCAGCTGTTCATTGCTAGTGTATAAGAAAGCAATTGAGGGCTTCCCTGGTGGCACAGTGGTTGAGAGTCCGCCTGCCGATGCAGGGGACACGGGTTCGTGCCCCAGTTCGGAAAGATCCCACATGCCACGGAGCGGCTGGGCCCATGAGCCATGGCCGCTGAGCCTGCGTGTCCACAGCTTGTGCTCCGCAAAGGGAAAGGCCACAACAGTGAGAGGCCCGTGTACCAAAAAAAAAAAAAAAAGCAATTGAATTTTGTATATTAACCTTGGATACTGAAACCTTATAATTTAGCAGTTCTGGGGTCTTTTTTGTTGATTCTTCAAGATTTTCTACATAAACAATTATGTCATCTGTGAATAAAGATACTGTTATTTCTTCCTTCCCAATATGTATATCTTTTACTTCTTTTTCTTGTGTTATTGCATTAACTAGAACTTCAAGTGAAATTCTTGAATAAGAGTGTTAAGAAAGTGCATGCTTGCCTTTTTCCTTATCTTAGGAAAAAGCTTCTCATTTCTTATCATTAAATATGCTAGCTGTAGGGATTTTGTAGATTTTTTTTTTTTTTTTTTTTTTTGCGGTACACGGGCCTCTCACTCTTGTGGCCTCTCCCGTTGCAGAGCACAGGCTCCGGATGCGCAGGCTCATCGGCCATGGCTCACGGGCCCAGCCGCTCCGCGGCATGTGGGAACTTCCCGGACCGGGGCATGAACCCGTGTCCACTGTATCGGCAGGTGGACTCTCAACCACTGCACCACCAGGGAAGCCCTAGATTTTTTTTATCAAGTTGAAATATCTCTATTTCTAGTTTGCTAAGAATGTTTAAATATGAATGGGTGTTGGATTTTGTAAAATATTTTTTTCTTCCTCTTCGTTAGTCTGTTGATATGATAAATTACATTAATTGAAATTTGAGTATTGAATGAGCTTTACATACTTGGGACAAATCCCACGTGGTCATGGTGTATCATTCTTTTTACACCGTATATTTGGTTTGAAAAAGAAGTTGAGGATTTTTATGTCTATATTAATGAGAAATATTGGTCAGTAGTTTTCCTTTCTTGTAATGTCTTTTTCTGATTATGGTATTCAGATAATGCTGGCCTTATCTGAATACCATAAAAAGTATTAGAAAGTTAGAAAGTATTCCCTCTGATTCTATTTTCTGGAAGAAATTGTAGAGAATTGGCATCATTTTTTCCCTTAAATGTTTGGCAGAATTCAAAAATTAAACAATGTGGGCCTGGTGCTTTCTATTTTGGAAGGTTATTATTTATTGATTGAATTTCTTAATAGATTGAGACCTATTCAAGTTATCTATTTCTCCTCATGTGAATATTTGTAGATGTTTTTTCAAGTGATTAGTCCATTTTATCTAAGTTATCAAATTTGGGGGTATAGGGTTGTTCTTAATATTACTCTTTTATTACCCTTTTAATGCCCATGCTATAAGTAATGATGGCCTCTCTTTCATTTCAGATGTTATTAATTTGTCTTCTTTCTTTTTCTTGGTTAGCCTGCCTAGAGATTTATCGACTGTATTAATCTTTTCAAATAACTATCTTTCAGTGTTGTTAATTTTCTCTATCACTATCCTGTTTTCAATTCAATTGCCTTTGACTCTAAGTTTTTAAATTATTTCTTTTCCTCTACTTTGGATTTAATTTGCTCTTCTTTTTCTAGTTACCTAAGGTGGAAGCTTAGACTATTGACTTCAGATCTTTTTTAACACTCCACTCAAAAATAGCAGAATATGCATTCTTTTCAAGTGCACATGGGATATTTATCAAGATACACTACTCCTGGATAATTACACATATATCAATAAATGTATTTTTTCCTTCTATTAACTTTGGGTTTTGTTTGTTCCTCTTTCTCTAGTTGCTTTAGGTGTAAGGTTAGGTTGTTTATTTAAGATTTTTCTTGTTTCTTGAGGTAATATTGTATTGCTATAAACTTCTCGATTAGAACTGCTTTCGTTGCATCCATTTACTACATAAGCTTTAAGCTTCACCCAAGGTATATAATAGGATTATGAAGTTCAGACAAATCATCTTTAAGGAGCCTGTGATGAGATTTAGATGGAGGAGTGGGTCCTAGGTCTTGTGGCTTGGATGCCACTCAGATGGGTTGGCTGTACATGTGTAGCTCTGAGGGCTGTAAGAGACAAGCAAACTCATATCCTGATGTAGGAATGGGACTGAAGACTGTGATAAAAAAGCAAATTAACCCTTCTGTTAGCCTTCTGAGCCCATAGCATCTCCTTGTGACCTGCTGAGTAGCAAACAGAGTTAGAGAATAGAGTGACAGAGAATAGAAGTGTATCACTCAAGGTTCTTAGTTGCAGGCAAAAAAATCTCACTCAGACTTATATAAGCACAAAAAGAATGAGCTAAAAGGGAATTGGGTAACCCACATACTCTTGGGGGAGTGATGGTGAACCAGACACGGAAACCTCCTGGGTAAGATCAAGGCCCCAGTTGAGCTGGAGAAGGCAGCCATGTGATTCCCTACCATATAGGGGCACAAACACTGCAGCTTGCACCACTGATGTAAGGCATGGAATGCTCGTACTAGAACCATAGAGGCAACTGCTGGCTCAGGAAACAGATGGTGCTAGCTCTGTTGCCACTACCTCCAGCCAAGGGGATTCTGCAGAGTCACTGCTTCTTCCCATCTCTATCTAGCCTTAGATTTAGAGTCAGGGCAGCCAGGATAAGTGAATTAATGTTTGTCACTTTGACTTTTCAATATCTACCTTTCATCTCACACACACATCTATTTTTTTCTCCTATTGAAAATAATGCTATTTAACGCCCTTACAACTGAAAATACATTTGTCCCAAAAGGCACAAATCAAAAGGCTCATCAGTTCCTGCAACAGGTTACAAGTCTACAATCTTTAGATGGTATGCAACAACAAAACACCTATGTGTCTGCCTGACAAGATGCAACCATCCTTTGTATAAAAGAAGTTCTCACCTTGCCTTCAAAGTGAGGAGATACAAAGTCCACAAAAATTACTGTATCTACTTCTGGGAAAAAACCACATGATCAATCTCTGATATATATTAATCTCTCCTTGAACTCAGTCACAATATATTTGAACAAGCTTTTGTATAAGGAAGGGGAAGGAGAAGAGAAAGGAAGAAAACTGAATACAAGCTGAAAGAGTCTGTTTCTGCATCTCATCATGAGACCATATATGATATTCTTACCTTCTTTTTTCCACTTCTCATTTCGTATTTACTTTTCCCTCAGCTATGACCTCAGTTGGTTAGGGTTCTCTATCTGGTAGGGTAACCCAAACCTACATCCCCAAAGGATCTGAAGCCTTAATGGTCCTGCCCTCTTTTGGTTTCTATGATTTTCCATTGAATTTTACTTTTTGATATGAAAGTACTTTTTTAAAGCACCGGAGAATCCCTTGGGTCCAGACACAGTGCTCACTATTCTCATTGTATAGCAGCAATCCAACTCCCCTTTGGTAATAAGGATCAATCACCACAGCTGTATAATAAATCGTCCCTTTCTTTGGCTCTTGGTTCAATAGAATGAAGAGCTCAAAATGTTCAGGTAGTTGTCTTACCTTGTATTCAATGGAACTATTGTTGCATTCTCTTATGAAAGCACTGCTCTTTTGGAAGCCAAGATTCCCAAAATAGAAATGCTTTGAGTTGTAGATGATAGTAAACAAAACACTAACTGGTGCTATTGACTGAATTACATATTCCTTCAAAATCAATCTGTTGGAGCAATAACCCTTCATGTGACTGTATTGGATATAAGACCTTTAAGGAGGTGCCTAAGATTAAATGAGGTCATAAGAGTGAATCCTTGATCTGCTAAAACTGTTATCCTTATAAAACAGGAAGAGACATTAGATATCTCTCTCTCCACTACGTGAGGACACAGTGAGAAGGTGGCCATCTGCAAGCCAGGAAAAGAGATCTCACCAGGAACCAAATCCTGCTGGAAACTTGATCTTGGACTTCCCAGACTCAAGAACTGTGAAAAAATACATTTCTGTTGTTTAAGCCACCCAGTCTATGGTATTTTATTATGTTAGCCTGAGAAGATTGAGATAACTGGTCTCTGATTCAAAGTGCATACCACATCCTGTAAAGCAGAGCTCCATCATTTCAGGTTGTTTTATCCCAACATTATACACTTTTACTATTGTTATGCCAGATACTTCTAAGTAATGAGGTATATGGTAGAACAGTGAATTACATGAGCATGAGATTATTTATCGTTACACTTTTTTGGGGTTTTTTTGCAGTGAAATTATTTCTTTGATCAGCAGTGCCATGTTAGAGCACCAGAATCACAACTAACTGCTGAAAGATCATTGACAGGAAGACTCTGGAACTCACCAGAAAAGATACCTCACATCCAAATACAAAGAAGAAGCTGCAATGAGACGGTAGGAGGGGCGCAATCACAATAAAATCAAATTCCATAACTGCTGCATCGGTGACTCACAAACTGGAGAACACTTATACCACAGAAGTCCATCCACTGGAGTAAAGGTTCTGAGCCCCGTTTCAGGCTTCCCAACCTGGGGTTCCAGCAATGGGAGGAGGAATTCCCAGAGAATCAGACTTTGAAGGCTAGCAGGATTTGACTGCAGGACTTCGACAGGACTGGGGAAAACAGAGACTCCACTCTTGAAGGGCACACACAAAGTAGTGTGCGCATCGGGACCCAGGGGAAAGGAGCAATGACCCCATAGGAGACTGAACCAGACCTACCTACTAGTGTTGGAGGGTCTCCTGGAGAGGTGGGGTTTGGCTGTTGTTCACCGCGGGGACAAGGACACTGGAAGCAGAAGTTCTGGGAAGTACTCCTTGGCATGAACCCTCCTGGAGTCCACCATTAGCCCCACCAAAGAGCCTGTAGCCTCCAGTGTTGGATCACCTCAGGCAAAACAACCAACAGGGAGAGAAACTAGCCCCACCCATCAGCAGACAAGTGGATTAAAGTTTTACTGAGCTCTGCCCACCAGAGCAACACCCAAATCTACCCACCATTAGTTCCTCCCAAAAGGAATCTTGCACAAGCCTCTTAGATAGCCTCATCCACCAGAGAGCAGACAGCAGAAGCAAGAAGAACTACAATCCTGCAGCCTGTGTAACAAAAACCATATTCACAGAAATATAGACAAGATGAGAAGGCAGAGGGCTATGTACCAGATGAAGGAACAAGATAAAACCCCAGAAAAACAACTAAATGAAGTGGAGATAGGAAGCCTTCCACAAAAAGAATTCAGAATAATGATAGTGAAGATGATCCAGGACCTCGGAAAAAGAATGGAGGCAAAGATCGAGAAGATGCAAGAAATGTTTAACAAGGACCTAGAAGGATTAAAGAACAAATAAACAGAGATGAACAATGTGATAACTGAAATGAAAAATACACTAGAAGGAATCAATAGCAGTTGAATAATGCTGGAGAAAGTTGCACAATTATCAACTTCAAACAGTCCTCCAACACCGACCACCTGGCAATTCTACCACATGCCTCTGGTCAACTTACCCTCCCATTTTATCCACAATAGCTATATCAAACCTTATCTACTATCTTCAAACCTCTAACTTCTCCTCTAACTTCCCCTCACTCTCAGCATAGGACCTCACTTCCTAGTTCACACACATAAACAAAATGGAAATCAACAGAAGGAAATTTCCCTATTCTTAGTATATCAAACCTACAAGACTACCCGTTTCATTCATTATGTTAGAGAAAGTGACCACCCTTCTGTCTTGGTTGAATACTTCTGCCCTTGCTTTGGATCACACTTGGTCCCAATTTCTCATAGCTTTACCCTATTAATTATCCCTTCTCCAGGCTGTATGTTCAACTGCTACTTCTTTTCTAGAATTTGAGTAATGGCAGAGTTGGGCTTCTGATAAGTTGGTCGTGCTATTGTGTGTAACTAGCTGTCTTTTACTGGAAGAAAATTCAGTGCACTTCTGGAGCATGGTGGTTTAGGACAGTGGTATCTAATATGAGGTACATGGGAGTGATCCATTGTGTTGTGAGAAAGAAGACACTACAACTTGTGGCAGACAGTCCTGAGCTTCTGTTGTGGGAGAGGTACCCTGAGCTAAGAGGGAAGATGCAATGTCCCAGCATTTACAGCAGGGCCCTCATAACTGTATATCAGCGTTTTGAGCAGGTCATGGGTGCTAAGTTAAATGAATTTAGAGATATCAACTATTTTTTTTAAATGATAGCTTTTTCTTCTCTTTTTTAATTGGGGTATAGTTGTTTTACAATGCTGTGTTAGTTTCTACTACACAGCAAAGTGGAGTTATCTATTTTATACATATTAGTGTATATATGTCAATCTCAATCTCCCAGTTCATCCCCCTGCTTTCCCCACTTGGTGCCCATACGTTTGATCTCTACATCTGTGTCTCTATTGCTGTCCTGCAAACCGGTTCATCTGTACCATTTTTCTAGGTTCCACATATATGTATTGATTCATATATGTATTAATTCAAATACAATATTTGTATTTCTCTTTCTGACTTACTTCACTCTGTATGACAGTCTCTAGATGCAACCACGTCTTTACAAATGACCCAATTTCATTTCTTTTTATGGCTGAGTAATATTCCATTGTATATATGTACCACATCTTCTTTATCCATTCGTCTGTCAATGGACATTTAGGTTGCTTCCGTGACCTCGCTATTGTGAATAGTGCTGCAATGAACCTTGGTATGCATGTGTCTTTTTGAATTACGGTTTTCTCTGGGTATATACCTAGGGCTGGGATTGCTGAGCCATATGGTAGTTCTCATTTTAGTTTTTTAAGGAACCTCCCACTGTTTTCCATAGTGGCTGTATCAATTTACATTCCCACCAACAGTGCATTAGGGTTCCCTTTACTCCACACCCTCCACAGAATTTATTGTTTGTAGATTTTCTGACGATGCCCATTCTAACCAATATGAGGTGATACCTCATTGTAGTTTTGATTTACATTTCTCTAATAATTAGTGATACTGAGCATTTTATCATGTGCCTCTCACCCATCTGTATGTCTTCTTTAGAGAAATATCTATTTAGGTTTTCCACCCAATTTTTTTTCTTTTTTTTGCGGTACACGGGCCTCTCACTGCTGTGGCCTCTCCCGTTGCGGAGCACAGGCTCTGGACATGCAGGCTCAGCAGCCATGGCTCACGGGCCTAGCCGCTCCATGGCATGTGGGATCTTCCCGGACCGGGGCATGAACCTGTGTCCCTTGCATCGGCAGGCGGACTCTCAACCACTGCGCCACCAGGGAAGCCCCATCCATTTTTTGATTGGTTTTTATTTTTAATATTGAGCTGCATGAACTGTTTATATATTTTGGAGATTAATCCTTTGTCCATTGATTCGTTTGCAAATATTTTCTCCCATTCTGAGGGTTGTCTTTTCGTCTTGTTTATGGTTCCCTTTGCTGTGCAAAAGCTTATAAGTTTCATTATGTCCCATTTGTTTATTTTTGGTTTTATTTCCATTACTTTAGGAGGTGGGTCACAAAAGATCTTGCTGTGATTTATGTCAAAGAGTGTTCTTCCCACGTTTTCCTCTAAGATTTTTAGTGTCTTGTCTTACATTTAGGTCTTTAATCCATTTTGTGTTTATCAGAGTTGTGCTACCATCACCACAAATTCCAAAACATTTTCATGACCCCAGATAGAGACTCCATGCCGATTAACAGTCACTCCTCATTTCCCCTCAACTCTCCCCTCAACTGTGGACAACCACTAAACTACTTTCTGTCTCTATGGATTTGCCTATTTGGGGTATTTCATATAAGCCAAATGATATGATATATGTCCTTTTGTGTCTGGCTTGTTTCACTTATTATAATGCTTCCAAGGTTCATCTACATTGTAGCATGTATCAATACTTCATTCCTTTTTATAGCCAATAATATTAGATATTATGAATAGGCCACATTTTGTTTATACATTCATCTGTTGATGGACATTTGGATTGTTTCCACTGTCTGGCCATTATGAGTAACACTGTTATATATATTCTTGTACAAGTTCCTATGTAGATGTGTGTTTTCATTTCTCTTGGGTAAATACCTAGTGGTGGAATTGCTGGGTTATATGAAAACTATGTTTAGCCTTTGATTAACTGTAAAACTGTTTTCCAAAGTGGCCACACCATTTTACAATCCCATCAGCAATGCATGAGGATTCTAATTTCCTCACATCCTCTCCAACACAGAGAATGAGAGAAAATATTTGCAAAGTATATATATGTTATAAGACTTGTATCTAGAATATAAAAAGAACTCTTGGTCTTCTCTGGTGGTGCAGTGGTTGAGAGTCTGCCTGCCGATGCAGGGGACACGGGTTCGTGCCCTGGTCCATGAAGATCCTACATGCCGTGGAGCAGCTGGGCCGGTGAGCCATGGCCGCTGAGCCTGTGCATCCAGAGCCTGTGCTCTGCAATGGGAGAGGCCACAGCAGTGAGAGGTCCACGTACTGCCAAAAAAAAAAATAAAGAAGAACTCTTAAAATAAAAAAGACAAATGACCTAAAATGAGCTAAGGATCTGAGTAGACATGTCTCCAAGATGATATATAAGAAGTTAAAAAGCATATGAAAAAATGCTCAACATCACTAGGTATTAGGGAAATGCAAATCAAAACCACAATGATATACTATATCACATGCACTAGGATGACTAAACTCAAAAAGATATCATTCAGTTTTAACTCAACTCACCCTCACAAGGTAGATAAGTGCTTTAAAAATTTTTCCGCAAATAAACAGCAGATTGAAGATAACACTAATGATACAGGCATAAATGAATGACAAGAAAATGACACCTCTGACACTTAAACTAATCTGGGCACAAACCGTTTGTAAGCTACATGACAAGCTAGTCATATGTGACAAAAGAATTGGCAAAAAGTTGAAATTATCAACACAATATGAAATGTGATATTTCATCATTATCATTGATGATGAACCTTGCATTAAATGTATATTATTCCTTGAGAAATTAGCAAATTGTAGGGTAAAACCATCAGGATTTATAAGATATTTACAGGTATTTTTAAGTTAATATTTATATTATCCTTCTTAAAATTCTAGATTTAAATATGTTTTATGATATAGATGTATAATATACTTATAATATAGAGATTGTCCAGTGGTACATGTATGTAAGCTATAAATAAATATTCATATATGGGGGATAGATGACCGAAAAGGTTAAACTGATAGGATGGGCAATCACAAAAGTGTGAAGATTACTGTTTTAGAGCACAGACCTGGACATATGCCCTAACTGAACCCTTTACTAGATGGTTTACTTTGCACCAGCTATTTTGCCACTTTATGCTTCTGAAAGCATAGATGTTCTGCATCTGAAAAATGACAATATTAATAACCTCTACTTTATGGAGTTGTTGTGAGGATTAAATGATGCAATGCACATTTAAAAACACAGTGCCTGCATGTAGCACATGCTCAATAAACATCATGATGATGATGATGATGATGATGAAGATGATGATGATTTGATGATGCAAGAAAAGAAAAAGAAGAAGAAATCTTGGTGGGAGGAGGGTAACAGAGAGAGATTGTAGCCCAGTACAATAACAAACTAGATTTAAATATGAGGCCTAACTGTCCTGCAGCCCTGGGGAAAGGACAGCGTACTGTATCACAGTATCTCTGTCACCTCACCCTTATGGCCCTGTCTGCTACTTGTCTAAATTCTTTCTCCTCCCTACAATGTTCCCCAACACTACTTATTTCCAAACTCCATTCTTCCTGGCTCACTAGAGGAAAGAGGAAAACACCTGTTACTTTATTATGCTGAGGAATTTAATTCTTGTTGATCTTGCCTCTTCTACCTTCACTTTGCTCACTGGCTCTGCCCCTCATGGCTGCATGGCCCTAATAACATGATTTTATAACCAAAGGATTTTTTCCTAATAAAATTCCGCTTTCCTCCAGGGCCAACACACTCAAACTGCAGCCAGCTCTTAAAATAACAATTGTTTTCCTCCCACTATAAATGAACAAATGAATAATTGAATGAATGAGCCATCTTCTCTCCTCACTGAAAGACCTCAGGGCCTCCTTTCCAATCAAATAAGCAGACTTACTCTGTTACCTCCCACGTTCCCTAAAAGCTGCCCTTCGTTCTGCCACTCCAGGCTGATTCGACTTCCTTAAACTCTCATTGGCCTTGGAGGTACGGGGCGGGGGGCGACAATGGATATTGTCCAGTTTACAGAGGAGGAAGCAGTCAGATGTGGCAATTTCAGGGAATAGGAAACTTGGGTGATAGATTAAATTCTCATAAGCAAAAATCTAACTTTTCTGTGTTTCAGATTTTTGTCTGTAAAACAAGGGAATAGAACCAGATTAGAGAGAACACCTTTTAAACCATGCAGGGGAGTGCTTTATATTCCCTTGGTGTTGTGAGACAGGAAAAGGGCTGAACACTACTGAATTTGATTATCTAACAATAAACCAGACACAAGAAGGTCCAGGCACTTAAAATTGGCCACCCACAGAGGTTATCCTTGGATGGGGAGATTAGAGTAGTTGTTATTTTCACCTTTTATATTCGTATATTTTTCAAAACTTATATAACTGCAATGTGCTGATTTTCTAATCAGTCACCACATAATGTCAAGTGAAAAACTTAGACAGCAAGTTTACATATACAGTCTGATCTCAGTTTTGCATAAACATTTGTATGTATACATAAGAAAATGCCTGAAAGGAAATTAGCCCAATATGCAACTGTGTTTTTCTTTGAGTGGTGGTATTGTGATGATTTTATTTTCTCTGTACTGATATACAATAAATGTTATACAACAAGCACAACTTTTTTAACAGGAAAAAATAAAACATTTAAAAATTACATTTAAAAGCCCTGTTTTGCTACCAAAATGATGACAAAATGACTCCAGCCCTGCTCCACTTCCATCCTCAGCAATGGGCTGAATATCTTCCTGTTTGAGGTTTGATTTTGGTAGTTGTTTCTCCCTCAGCTCTGGGACCAATGGAGCCTACCAGGCCTGTGTTTTGCCACATGTTTATAGAGTCCTGGAGAAGTCCAACGAGTGTACATGTACTCTGTTACTGCCTTTCTTCAAGCTCACCCAGATATACCACAGGGCAAAGCTGATGCTTGCTGAAGAGATGCTAGGCCAAGATTAGGCCATTCTGGTCCCCAGTCCTGAGGCCATTACCAGTCATTCAAGTGTGCTTCTGTCTGGCAAGTTTCTACCTCTGCAAATTATACAACAGCTGTTTCATCAAAGAAGGCAGACATTATAGCACTCATGTAACACTGCCCTCCACCTTCTGAAAGTGTGATAAGTTATCTGCAGAGGCCCTCTAGAACTGGAGAAGTTAGATCCTCAGATCCTGGCACAGTCCCTGATGCCCTGAAATCCCCTTCTTTTTCTCCTTGGGATCTCTGGGCTGGTGCTAATGCAAATGCAAGCTTATAGGGAACTTGGGTGTCAATATGAGCCTCAACTCTCTGGTTCACTTGTAGCCTGCAATCCTACTGGTTTGTGGCTTCACTCTGAGTCCCAACCATAATTCCTACTTCACTCAAAAAAATAGAAGCAATCAGAAAAGAACTTTCATATGCTACCCTCACCATATCTACTCCCTACAACTAACTGTACCAACACCTTTTAGTCTAAATTAACTGTCCACAATTCTACCTGATGTCTATCTTTCTACTTGCATACTGGATTAATTTCTCTCTCTTGTCCATTATCAATTATTCACTCTCTACTTATTCTTTCCCATAAGTATATAAACATGCTGTTATTTTTCCCAGACCAACAAAACATTCTCTTGACCTACTTCCCCTGCTACCTCCTCACCACAGCACACACATACACCCTTAGGAACTGCTCTTGATAAGGTCACCAATGACCTCTACGTGGTTAAATCTACTGATTAGCTCTCAGTATTTATCTTATAAGACCCGTCAGCAGCATTTGTTACTGTTAATCACACCCTCCTCCCTGACATACTTTTCTCAGTTTCTGAGTTACCACATAAACTTGGTTTTCCTACTACCATAATGGTGGCCATGGCCGCTGGGCCTGCGCGTCTGGAGCCTGTGCTCCATGGCGGGAGGGGCCACAGCGGTGAGAGGCCCGCGTACCGCAAAAAAAAAAAAAAAAAAAATACTCCAGTGAAGCAGATTTTAAAAATACCTGAGCCAGATCATGAATTTCTCCTGTCATATAATGGGTATCAATTTCCTCTCATGGTAAAATCTAAAATCCTTCTAAAGACCCCAAGTATCTAATGATATCCTTTCCCTTCCCTACTTCAACCTCTCTGACTTCAACTCTTAATACTCTTGACCTCTCTCAGTCCACTTTTGCCACACTTGTCCTCCTTGCTTTCTTTTCCTAGAATTTAGGGACTCTGTACTCATGCTTCCCTCTATCTGGCATGCTGTTTTTCCACATGTGTACAACACGGCTCATTCCTCATCTCTTCTGGGTCTTTATCAAATGTTAACTTCTCAATGAGGCCTTCATTGACCATCTATTTAACATTGCACACACACACACACACACGACACACACAACCACACACACCTAGTACTCACCATACACCTTACCCTCCTTCTTTTTTATCTTTTTACCTTAGCGCTCATCACCTTCAAATGTAGTGTATACTCTACACATTATATGTTTCAGTCATTGGCTATACCCCCTTGTTTGAATGTAAGGTTCACAATAGTAGGGATTTGGGTCTGTTATGTTCACTGCTGTATTTCCAGAGCTTGCTATAGTGCTTGGAAAATATCAGACTCTTATTAAAAATTTATTGAATACGGAAATAATCTTCGGACTGAGATGAGGATCTTCTTGGAGAGAGGAATGTGAGAAAAGTCAGTTGGCAAACTGTCTCCTCAAACCTGATGGTTGTGACGTTAGTTGAGCTTCTGTGCAACTACCCCAGTGGCTCCAAACAAGCTCCAAAGGCTTTTCCCATAAAGAAATTAGATATCCTGCATGGGAATGGACAGAAGAGCATTTAATCCCTCAAATCTGGGAGAAGGGACTTAGGGGGTCTGGATCCTGCTCTGGGGATCCAAAACCTTAAAATATAGAGTTGGATTGTAAGTTTGCAAAAGATGATTGGGAGGCAGGGTCCCTGGTTCTGCAGGATGGAAAAAAGGCCCTCCTTAAGGACTAGTCTGGACTTTAAGCCAAGCTTCCTCATTTCTCCTGAACTCAGTAAACTAGTGTGCACCATTAGACTTGGTGATTCTGGGGTAAGGAGCCCAGTCCAGGACAGTAGGCTCTGAGCGAGAGAAGGAAAGAGAGGTATGGGAAATGGTGCCCTGTTCAGAGAGGGCAGCCTTGCTAGGGACTAAGACTTCTCATGGAGAAGGATGACAGAGCTCTGAATTGGGCCTCAGTTAATGAGAGGTATATTGGCAATCTAGTGACAAAGGAGCATTTTCCTGAGATTTAGCCATTGCTCCACAGTTGTCGCTGCCAAGAGCACCCTGAGTTTAACTTTTCAAAATCACTTTTCACATACTTGAGGGATTGGAAAAAATGGCAACATGTCTGAAACACCTGTTACAGTGGAACAAAATGAGAAACTCAATGCCTCTTGGTTGAACAGGTTGGAGCAGGACAATCCCTGAGCTAGATTCTGAATATTAAGGTTTGAATAACAGCTTGCCAACTCTAGCTATGAAGCCTTAGGCAAGTCACTTTCCTTCACAGAGTCCCAATTTCCACATTTGTAAAATGGGATACTCATGCAATCATGCCAGCTCTACTCCTGAGTTAACATGAGGATCATATGAATGTGTGGCCAGGAGATATCTTGGAAACTGAGAAGGTCTGAAGAGTATCAGAGGCTATTGTTCGCAGGTTCAGGTAGCACACTGACCAAGGACTAGTGCTTGGCCAACTATAGTAACTGAATACATTTGAAGATGGAAAGAAGAATCTTCCAGCTCACCTGATCCTGGCTCAAGTGAGTCTCTGGGTAATTGAGACCAATTACCAACATGTAATCCTCCCTCAAGCCACCAGCAACAGAATCAACTTCCCCAGACCTAATGTATCAAAATTTACAAGGCAGGGCCCAGGAATATGCATTTTAAACAAATCCTCCAAGTAGTTGTGATGGCTATGGAACTTCTAGACCTGCTTCATCTATCTGCCTACATATGGAATTTCCTGGGCCTTTGGGCTTATTTCTCTCCAATACTTAGCTCCTCAAACCCATCTTGAACCACTACATGGATCCTCTTGCCTATAGCTGGGAATACACAAGCTATACTATTAATTGCAAATAAATAGTCTGATTGATTGCTAAACAATCTGTCTACCAGGTCTCAGTCACAGGTGAAACTATTCAGAACTGCTCACCAGATATTGCTGAGTACCTGTATGATATTTGTCATATGTCCCCTTAGAGAGTAATAGTTGGTGCGAGGTTCCAGCCTTCAGATTTTGCTAGGTTCCTGCTGGGGGTCATTAGAGACAGATAAAGAAATGCTCTCTGTATTTCAAATACAGTGCCAGCTCACACCTCCCAGGTATACAGGCTCAATACCAATGGGGCTGGAGGAGGGGACAAGAGTAGTGAGAGACACAAGGCACAGTGCTTTTAAGGTGCTTTTGTAGAAAAAGGATGACCAGCAATTTTGAAGCAGAAGGTTAGCCGAATGAAGCAAAGTCCATTCTCATGTGTGCCCCCTCAGCACAAGCCCCACTGATTGATTAAAGACAGTTCCATGGTCTTTGCTCGGCAACACTTCTTAGCTTCCTAAACAGCAAGATTTGGTGGAGGGAAATTTTGCAAAATCCATAGACATAACAATTTCCAGAAAGCTAGACTTTCTGTTTGGATCCAGGCTAAGGCAATGATTAGACAAGGAAGTAGTCAATATTATTTCTCATCCCAAATCTACCACTGACTTGCTGGGGACCCTAGGCAAGTCCCTTATCCTCTCTGGGCATTAGTGTTTCCCTGATGATACATCAGTGCATTTGGATTCTGAGCCCTGTATATAAACAGTGGCATTCTAGAATCCCCTCTGTGAGCTACTAACTCAAGTTCAAGTCTGTTCCAGCTTTCAGAGGCAACGTTTTAAAAATACTGAACAAACCCTCATAAGGTGATCTCCTTTTCCCCTAAGAAAATTCATCGTGTATTTGTTTAGTTTCTTTTCTAGCTCCCTAAACTTTCTTGAAATAAAGCCTGATTTTCCTGGAAAAAAATAAAGCAGCCCAGAGAATTTAGAGACAGCCTTCATCTCTGGGCCTCCCTACCATCAAAGAATTATTTTCGTATGAGTGAAAGAGTATGCTCTCCCTACCTCAAAGCCTTCACCATCCTGAGCATAGATGTGGAGGATACAAATACTTTAGCAACCTAGTGGGATTCAAGAGAGTTGGAAGCCTGGAAGATATCTTTCAGGTTTTCAGTGAGTGCCACAATCTCAGAGCCAGGTCTGAATTCTTTCTTCCTAGTGTTGTTCTCTCTCCCTAGGGCTCTTCTCTAGGAGTGACTTACCTTGAAGGTCAACTGCCAAGTATTGGCATGACAGGAAATGCCACACATAGGTGCTTCTTTTCTGAGTGAGGCCAGGTAGCAAGGTAGTGACCACAAATCTTGAGGAATTGGTGACTTCTTCCTTGACCTTGGTTAAGTATGAGCTTCCAAATTTCAGATTTCTTGTGGAGAGGGAACACAAAACATAAAGACCCTTACATAATTCTTGTATTAGTTACTGTAAACTTAAGCTACTAAAAATGAACTAATAATAGAGCTGTTAAAAAATAAACTGAGGCATATTAAAATTTTTGAGTTTATTCTGAGCAAAAATTAATTCAAGTCAGGCAGTGCCAAATCAGAAGTAGTTAGGAGTGGTCCACCTAGAGGAGCTAGAGGCAAGACTTTTGTAACCATGAGGCACTCATAGGCTTAGATTTTGGTTTGGTTACATAGGCCACCATAGCATTACAGCCACCTCAGTCTAGTGGCCTCCTTGTTTAATTAATTTAATAGAGTGCATTAAAGAATACATATGATATATATCACATATATGTCGTATATATTCCTCTTTCACATAACAGACAATGTGAAAGATCCAGATCTGCATCTCAAGATCATTCTGGACCCATTTTCTTTCCCTCCAAGTCATTTTCTCCCATCCACTTTATCCCTCAGGACACGTCATCTTCTACATGATTCAAATTCAGTAGCCACCAAAAAGAATTTCAGCCAGCAAGAATGGGAAAGAGAGCATTAACTCTCTTAAGACCCATATTTTATTGTTCACACCAAATTGCAGAGTGTTGGAAAATGTAGTTAACATGAACAGCCATGTATTATCTTATAATTCTATTATATGGAAGAAAGAGAAAGTGGGATTTGATAGACAATTGACAATCTTCATTACAGTCCACCTCAATATTTGTATGTGCCTGTCTTTGCACTTAAAAAACATAGTTTCCACAAGGAAAACAACCCACAACCTCATCCAACTACTACATGCACCCATTATCCAAAGTCTCCAGGTTATAAAATTTTGGAGAATATGTATTTTATGGGAGCAGATTTAGAGCTTAAACAATCAAGAAATTTGGCAGATCAAGGTTGTGATTTGTATATGTGTGTGTGTGTGTGTGTGTAACAACGTTAATGAGATATAATTTGCACATCATACATTCGTTCATAAAGTTTATAATTCAATGTTTTTCAGTATATTCACAGAGTTGTGCAATCATCACTACAATCCATTAGAACATTTCTATCACTTCAAAGAGAAACCCCATACCCTTTAGCTATCACTCCCTCCCCAATCCCTTCATCCTCTCCAGCCCTAGGAAACTGCTATCTACTTTCTGCCTCTATAGATTTAACTTTTCCAAATTTTTAAAATATAAATGGAATCATACAATATGTGACTTTTTGTGACTGGCTTCTTTCACTTAACATAATGTTTTCAAGTTTCATTCATGTGGTAGCATATATCAGTACTTCATTGCTTTTTGTGACCGAATAATATTTCATTATATGGGATAGCACATTTTGTTTATTTGTTTACAAGCTGATGGGAATTTGGGTGATTGTAGTTTCTTTACCAATAAGATTCTCTCAAAAACATGCAAGTCAAATCATTATGTTGTACACTTGAAACTAATATAATGTTATATGTCAATAACATCTCAATAAAAAATAAAATAATTTCAATTTGCTTACAACATATAGATAAGCAGTTATGCATATACAAGATACACTTGCAAATTAGTTTTGTGCACTCACCTTCATACATGAGTGTGTCTGCAGATAGACAGACAAAATACCCAAATATTAATTAGTATTCCTGTTTCCCAGCAGTGTTAAAAGGAAATTTGCCTAATATATTTGCTTGTATATAATTGTTAAAATTATTTTTAAGCATTCAACATCAACGAAAAAGAGATGTGGATCTTAATAATAAGAACAATGCACCCTATACGAAATCCCATTGAATTTATTGCCCCAAGTCAAAGATTCTCCACAGGCTTCCCAGTTATTTCCAAGAGGTCCTCAGGTGTTGCCTTAAGGGTGCTCAGGAATGTTCCACTGTGGCCTCCAGGCCAGGTGTTCCAGGTACTGAAAAAAAGAACATGTAAGTATGTTCATAGATTGGAAAACTCGATATTATAGTGATACCAATGCTCTCAAAATTGAGGCATAGATTCAACATAATTCCCAATCAAACTTCCAGCAGGTTTGAATGTGTATGTGTGTATGGTGTAAATGGATAATATGATTATAACATTTATATGGAAAATCAAAGGTCCAAAAATAACCAAGGCAATCTTGAAGAAGAACAAAGCAGGAGGACTTACACTACCAGATATCAGACCTATTTTAAAACTATAATAATAAAGACAATTGCAACAGATAGAACAGAAACAAACCCACACAAAGTGTCATTTCATTTGTGACAGAGGTGCCACTGTAATACTAGATCAATTTGATATCCATTTGGAAAAATATGAATTGACTCCCTACCTCATACTACATACATGAATCAATTATAGAAGGATTACAGAACAAAATGTGAAAGATAAAATACTAAACCTTCCAGAAGACAATATAGGAGCACATCTTCATAATATTTGGATATGAAAAAATTTATAACAAAGGCTATAAAAATCCTGTAGAATGGGAGGAGATATTTACAATGTATCTAACAAAGGGCTCAAATAAAGAATATATAAAGAGATTTTAAAAATCAACAAGAGAGAGACCTTCAAGATGGCGGAAGAGTAAGACGTGGAGATCACCTTCCTGCCCACAAATACATCAGGAATACATCTACACGTGGAACAACTCCTACAGAACACCTACTGAACGCTGGCAGAAGACCTCAGACCTCTCAAAAGGCAAGAAACTCCCCATGTACCTGGGTAGGTCAAAAGAAAAAAGAAAAAACAGAGACAAAATAATAGGGACGGGACCTGCACCAGTGGGAGGGAGCCGTGAAGGAGGAAAGGTTTCCACACACTAGAAGCCCCTTCGCAGGTGGAGACTGTGGGTGGCGGAGCGGGGAGCTTTGGAGCCACGAAGGAGAGCACAACAACAGGGGTGCGGAGGGCAAAGTGGGGAGAGATTCCCGCACAGAGGATCAGGACCGACCGGCACTCACAAGCCTGAGAGGCTTGTCTGCTCACCCACCGGGGCAGGCGGGGCTGGGAGCTGAGGCTCGGGCTTCGGTCGGAGTGCCGGGAGAGGACTGGGGCTGGCGGCATGAACACAGCCTGCAGGGGTTAGCACGCCATGGCTAGCCGGGAGGGAGTCCGGGGAAAAGTCTGGACCTGCCGAAGAGACAAGAGACTTTTTCTTCCCTCTTTGTTTCCTGGTGTGCGAGGAGAGGGGATTAGGAGCGCTGCTTAAAGGAGCTCCAGATACCAGCGTGAGCCAGGGCTATCAGCATGGACCCCAGAGACGGGCATGAGACGCTAAGGCTGCTGCCGCCGCCACCAAGAAGCCTGTGTGCAAGCACAGGTCACTATCCACACCTCCCCTCCCGGGAGCCTGTGCAGCCCGCCACTGCCAGGGTCCCGTGATCCAGGGACAACTACCCCCAGAGAACACACTGCACGCCTCAGGCTGCTGCAACGTCATGCTGGCCTCTGCCACCGAAGGCTTGCCCTGCATTCTGTACCCCTCCCTCCATCTGCCTGAGTGAGACAGAGCCCCCTAATCAGATGCTACTTTAACCCCCTCCTGTCTGGGTGAAGAACAGACGCCAAAGGGCAACCTACATGCAGAGATGGGGCCAAATCCAAATCCAAACCCCGGGAGCTGTGCGAACAAAGAAGAGAAAGGGAAATCTCTCCTAGCAGCCTCAGGAGCAGCGGATTAAATCTCCACAATCAACTTGATGTACCCGGCATACGTGGAATACCTGAATAGACAATGAATCATCTGAAATTGAGGCAGAGGACTTTTGAAGCAATGATATGTATGTTTTTTTCCTTTTTCTCTTTTTGTGAGTGTGTATGTGTATGCTTCTGTTTGTAATTTTGTCTGTATAGCTTGGATTTTACCATTTGTCCTAGAGTTCTCTCTGCCCATATTTTTTGTTGTTGTTGTTGTTTTAGTATAGACTTTAGCACTTCTTATCATTGGTGGATTTGTTTCTTGGTTTGGTTCCTCTCTTCTTTCTTTCTTTGTTCCTTTTTTTATTACTTTTAATTTTTTTAATAATTATTTTTATTTTAATAACATTGTTTTATTTTATTATTTTTTCTTTCTTTCTTTCCTTTTTTCTCCCTTTTATTCTGACCTGTATGGATGACAGGACATTGGTGCTCCGGCTGGGTTTCAGGCCTGTGCCTCTGAAGTGGGAGAGCAGAGTGCAGGACATTGGCCCACCAGAGACTTCCCAACTCCACGTAATATCAAACAGCAAAAATCTCCCAGAGTTCTCCATATCAATGCCAAGACCCAGCTCCACTCAACGACCAGCAAGCTACAGTGCTGGACATCTTATGCCAAACAACTAGCAAGACAGGAACACAACCTCACCCACTACCAGAAAGGCTGCCTAAAATCATAAATAAGGTCACAGACACCACAAAACACATCACTGGATGTGGAGCTGCCCACCAGAAAGACAAGATCCAGCCTTATCCACCAGAACACAGGCACCAATACCCTCCACGACAAGCCTACACAACCCACTGAACCAACCTTAGCCACTGGGGACAGACACCAAAAACAACGGGAACTAAAACCTTGCAGACTGTGAAAAGGAGACCCCAAACACAGTAAGTTAAGCAAAATGAGAAGACACAGAAACACACAACAGATGAAGGAGCAAAGCAAAAACCCACCACACCACACAAATGAAGAGGAAATAGGCAGTCTACCTGAAAAAGAATTCAGAGTCATGATAGTAAATACGAGCAAAATCTTGGAAATAGAATGGAGAAAATACAAGAAACGTTTAACAAAGACCTAGAAGAACTAAAGAGGAAATAAGCAATGATGAACAACACAATAAATGAAATTTAAAATTCTCTAGAAGGGATCAACAGCAGAATAACTGAGGCAGAAGAACAAATAAGTGACCTGGAAGATAAAATAGTGGAAATAACTACTGCAGAGCAGAATAAAGAAAAAAGAATGAAAAGAACTGAGGACAGTCACTGAGACCTCTGGGACAACATTAAATGCACCAACATTCAAATTATAGGGGTCCAAGAAGAAGAGAAAAAGAAAGGGACTGAGAAAATATTTGAAGAGATTATAGTTGGAAACTTCCCTAACATGGGAAAGGAAATAGTTAATCAAGTCCAGGAAGCACGGAGAGTTCCATACAGGATAAATCCAAGGAGAAGCATGCCAAGACACATATTAATCAAACTGTCAAAAATTAAATACAAAGAAAAATTTTAAAAGCAGAAAGGGAAAAACAACAAATAACATACAAGGGAATCCCCATAAGGTTAACAGCTGATCTTTCAGCAGAAACTCTGCAAGCCAGAAGGGAGTGGCAGGACATACTTAAAGTGATGAAAAGAAAAAGCCTACACCAAAGATTACTCTACCCAGTAAGGATCTCATTCAGATTCGATGCAGAAATTAAAAGTTTTACAGACAACAAAAGCTAAGAGAATTCAGCACCACAAAACCAGCTTTACAACAAATATGAAAGAAACTTCTCTAGGCAAGAAACACAAGAGAAGGAAAAGACCTACAATAACAAACCCAAAACAATTAATAAAATGGGAATAGGAACATACATATCGATAATTACCTTAAATGTAAATGGACTAAATGCTCCCACCAAAAGATGCAGATTGGCTGAATGGATACAAAAACAAGACCCATATATATGCTGTCTACAAGAGACCCACTTCAGAACTAGGGGCACATGCAGACTGAAAGTGAGGGGATGGAATTATATATTCCACTCAAATGTAAGTCAAAAGAAAGCTGGAGTAGCAACTCTCATATCAGAAAAAATAGACTTTCAACTAAAGACTATTACAAGAGACAAAGAAGAACAGTACATAATGATCAATGGATCAATTCAAGAAGAAGATATAACAATTTAAAATATTTATGCACCCAACATAGGAGCACCTCAATAGTTAAGGCAAATGCTAACAGCCATAAGAGGGGAAATAGACAGTAACACAATCATTGTAGGGGACTTTAGCATCCCACTTTCACCAATGGACAGGTCATCCAAAATGAAAGTAAATAAGGAAACACAAGCTTTAAATGATACATTAAACAAGATGGACTGAATTGATATGTATAGGCCATTCCATCCAATAACAACAGAATACACTTTCTTCACAAGTGCTCATCGAACAATCTCCAGGAGAGATCATACATTGGGTCACAAATCAAGCCTTGGTAAATTTAGGAAAACTGAAGTTGTATGAAGTACCTTTTCTGACAACAACACTATGAGACTAGATATCAATTACAGGAAAAGACCTGTAAAAAATACAAACACATGGACGTTGAACAATACACTTTGAAGAAATCAAAGAGGAAATCAAAAAATACCTAGAAAAAAATGACAATGAAAACACGATGACCCAAAACCTATGGGATGCAGCAAAAGCAGTTCTAAGAGGGAAGTTTATAGCAATACAATCCTATCTCAAGAAACAAGAAACTTCTCAAATAAACAGCCTAACTTTACACCTAAAGCAATTAGAGAAAGAAGAACAAAAATACCCCAAAGTTAGCAGTAGAAAAGAAATCATAAGTATCAGATCAGAAATAAATGAAAAAGAAATATAGGAAACAATAACAAAGATCAGTAAAACTAAAAGCTAGTTATTTGAGAAGATAAACAAAATTGATAAACCATTAACCAGACTCATAAGGAAAAAAAGGGAGAAAGCTCAAATCAATAGAATTAGAAATGAAAAAGGAGAAGTAACAACTGACACTGCAGAAATACAAACGATCATGAGAGATTACGACAAGCAACTATAGGCCAGTAAAATGGACAACCTGGAAGAAATGGACAAATTCTTAGAAAAGAACAATGTTCCGAGACTGAACCAGGAAGAAATAGAAAATATAAATAGACCAATCACAAGCACTGAAATTGAAACTGTGATTAAAAATCTTCCAACAAACAAAAGCCCAGGACCATATGGCTTCACAGGCGAACGCTATCAAACATTTAGAGAACAGCTAAAACCTGTTCTTCTCAAACTCTTCCAAAATATAGCAGAAGGAAGAACACTCACAAAATCATTCTATGAGGCCACCATCACCCTGATACCAAAACCAGACAAAGATGTCACAAAGAAAGAAAACTACAGGCCAATATCACTGATCAACATAGATGCAAAAATCCTCAACAAAATACTAGCAAACAGAATCCAACAGCACATTAAAAAGATCATACACCATGATCAAGTGGGTTTATCCCAGGAATGCAAGGATTCTTCTATATACGCAAAACAATGTGATACACCATATTAACAAACTGAATACTAAAAAACATACGATCATTTTAATAGATGCAGGAAAAGCTTTCAACAAAATTCAACACCCATTTATGATAAAACCCCTCCAGAAATTAGGTACAGAGGGAACTTTTCTCAACCTAATAAAGGCCATGTATGACAAACCCACAGCCAACATCGTCCTCAATGGTGAAAAACTGAAACCATTTCCACTAAGATCAGGAACAAGACAGGGTTGCCCACTCCCATCACTATTATTCAACATTGTTTTAGAAGTTTTAGCCACAGCAATCAGAGAAGAAAAAGAAATAAAATGAATCCAAATTGGAAAAGAAAAAATAAAGCTGTCACTGTTTGAAGATGACATAATACTCTACATAGAGAATCCTAAAGATGCTACCAGAAAATTTCTAGAGCTAATCAATGAATTTGGTAAAGCAGCAGGATACAAAATTAATGCACAGAAATCTCTTGCACTCCTATACACTAACGATGAAAAATGTGAAAGAGAAATTAAGGAAACACTCCCATTTACCATTGCAACAAAAAGAATAAAATACCTAGGAATAAACCTACCTAGGGAGACAAAAGACCTGTATGCAGAAAATGATAGGACATGGTTGAAAGAAATTAAAGACGATACCAACAGATGGAGAGATATTCCATGTTCTTGGATTGGAAGAATCAACGTTGTGAAAGTGACTTAACTACCCAGAGCAATCTACAGATTCAATGCAATCCCTATCAAGATATGAATGACATTTTTCACAGAGCTAGAACAAACAATTTCACAATTTCTATGAAAACATAAAGACCCCAAATAGCCAAAGCAATCTTGAGAAAGAAAAGCGGACCTGGAGGAATCAGGCTCCCAGACTGCAGGCTATACTCCAAAGCTACAGTAATCAAGGGAGTATGGTACTGGCAAAAAACCAGAAATATAGATCAATGGAACAGGATAGAAAGCCCAGAGATAGACCCATGCACATATGCTCACCTTTTTTCGATAAAGGATGCAAAAATATACAATGGAGAAAAGACAGCCTCTTCAATAAGTGGTGCTGGGAAAAGTGGACAGCTACATGTAAAATAATGAAATTAGAATACTCCCTAACACCATACACAAAAATAATCTCAAAATGGATTAAAGACCTAAATGTAAGGCCAGACACTATCAAACCCCTAGGGGAAGACATAGGCAGAACACTCTATGACATAAATCACAGCAAGATCCTTTTTGACCCACCTCCTAGAGAATTGGAAATTAAAACAAAAATAAATAAATGGGACCTAATGAAACTTCAAAACTTTTGCACAGCAAAGGAAACTATATACAAGACGAAAAGATAACCCTCAGAATTGGAGAAAATATTTGCAAATGAAGCAACTGATAAAGGATTCATCTCCCAAATTTACAAGCAGCTCATGCAGCTCAATATCATAAAAACAAACAACCCAATTCAAAAATGGGCAGAAGACCTAAATAGATATTTCTCCAAAGAAGATATACAGATTGCCAACAAACACATGAAACAATGCTCAAGATCACTAATCATTAGAGAAATGCAAATCAAAACTACAATGAAATATCGCCTCACACCAGTGAGGATGGCCATCATCAAAAAATCTATAAAGAACAAATGCTGGAGAGGGTGTGGAGAAAAGGGAACCCTCCTGCACTGTTGGTGGGAATGTAAATTGATACAGCCACTATGGAGAACAGTATGGAGGTTCCTTAAAAAATTACAAATAGAACTACCATATGACCCAGCAATCCCACTACTGGGCATATACCCTGAGAATACCATAATTCCAAAAGAGTCATGTACCACAATGTTCATTGCAGCTCTTTTTACAATAGTCAGGACATGGAAGCAACCTAAGTGTCCACTGAGAGGTGAATGGATAAAGAAGACATAGCACATATATACAATGGATTATTACTCAGCTATAAAAAAGAAAGAAAATTGAGTTATTTGTAGTGAGGTGGATGGACCTAGAATCTGTCATACAGAGTGAAGTAAGTCAGGAAGGGAAAGACAGCTACTGTATGCTAACACTTATATATGGAATTAAAAAAAAAAGGTTCTGAAGAACCTAAGGGCAGGATAGGAATAAAGACACAGATGTAGAGAATGGACTTGAGGGCATTGGGAGGGGGAAGGGTAAACTGGGACAAAGTGAGGGAGTGGCATGGACATATATACACTACCAAATGTAAAATCAATAGCTAGTGGGAAGCAGCCGCATAGCACAGGGAGATCAGCTCGGTACTCTGAGACCACCTAAAGGTGTGGGATAGGGAGAATGGGAGGGAGACACAAATGGGAGGGGAAATGGGGATATATGTATATGTATAGCTGATACACTTTCTTATAAAGCAGAAACTAACACACCAGTGTAAAGCAATTATACTCCAATAAAGATGTAAAAAAAAAAAAAATCAACAAGAGAAATGTGGAAACCCCAAGTGAAAACTAGATAAAAGAAATTAAAGAAAAAGAGGATATCCAAATCGTTAGGAAAGACATGAAAAGATGCTCAATATCATTATAGAAATGCAAAATAAAAGCACAATTAGATACTACTATGCTCCCAGTCGAGTGATCAAAATGAAAAATACTAACTATAGGAAAATTGGCAAGGATGTGGAACAATGGCAAATTTTCATACACTGTTGGCAGGAATGTAAAATTGGTGTAGCCATTTTGGAAGACTGTTTAGCTGTATCTACTAAAGCTAAATATATGCATACCCTTTAATCCTGCAATTCTAGTTTTTAGAGTATAACCAACAGAAATACATGCATATATCTATATATACAGGAATTTTATAGGTTTATTCATAATAAGCACCCAAATTGAAAACATCTAATAAGAGCACAATTTTTAAAAATTTAATATATTGATAAAATGGAATACTACACAACAATAAAAAATGCCAAAACAATCTTGAGAAAGAACAGAGCTGAAGGAATCACACTCCCTGACTTCAGAGTATACTACAAGGCTACAGTAATCAAAACAGTATGGTTTTGGCACAAAAGCAGACACATAGATCAATAGAACAGGATACCTTCTTCTGATTGGCTGAAAAGTTCCATTGGAACTCTGAGAATGCCAGTGATCTCTCCCTAGCCATTTGGACTTTCTTAAGTTGTTGCCTTTACTACTAGAGACACATCTTTGGACTATCTTTATTTCCTTCTATTTCATATTGCAAATTGGGAAAATTCTCACCTGAGATCAACCCTTTTTAATACTTTCCTAAAAGCATCAAGGAGCAGCCAACATAAACATTCTGACGCTTCCCAATCACTTTTTCTAGCACTATAGTCTCAGTAAGCATTAGACTGCATTCAAAGTTAGTTTAAGTGACAGTTTTACTCTGCTTTGTCATGGCATGGAAGGAGTTACCCATTTTCAAATTGATAATATCAATATCTTTGTCCCTACCACCTACCTGCTAGGCTTTTGTTATAATAGCACCCTATTTCAAGACACAATTCTACTTTAGTTAAGATAAAGCTGAGTTGTTGTAACAGAGAACCACCATTAGAATGGCTGAGATAACAAAGCAGTTTATTTCTTTATCACTTAATAGTCCTGATGTGAAGGACCTGGTTGTCAAGTGGTTCTCCCCTTGAAGTCATTTAGGAACCCAGGTTCCTTCCCAGTTGTTACTTGGTTATTCATTGGGACATTGGTATAATTTACCTAATTAAATGTGCATGGTCATCATAAAGGGGTCCAGTTGATGGAAAGCAGGGAAGAGGACAAGGAGGCAGCACAGTGTGGTCTCAAGGTGAGTATAATGTAGTCACATGACAGCATCGAGCTGCAGGAGATTCTTAGAAATGTAGTCTAGCTGGGCAGTTATGTGCCCAGCCACAATGTTATTATTATAACATTGGAAGAAGAAAAGGAAGAAGAAAGAAGCAGAAAAGGAAACTAAATTCCAGTGTACAGCTAGCAGTCATGACCACACACATTTCCCTTGCTTCTTCCACACCCAGAATCTAGGTTAAAATGTATTTTTTCATTTAAACCCAAAGATCTCTGTACTGCATAGCATTTTCCATCTTCTAACATATCTTGTACTTATTTTTTAAAGTGTCTCCTCCCATGAAATGCAAGCTTCATGAGGCCAGGGACTTCTGCTTCGCTTACTTCTGTACCCCCATCCTCTAAAAGAATCTCTAACATACGGTAGGTGCTCAGAAAATATTTGCTAAAAGAATGAATAAGCCGTGGTTAATGAGAATACAACTAAGAAGAGGGGAAAAGGAAAGCCTCAGAGCAAATGAAATCATGATTATGAAGCCCAAGTTCCACACTTTTATTGGGATTGGGGGTTCAGGATTTCAGTCAGAGCCCAGAAACTTTAGTTTACATAAAGTTCTATGAAATGTATGTATCTAAGTTCCAACATCAAAGCAAATGATAAATAGCAAAGAAAAGTGATTTCATGCAAGAAGCAGGCTCACTGACAATCATGAGAAGTGGTAGTTGACAGATTGGAGTCGGTAGGAAGAGGTTACTTATGTCTGGTGTGCTTCGTTTTGCTAAGATAGAAAAAAGTGCCATATTTAGAAGATGTGTTTTTACCTCCTAATACATAGCTTAAAATAATCCTTTTCGAAAACCTTGATGCTTAAAGTGGTGAACTTCATTTAGACACCTTCATGCAGATTCCTCACTACCCAGGCTGAAAAATGTGATATAAGAAATATGATTGTTCTTAGCACAGTTCTGCTGCTTGCTTTCTCCTGATCTGAGGATGGGAATAAATTGCCTACAGTTTCACTGAAGACAGGAACCAGAGCTTCCATTGTCTTCCTTAGCATCCTCGCTCCTCTAACTCACCCCCAAGTTGACTCTTGCCTTTTGGATTTTCCTCACTCCCTCTTCACAAGGACCATCTGCAGAATTGCCCTCTAGTTTACAAAGCCCTCGTTTCTGTCTAATACACCATGTGAACCTTCACTGGGCTTTGTTTGCCAATCGAGCAAATTGCAACCATTCCTTTGTGACCTACTGGGCAAGACAGTAGGCCTGAAAGGGAATGAAGAAGCATGTCTGAATTCATTCCTCCCCTGTAATGTTCCCTGGGCTTTGGCACCCAGAACCTGAAGCCCAGCCAGCCTGAAAGCATGGACAGAGTCCAAGACCCAAACAGGGAGGCCTGGGGTGGGTGCTGTGAGTCAACAATCTAGGGATGCAGCCAAGGTTCAGAACCTCAAGGCACAGTTAACAGAGCCAACATACAAAATACAAATGAGTGACTTCAGTAGAAGCACAGGGAGGAGGGAGATAGAGTAGGTATGGGACGAAACCTCAGAAAGGCAAAGTTGCAGCATCCCCAGGACTAAGAGCAAGGTCTAAAAGCAAGTGGAATCATAACATCCCATTGATCAGAATTCTGCATGCCCAGCTGCAGTCAGTTCATGTCTACTTCCATGAAAACTCCAGAATTTCATCTGCCAAACACTCTTCTTGCTCTCCATAAGCTTTATGAGGGACCTCAGCAATTCTCATGGCTTCTCCCACCATCTCTGCATAGCTTACTTTGCCATTTTGAAGAACAGTGGGAAACATGTAGAATTTGGCATTAGGGGACCTGAATTCTAGCCCCAGCTCTATTAGTTCCTGACTGTGTGATCTTAGGCAAGTCATTTAATTTCTGTGGGACTCAGTTGCCTCAGCTGGGAAGTAGAAAAAATTGTGTCTACCTCATAGAATTGGGTTAATGATAAAATAAAATCATGATGATGAAGATGCTTGTAAAACACAGAGCTATATAATATCACTCATAATATTAATAAGTCAATCTCTAACCTAGACTTCTATCCTAAACTCAAGCCTGATATATTCAACTGCCTCCTGGAAATTTCCCACGGACACCTCAGTGTCAACATATCCCAAACTAGAGGCATTATGGGGCGACGCCTGAAACTTGAAGGTCCTCATAGGCTGAACCCTTCCTCACCACCCACATCCAATCTATCACCAATTACCAGGCTAAGACTAATACCTGAAGGACTTTCAGCCCTTTCTCTACATCTCCTCTGCCATGACCTAGGCCATGTTCTCAGAATCTCTGTCCTGTAATATTGCAACAGCATCTTAAGGGATACAGCTACCTCTGGTCTCATCCATCACCTCCCCAAATCTGTGTTTGCCATCACGGCCATACAAGTCTTTCAAAGACATAAATCTGACCATGTCAAACTCCTCTGCTTAAATCATTCAACGGCCCCTAATAGAGAAAACCTAGTCTTACCACCATGGCCCTAGAGATAACATGCCAACTTCACTTCCTACACTATCCCTCTAAGTATCCAATGTTCTCACCACTCCTAATAGAAGCATCCTAAACATATCATGTCCTCTCAAACCTTGTTGACCCTTTTCAATTCTGATATACCCTCAACCTTATCATGGAATTAGATCCTTCCTAGAGTTGTGGGACTTTATAGTCAATTGGACATCAAGTGCTCCCCTGAGATTGCTTTCTTCAACTTCCATTGTTTTTTCCCAACATAGCCTCACACAGAAGGCTATTGGAATATCTTCAGTCCTAAGAGAGCATAGGGAGTGGACAGAACTCTGGGTTAATTGTCAGTTGACTTTAGGCCCAGCTCTTGTTCTAGTTCCAGTTCTTCCTCGAAAGAAAAGAGCAAACATAGACAGCATTGTGTTGTCTTTGAGATGGTCCTCAAAGACCACACAATTGAATTAAGCAATCCAATAACTTAATTGCTTACTGTATTAAGCAATCTAGTAACTCACATACCTCTGGACTTCCTTTAATAAATGTTTTTGTTGTCTGAGTCAATCTAAGTAAAGATTTTCATTACTTGCAGCTAAAGTATTTGGAACTGTATGTACACTAAGTGTAAACAGGCTCTGAGTAAAGTCCTAAGGGCTTGCCTATGAAAAATTGGCAGAAGCCTTAGTGTTGACTCTGGGACATTCAGATGAATGTGATATCTCTAAACTATTGGCTAATCTTTGGTCCAAATAGTATCATAAGTGTTAGGATAATGTGTCACCTACTTAGTTTTAGTGTGTGTGAAAATGATTACTGAATGCCACAGAGTGGATACCTATAGAAGGGGAGATCAAACCATGCCTGCCTATGTGGGCAAGGCAAAACAGTAGTAGGGACAGCCTCTCTAATTTCAAGTTTAAATGTTCTGTCCTGGACAACTTAGGGTTGAAAAGAAAGGAGAGTCTGATTGGCCCCTCTACCTTCTTTCAGGAAATTCTTTACCTATCACATGAAAGGACTTTGCTATAGAACTAGTCTAAAAGTGACACAGCCCTGTGAGTACTGGGCTCCCCATTCCTGGTTCAGTCTAAAGTTGAATGCCCCACTTGTGAGGGAGACTATAACAGATATTCCTATTTCAAGAGGAAGTTAGGACCAGTTTCATCAAATCATTTATAGTTCCTTCCAAATCCTGATTCCTCTTGTAGTCCATCATACTAGACTCTTAGAGATAAAAACATATTATTTTTTCCTGTTAAAATTGCCCATAGAAATAGGAAGTCTCAAATTTATCTAGCCCACCTCAGAGCGCTTTCTATTATATACAAGAGCACTAGCCCTAATAATTTTAGAACCGAGGCCCAACCAATGATGTTATAGGTGATGCATCAGAAAAGAGAGAACACCTGCTCTTTACAAAGGCCTTTTTACATTGAAAGTACATACTTCCTTGGTGAATTCACCTCTCAATCTGTTGGAACAAATCTTTTGTAGAACAGGTTGCTTTGCATTGTAGATTCAGTGGTGAAGCTTCCATCCAAGGAGGCTCCCAGAGCACTTGACCAAGCCCAACAATCCCAACTGTTACAAATGATTGGCAGCCGGGCCCAGCAGGCATTATGAAATTGTTAATTGGTTTTCCACAGGTTTGGGAGGAGAAATGCCTTTCATTAAATAAGCTACATTTGTCCAGAGCACCAGGGAAAATGTGCTCCTCCTGGGAATTCCAACAAGAGACTCCCTAACCTACAAAAAGGCAAGGAAGTGTGTCTGCTGAGGAAGGACAAGGGAACCACAGACTCTTCCATCTAAGTGCCTAGCTCCATCCCCACCAGGAAACCACCCTACTCCCAATTGTTGCTGAAGCATTTGTTTGTTTCCTTGGGACCTTTGACAGTTGGGAAAATCTTACTTAGAGCTGGGGTGAAGAAATATAGCTCCTCAGGGCTATTCGTGCTCAGAAGCCCTGTCCCCTGAACATCAGGCTTGGGAAAATAGGCAAGCCAGTAAACCATTGAGACTGTTTGTTGCAAAGTCCTGCAGCTCTGAAGGATGAGTCATCTGCTTTTACCACCACTTGAAATAAATGATAATGGCTTGGCAGCCTCTCATATATTAATAGCCTTGTCATTTTACCTTCCTCCTGCTCCCTTTATTTCACACTGGAATTAGAAATGGCAAAAATGGTTTCAGAGCTGATTGCCCTAATTTTCCAAGCTGCCCAGAAAGCTCAGGACATTCCCTGCACCCTTGCCAGATTGACACTCCCCTGTTTTTATCCTATAGTCATTCTTGGCTATATTACCAACTTCAACTGCTTCATGCCATTTCATACTGGAAATTATCAGATTTGTTTGCTTGTCTGTGTATTGCATGTTTCCTTGCATAACAATGTAAGCTTCATGAAGGCAGGGACTTGTCTGGCTTGTCACTGTATCCCTAGCACCCAGAACAGCATTTTGAGAAAGGAGAGGGGACGCTGGAAGTGTTGCCTCCTCTCTATACAAAGAAGGATACACAAAGGGGGCAAGGGGTGGTAATGGAGGAAGGGTCTCATGAAGGGGAGAACAGAACTCTCCATAACCAGGGGCTTTTTGATACAAATTAATACACACAAGTCTCTTGCATTCCTATACACTAATGATGAAAAATCTGAAAGAGAAATTAAGGACACACTCCCATTTATTACTGTAACAAAAAGAATAGAATATCTAGTCATAAACCTACCTAAGGAGACAAAAGACCTGTATGCAGAAAACTCTAAGACACTGGTGAAAGAAATTGAAGATGATACCAACAGATGGAGAGATATACCATGTTCTTGGACTGGAAGAATCAACATTGTGAAAATGACTCTACTACCCAAAGCAATCTACAGATTCAATGCAATCCCTATCAAACTACCACGGGCATTTTTCACAGAATTAGAACAGAAGATTTCACAATTTGTATGGAAACACAAAAGACCCCAAATAGCCAAAGCAATCTTGAGGATGAAAAACAGAGCTGGAGGAATCAGGCTCCCTGACTTCAGACTATACTACAAAGCTACAGTAATCAAGAGAGTATGGTACTGGCACAAAAACAGAAAGATAGATCAATGGAAGAGGATAGAAAGTCCAGAGATAAACCCATACACATATGCTCACCTTGTTTTTGATAAAGGATGCAAAAATATACAATGGAGAAAAGACAGCCTCTTCAATAAGTGGTGCTGGGAAAAGTGGACAGCTACATGTAAAATAATGAAATTAGAATACTCCCTAACACCATACACAAAAATAATCTCAAAATGGATTAAAGACCTAAATGTAAGGCCAGACACTATCAAACCCCTAGAGGAAAACATAGGCAGAACACTCTATGACATGAATCACAGCAAGATCCTTTTTGACCCACCTCCTAGAGAAATGGAAATAAAAACAAAAATAAATAAATGGGACCTAATGAAATTTAAAAGCTTTTGCACAGCAAAGGAAACCATAAACAAGACCAAAAGACAACCCTCAGAATGGGAGAAAATATTTGCAAATGAAGCAACGGACAAAGGATTAATCTCCAAGATTTACAAGCAGCTCATGCAGCTCAATAACAAAAAAACAAACAACCCAATTCAAAAATGGGCAGAAGACCTAAATAGACATTTCTCCAAAGAAGATATACAGATTGCCAACAAACACATGAAAGAATGCTCAGCATCATTAATCATTAGAGAAATGCAAATCAAAACTACATTGAGGTATCACCTCACACCAGTCTGAATGGCCATCATCAGAAAATCTAGAAACAATAAATACTGGAGAGGGTGTGGAGAAAAGGGAACCCTCTTGCACTGCTGGTGGGAATGTAAATTGATACAGCCACTATGGAGAACAGTATGGAGGTTCCTTTAAAAACTACAAATAGAACTACCATATGACCCAGCAATCCCACTTCTGGGCATATACCCTGAGAAAACCATAATTCGAAAAGAGTCATGTACCACAATGTTCATTGCAGCTCTATTTACAATAGCCAGGAGATGGAAGCAACCTAAATGTCCATCATCGGATGAATGGATAAAGAAGATGTGGCACATATATACAATGGAATATTACTGAGCCATAAAAAGAAACAAAATTGATCTATTTGTAGTGAGGTGGATGGACCTAGAGTCTGTCATACAGAGTGAAGTAAGTCAGAAAGAGAAAAACAAATACTGTATGCTAACACATATATATAGAATCTAAGAAAAAAAAACGTTATGAAGAACCTAGGGGTAAGATGGGAATAAAGACACAGACCTACTAGAGCATGGACTTGAGGACATGGGGAGGGGGAAGGGTAAGCTGTGACAAAGTGAGAGAGTGGCATGGACATATATACACTAACAAACGTAAAATAGATAGCTAGTGGGAAGCAGCCGCATAGCACACGGAGATCAGCTGGGTGCTTTGTGACCACCTAGAGGGGTGGGATAGGGAGTGTGGGAGGGAGGGAGACACAAGTGGGAAGAGATATGGGAACATACGTATATGTATAACTGATTCACTTTGTTATAAGGCAGAAACTGACACACCATTGTAAAGCAATTATACTCCAATAAAGATGTTAAAAAAATGAATGAGACAAACATTAAGAAGAACAGAATATGACAAAAACTGGTTAGAACTTACTGGGCCCAAAATGGCGGAAGATTCCACTGCTGGTTGGCCTTGAGACTCATTATATGGTCTTTGGAATACATTAGTATGCTAAATGACACACCCACAGTCACCATGACAGTTCTGAGGCTGACCAAAAATTCCAAAAAGTGAATGGTGCCCCAACTCCTGGAAATCCTCACCCCTTCTCCAAGATAGAATAATCCTTCCACTTGTTACACTATGATATTACCCAGCACATAAAAGCTAACCACCCCCATACCTCAGGGCTCTCTCACTTTCCAAAGAGATGACGCCATGCCCTGGGGCTGCCTCTTGCCTTCTGAGACAGCCCACACTCTGTCTATGGAGGTGTGTATCTCTCTAAATAAACCTTCTTTCACTTTACTATGGCTCACTCTTGAATTCTTTCCTGCTTGAAACCAAGGACCCTCACTTGGCAGCCCATCCCAGGGACTCTTTCAAGACCTGGGATATGACCCTCATCTCATGCCCCATTTTTCCCTATAACGGTTCTTTCTCCAGCTTGCCTCCCTCAATGTCCCAGGTATCTTGATCTTGCTGCAAGCCCAGATACTTAACAAGCTAAGAGTCTTGCACAACGTCTCGGGGCTTGTATTTTTCACTTGGCCTAACAGGAAAAGCACATTGTGCACGTGGTACAGTTTGGGCCAACCTAGGGCAGGAATACAAAGACTTTTTGACCAGAAGCTCTGGTTTTACCACTAAACCACGTTTATAGCAGGGCATATGTGATTGGATGTTGGTTATTAAATGTGATTATTCACAACTGACAAAGGGGTTGCTCATAGCTATTCTGATGAATGGGTAGTTTGGTTTAGTGATGAAAATACAGCTACTATATTAGCTTTTTTGTTTATATCCAGCTTGAATATCAAATTGAAGAGAGACATATTTGGCGTACAAACAACCCAGGATAAAGTGGGCGCATGCACGTGGGTGTGCACATGCGTGCGCACACACACACACACACACACACATATCTAGACAGTAAATGTTAATGTTCTTGGAATATTAGAAAGTGAAATGCAAAATGCCAGAGTCTGTTCTCACTACCATGACTAAAAGCTCTTCCCCCTCCTGCCTTCTCTATTTCTGTTCACCACCCTGGTCACCTGGGGATGACCCTATGTCTTCTCCAGCAACACTCCTTCCTTTGCCTCCTCCCCTACTCCATCTAATGAGCCATCAATTGTGTCAATTAATCCTCCTCCACAGTGCTCCCTCCCTTCTAACCATCCATGTGGCTCTGATCTCATTCAGATCCTTATAACTCCTTTTCCTAAGAGAAAGGAGGTTTCAGTCTATTCTTCCTGCAAACACTCTTGCCTGCCTGCACCAGAGGGATCTTCTTTTTTTTTTTTTTAACATCCTTATTGGAGTATAATTGCTTTACAATGGTGTGTTAGTTTCTGCTTTATAACAAAGGGAATCAGCTACACATATACATATATCCCCATATCTCCTCCCCCTTGCGTCTCCCTCCCACCCTCCCTATCCCACCACTCTAGGTGGTCACAAAGCACGAAGCTGATCTCCCTGTGCTATGTGGCTGCTTCCCACTAGCTATCTATTTTACGTTTGGTAGTGTATATATGTCCATGCCACTCTCTCACTTTGTCCCAGCTTACCCTTCCCCCTCCCCATGTCCTCAAGTCCATTCTCTAGTAGGTCTGCGTCTTTATTCCTGTCTTGCCCCTAGGTTCTTCATGACCTGTTTTTTTTTTTTTTAGATTCCATATATATGTGTTAGCATACGGTATTTGTTTTTCTCTTTATGACTTACTTCACTCTGTATAACAGTCTCTAGGTCCATCCACCTCACTACAAATAACTCAATTTCGTTTCTTCTTATGGCTCAGTAATATTCCATTGTATATATGTGCCACATCTTCTTTATCCATTCATCTGTTGATGGACACTTAGGTTGCTTCGGTGTCCTGGTTATTGTGAAGAGTGCTGCAATGAACACTGTGGTACATGACTCTTTTTGAATGATGGTTTTCTCTGGGTATATGCCCAGTAGTGGGATTGCGGGGATCTTCCTGAAGAACAGTTCTGACATGCAGTGCCCCTTTTCAAAACTCTTCTGTACCTTCCCCTTTGCCTACAAGATCAAGTGCAAGTTCTTGGCTTGGAATTTAAGGCCCAGCATTAGCCTATTCAGCCTCCCACTCCAGCTTTCTCTCCCACAAACTCCTCCTTATTCTCTATTAAGCACCACGCATTTCTGATTTCAACACCTTGGCTGGATCTCTGCTTGGAATGCCCATCTGTGAACCCCTGCCTGTAAGACCCATGTATGCCTGCAAGGTTCAAGTCCATATGAAGGGCAGGATCCTCCTACCTACACACAGCTTCCAGGACTGCCCAGTCAGTTGGAGGCCCATCTTCCTGGAAACTCCAGGGCAATCATGACTTCCTAACTTGCGCTAGTAATTTCTGAGAGAAATCCCCTCTCCTGTCTTGAAACACATGTGAGAGCCAAGAACTGCGTTCGAGGCCTTACTGTATATTCATCCATCACCAAGTCCAGGGCCTGGCATAGACAAGCACTTGGGAAGTACTCAGAGAACCACAACACAGTAAAAAAGCATTGCCTTTTGGAAGGCTCCAGAGTTTGCAAAGGTTCTTGCAGTCATCCAGTGGATGAGGTTTATAAGGAAGATGGCAAAGTGTGATTAACCTCAAGCCTTAAGAGAAAGCTGCCCTGGGGGGGTCATCTGATGAGGAAGCTGTAACCATCTGCCTCTTTTGGTGCCTGGATTCAGTCACTCATTCAGCAAATATAATTTGCCAGTCATTGGGCACTGCATTCAACCCAGGGGAATACAGGTAAATCAGACAAACCTCCATCTCCTGGAGCTCCAGTGTCAGTAGAGAAAAAGACATGCATCTAAGACAGTTCAAGTCCAAGGCTGGCTACAGTAAGTGAAGAATCGCCTCTCTCTGCAGCAGTCTGGTGCTGGGCAAAAAGGCAGATTTCTCTTTCTAGTAGGCTCAGGAATGCTCTGCATTTGCCTGTTCCCTGCTCTGTAGCATGTTTACCTAGGGCAAGAGTGGCTCCTAACTCGCAGGGCCCAGGGAAAAATAAAAATTCAGGGCCACTTGTTCAAAAATTATTAAGAATTTCAAGAAAGTAACAGCAAAGCATTAAACAAGGCATGGGAGCACCTCTGTGTGCAGGGCCATGTCAAGCTGAAAAGGCCACATGCCCATGGGGCTGGCCCTGCCACACAGCTGGGAAGCATATACACAGGAGGCCTGAATGTGTCCTGCAGTCTTTTCTTCTCTCTTGCACAGTCTGAACGGAGCCAGATCCCAGTGAACTCAGTGGCACTTAGACACACAGAGCTGTACACAGGCTGGTAACAAATTTTTGTTGAGTGCCCACTGTGTGCCCAAAACTCATCTTAAGTTTCAGGGATATGGTGAAAAATCCAGACAGACACATTGTTTGGTTTTGTTTTGTTTTCTTTTTTGTTACTGAGCTTGCCCCATAAACGAGCTCACAAAGAAATGCCCAAGAAAATCATCAGTTAGTGAGCAGTGTTGTGAATATGACAAAGCAGAGTGATGAGATGGGGGTGGGGTGATGGAGAGGGTGTATTAGATTAGCGTGGTACAGCAAAGCCTCTCCAGGGAGCCGTCCTGGGGGCTGGGATGCACACAGCCCGTTCTAGAGCAACAGGTGAGGATGCTGCTAGTGTTTGGCATCAGCTTGACAGGCAAATCTCTGCAATCCCTTCCCCTCTGAAGTGAATCATGAGGGTCTAGGCAAGAAAGATGAAGTCGAGGATGCTTGAGACTTGAGATGTCCCCCCTGAATGGGGCCACTGACCCCTGCACCCCACCTCCACCCCTAGTGCCGTCTCACTTCTGGCATCACCAGGAGACAGAAAGATATAGGCAGCCAATATTGGAAAGAGGATTTCCAAGGTCCCTCCACCTCAGGTGGTCCCTCTCACACCCAGGCCCCTGGACTGAACTGTGAGCCACATTGTGTCATTGTTTCCTTTGGGATCAGAGAAAGTCCTACCCTGAATGCCTTGGGCTGGTCCTCTGTTTGTGGGTCCTCCCCCACCCCTAAATACCTGGGGAAATGGCCTGTGTGGTAACTCAGATCAGAGCTTCCTGGGGAGACTCCCAAGTCTCTTTCTTTCCTCTGTGCCAAGGAAGATGCTAAGTTACTCAGCTTCCTTTGGATGCCAAAGGATGTGCTCTGAAGGACTGGAAGGTGTGTAGTGAGGATGGGGGAAATCTCAGAGGTCAGGGGACTTGGGAAAGTGATGAGATGCAACAGGTGGTGGGGGGAGCCAAGGGCTGGAAGCCACAGTCTGATCCCAGTGCGCACCAGCGGGCTGAGGGAGTCGCAACCCCCCCACCTTGCCCCTGCCAGGCCCAGTCTGCAGCCTCTCTCCCAGCCGCAGCGGTTCCCTGCCTGGGGCCCGCACACCGCAGGCTCGCCTCTTCCTCCCTCCCCCGCATCCCCCGCTCCTGGCTGTCTGGCAGCGCTGCGGTGGTGGCGGCGGGGGGCGGGGGGCCTTGGCGACAGGGCTCCTTCCTCCTCTCCCTCCTCCCCACACCCGCCGGAGCCTTCCCCTCCCTCCGCAGCAGCAAACACGTCGTCGGAGATTTCCATCGGGGCTTAGGGGGTGGGGCCAGGATGGGGGGCGTGGGGCGGGGCAAGTGGGAGGAGTGAAAGTTGGAGCCCAACAAAACCCTCCACACTGCGCTCAGTGCGGCCAGACCTTGCGCAGCGACCTCCGCACAGGTGGTCGCGCCGGTCCCCGCCACGATGTTGACCAAAGTTCTCCTGATCCTACTGGGCACGTTCATAATCCTTCCGTCGAGGTAAGTCTCCAACCCAGGACTCAGGATCCCTCCGAGCCCAGCTCCCTCTCTCCGGGAGCGAGGCCGGCTCCTGAGACCCCCGCACCCCTTGTTCCTCGAGCCCCGCGCCCACTCTGCCCCTGGCCCTCGCACGGTCTAGCCTGGTCCTACGTCCCCTCGACGCGCGCCGCAAGCCTCCGCACCGCTTCCCCTAGGACGAGCTCCCTGGGCCCCTGAAGGGGCTCCCAGGAAGGAAGACAGGACGCCTGTCACCTGGCCGCTCCTGTCCCCCCTCCCTCTACTCCTCGGGACTCCCGCTCTCCAAACCACCGCGGCGGCCGGGGAACGAGAGAGCACGTCCCTCCCTTTCTGAGCCTTTCGAGGGAAGAGGCGAGTGGCCAGGGCAGGCTTGCGCTTCTGGGGACTGGGGGGACTGGGGGACTTTGGGAAGGTGGCGCCCAGAAAGTCGTGCGGGCAGTGGGTGGAAACTGCGCTTAAAATGTTTGAGTGTTGACTAGTCTGTCCTCTCGTTCAAAAAAAAAAAAAAAAAATATATATATATATATATATATATATATTTTTTTTTTTTTTTCCTGAGCGCCTAGTGAGTACCAGGCACTGTGCCAGACAACTCTGACTTTACTTACTTCCCTTCCCACCACTCCTCTTGGTGCCAGTCCCAGGCAGGAGCCCTGGTTTAGTCTAAGAGTTCCCACCCCAGCTGTCCACCTCATCCCCCCTCTGCTGCCAGCTTCTCTCTTCCGCCCTTATCTCCCCAGACACCCTGCTGGGTCTTGCGCAGATGGGAGCCAGAGGCCAGAAATGGTAATCTCTTAGGTCTGTGGTTTGGGTCCTGCATTTCAATACCTCTCCGCTTTTCCAAAGACTAGCAGCAGGTTTCCCCTGAGCAGCCAGCTTCCCTCACACCTTTGCCAGGAAGGTTGTCCCTTGCATTTCTGGCTTTTGAGGGTGGAAGATGACTGCTTCATATTTTTGAGATGATTTCCCATTGGGCACAAACTGTCACAAGTTCCTAAGCTTCCTGATCTTTCCAGAATTCTAGAAGCCTCCATGTCACTGGACTTGTCTTGCTTTTCTGTTTTGGGGAGGGGGAGAGGGGAGATGGATTCTCTCCCCACCCCAAAATGCTTTAGCTCCTCAAGGGAGGGGCTGTGGGGCTCCATGCTGACTCATTGGTGCACTGGGGAGTGGAGGGGCTGGCCTCATCAGGGGGTTTGGTAAATATTTCTGAATGCGTGCTAGGAATTTCCAGTCATCCACATCACTCCAGATGTGAATTGGACTGGTTGGGAGAGATGACATGGTGACTGGTTAGGGCAAAAGAGGGGGTCTGTGGTGCAGAAGGAGGGAGAGGGAGCAGAGAGGAAAACAGCAGAGAAGAGGGGCCGTTGTGATGGAAACTAACCTTCCAGCCAGGGGGAAGGGCTGCAGTAACTGACGTTCAGACACTGTCAGCAGGGCAACCTGTGATGTCATTAAAGAGATGGGGAGGTGGCAGCGGGGTGTGCTGGCAAGGGCCACCTTGAACCACCTCCCTCTGGTCCAGGCTCAGCTTAAAATCACTTGTGTGACTTTGGGCACAGCCCCTCCCCCCATTTGGGCCTCAGTTTCTCTATCTGTAAGGCGAAAAAGAGGACTGATTTGGAAAAATACAATCCAGTGGCCCTTCTCATGGTCCCTTCCCTCTCCCTAGCTAGTTGACTGAGCATCCTTATGGGGGAGGGGTTGCAGAAATTCACCTCCATCTTAGATCATCACATCTAGAGGATTGTGGATGCCTGAAAAGCCCCCATGGAAAGATCCCACTAGTCCAGTGCATGAGTATTTTCACTTTTCTATTATTTCTAGCTTTGAAAGTGGGCTTAATGGCTAGCTGAGGAAAGGTATACATTGTCAGCAGCTCCTTAACCCCAAGGATCCCAGGATGAGGGTGTTTTTTGTTGTTGTTGTTCATTTGAAATTTTTTTACTGACAAAAGCTATTTGTAGGATGACAGCAACCTCAAGACCCTCTGATCTCACTTTCATAGCAGACGTAGTCTGGGAGCAGAAAGGCTTTGGTGGTCTTAGGGCCTTTGCTTGTTTGTTTGCCTCTTGAACCTCGGGGTTTTGTTGTTGACTTTGGACTTCTGGGAGGGGTCATTGCAGGCTCTTGGGTGGTCTTGGCTAACAGTGCCAGTCCTGATCATGCCTTGCTCCCATTCAAGTCACTCATTTTGCAGGATGCCAGTTCCCTAGTTCTCCCTCCTCCCCTCCCACGGTGGCTGGCATGATCTACTCAGAGGACTGGGGGAAAAGCCTCAGGGAAAGAGGACATCTCTGGATATGATATTTGGAAATGGAAACTGCTTTTCCCAAGCCCAGTTCTTCCCTTGCCCACAGTGGGAATTAGCCACTTCAGACATAAGAAATGGCATAGACTTGGCACATCTGTATGCCAGTTAAGCAATTCTAAGAGCTTGAAATACTGCAGGAAAACGCATTTTGCTGCTCAAGTTGGCAGTTCCTTGGTCTGCAGTACAGAGACCATGCCCCCGTCTCCTGCCTTGTTAACCCCTTATTTGCAGAAGCAAGTTGTCCAATTGCCTTTGTAAAAATAAAATCATTTTGGAAGTGTAACAGAATATAAAAGTGTAAAAATCAGGAGTAGATTTTCACAAAGTAAACATGCCCATGTAACCAGCACCTAGACCAGGAAATAGAACATTGCCAGCCCACTCCCCCACCCCTCAAAAGCTTCACCACATTCCCCCTCCAAGTACACCCTTCTCCCCAAAGGAAAACACTCTCCTGCCTTCCAACATCACAGATTAATTTTGATGATGGCTTTTTAAAAAGCTTTTAATTATAAATTTTTTTCAAAGACATATAACAGTAGAGTGAATTTCCATGTACCCATCACCAGCCTCATTAATTATCAACTCATAGCCAGTCTTATTTTCTCTGTATCCCACCCACTCTCCATTTCCAGCTTAAATTCTTTTAAAGCAAATCTCAGACATCATATAATTTCATATGCAATTATTCTAGTATGTATTTCTAATCATAAGGACTTCAAAAACATAATAAAATACCACTATCACACCAGCATTTTTAGAATAACTTCTTCATGCTGAAGAAACTAACCAGTCAGTATTCAAATCTTCCTTATTGTGTCATAAATATTTTTTTGTTGTGTTGTGTCTGTTTTGCTTTTTATGGTTTGCCTTTTAAAATCAGGATTCAAATAAGGTCCATATATTTGCAGATTTCAAAATACTTTTTATTGAATTAGAACATATATGCAGAAAAGTGCTCAGATCATAAGTGCACGGCTGATGAGTTGTCAGAAAATGATCACACTGGTATCAAGACACCCCCTGGTGCCCCCTTCCTCACTGCCTCCCAGCAAAGGTAGCATGGCCCTGATTTCTAACACCATCAGTGAGCTTCATACATTAGCAGATGGCTTTTTTAAGTTTTAAAAAAATTTTAGTTTAATTCTTTATATTATTTTTTGGCTGTGGTGCATGGTTGTGGCACTCAGGTTGGACTCCTGTTGACCATCTATTTCCTGAATGACAGTCTTTGTCTTTTCTCAGTGCTCAGAGCTTCCCCTACCCCCAGCCCCCAACTCCAATGCAATGGAGTATCCCAAAAGCAAAGAAATGCAGAATTTTCCCAATGTCCTAGCCCCCGCTGGGAGAGAGTGCTGTGGCTTTCCTAAGCATTCCTCAGCAATCCTGGCCCTCTGCCTGTCCATTTGCTCCCAGGTGTCACTAGTCAGGCAGACTAAGACCAAGGCTAGTAATGGCAGCTGATTGGCCAGAGCTCATACACCAATACCCTCTTGATTTTACGTTAAAAATTATTTTAAAATCTCAAACTTGCTTTTGTTATTGATTTTTTAAAAATAAAGTATGACCATAAGAAAAGGATAGCATGGGAAGTTCCCAGAGAGCAGCAGCTTTAGAAGAAATTAACAAGAATAATCTGTTACTGGCTCTTAATTTACTGTTACCAGTCATTCTTTAACTATGCCCTGGGTTGCAGGCTTATTTTGGTTTGCTTCCATCCCAAGAAGTACCAGCTGGGTCCCCTACAGAGCAGAGGACAGAGCTTCACTTGTTTGTTTTTATGTTCTAGGATTGAAGGACCTCATGTTGAATCAGAGAAGGGACCCTCTGCCAGTGATGATGATGTCTATGGCCCCAAACCCCAGGCTCCTGATAAGGAACTCCCCCCTGAAGAAATAAAGCCCACTGCTATTGATACCCATGACAGACTTGGCAAAATGCCAACAGCCACTGAAATCCTGGATGGTATCTTGAATAACTATGACTACAAACTGCGCCCTGGCATTGGCGGTGAGTAGCAGAACATAGTTCTCCCCTACCCCAGAGGGGAGGAGGATTGAGGGCCTAAGTGTGGAGAATGGGCCTGGGGTGTAGGTAATAGTGCCCTGCATGTGGGCAGGAACAACTTTGGCTGACCTGCCAGGTAAGAGATGTCAACTCTAGTCTCAGCAATGCCATTGACCTTGGTCTAGATTTTTCCCTTCTCTCACCCTCAGTTTGTCCAACTATAAAATGAGATGACTGGACTAGGTGATTGACCTTCGAGGTATGTTCAGCTCTTAACAGTCTATGAATTGGATCTTGCCATGAAAGAATAAAGAAAGAAATGGTATCGGATGTTGAAACCATGTAGTCCAACCCTTACCCCCTTTATTCCCCACTGACCACACCCTCCCCTGCCCCATGCTTCTGTTTAACACTTACCTCTGCCACTTCTGCTTACTTTACAGAGAGGCCCACTGTGGTCACTGTCGAGCTCTCTGTCAACACCCTTGGGCCTATCTCTATCCTGGACATGGTGAGTACTGAGCTTTGATTATAGTGGGGCTTTCACATACTTGTTTTTTCTGTGTGTCTGTAACAAGAGTTTTTTGGGGGAGAGATTTTAACCAACATGGACTTGAGAAGGAGGCTGAAAGGAACAAGTCCCTTGCTGCCTGAAGAGGACCTTCAGAATCCTGACTGTATCTTCCTGTCTTTCATTCAAAATAAAAATAATAAAGCAACTTTAAACAACACAATGGATTGCTCTTTTCTTCTGATAATGAATTTTTTTGGACTTAAGCCTGTAGTTACCAACTCTTCCTCTAGGAGTGTTTCTCTAATTTTGCCCTAGTTCCTTGTCTCCTTTTCTTTCTTTCCTTTTTTTTTTTTTTTTACATCTTTATTGGAGTATAACTGCTTTATAATGGTGTGTTAGTTTCTACTTTATAACAAAGTGAATCAGTTATACATATACACATGTTCCCATATCTCCTTCCTCTTGCGTCTCCCTCCCTCCCACCCTCCCTATCCCATCCCTGGAGGTGGTCACAAAGCACCGAGCTGATCTCCCTGTGCTATGTGGCTGCTTCCCACTATTTTACATTTGATAGTGTATATATGTCCATGCCACTCTCTCGCTTTGTCACAGCTTACCCTTCCCCCTCCCCATATCCTCAAATCCATTCTCTAGTAACTCTGTCTTTATTCCCGTCTTGCCCCTAGGTTCTTCATGACGTTTTTTTCCCTTAAATTCCATATATATGTGTTAGCATACAGTATTTGTCTTTTTCTTTCTGTTGCTATCATCCCAGTGTCACTACTGTCCCCAGTTAGCCTCCATTATCTCCCACTTGATATATACAAAACACAAGGTCCCTGCCTACCCCCCAATCTACCTACTAACCTGGCCTCCTAATAGATGTGCCTCCTGCAGTCCTGACCCTGCTTAAAGCATGAAGTTCAACCCCACATTCTAGCAGTCAGGGCTCTCCATGGCTAGAGCCAACCCAGGGCTCTATTTTTATTTCTTTTCACCCTTTAGAGACCACATGCACTAGTCACACTAGCATACGGGTGTTCCCAGGCTATCTGGTACTTCTGAGCCTTTGTTCAAGCTGTTTCCACTTTGGGATGGCATTGTTCCAATTTTCTACCTTATCCTTCAACTTATATCACACTTGTTTACCTGACCTTCTCTACCTCACTGTACTGTAATTATGTACTCTGTCTGCCTTGCTCTGTCAACTATGGGTTTCTTGATGTCAGGGACCCAGTATATATTAGCTGAGCAAACGAATTATAAAAGATGTTCTGCAAATGTTACTTTCATCTGCGGAGCCTGATAATGAGGAAGGCTGTGGTAACCAACTCCATCACAGCCATAATCTTGACCTGGCTCAAGTCAGACACAGTTTTAGTATACACACTGGTACCCAAGAAGCACCATGTGAGTGGGTGAGCTCAGAGTCTAGGCTCTGAGATGGCACTTGCAAATAGACACTCAAAGGTAAGTAAACATTCATGGAAGATCAAGGTGTTTACATAGGCTGAGTGGAAGAGTGGGTTTTCCCACTGTGATGCTTTGTTTGGCTGCCTAGTTCTTGAGGCACAATGTACTTATATATGGCTATGCAAAAAAATTACCCTAAAACACAGTGTTTTAAAATGACAAGTAGTCATTAGGTCACAGCTCCTGTGGGTTAGGAATCCAGGCATGACTTAGCTGGGTCCTCTGTTTCAGGGTCTCACAAGGCTGCAGTTAAGGTGTCAGTTGGGGCTGGGGTCTCATCTGAAGACTCGACTAAGGGAGGATCCACTTCCAAGTTCTCACATGGTTGTTGGCAGGGTCCAGTTCTTCTCTGGCTGCTGTCTGTAGGCCTTCCACAGTCCTTGCCATGTGGGCCTCTCCATGTGGCAGGTGGCTTCCCTTAGAGTGAGCAAGAGCATGAGAAAAACTGCTGAAGATGGAAAAGCCATAAACTTTTGGGAAATAACAAGGAAGAAGAGAAACATGAGAGGAGACAGATCTTTTTGAGTTTCTGTTGACATTTTAAAGCTCTTTTTTTCCTCTTCCCTTGATGTCAGATTTACTGTTTTTGCTGTTATCAATGTGCTTACCACTAAGTGAGTATGAATTTAGCAATCAGTTTGATTAGAATTGTTGATAAACTAAGAAACGCTGGGTTCTGAGCCATAGGTTGAGTTCTTCTGGTCCACCATCATGGCCACTGTTTACTGTTAATAGGAAAGGGACCTTTCAGATCATTGGTGGGGGGATGGAGAAAGTGGCCTAAAGAGTAGTAGAAAATCTGTGGCTACAATCTCCTTGCTGTTTGCGTAAGATATAATTTTGGGAAACCTATTTCTATCATCTGCAAGAGCCTGTGTGGCAGCAGAGCAGCAGCCCCACTCACAGTAGCTGAATACCCTATCCCTCTTTGCTCTATGCCTACTAATGTTGGCAACATTGGGCTCACCTGAAGTGATGATACCTGACAAGCCTGAGAGATACAGTTTAATAACCCAGCAGTCACCGAACCTGGCATGCAACACAGAGCTGGTCCAAAGAGGAGCCAACAATTTGATTTTCTTTGGCTGGTAACATAGTGCTATCGCCTGGGCCAAGTGCCTTTAGAACATTCCAAACACTTATGTGGTATTAAATTTCCCGGAGAAGTCTGGCCTTCTACATACTTCCAAATAGTTCTTTAAAGCTGTGGGAGGTCCCAGTCCTTGTACAGGCTACTTTTCTCTGGTGATTCTGTAGAGTCCAGTGCTTGGTGAGGAGGAGTTCCAACATCCTTCAGTCAATCAGAAGTTGTGTAGAGCTCAGAATTTGTCCTCAGGGAGAGAAAACAAGCCCCCTTGTCAAACTGGGGAAAAACTGAACTGTTAGTTATCAGTTGATGTGTAGTGAAGTTACAATTGGAATCTTGTTAAATAGAAATTAAATGCTCATTTGAAACACTCTAACAAAGAGCAGGAGCCAGGCGTGGATTGTAGAGGGGAAGGCTTCCTCTGGCTACCCAGAAGTTCTGTAGGCCAATTTGGAACTGCCAGCCACTTAGGACTGCAGAGCCACCCTGAAGGCCACTTGTGAAGGCTGGTGTGGCTGGGCAGGGCAGGGCTGGGGGCTCCCATGTGAATGGTAGCCAGGCTGCCAGCTTTGTTCTGTGTGATGCTCTGGACTCCTCGAGGGAACATTCTCGGCCTGGGGGTCTGGCTCCCTGCAATTTTGCAGTGGCTCTCACCACCTTTTGGCCTGATCAGCAAAGGCAAGCAGGGATTGTATTGACCCTCTGCATCCCCACCCTGAGGGCTCTACAGGCCTCCCAGGTTGTGGGTTTCCAGTTGGTGTTCATTGTTTGATGCAGGATAACTCAGGGGAAAGACCTAGGGGTCCTGCAGAGGAAAACTGGACCTTGATCCTAAAGGGATTCTTGGAGCAAGTGAAGTAAGCACTGGAGAGGAAGATGGGTGAAGGTCGTCCCAGGGCAAGGCCATGTTAACGGTGCTCTGAGCATCAGAACCAGTATGTTCCCATGAACTGTTTGACTTTGAACTTTGAGGCTCCTTTCTCTCTGAGCCTCAGTGTTGCTACCTCTAAAATAAAGGAGATTGGCCTAGCCCTCAAGGTTCTACCTTGGCATAGTTCTGGTACTTGCTGTTCCAGCAGCTTCCTTCAGTTCTATTACAGTCTGTTTTTTCTCTCTTCAATACCAGTGGTGAGATTTCTAGCTTCTCATGCTTCTTGCTATTAAAAATTCTTTTTGATGTTTAATAATTTATAGGCTAATGAGAATTGTAAGCTTCTAGAGAGTCCAATCATGAGAATTTTGTTCACATAGCATGTGTCTGGTACATAGAAAACTCTCAATACAATCCTCCCTCAGAATATGTTGCAGATTGGTTCTAGGACACCTCCCACCCTCCACAGATACCAAAATCTGAGGATGCTCAAGTCCCTTATATAAAATGGTGTAGTATTTACGTATAACCTGTGCACATCCTCTTGTAAACTTTAAATCATCTCTAGATTACTTATGACACCAAATACAATGTAAATGCTATGTAAATAGTTGCGAGTGAGGGACAAATTCAAGTTTTGCTTTTTGGAACTTTCTGGAATTTTTGGGGGGATTTGAATCTGCAGATGTGGAACCCACAGATACAGAGGGCTGACTGTAAATGTTTTGGTTAAATACTACAATCCCTTAAAATTTCTTTAATTAGTTGCTACTCAAACCTCAGACTACCTCTCTCTGCATGTCTGTGAGTGGTAAAGTTTTATTAAATTGAATCCTTATCTTCAAAAAAAAATAATTTATGGGCTATGCAATATCTAGAGACCAAATAATCATGGGTTAATTAACATCTGTGCTCCCCAAATAAAAGCTGAAAGGGGCAACTTCACTGTATGCAATCAAAAGTGTGTGTGTTTGTAAATGTTTAGAATGATTTTGACCTGAGATCTTTGATTTGCTATGGAAATATGGGGGCTGAGTGGGTGTTGGCCTGCTACAAGGGAGTAGTGACGTGATGAGCCCAGCCTGTACAATTAAGCCGCCATCACCTGTGTGTTTCTGGATTAAATGCATCTTCCCAGATTGTTGTTCATTCAGGAATGTTTTTTTCTTTTGGGAATACCTGGAAATAGAAAACATCCTACAGCCAAACTCATGCTGTTTTCCTCTGTGCAAACCTAAGTGGGTCCCTATCTACTTGATAGGCCCATCACAGGATGGCATGGGAATGTTCTTTGCCTGCATAGCCCCAAATGTGTGCTTTTCTATCCTTGCCACCAGGAATACACCATTGACATCACCTTCTACCAGACTTGGTATGATGAACGCCTTCGTTTCAATGGCAGCTTTGAAAGCTTTGTTCTGAATGGCAACTTGGTGAGCCTGTTATGGATCCCAGACACCTTTTTTAGGAATTCTAAGAGGACCCAAGAGCATTCGATCACCATGCCCAACCAGATGGTCCGCATCCACAAGGATGGCAAGGTGTTGTACACAATCAGGTATGTCAAGGCTCTGGAGTCTTGCCTCTTGAGACTCTTCTTCCCCTCCTGAGAATTTTTGCCAAAGAAACATGGGCAGAGGTTTCATCCTGAATGATACTTCTAAGGGCCCTTCCAGCTTTCCTAGACCATGAGCTCAATCCCCTCATGTGCTGACACACACACTAAGGCCTCAAAATAGAAAGATATTGCTTAAGACCACACACCAAGTTTGTAGCAGAGCTTGGACTGATATCTAGTTACTTGGCTCCAAGTCCAGAGCTCCCCCAACTAGAATGTAGCACGGTGACTGTGTTGTGTAGACAGTTCCACCCCAAGTGGGCACTGATGTAAAGACACGTCCACAGTGGTGGAATTGTCCAGGCGGAGCAGCAACACAGCAGTTGGAAAGATACCTAAGACCAGGCTGGATACTTGAATGCCTGGCTGGGAAAGGTTGTGTACAGGTGATAAGGTGGCAGGGAGGCAATAAAGAGTGGGAGAGTGTTGGCAGGTCCTTGAAGGTGGGATGGGAAAGAAGCAAAATTCCATCTAAGTTAGTCCATACGTTTCTCTGATGATGGAGACCCGAGTAGCCAGATATTTCCAAGCTGTTCTTCCTCTCTTTTTGTCTCTCCTTTGAGCTCTTTGTCTCAGCTCCCACCATTGCCACACATTGGTGGTGGTCCCCAGGCCCAAGCTGGGTGGCTACCTAAGTGTTCAGGGTCAGCCTAATGAGGCTCCTTTCTCCCTTCCAGGATGACCATTGATGCTGGCTGCTCACTCCACATGCTCAAATTTCCAATGGATTCTCACTCTTGCCCTCTGTCTTTCTCTAGCTGTGAGTACCTTCTTAGGTTTCTGGGGCCCCAGAGTCATCATGCTGGGCCCCTTCTTTTTCTTATCCTTTCCTTTTACATTTTTCTGCCTCTGCTTTTTCCCCTAAGATGGTGCCAAAGTTGTCCAGGGCCTCCCAATCCATCCTCATCTCCTTTCCGGCTAACAATACTGTGTTTCTTAACCTGGGCTTCACGTTGGGTTCATCCCTCTCCTGTCCACCCCACCTCAAATCAGTCACCAGCCTCTGAAGTGTATCTCAAGTATGTCTGCTTTCCATCTCCACTGTCACTACTACCTTGGTTTAGGTCTTTGTCATATTCCACTTGGACTTTGCAACATCTTCACTTTGAAGCTGAACATGTTCAAAACTAAATATATGGTCTCCACCGAACCTCTACCCCCAAGACAGATGTGTTGCTTCTGTGTTCCCATTTGTCTCATTGAAAGGCACCATCACCCACTCAGTTGTCCAAGCCAAGAACTTTGATGCTTCTTTCTCCTTCACCTCCCCATCTATTCAATCAACACATCCTGTTGGTGTTCCCTCCTGAATCTCTGTCGATCCTATTTCTCTGCATTCTCACTGCCACAGCTTCGAATCCTGCCTTCATTCATTTTATTGTGCACTGGTTACTGAAATGGCCTCCCATAACTGGTCTCCCTGACAACAGGCCATCCTCGTATAAGAACTAGAGTGACCTAGCTGAAGCATCATCTAGACTAGGTCACTTCTTAGTTTCAAATCCTTCCTGAACTCTCATCGATCAATTCCAAATTGCTTAGAATAGCCTTCAAGGCCCTTCATGAACTGGCCCGTGCTATCTACTCCTACATACCTCATCCATCCTCTGTGGGCTAGCCATCCTGAGCTTTTGACATTTCCATAATACATCAGGCATTTCCATCTTTCTGTGCATAGAACACCCTCCTCACCCCTTCAGCCTCATCCATACAGAGAATGTTTATATTGGACTTTTAAGACTTATTAGGAATGTCACCTACTCTCTGGAATCTTTTCTGGGTGTGTCCCCAACTGATCTTTCCCTTCTTTGTTTCCACACTCTCCCACGGGCGGGCGGAGGCTTCTCAGAGATATTCCAACAATTACAGATGTGTACTTACTGTCTTACTCAATAAAATGTGAGTGCTTGAGAGCAGGGCTCCTGCCTTGCTTGTTTCTGTATGTCCAGCACAGGGCATGGTACTGAGGAATGCTCAGTAAATGCACTTATTGGATGGACTTCAGCAATGAGGTAAGAGAGGTAAGGTCCCACAGCTGGTGAGGCCAGAGTCAGACACCATGCTGGTGGAGACCTCAGCTGGGCTTCCCAGTCTCACATGACTCTCCTTCCCACGTTGCCTTACAGTTTCCTATCCTGAGAATGAGATCATCTACAAGTGGGAAAATTTCAAGCTTGAAATCAATGAAAGTAATTCCTGGAAGCTCTTCCAGTTTGATTTTATAGGAGTGAGCAACACGACTGAAACTATCACAACCGTAGCTGGTAAGTGTGCCTTTGAGCCAGGGCTAGGCAGCAGAGGCCCAGGAGGGTGGTAGGGATGACTGGAGGTGGCCATCCATTCATCCAAATGCTTATGTAATCATCCCATGAAAATACTGTAGAACATGGCTCCTGTTTTGTAAATGCTAAGCACTTACAACTGTTTGCAGAGGAAACTGAGACTTTGTAACTACATCTCAGTCTCATCTGCAAAGAAGTAAGTGCTTTGCCAAGCCCCGCAGAAGGTAGGTAAGTAGATTAAGTTTTATTGCTGTCAAAATTTGCAACTAGGTTTTTCATGCAGACCCTTCAGTTTCGAAGTCTTTGTTACAACTGACCTACTTGGATGACTTTGGGAAATGGAGGTCATGTGACTTCTCCATACTCAGAAGCAATCCAAGTGGTTCTAGTTGAGTGGGATGCAAAGCCCTTCCTAATGGGAGGTGGAGGCTTGAGTTGTGTCATCAGCTAGGTGAGGGCTGGGATAATATGGAGGAGGTTTCAGCAGCTACAGTGGCTGCTATATCAACATTTATTTTAAAGGAGCAGGTCTGATACGCACAGATTCCTGTGAAAGACTTCATGGTGGATTCAATGTGGACATGGTGATCACTGGTTTTCTGACCTTGTCCCTAACAAGGACTAAAGGGGAGGGTCCTGGGTCTCTTAAACTTTAGCTCCCAATTAGGTGTGAGTGTCTTTGCTTGTGTTCCTAGGTGATCTGAATGAGGAGCCAAGGGACCTCCCTAGCGTTGCTCCCAGAGCAGCCCTGGAAACCCTCTTCACACATACTGACCAAGTCAGGGCAGTGGCGGCACTGCCCTCATCGTTTCCAGAATACGGATGGAACCAGTCACCCAACCAGCCATTTGCCATGGGAAGCATCTTGCTTTGCTTCCATGTGGCTAGGCGGAAAATCTGCTTTTTCTTTACTTGTTGAATTGGTCACTGGGTGAGGGATAGCTCATGCTCATCCGGCTAGAGCTTTGCTTGCACAGCACTAGGCAGGGGCAGAGAGCTGCTTTACAAATGCTTTCCTTTTTCTCGGGGGCTCTGGGTAAACAATTTTACTACCTTTGACTTAGGACCCTTGCTCTTCTGCCAGCTAACCATTGGCATGCCTCTTGCCTTTCTGCACCTCAGTTTCCCCAGACAGGTTGGGGACCCATCATCAAAAAGCAGCAGAAGAGACAAGGCCCAGGGGCTTTCAAGTCACTAGTGGTTCCGTTTAGTAGATGGTTGTGCATTGTTTCAAAATGGTGCCCTAGTGACTACAAAGCCCCAGAGCCAGCATCATCACCAAAGCAATGACAATAGGTAAGCACCAGTCCTCCTTGGGAGAGAAGAGGGTTCTTGGGAGAAAGGAGAAGGGCTTTTTTCTCTTCTGCTAGAGATGAGTTGATCTTGAATCATAGTTTCTTCAGTATCATAGTTATCTTTGGGACTGGACCCAAACTCTTTCAGTCAGTCCCTGGGCAGTTCTCTCCATATGTACTCAGCTCCTAAGCGTTCAGAATGAAGTGGGAGCATGCTACTCTGGCCACCTTGGGCCTTCAACCAGAGAATCCCTGCTTCAGGAGGCATTCAGAGAGTCCAGCCTTGCCCCCACTGAGTGAGTCATCTTTCACTGTTGGCTGTTGAGCTTTTGATAGAATTTTACCCATGATTAGGATTTTGCTTTCTCGCAAGTGAGTTTCTTCCTTCTCTAGACAATTCTGTTCATCAGAAAAATCTCCCTGTTCATCTGAAATTGGAGTCTCTGGAACTTCCACCCATTAGACTTAGTTCTTTTTCCCTACAAATACTGAGCTTACAGTAAGTCCAGTGAGTCTTCCACCGGGTCAAGATAAAAGAACTAGTATTATGCTTCCAGCCCTGGGTCATATTCTTTTACAGACTATACAACCATAGTTCTTTTTTCTCCCCCTTGTTCTTCAAAGCTTTGGCTCCACTCATCCTTCTAGTCCCAGTCCTCTGGACACAGTCTTTTTGATTGTGTTCCTCTGACAGTGCAGTGACCAACTGTGGTCTGGCTAAAGCAGATAAGAGCAGAAAGCATCTCTAGCTTTTTTCCCCCTTTGGCTCCTTAGCCCCAGGTATCTTTTTTTCCCTTACCCATGCTCCTCCATTCCTCAGAAATAAGAAAGTGTGTGTTAATATCCTTCACTTGGCCTTAAAAGACAAATTCCCATCTCTTGACAAGTAGAGAAGGTTCTTCTTTGCTGAAATAAATAAAATAAAAATAGAAAAAGCTGATAGGATAATAAATCTTGTTGTAACAAGAATATATAAACTCAGCAAAGTTTTGTGGGGAGTGGTTGTAGCTGAGTAGGGCTGTCTTAAATTGCAGTCAAGACCCCAGGACAAGGGAACTAGGATCTTGATAAATACATTCTGGCTATAGTAGGCAAGTGCGAGTGGTCCCTGCAGCAGCCCTGGAGGAGGAGTTCTATCCACAAAGCTACTATTCTGGACACAGGTATTCAACTGACCCCAGGCTACTTCCTTGCCTTTTTCCAGAAGATTCTGAGAAGTCTTGCCCCTTGAGTGTCAGTGCTGACAAGGTGAGTAGGAAAGGCTGCTCTTCTCATTCAGTCCCAACATACCCAGAATTGCTGGGCAGGTGATCTATTTTCTAAAATAGGAAGACACATGGACAGGTTAGTGTTCTAGTCTGCCTTACAAAGCTGTTGCCAGGAAGTAGCAAGAGTTGTTGAGCATCTGCTAGGTTCCGAGCTGTGCTGTGCATGGATGGGCAGGAGCGTAGCAACAGGGCTCAGATGAGCCCTGTCATGAAGGGGTTTAAAAACCCACCTAACTCAAGGCCAGGGAATTCTACAGCATCACAGAGGTGGAAAGTTGGAGCTTAGCTTCACTAAGGAGCCAGAATTTGAGCTATTATAAATCCAACATGATGTTGAGAGCAAAAAGGGATATTCTGGCCTCAGAAAAGACTCCAAAATCCCTGGAGTCATGGTGAGCATGCAGAGTGTTTGGGATGGGTGTGTCAGAGTATAAGGCAACATGAAATGTACAGTAGAAGATGCCAACTGTAGATATAGGTTGTCATCAGGTCCTGTAGGAGCCATCACTATCTAGGCTGAGAGCCAACATCAAGGACATGATACCCAATGAATGCGAAGACCTCAGTCTGCCTTGTAGATGTATACTCTGCAGACCTGACATCTAGAGGGCTGACTGAAATTTTCACTTTCAACTAATTCTTCTATTTTCTTGAAACACTCAATTTGGGCTAGGGTAATAGACTAAGAACAGGGAGTCCAGGGTTTGAATATTGGTATAAATATATGCATGATATCTCAGGGAATCTGAGTAAATGGGGGTTAGCTTAGAGTAGGGTGTACGTGTAAGATGTCAGTTGGAGCCAGGTTGTGGTGAGCCTTTAGTGTCAGATTACAGAGTGTAGACTTGATTCTGTAGCTCCTGTGGAGCAGGAAACCATCAGAGGTTTGGGGTAGGCAAGTGATTTCTTTTGGCCATTGATGGAACAGTGCTAACTAAGGCATTTCACCAGCATATGAATGTATAGGAAGGAGACTGAATAGCTTCTGTGCTTCCCCCACCACAGATCACTTTTAGTTCATTTCCTGAGAGTATACATTGTAAGGGCCAGTAGTGCACGTATAAGGCAATGATTCTGCAGACTAGATATGGCACCTCAGTGGTTGTAAAGGCCTCAGTCAGCCATCTGGACATTAACTGTGTGGTTCTGATATCTAGAAGCCTCACTGATTTACTGCTTTCATTTGACTATTCTGTCCCCCACCCTGGTAAGACAGATGTGCGATGTGGGCCAGCAGACTGAGAAAGAAGTTATTAAGGTTCTAGCCCTGGCTTAGCTCTTAACTGACCATGGGTCTTGTTGTGAGTCTTCTCTCGGGCTTCTTCTGATCCTCCATGTGTGGCATTGGATTAATGTGCCTCTATCCTAGGACCGTGGTGGGCATCCCATGAGCTGAACAATAGGACCCTTAATATGCATGTCTTGCGTGTGGGAGACCCTCATGGCAATGCTGTAATGAAGTGATATTTTTAAAATATCTTCCAGGCGATTACATAGTCATGACGCTTTTCTTCAACGTGAGCAGGAGGTTTGGCTTTGTGGCCTTTCAAAACTATGTTCCTTCTTCTGTGACCACGATGATCTCCTGGATTTCCTTTTGGATCAAGAAAGACTGTGCTCCGGCCAGGACTTCTTTAGGTAAGTGGGTAAGGTGAGCATACACATGAGGCACAGAATTGCATTTTCAGGGGTCCTTTCCAAAGTGTAATATATAGAGCAGTAGCTCCGCCCACCTCCACTCCTGTGCTTTCACAGGGATCACTTCTGTACTCACCATGACCACTTTGGGCACCTTTTCCCGGAAGAATTTCCCACGTGTCTCCTATATCACAGCCTTGGATTTCTATATTGCGATCTGCTTCATCTTCTGCTTCTGTGCTCTGATGGAGTTTGCTGTGCTCAACTTCCTGACCTACAACCGGACAGCGTCCCGTGGTTCTCCGAAACTTCGCCATGTATGAGCTGGGTATGGGAGTGGTGGCAAGGCTTTGGAGTACGGAGGCATGCAAGTGAGGGCACTAGGACTCATGACACATGGGTGGCCAGCTCACCAAGTGATGGGGGTAACCTGGGGCTTTGGGGGGAGTTGAGTAAACTTTCTGATGTGATGGTGGGAATTCTGGGGGGCAAGAAACAGTGTGCCAAGGACGGAATCTCCAGGAAACCCTGAGGCAGCACCTAGGCTTGGTTCACCTTTCCTTGCCTTGTTCTGACTTCTTCCCTTGTTCCTTTCAGCCTCGTGCCCATGCACGTGACCCAACCCCTTCCCGTGTCCGTGTCATCGAGCATCCGGAAGCTTTTGTGTGCGACATTGAGGACCCCGAGGAGGAGGAGGAAAGTGAGGAAGAGGAGAGTGAGGAAGAGGAGGGCCCATCTTGCCCAGCCCGGCAGTCCGTCAGGCCAGGCAGCACCCCTCGCCCTGGTGGCTGTTGCAAGTGGTGCGAGAAGTACTGCTGCACAGTCCCCACTTGTGAGGGCAGCACCTGGCAGCAGGGCCGCCTCTTCATCCATGTCTACCGCCTTGATAACTACTCGCGAGTGATTTTCCCAGTCACCTTCTTTTTCTTCAATGTGCTCTACTGGCTTGTTTGCCTTAACCTGTAGGCACCAGCTAGTACCCTGTGGGGCAGCCTCCCCAGTTCCCCAGGAGGTCCCACAGCCTTTGCCTAGGGAGTTGGGGGAAAATAGCAGCAGCAGCAGCAGGAGCAAACTAGAGAGTGTCTTTCCTTCCCCCTTGCCCAAATAGAAGCCTGCAGGGAATTTGTCCTTGCTGGCCCTCTCCCCTACCTGGCCCATTCACTGAATCTCCTTAGCAGCCCATTTCAAGTAAAATGACACCCCTCTCTATTCCTCAAGGGGCATTTATGATGCTCAGGCTTCAAAATGTAGGCTCTCAGTGACCAGCTCCCTAAGATGGTGTCCATGTATGAGTGGATTAGCTATCTCCCAAAAGGGCTAATACCCACTGCCTTTTCCCAGAAACCCAGTACTGCCTTTGTGGTGCTCCAGGCCCAGCTCTGGCCTCAGCCTCAAAGTGCACAGACCAGCTACTTGCCTGTTCCTGACACCTCCTTAAGATGCTGGGCAGCAGTGTTAGCAGCAGGAGGGAATCCCCATCCTTAAGTCAGATTATTATATTCTTGATTCTGTCTCCCTGACCTCCCTTCCCCTGCAGATAGACGGACACTGACATTATCCCTTTAGGAGGAGGGGAGTCAGCAATTGAGGACAGTATCCCTCCCTCTGCTGCTGTGACATCTCCATCTCCCTTCCCCGCTGGCCTTCATTCCTCATCTGCAGTACCAATTCAATACCTTGCATCCAGTGGGTATCTATTTTCGTGTGTGATGATACTATGACCCCCTGCTTTTTATGCCACCTTCTTCCTCCTCCTTGACCCTTGTGACTCTTTCTGTAACTTTCCCAGTGACTTTCCCAGCCCCGACCCAGGTGCTAGGCCATGGTGATTTCCCGGAGCCAAGAAACTAAGGGAACTCTGCTTTGTAGTGGGCATTACCCGCGTTGATTGGTGCCCAGCTAAGGCACAGCATAGGAGTTCTGCCACTTCCTTGGCCCCTGGACCCATGAACCAGTCCACTCCTATCCCTGGGGCACTCTGACAATCACAATCAATCAATTGAATTCCCTTAAATTTGTATAGCACTTTACCTTTTGCAAAAGCACTTTTGACAAATTATTTCTATTTTGAGTCTCATAGCCCTGTGATATATTCAGGGCAGGATTCTTATCCCCATTTTGCAGATGAGAACCCTGACGCACAGATTTCTATGGGACTGTGGATCTCACTGGAAACTACCCAGGAGCCCACTGTCACCTTCTATACCACATGACAGGGCTAGGCAGCTCTTTTCACCGTGATTTGATTCTATAGTCTCTGCTGGCACCCCAGTGGCAGGGCCCAGAGTGGCAGCCTCTTTTCAGCATTGGCCTGCTCAATTCCTGGGCCTCAGGTGCTCAGACTGCCCCCTAAGATCTAACCTCTCCTGGCTCTGGTAACCCAGTGAGGTGAATTTGGACACGCCCCAATGCTTGTATATGCTGAATGAAATTTGTGTCTGTATTTTATTGGGGGGTGGGTAGGATGGGGATCCATCTGCTTTTTGTCACCATCAAGTGAGAAGGGGAAATATATCAATAAATATATCAGCAAAGCATAGAAGGTATGGCTGGTTTCTTGGGCATTCAAGTTTGCTCTCAGCTCAGGTTTTAAATCTTAACACAGTGACCCAAACATTTGTCTGTTACCCTCTCCCATTCATGACTCCCAGACCTACCATGCACACACCATGTCCCCTTCTCTCAGTGGAGAACTTAAGGGAAGAGAGTGACCAAGCGGGTGGCCCCCTTTTACTGATTCCCTTACTTACTCCTATGCCACTTCTCCCCTCCATGTCCCTTTTGCTTTGCCCATGATTCTAGCTTCATCTAGTCACCTAGAAGTTTCCTAAAGACCATCAAACTCAAAACACTCCCCACCACCACCATTTAAAGATGGGGATGCTGAGGCACAGAGCGGAGTGTCTATTATTACACAACCAGTCAGTAGTGGAGTGGGGCCAGACCCCAGAAATCCTAATACCCTGTCTTGGCTTAGAGCAAGCCTGGAGATCTTGGTTGATTACCCTTCAAACAAACTTTCTAAAGGTATATTGGGAAATGTTGGCCCTGGCATCCTTTGACACATCCAACTCTAAGGAAAGTCAGAAACAGCAATAAGAACTAAGGAGGAGACAAAATGACATCTGAACAGCCAACAGTTTTGCCATAAAGTTCTTGAAATGATGCTCAAACACTTTCCCTGTAAGAAATCCACATGCCTCTACTGTGTATTTTCTAATGTCCTAACCCAGAGCACATTACAAGTAACAATTTAGAACAGGGAAAATATTTCCTCACGTTTACTTATATTAGATGCAGTGGGGGGAAAAGGAAGCCTGGCTCCTGAGCAGTGGAGACATGCAAATTCATGAGCACTCATATTTAAATGCATTTTGAAACAAAGAGTGCAAACCTGATTCCTTAATCACCCTACAGTAAAGCTAAAAACAAATAAAATTCCTACCATTTGTAAATTTTAAAAAGCTCATGTAAACAGTTCTTTAAAAATGAAGAAGTTAAAACCATAATTGGGTGCATAAATATCAAAAAATTAAATTAATGAAGAAAAAATGACATGTGTTTTAAAACTCATGGGATGCAGCCAACACCGCACTTGGAGAAAATTTCATGATTTAAGCATTTCAATTACTAAACATAATGGAAGATAAATGAGTTAAGTGTTGAAACCTAGAAATTGGAAAAAGGATAAAAGCATATTATACCTTAGAAAAGTTTTGGGGAAAGAGGAACTTAAAAATTAATTAGTGTTGGGAGAACTAGTTATTCATTTAAAAACAAACTGGGTCTCTCTCTCTCTCTACATCAAAATTACAGATGAAACAAACATCTTAAAACTTTTAAAGAAAATCATCAGACAATATGGGTGAATATGTTTATATTCTTGAGATGGGAAAGGCCTTTATAAACATGACATAAAACACCAGTTTGTCCATACTAAGAAATAATAACTAAAGGAAAAGCCAAAAAATGTATAGCAAAACACACTATCACTGGTTAGTTTTTCTGGGAAGCAATCTCTGAGACTGAGATTAGCGTGCAGGAGGTTGACTCGGGAGTGCTCTTAGGGTCAATGCAGCCACCATTAGGTCCTCAGCTGTACACATGGGAAGTTTTGGAGTTGGGATGGGCTTTCCAAATTGTCACAAATCAGGGCAAGGGAACTGGGCCTTTATACTCTTGCATTTATCAGTTATTGGATGTGAGCATGAACTTGGAAGGGACATGAACTTGGATGTGTCTGGAGAAGGACTCAGTTGAAGGCTGTGAGCCTCCAGCAATCTCAGCTGTTGGAGAAATGAAAGCTTCAGTCCCAAAGGGACACGGATGTGGAAGGTCTTGGTAGCACACCACAGTACCCACTATAGTTCATCCCTCACTTTGTTCAGGCTCATTTGCTTCAGATAAATAAAATCTGGAGAAATTTACCCATGGTTACATTGAGCTTCTTTTCCTGAGGAAAACTTACAAGATCAATGAAACACACTATAGCACCTGCCACTGCAGGTGGTCTTAGAAACTTAACTGATAATCATCATGTCTGTGTTACACTACCAATTCTGAATTTCCTCTCACTCTCAGCTAGTATCTCTCCTGATCTAGGTAGCTTACCTGGTCAAGTGACTATAAGCTTCGTCCTTGAAGGGTCTGAGATCTTGCTCTTCTCAAGCCATGGCTGGAGGACTTGTTCGTCATTTCTAAGGGGTACCTAAGTGGGTCACCTAGACATCAAACCTATTCTTGCCTGTCCCCACTGTACAGCAGTGCCCTTATCTCCTCCCAATTATTAGGGTCAATTTTCCCTGTCAGGATGGTTATTTGTGTTCTTTTGGCTGGTGCCAAAAGTGATCAGGCACCAGCCGTGGATTTAAATTTAATGGGACTCATTGTTGTCCTCTGGTAAAGGCACAATCTGGGAGCCAAGAACTCTAAACCTGCAGGACCCAGAATTATTAGGATGGGAAGTACAGATTACCCCGGTGGATCTCTGGGAGTGATGATAAGCAAGACAACTCCTATTCCTACTCCTTAGTTCCCAAACCTATATATCCTCCTTTATAATGGTCATTGATTTAGGATGTATAATGCTTCCTGGTGGGTAACACCCCATCCTCTCAGGGTATCATCTCCAAGCTGACTCTTCAGTTGTGCCTTCAACACACCATTTCATCATTCTATCTGGCCAGCACCTTCTCAGTGGAGTGATATATAATAGAATCCCAGGCATGTGCCCAATGTTGGACTCCTTTGGCCAGAAAGTGGATCTATGGGTCCATATCAAGTTATATAAAATCCTGTCCCAGTAGATCAAACACTCTATGCTCCTGAATAGTGGAGCTGTCTGAGGTCCTCCAGGAAAGAAAGGCAAACCCATATCCATAATGTGTTGATTGCAATTGAGATGAATCATTGCCCTATGCAAGTCTGAAGAGGCTCAATGTAGTCAACTTGTCCCCAAGTCACTTGTTGATTTTCTCCAAGAATGGTGATATATCAGGACTCATCATTGGTCTCTGTTATGGGCAAAATCAATAGCTAAGTTAGCCTTAGTGAGTTGGTGACCATGCTGCTGTGCCTACATAAAACCTTAACCCTGCCATTATGGAAAGGTTGACAAACTAAGTAAATGAAAATTCAGGATATCCAGTTAAATTTGAATTTCAGACAAATAACAAATATATATTGGCATAAGTATGCTTTATTTGAGGTCACACTGTCTGTGGGCTGCTCCTAGCCTAGGACTGAACACTGCAGGGGTACTAGAGTATGCACACCTCTGCCAAATGCAGATGGACTCCTCCAACAAGCAGTCTTTGCACCAGAGCTCTGCTTAAGTCAGTGAGACTTAGTCAAACCTGCTTTGCAGTTCGAGGGTCTTCCTCCTATTTATCCTTGCTTCTCCCTCTCCTTTTGGGTGTCAGAACTTATTCCCATGTGAAGGTTTCCCAGCTTACTCCTGCTCCTTCCTTTATTTTTCACAAACATTTGCCCCAACAAATCTCTTGCTCTTCTAATCCCATCTTGGCATCTGCTTCTCAGACCACCTAAACTGACCCAGTTGATACCATGAAAAATACAAGAAAGTACACAGTAAGATGGGGTTCTGGGATCACCCACCACCTGGCTGGCAAGGAGCAACCCATCCTGAGTTTGGGGCACATATAGTATCTGAAACAATGTGACAGCCCAATTCCTGAAGATTTCACTGGTGGTTATCTCAGGAAACATCCAAATGGAGGGAACAATGTTGCTGATGATTGAAGCATATTTGAAGGTTATGGGGGAAACATTGTATATAAAGACCGTGGCATTGGCCAGTTATTACTAAATGTATTGATGCCCCACAGAGAGATAAGGAAAAACTGAGAATAGTTGATGGTAGTTTTAATACCTTAAAGGGTAAGGATGAGAGTCAGAGGGCCTCTCTGGAAGCTTATAAAGAGAACATTATTGCCTTCAGTGGGAAAGCAGACAGAGATGAGGAGAAAATGCAGAACTTAAGAGTTATACTTGCAAAAATCCAGGATATGATTAATTGTCCAGCCAAGGCATATCTCTTAGGCTAAAATGAGGGCACTGTTTGAGAAAACTTGGGACTCTGAAACATAGAATGGGAACATGTGAGTGAATACCTTCAAGGATTGAGGCTTTGTAGACTTTCCTGTATAGGTGGTTCATCGCTCCCTGAATAGGGCTAGCACTTCTGCTGTACTAGAGGACTCTTTAAAGAACTTTATCTCTCAAGGCAATAGGTGCTCCCTTCAGGAGCTGTCCAACTTCCTTTCCTGGCTGCCAACCCAGCTAGAGCTAAATCCCAGCATAATCCACTGGGAAAGTACTAGGTCTAATAAAAGAGGAAAGAGATGACTCTGAATGAGCTATAGGAATTAGCTAGCATATACCAGGAGGAGTCAGGGGAATAGCACTGGGACTGGATTTTGAGGATGATTTATTACAAGGGCTGGAACATAAGAATGAATAACCATGAATCCATTGACATGGGGACACTTTCTCAAGACATGAGATTTAACACCCTGACAAGAACCCCAGGGGATGGGTCAAAATCTCTGCTATGGTGGCCCTTAGAAACTTAGAGAATATGATGACCAATGCTGAGGAAAGCGGAAATGCCTGAACTGCACTGGCAGACAGTAAAGGAAAGAATTCAAAGGTCTGAGGGAAGTGCGCCTGCTAGAATGTATAGGTTAGGCCTGTACGCTAGATGAGGCCAGGAGACTGCCCAGAGAGGATTATATTCCATGAGAGGGCCCAGAAGACATGATATTCCTCAAAGCCATGAAGAATGCACCAGTTAGAGAGGCACCAACATCGCTAAGAAGTTCAGTAGTAGCTCTCCTCTGCAGGCCTGGGCTGACCATAGCAGAGACATTAGCTTGGATGGCTAATAGCAATGAGAATGATGGTGTCCTGAAGCAATGGACACCAAGTGGTAGTACTTAATCACCAGAAGTCAGGGTATGAAATTATCTTAACCAGCAAGGTTGGAGGGACAGCCAAGGGAGCTTGACTTACAGGAAGCTGTAGAGACAGATAACAGAACAGGCAAAAATAGATGAATAGCTAACAAGAGTGTTACTTAAAATCTACAATCAGAGGCAAGACTGCAGGAACAGAAAGCTGAGTGTGATTGCCCAAATAAAAAAATCATGATACTTTGCTCAGTTCTTGCCCCTGAGTCAACCTTCAGAACTGGAACTCATTGACTGAATAGATTTCCAGGTCTCTAGGAGGAAGTACTATGCAACTCCATGAAAAGCATATACTATGATTATATCCCCACTCCTTCCTCAAAGGGTTTTATAGCTATTTACTCAGATGACTGCATACTTGGGATAGAAGGGAATACCAAGACATTTCAAGAACTCTTAGACATAGGTCTGAATTAACATTGCTACCAGAAGACTAAAGCATCATTTGACTTCCCAGTTAGAGTAGGGGGCTTATGGAGACCAAGTAATAAATTGAATCCTAGATAGATTACAGTTCACAGTAGGGTGACTAGGTCCACAGACCCATTCGGTGGTCATCTTGCCATCCTATAGTGCATAATTGGATTTGATAGCTCTGGAAGTTGGAGTAACTTCCACATTGAGTCCTTGATCTGTGTTATAAGAGCTATCATAGTGGGAAAGGCCAAGTGAAAACCTCCGAAAATACCCTTTCCCACCAAATACAGTATAGTAAAAATATCACAAACCAGGTGGGGGAATTAGTGCCACCCTTCTAGATCTCAAGGAAGTCACCATCATATCTCCATTTAATTTGCCAGTCTGGTCCCTGAAGAAACTAGATGGATTCTGGATAATGACTGTATGTTGTCACAGGCTTCACCAAGTAATAATACAGATTACAGCTGTTTTGCCATACTGTTACTAGAATAGGTTAATAAAATCTCAGGTACATGGTATACAGCAATTGATTTGGCAGATGTGTACTTTTCCATTCCAATTACAAAAATGGATAAAAAACAATAGTAAAGATAAGAATATTTATTTATAATTTTCCCCAAGGCTTTGTTAATTATCACACCCCCAGTCATAATATAGGCTTGGTTTTAAAATAAGTCAGGTTTCATAGTGGGTGAAAATTGAGAAATGATGGAGGCTATATTGCAATCACACTGAGGGGTGATCTTAAAAGACAGTTGCGAGGGAAAATTTTCCCAGTGGGTGGAGCTGCAAGCCGTACACCTGGTCATATGATCATTAATTTTGTGTGGAAGAGGTTTCCCAGGGACTGAATGTTGTGTCCATCCAAAATTCATGTGTTGAAGCTCTAACTCCCAATGTGATGGTATCTGGAGGTGGGACTTTGGGGAGGTAATTGGGTTTAGATGGGGTCATGAGGGTGAAATCCCCATGATGGGATTAGTGCTCTTATAAGTAAAGGAAGAGACAGGAAAGATTTCTCTCTCTCTACATGCACACCCTGAGAAGGCAGCCATCTGCTAAGCCAGGAAGGGGGCCCTCACTAAGAACCAAATTTACTGGCACTTTGTTCTTGGACTCCAGAACTATGAGAAATAAAGGTCTGTTGTTTAAGCCACCCAGTCTATGGTATTTTTTTATAGCAGACTGAGCTATAATGTATATAATTCATTGAATGGGTCCTGGGTTTGAAAAATGGCTAACATCCAGAACCTGGGCAAAGGGATCATGACTATTGGGATGGTCCTCATCCTCCTGGTCATCCGTATTTGACTTATTTTGGTTGCACAGATGGAGCAATAACCTTGGTATCTGCCACTAGGACAACTTTCTTCATTCTATCTCCACAGTCTTCTTCAAATTAGACTCCTGGCTGCTACTCTGACCTTGTTGCTCATTCTGATAATTGTGCACACCTTGCTTCTTATAGTTAAGGTTACCACTACCTGATCTCTATTAGCTTGGGATCCTATATTTGTTAATAGGGATCCCAATTCTGTAACAGCATCTTTCTGGCTACCTTGACCTTCAGGCAGGCACCTCTAAACTTCTGGGAGTTACTGGTGTCCCTCTCATGAGTTCATTCTTTACCACTTTGGTAAATAGAGTGTCCTGACTATCCCACAAAATAGTCATTTGGATGTGTTTTCTGACCTTATGAAATACATTCACTCTTCCATGTCCATTTTTCTAAACATTTTAATCTCTTCTTCACTGTTTTTCTTGATGCATTTCACCTTGACTTAATGTGGACCATCACCTTCTTCATGCTTCTGAAAGCCACTCTAACATAATATTAACACTATTCCACAGGGTTCTTGCCAGGCTATTAAATATTGTATTATAGGAGAGTGGTCTCATACCTATAAAATCTTCCTTATCCAATGTTATGCTCTGCCTCTATTAATCCAGTACTCTCAGAAGCCAGTCCTATACATAGTCTCAGATCTCCTGGTGTATATGTTAGATAGATCTTGCAGCCCCTTTGGAATATAGTCTGTTTCATCTATTAGCAGACTCAACATTTGTGTAACCATGTTATGTTGTGACTTAACCCTAGTTATTTCTCTATTAAATGGTAGGGTGAATGGGGACAGATATTGAAGAGGATGTATGTTGTAAAGCAAGGCAGAGATTTCTGCATGGCCTTCAAGCAAGTAGGAATTACTAATATTTTCACAGGAAGGAATGGTTCACTTTGCAGGCCTAAGGGGTTCAGAGGAATTTGAACAATCAAGATGTTTGAGTACATCAACTCAGACGTCCCCACTCAATGCCCCAGTGTCCTACTCCTTCCCAACCATGGCTCTGATCTTCATGTAGCCAACCTCCAGAAGCCCTGCAGAACATTAAGTCCTATCCAAAACATCCATAAGACATTTGGTGAGTAACAAAATGTTCTTGATATCTGGTCCTGTTCAAAATGTCCATAAGTCATTTGGTCCACACCAAAAGGTTCTTGATATATGTACGGCCATTTGGTCCTGTCTAAAAAGTCCATAAGATATTTGGTCCATGCCAAAAAGCTAATGATATTTGGTCCTGTCCAAAACCATTTGGCATGGACCAAATATGCCCATGGATGTTATGGACAGAACCAAATGTCTGCTAACCTCTAAAATTTTAGAATTTAACCTCATCCTCTTATAATTAAGCCCTGAATCTGAAAATCAGCTTTTCCTACCTGCCTTATGGCTGCTGAAACAGAATCTCTTTATATGCTGGCAAGGAATTACACTTTTTTTTAAACATCTTTATTGGAGTATAATTGCTTTACAATGGTGTGTTAGTTTCTGCTTTATAACAAAATGAATCAGCTATACATAAACATATATCCCAATATCTCCCCCCTCTTGGATCTCCCTCCCACCCTCCCTATCCCACCTTTCTAGGTGGTCACAAAGCACCAAGCTGATATTGTGCTATGTGGCTGCTTCCCACTAGCTATCTATTTTACATTTGGTAGTGTATGTATGTCCATGCCACTCTCTTACTTCGTCCCAGCTTACCCTTCCCCCTCCCTGTGTCCTCAAGTCCATTCTCTATGTCTGCAGCTTTATTCCTCTCCTGCCCCTAGGTTCTTCAGAACCATTTATTTTTAGATTCCATATATATGTGTTAGCATACAGTATTTATCTCTTTCTGACTTACTTAACTCTGTATGACAGACTCTAGGTCCATCCACCTCACTACAAATAACTCAATTTCATTTCTTTCTATGGCTGAGTAATATTCCATTGTATATATGTGCCACATCTTCTTTATCCATTCATCTGTCGATGGACACTTAGGTTGCTTCCATGTCCTGGCTATTGTAAATACAGCTGCAGTGAACACTGTGGTACATGACTCTTTTTGAATGATGGTTTCCTCAGGGTATATGCCCAGTAGTAGGATTGCTGGGTCATATAGTAGTTCTATTTTTAGTTTTTGAAGGAACCTCCATACTGTTCTCCATAGTGGCTGTATCAGTTTACATTCCCACCAACAGCGCAAGAGGTTTCCCTTTTCTCCACACCCTCTGCAGCATTTATTGTTTGTAGATTTTTTGATGATTGCCATTCTGACCAGTATGAAGTGATACCTCATTGTAGTTTTGATTTGCATTTCTTTGATGATTAGTGATGTTGAGCATCCTTTCATGTGTTTGTTGGCAATCTGTATACCTTCTTTGGAGAAATGTCTATTTAGGTCTTCTGCCCATTTTTGGATTGGGTTGTTTGTTTTTTTCATATTGAGCTGCATGAACTGTTTGTAAATTTTGGAGATTAATCCTTTGTCAGTTGCTTAATTTGCAAATATTTTCTCCCACTCTGAGGGTTGTCTTTTGGTCTTGTTTATGGTTTCCTTTGCTGTGCAAAAGCTTTGAAGTTTCATTAGGTCCCATTTGTTTATATTTACATTTCTCTAGGAGGTGGGTCTAAAAGGATCTTGCTGTGATTTATGTCATGGAGTGTTCTGCCTATGTTTCCCTCTAAGAGTTTTATAGTGTCTGGCCTTAAATTTATGTCTTTAATCCAATTTGAGTTTATTTTAGTGTATGGTGTTAGAGGGTATTCTAATTTCATTCTTTTACATGTAGCTGTGCAGTTTTCCCAGAACCACTTATTGAAAAGGCTGTCTTTTCTCCATTATAAACTAAAAATAGAACTACCATATGATGCAGCAATCCCACTACTGGGCATATACCCTGAGAAAATCATAATTCAAACAGAGTCATGTACCTCAAAGTTCATTGCAGCTCTATTTACAATAGCCAGGACATGGAAGCAACCTAAGTGTCCATCGACAGATGAATGGATGAAGAAGATGTGGCACATATATACAATGGAATATTACTCAGCCATAAAAAGAAATGAAATTGAGTTATCTGTAGTGAGGTGGATGGACCTAGACTCTGTCATACAGAGTGAAGTAAGTCAGAAAGAGAAAAACAAATACTGTATGCCAACACATATATATGAAATCTAAAAATAAAAAAGGTCATTAAGTACCTAGGGGCAGGATGGGAATAAAGATGCAGACCTACTAGAGAATGGACTTGCGGACACAGGGAGCGGGAAGGGTAAGCTGGGACAAAGTGAGAGAGTGGCATGGACATATATACACTACCAAATGTAAAACTGATAGCTAGTGGGAAGCAGCCGCATAGCACAGGGATATCAGCTCAGTGCTTTGTGACCACCTAGAGGGGTGGAATAGGGAGGGTGGGAGGGAGGGAGACGCAAGAGGGAAGAGATATATGTATATGTATAGCTGATTCACTTTGTTATAAAGCAGAAACTAACACCCCGTTGTAAAGCCATTATACTCCAATAAAGATGTTAAAAAAAATAGAGAGTGTGGAGAAATCCCCCACTTCACGTGACGACCTGGGCAACCAATAACTTCAGAGTGAGGCTAGAGACTTCAGAACACTTTGCAAAGTCTCTGAGATCTGACCTCTGAGAAGTGGCCAATGGTGTAGAGGTTAAATCTTTCATCTACAGGGTACATCTATAGGGATGGTTAAAATAAAATATATAAGTTGTGAAAAGATGTGTGTGTCTTTGTGAGTTCCCTGAATGTGGGAAGAAGGGAAGTGGCAGATGTATGAGGAGGGAGGAAAGTGGGGTCCTGCAGGGCTGGGGGTAAGACCAAAAGGTCCACAGTTAGGCAAACATGGGAGATAAGGACTGGGTGGCGTATGAGTTCTGAAGACAAACAACAGCAAAGAAAGATCATAATTTATCCCATGGGCAAGGAAGAAAAGGGCTTGGTGTTTCTGCCTATGTGTATTTTAGGGGAACAGAGCATGATGTCAAGGCATAAATTACAAGAGCCTATCAGAGTGATATGTGTAGGTGGTGGTGCCACCCCCACAAAAAGGGCGAATACATTACCTTTAGGCCACTTACCTCATAGTTGTGTATATTGTGTCACACCATGTGCTGTAAGCAACTGTAGGTTCTTATCTGGTGGATGAAAAATGGTGGCAAATCTCATTACAGCCATGGAAAAGGATTGCCTGGCAGCAATGATTGCTCAACTAAGGAATGACCCTGATTTATAATGAGGCTAATCATGGTTGTGTGATTTTTTTTTTCCCAGCTGGACTCAGAGCTGCATCTAAAAACAAAGAAGTTGGATTGTGGATGATTAGTTCATTCAGGGTTGGGATTTTGTTGGGTGGGTGCAAGGAAAAGATATGAATGGGAAGGAATCAAGAATACTGGGGACAGGGCTGTCACACTGATCCACCATGTACAGTGGCTTGACTTGGGAGGAAAGGAAGAGAGGCTTGGAGGAGGCTTCTGGACGGACAGTAAAGGGGTGCATCCAAGGGCTGGATGACTGTCTGAGGTGAAGAAGAAGGTACATCAGGAGTAAAAGTATGAAAGAGTTCAAAGGACTGGGGCACGTGGCCAGGGGAAGTGATTTGAGAGCTGTTGGTGGAAGGGGTTCAGCCTCTGAGCTTTTGGATAATGTTCCACATCTCTGCCCATTGGTGTTGGCTGGCAACTCCCTTGAGTCATGCCTCAGGTAAAATTTGGAAGCAGGGAGTGTGTGAGTGGACTTGGAAAGTTCCAACTCTTTTTGAGATGGGAAGGAGTGATAAACTTGGGAGCCAGGAGAATCATGTGGAAAAGAACATTTTCAAACGAAAAAGACATCAGAAGTGACGAATTAGAAAGAAAACTTCTGTCTCCCGGACCAGCCAAGAGATGCATGTGATTTGGAGCATGGTGACCTTTCCATTTCCTTAGAAAGAGATGAGACCACCATGGGGCTTTTCCTATGTGCAATGGCATTAATTGGTCTAAAATTGGCTCTGTTATCTAATAAAAATAATAGCAAAAAAGGAAATTGGCCAAATTAACAGAAACTTGAGGGTTCAGTGGGAATGATTTTTACTCTTAATAACTTGGAGAAAGGCTGGACTGTAGAAGTCACCAGAGGTTCAAATGCAAGGTGTTGAGACAGGCTAGCTTAGTGATGTAGCAAGCTGGCTTGGGTCACTGGCTGGCCAGCTTCATCCAGCCAAGGAGCCAGCTCTGAGGCTATCTGGCTGTATACTGGCTGTGGAACCTTACAGCTATGACACTGTCCGTTTGGTCCTGCTAGGACCAACATGATCTGTAGGAATCTGAGGACCATTGGGAATCACAGTCAGCCAGCTGTTCTCCTAGTCTGCTCTGAACAGTCCCAACATCCCATTTCTTTGTGAGCATTTGAACCTGTTTTGACCTTTAGCTTGTTCCTATGGCAGACATAAAATCATTAATGTACTGTTCTTTCCCCCTGTCCTTCTGTCAACTCTCACAGTGATTCTCAAATTTTAATCATCAAAAGAAACACCTGGGTATCTTGTTCAGTACCGATTCTGATTCAGTAGATCTGGGGTGAGGCCTGAGATGCTGCTCCCAGGTGTCCTGATGCTACTAGACTGGGATACATAATGGTACAAGATATGGTTCCTACCCACAAGGGAACAGGCAATGATATTACACTTGGGTATAATAGAAAGATGGAGGGAGGGTTGAGGGAACAGAGAGAAGGGACTAAATCCACCAGGGTTTTCGGGAAGGATTCACAGTGGAGGTGACATTAAGATGGAGCTTGAAACCTGAGTTGGAGGGCATTAGGTGAAGAGTGGAGAGACATTCCCAGCAAAGGGAAAAGTTTGTACAAAGGACTAGAAAAGTTTGTACAAAGGACTAGAAATGGGTAGCAAATTTGAGCAATGGTGAGAAGTCAGGTGTCACCATAGTCCTGGGGGAGCAGGTGGGTTGTGAGTAAAATATAAAGTCACAAAAGCTTTGTCTATCCTGCTAAGAAAATGGTCAGTAAACCTCTGACCATGCAGCATGTTTACACTTATCAGCTAGACAAAAGCTCAGACAGGTAGGTTGGACAAGCAGATATCTCATAATAACAGTAACTTCCTATTGATTCCAACCTCCAAAAATGCTCACTCCCCCTGGGCTGGACTACCATGAGAGAAAAGGGATGACAGAGAGGAGGAAACTGAAAAATGGCAAAGCATTTCAAGAGCTACCGTTTGTACCAAATCAATGTGCTAAATACAAATAAGTCTTATTTGTGCATTGAAGCCAGCCGTAAGGCTCCAGGCTACTTTTTGGATCTAATTTGCTGTGAGGATACATAAACTTTATGTAATTGAACTAAATTGACTGTTTTTCTTTAAAGACTGTACATAATCAGGCCTTTGACCAATTTATAAGGCTGACCTCCATTTCCCATCATGTCCCCCCACAGCACAGCCAGTTTCTTTCCCTCTATATAATGAACAGGCCCAAATCTGCTCAGCTTCTCTGGTTTAATAGGGTAAGAACAGCAGGGAAAAGGAAGGAAGGAAGGAAGGAAAGGAGGGAGGGAGGGAGGGAGGGAGGAAGGAAGGGAGGAAGGGAGGAAGGAAGGGGGAAAGAAAAGGGAGTGAGGAAGGAAGGAAAGGAGGGAAAGAAAGAGGAAAAGAGGGAGAGAGTGAATGAGAAAGAAAGAAAGAAAGAAAGAAAGAAAGAAAGAAAGAAAGAAAGAAAGAAAGAAAGAAAGAAAGAAAGAGAAAGAAAGAAAGGAAGGAAGGAAAAAAGAAAAGGGAGTGAGGGATGGTAGGAAAGAAAGAGGAAAAGAGGGAGAGAGGAAAGGAGAAGGAAGGAAGGAAGGAAAGAAAAAAAGGAAGAAAAAGAAAAAAGAAAGGAAAGAGAGAGAAGGAAGGAGAGAACAAAGAAACCAAAAGAAAAAACATTTCAAAAAGCAAAGAACCCAGGTAGCTATCACCATGTGCAAAACTAGAACGGTGTAGAACATTCTTACACTCGTTTTACAGTTTATACAATAGCCAACCATTATTTTTTAATTGCAAATGTGAGGGTGGCATAATCTTTTCCTTGTTTAGGGCCTTTTAAACTCATAATCAAGTCCTGTTTTGATGAATTCAACCACCTGGAGCATGAGTGTATGAGGCACAGGTGTGTGTGCCTCTTGGGGAATGGCAGGGCTGACATAAGCATGTTTATCATAGACATCTTTGCTGCAAGCATTTTCTCCTCATAACTAATTCTCCATAAGGTAATTTTGCTATAAAAGATAAAATAATGAAAAAATAAAAGGGGGACATATTAAAAAGGATAAAATGGACCATGAAAAGTGAATAACAAAATTAAGAAGACTTTATTGAGAAATACAAAATACTTGAATACATTTAAAATGTGTAAAAAAATAAAATTAATTTAACCTTAAAATAAAATGTGTGTAGATTCATGGCAATACTGTGTAAATAACAGATTTTATTTTGTGGGTTTTACCTAACCACTTGTCTTCCAACCTTTCATTCATAGTATTTTATCCTTCTTCTTTTTTTTTTTTTTGCTTGTTGATTCATCTCCTCATTTGACATCACTCTGTGACTGCCTGGAGGGCTGGGATAGGGAGGGTGGGAGGGAGGGAGACGGCAAGAGGGAAGAGATATGGGAACATATGTATATGTATAACTGATTCACTTTGTTATAAAGCAGAAACTAACACACCATTGTAAAGCAATTATACTCCAATAAAGATGTAAAAAAAAAAAGAGAGATATCAGTTTCCAAATACTAAGATGCATATGTGTAACTGAGCTTTGTATTGCGTTGTGAAAGACTTCTACACTGTTGTTTGTTCTTGGCATATTGTCACATGTCTGTTGATAGAAGTACCGGAGTTCTATGGGAAACGTGGGTTCAACTCTGCCTCTGCGCCTTCAAATCTCCAAAGAATTTGCAAACTGATGTTATCATTTTCTAGTATAGTATTCAATCTGGCTTTACTCTCTTATTTCACACTTCCAGTAAGTTTTATCACCATATTTTCTATCAAATCAACATACATAGTTGTTATGATCAACTATTTTAAAGACTCACATCTATTTGTCACTGTGTAGACCATTATGACGGCTAAGATTCATGTCATATAAAAATGGGAGTATTGCGTCAATGGAGAAATGAAACCAAACTGTCAACCAGTTGAAACCAAACTGTCAAACTGTCAGTTAATTTATCTTTTACAACAAAATTGTCTTACAGCCAATTAGTTATGTAGCAAAAATACTTGCAGCAAAGATATCTATGGCAAAGATGTTTATGACAAAAATACCGGACACGTGGAAAGGTATGTGTATTTTATGTGGACTTTATTTGAAGTGTGATGGGAAAGCACTAGAGGTTTTTAAGCATGGGGGAAAATGAGCTCGTTTAGCTATTTAAAAAATCCCTCTGGCTGCTCTGGGGAGAATGGATTGGAAGGGCCAGGAGTGGATGTGGAGTGGCTGACATGGTAATCCAAACACAAGATGTATTGGTCACTGATGGAGTTGAATGAACTTTTTGGGTTATACCTCTATTAAAGAGTTGATTTTATTTAGCTTCTTTTTGATCCTCTTGCTTCACTATCAAATTTCTCCTCACCCTATTCATTACCCAGTTCTGCAAGTGAGCCAGAACTTTTTCTTGGCAAACCTGGCCAATGGAATGTGAGGGAATGGTGGAATAGGGTGACTGAAAGAAGGAGGGAATGGATGGATGGATACATGGATCGATGGATGGATAATTGTGATGGCCCATGTCATTCCTCTATGGCCCCAATGCCCAGCAGAGATCTTTGATGTAAATCGGGTCCTCAATAAACAATGACTGAATGGATGAAGGAATAAGATGATAAATAAAAGTCAGTTTATCTCCAAAACAAACAAGCAATCATGGATCCTGTGGATTTCATGATGAAGGGATTATAAACTTTGAATTAGGGAGAATATCTATATTTCTCATAATGGATTGCAGAACAAGAATTTAGGAACAATCTTTGGATAAGGTGGGCTCCATTTGAAGAAAATAGTTTTGCTGTTTCTAGGAAGAATTGACTGAGAACAACAAACACATGCTTGTTGGTGATGATATGGCAAGCATGAAGGATTTGGATTAGTTGTAAATAAGTTCTCAATGTCCCAAACAATTCAGGAACGCCCTTCTCAAGTTTTCTCCAACTCAGTGAGCTGAACCACCTTCCACCCAGCTTCCCAAGCCAGAAATCTGACAGTTATTCTAGACTCCCCTCTCTCCCTCACTTACTGCATCTAATAAATCTCCAAGTCCCATCAACTGTACCTCTTAAACATCTCTCTGATCTACCCACTTCTCACTATGGCCATTGATACCACCTTATTCCAGGCTGCTATTATCTCTTGCCTAGACTTCTGCGAATGCCTTCTAATTGATCTCTCTGCTTCCACTCTTGTACATCTACAATCCATTCTCCACCTAGCAAAGTGATCTTTTTTTTTAAGAATAATTCAGATAATTTCTTTCCCATACTTAAAATCCTCCAACGACTTCCTCAAATGTGTAACTCGCCAGCTTCATCTCACATCTGTCTCCTCTCTTGCATTCTATTCTCCTGCTATATTAGAATTCTTTCAGATTAATTTTCTGGAACCTGGGCCTTCAAATGCTTGGTGTATTCTGTCTAATGTGCTATTGCCTCTCCCCACTTCTTCTACTGCTCAAGAGGGGTTACTAATCTTAGAAGAGACAGTCCAAAGGAGTAAGACAGGCAGAAACTCTCAATCTCTACCCCCACTACCAGTCAGGGATCTAAAAGCAGCAGTTTTTCTTCTTAGCCTGAAGTCAGGCAAGGCAAGAAGGGGAGGAAAAGGATGGTTGGACCATTCAAGTCCATCTAGGACTATCTGGTCTCTTCTCACCTAATTTTACTTCTCTTCCTGGTTCTGTAATAGGACTAGAGGTCAATGTGAGCCAAAATAGTAACCTCTCATGTCAATGTAAGTTATAGCTATAAGTAAGGGGACAGCATTGTCTAAGATGATTTATTTCTGATCAACCATTTCAGCCAGAGCACTGGAGAATGCAGATCTGGAACAAAGGCATGCGGGAAAATACAAGCACCATCAATATTCTGTATGGTTTCAAAGGCCATGCTAGGGCCGCAGCCACTTCCAATAACACAGTTTAAAGCAATACACACTCCCCAAGTTTCCCTGGTAATCCAGTTGCCTTGGAAACACAATGATGCTAGGAATGACACACACAGCTAATGGTTGCTGCTTACCCTTATTGAATGAAAAGCTTCACTCCTCAGGGTTTTGAAAATTCTGGTCGCTTTTTAAACTTTATCCCTCTGCCTGGTAATTCTATTCTTATGCCAAGAGCCAGCAGCAGCCCCGCGTCCATCCCTAACTGACACAGAGACTTTTTCTGGTCTTGGATTTTGCTACTCTCTAATTGGCTATTAACTTTTGACCCCAGGCTGCTGTTTGCAGCACACCAGGAGACAAACAAATTACAAGTGTAGAGCCCGTGAACTTTTTCCCTTATCGGTTCCATCCAAAAGCAGACTGAGTTAAGAACCTGACGTATGTGCAGAAAGCCTTTCTCTTCTCACAAATAATGCTCACCGACTTGTGAACTTGCCAAGGGATAAAGGAGTGAAGCGTAGGTATATTTTGTAGCCTCTACCTTCCCCCTCCAATCCCATCCCCAAGACAAACAGGTGTGGTCCACGACCTGACTTTGACACGGAAACACCAAATGTAGAGGGTGAATGTACACTTTCACTATCCCCTTATGATCAAAATGCACCCCAAATGTGTAAGCCCTCCTTTCTTGCCTCATCCTCAGCAGCGTTCATCTGAACATTGGCTCTTGCTCAACGTTTAACAGGACTAAAGCCTTGGAACCTTGTAGAAACTAAATCCAGGAGTGATGTTCTAAAATTATGAGAAGAAAGCCTAAAGGTAGGAGTGGAGAGAAGGCAGGGATCAGGAGGCAAGGCTGGGCTTTTGTTGGTGGGTTAGCAAACACATTAAAATGTATAATCCTTTGGCCACCTGCTACACATGTCCCACACTTTGCTTGCACATTTACACTGCTTCCTCTACCACTTTTTCATCGTAGTCCTAAACATGGCTGTATGGTTAAGACGTTTGGTTTCTGGAGGTAGATCTCCAGGGGGCAATATACCAGCCTTATCATCCCTTAGTTCTGTGACATTGGGCAAGTTACTTAACCTCTCTGGGCTTCAGTTTCTTCATTATGTGTAATAGCACCCTGCCTAATGGTATTGTAAGGATTAGATGAGATAATGCACGTAAAGCACTTAGAATACAGCCTGACTCTTAGCATGTCAAAAACGTGGTCTATTACTATTGTTTTTATTATGAAAACAGATGTGGAAAAGGAACCACTAACCTGAATTTCAGGTACACTTGCTCAAGTATGTCTGACTATTCAGCTTCTGAACATTCTGCCCACTGTAGAAACTTCTTTGTCCCCCAGCTACTGCAGCTACACATTTGCCCCTCCCCCTAGAAATCCTCTCTAGCTGAGACCCCCAGACATCCAGGCTACTTCTAATCCCAACTCAATACCCCAGTCCCACCTTGAAACAGTGTCATTCTTGTGAAAGGTAGAAAATAAGGAACTACATATTAAAGGATTTCAGAGATGATGTCAATTTTTACTAGGAGAAAAAAGTTTCAGCCAAAGTCTTTTTATATGCAGATATATATTGCATTACACAGGCTATATAATAATTGTCTGGGCCGTAGCCATTGCCACATACTTTCTACATTACCCTTTAACCAGAGCATAGCAGTGTACTAAACTTTACGGATCATTCTCTATTTCGGTTATTCCTGAGTTTGATCCCAATAGTACTTGATATTAGTAATCTTCATTAAGTTTTCCTTTTAAAAATAGCCTATAACCTTTCATGTGTAATTTGCTATTTTACTTATTTTCTATCTCTTTCCAGAAAGTTACCATTATCTTTTAGCCTTTTCAGATGGCCTGTGGACTTATTATTTTTGACCCTCAGAGTCAAGTCAATATGGAAATATTCCTTTAATGAATATCTATTGAGTACTCTACGTCAGAATATTCCATATTATACTGCAGTAACAAACAATGCCCTGCAAACTTAGTGGCTTACTTTAAACAAAGATTTATTTCTTATTCACACTGCATATTCATTGCTAGAAGGCTAGAAGCCTGCTTCATGTCTCTTCACTCTAGGAAGTAAGCTGACATATTAGCCATCAACTTGAATGCTGCTGGTCATTGTGACAGAGGGAAGAACTCCTCCAGAGCATTTTACACTGGAGGTTCGATGCTCTCTGTGGGAGTAACATGCAACTTTCACTCAAAACTCTTTGGTCAGAACTATTAACATGGCCATACTCAACTGCTAAAGGGCCAAGAAATGTATTCCTACCATGTGTCCTGAATAGAGAGCTAGAAGCTGGTGAACAGCATTAATGAGTACCATGAGTGCTTACCGTATGCTAAACACTGTGTCAGAGATGGGGATACATAAGTGAACAGGATGGATAAGGTCCCTGCTTTCACAGAGGTCACCTCTTTGTGTGTGTATGTGTGTGTGGGAGGGGCATAACTGACATTGAAAATTAACTGCAAATGTGATGAGGGTTATGGAGGGAAGGTACAGGATGCTATGGTGTGTATAACAGTGGAGTTAATCTGGTCTCAGGGGAAAAAGGAGCCCTCCCAACCAACCCTAGGGAATTTACAGTGAGCCTAGACAGACGAACTGGCTTTATCAGGGTGTGGATATGTTTTCAACTTGCTCATGCCTTCCAGGTTTTGGCTCCTTGCTGGCGGATCAAACTGAGGAGATTTGAGTTTTCACTCTTGGTGTTAATCCTTACCACTCTGACTCCATTCACATCCAGCAGGGTTGCTTCCACTGTAGTACTAATTTGCTCCAGTGGGCACTGGGCACACATATCATGACAGTGGGTACAGTATGAACTGCAAACCGGAAGATGTGGATCCACTCACAAGCTATATGACCTTGAACAAGTCATTTCACCTCTAAAGCCTCAGTATTTTCATTCATTAAATGAGGATAATAAATAGTCCCTATCAGCCAGTCCAATATCTTCACATTGTCTGATCATGGCCAGGTTCATATGCATAACCTTTGCATAGAGTTTCACCTTAGGAGTAGGTTGACTACCTTAATGGAAATGTCTGCAAGCACCTACCCAAGGGGTTCTCAACAGAGGATGATGCAGCCCCCTAAGAGGCATTTAAAAATGGTGGGGTGTTTTTGGTTGTCATAATGCCTGAAGGAATAAGACTAGAATTTGGGAAGCTGAACACCCCGCTATGTGAAGGATCATCCCACACAACAAAGAATCCTTCCACCCAAAGTCCCAGTAGTGACCTGTTTGGGAAAATTGTACACCGCATTTTACAGCAATGTGCTGGTGAATGTGGGAGCTGACCTCCTACTACCCTGCTAGGCATGCCTCCCAACTACCTCAGGAAAGGATTCTGCCTGAAATTTCCAAAGCATCCATGCAGCTCTTAATGACTTGGCTTGAAGATTGTAGTAATCAGGATAAGCTAAGGTTTGCTGAAGAAACAAACAACTTCAAATTTTCAATGGCTTAAAACAACCAAGTTTTATTTCTTACTCACATTACATACACATCAGTTGAAAGGCTGCCCTGTTCTTTAAAATCATTCCAGGTCCCAATGTAGAAGTAAGCAGATTAATGAACAAGGAAAAGATCAAGTGGAGCTAACTGCCCTCTACAGAATCAGAACAGTTTGAAGAGGAGCCGAGGAAGCTAACTTTAAATCTGACCTTCACGAAAGGCTTCCCTAAGGAGAAGCCTCTCGAGCAGGATGACCCAGACAGAGTAAACAGCAAATGCATTGTCCTTGCGAGACTGAGGAGCAGCAAGGACGCTGGGGTCACAGGAGAGGAATGGCGGGGAGGGAGGAGGGCAGCAAAACATTGGGGTCCAGAGCATAGAGGGCACTTACTCTGAATGAAATGCGGCCATTGTAGGACTTCAGGCAGAGAAGGGATGTGATCTGACTTGTGTTTTTAAAAGATCACTCTAGTTGCTGTGTGAGACTAGATTGTGGCAGTGGTCCGGGAAAAGCCCTCTTTGCACTCTGCTTACCAGAGAGAGGTGAATAGGACATGGTCAGACTTTAGCTCTGCTTCAGTCATGTGAGTGACTGAGCAGCTGGGAGAAGGCTCTTTTAATACAGAGAGACACCTTTACGTATTTATTTGTCTATTGTTCTTCTCTTTCTCCAAACTCTTTTATTGGCCCAGGAGTGAAAGAGGACAGGGGAGATGACATCTAACCTTCCCAGAGAAGCCTTAAACATGACTCTCAAGGTTGTGGAGCTAGGCAGCAGAGAGGCCACCTGATGTGACTGAGGCTGCAGCCCTGGCCTCTAACTCTGCTCTGCCATGCTTTGCTGTCAGACCCTGGACTAGTTCTTGCCCCTCTGAAAATCCATTTTGTCATCCCGGCCCTGATTGTGGGGTTGAATAAGTTTTGTACTTGGCAGGACAATGTCCTGTGCCATGTCTGTACCACCACTGGTGATTGGGTTTCCTGCTTCTTTTCTCCCAGCCTCAGTATGGGAGAGGCTATGTATGTTTGGGCAACTTAGGTGCTCCTAGGATCTGGGCCCTGATGGAGCTGAGGCCACCCTAGAGACTATAGCAGCTTGTAGCACCGGATTTTCTGGTAACTCTTCCTCCCAGAGAAGACTGACTTGGAGACCAAAAATAGCTACAGGCTATTAACAAGGCTTAAAATGCTAATTTATAATAATAGCCGGTGATATTTACTGACTGCTCACTGTGTCCCAGACACTGTGTTAAGTGCTCATAAACCAGAGCTTCAATACCAAAATTAATACATGAAATGAAATATAGTGGAAATACCTGGAAGAACAAATTAGAGAAAATTAAATGAAAATTATTGTCCATGAACTGTGTTCCATCCATCTGGAACCATTCATTCTATGATCATTTCCTTGGTGCCAACTCTGGGCAAGGCATCTTGGATATCATCCTTGTACTCAACGGCTTCAATGGAAACTTTTAGAAGTTGTGCCCTAGCATGTTGGAGGCAAGTTATTCAGGTTACTCCTGTCTGGCCCTGTGCCCTGGTCACGAACCAGCCTTAGTCTCTCCCAAAGGTCTCTGCCCACTTGCTGCCTTCCCAAACTTATTTGCTCCCTAAAATTGGATGATACTAAAATTACCCAGCAAGGCATTGGAAAATCACAGGTGTCCTGCCCTTGCCCACTACTTTAGGGACTGGCAGAGAAGGGTCATACTTCAGTTTTTCCCAAGCATTCAGGCATGGGATAGTGCTTCTGGGCAGATTCCTGAGAAGTGGTGCAAATCCTGAGGTCCAGATTAATTTGAAGGGCCCAGGCAGAAAGTGGTAAGGCAGCATCCATCACTGTGCACAGGAGGATGAGGGGCAGGTGAGGAGCACACTGGTCCGGCTGCAGATGGAAAACAGACCTACCTGTGACACCGCCCTCTCCCACTGCCACCACAGCCCTCTCCTACTGAAAGAAACCTTCCTTCAAGGCTCCCCAATCTTCCTTCAAGTTTTGCCACTATGGAGAAAGAGTAGCTGACATTAAAAGTTTCTGTGACAGAAAGAACAAGAGCAAGGGAGAAATTAGTAGTTGATGAGTTCAGAGGCTGGAAAGAATAGAAAAGACTGGTTTTAAATAGGTCGTATGTTGAGTGTCAGTGGTGGTTAATGAAGTAGTTTATTGAGCTGCATGCTAATCATCTATGGCCAAGGCCAGTCCCTGGCAATGTTTCCCACTGGGAAGGGGCACTCTGAGCAGCCTCTTGGGGGACAGGATCCCACCTACCGAGGCCCCGGGGCCCTAACTCTCTGTTGAGTCATTCCCAACAGAGGACTTCCCAGGCTTCTTCCCCGGTCCCCACTACTCATAGGACCATGGCTAGTATGGAAAAAGTCTGACCCCATAGTTGCTGCTTCTGAACTACCCCCACTGGGATGGATGCAGTGGAAGATCAGCCAGATGGGGTAAAAGTAAGAACACCAAGCCAGGAGTCTGAAGTGGGGTCAAATTTGATTTCACCCTTGACTGGCTCTGTGGCTTTGGACCAGTCCCTGACCTATATTGAAGCTTTAATGCCTTTATTGGTACAGTAGGAGTGATACATGAGGTGGAATCTGAGGGCCTGCTCATTCTACATCTGGGATGCCAGGATCCTTGGAGTTTGGGGCTTCCTTATCCTCTTTGCCACATGCCACCCACACCCATCCCCAACACAAGAAGGCTCAGATGGACTGGCTTCTAGGCCTTCACAGATAAAGTCCCCCGAGTGGGTTCCAATCAACCAATCAACAATTCTACAAAGGCCCAAGGGAAAGCATTTAATTCTAGCAAAAGGGGTTTGATCTTTCCATTACTGAGTCCTGGTAATTGCCCCCAAAGGCCTGTAAAAGCTGCTAAAATCATCCTATTACTTTCGGGTGTTTTGCCAACAAGAAAATGAACAAAATTGTTGCTTTTACTCTGAAGGCTAATTTAACTGAAGTTACTCCTCAGCAGAGACAGGATTGGGACTGGGGCCAGCTTGGGAGCCTCATGGGGTTTCACATTTGATGAGGCTTTTGGAATTAGGTGTGGCCATCCCTGTGGCAAGGCACCCATTTTGCCCTACCGGGTAAAGAGCAGCCACATCCCCACTTGAGTTTGCGTGGGCGGTGCCATGCAGCAGACCAGATTAGAAGCTGAAGATTTAACGTGGGCCCTTTCTCTCTTGGCAGCTGCGCCTCACAGACACGTTGCACTCCAGTGTGGCAAACCTGACCCCATCAGCTCACCCCCACTCTCCTGTTCCTCCAGGACTTCTCATCTCAGGAGTGGTGCCTACTAATGAAGATTCCACATAGATAGAAGAGTGCAGGCCCACTTGTGCTAGTCTAACTCAGGACCCAGTCAAGGCCTGGAACCCTAGCTCCTGAAGTAGAGTGGGAGAAGTGCTTGTACAGACCTTCAGGGTAATAGATGTGATCCTGCTCCATAAATTGTAAAGCATCATGTCCATAGAAATGTTTAGGGTTCTGTACTGTTTCCCTGAATTTCACCCCAGCCTGAGGCTGCTTGGAGTCAGCCCACCTCTCTTTCATTTGCCCCTGAGTGTACTAGCGATGCTGGAGAGATCAGCTCTGCAGAGCCTTCAGGTTTGTATTGGAATCTTGTGGCCCTGAACAGAACAGATGGGTTGGCAGCCATTTAGAATCAATTGATTATGATTAAAGCCTCAGTGGGTAATGCAGGGCCCTGCAGATGGAGGCCTGTCACTTCCGCTTGTGTTCCTGCTCCATCATCTTTGGCTGACTCCTTGGCATGCTGATGCAAGGAAGAAGCCTGGAACCCCAGTCTGATTCTTCAGCGCCTATTGGGATGTTCTGGGACTTCATACATGTCAATGGGGGAAACACCTTTACCATTCCAGGTGCAGTCACCATTCTGGCTGTCTGTCTTTCCTCCCCATCCCCAGTAAATGAATCCCTATTAACACGTACCTGGGCAACTAACAGCCTCTGAACCAGTCTCCTTGCGTCCATGATTCCCCTTTTAGTCTACTTTCCACGCGGCAGCCAGGGTGGGCTTGTACAAATGAAAATGTGACTGTGCCTTGGCCTGCTGAGAGTGTACCCTGAAGACAAAGTCAAAGCTGCTTAAATTCCAGAAAGTCTTCCAGTATCCTTTTAAAGTGATTGGCCTTAGCTTTATTGCAGAGTTACTGAGTTTTAGACTTGGATGCTCTTTGAATATCATCTAGTCCAGACAATGACAGCATCAGGTCATTTTCTGGCCTCAAAAAAAAAAAAAAAAACTATATTTTTGCCAAAGTTTACCCAGGGAGAAGGAGCAAAGTCTGGATTTAAAAACTGACTTGTTTCTTTTTCTTTTTTTTTTTTTACATCTTTATTGGAGTATAATTGCTTTACAATGATGTGTTAGTTTCTGCCTCATAACAAAGTGAATCAGTTATACATATACATATGTTCCCATATCTCTTCCCTCTTGCGTCTCCCTCCCTCCCACACTCCCTATCCCATCCCTCCAGGTGGTCACAAAGCACCGAGCTGATCTCCCTGTGCTATGCGGCTGCTTCCCACTAGCTATCTATTTTACGTTTGGTAGTGTATATATGTCCATGCCACTCTCTCACTTCATCCCAGCTTACCCTTCCCCCTCCCCGTGTCCTCAAGTCCATTCTCTACGTCTGTGTCTTTATTCCTGTCTTGCCCCAGGTTCTTCATGACTTTTTTTTCCCCTTAGATTCCATATATATGTGTTAGCATACGGTATTTGTTTTTCTCTTTCTGACTTACTTCACTCTGTATGACAGACTCTAGGTCCATCCACCTCACTACAAATAGATCAATTTCGTTTCTTTTTATGCTGAGTAATATTCCATTGTATATATGTGCCACATCTTCTTTATCCATTCATCTGTCGATGGACACTTAGGTTGCTTCCATCTCCATGCTATTGTAAATAGAGCTGCAGTGAACATTTTGGTACTTGACTCTTTTTGAATTATGATTTTCTCAGGGTATATGCCCAGTAGTGGGATTGCTGGGTCATACGGTAGTTCTATTTGTAGTTTTTTAAGGAATCTCCATACTGTTCTCCATAGTGGCTGTACGAATTCACATTCCCACCAGCAGTGCAAGAGTGTTCTCTTTTCTCCACACCCTCTCCAGCATTTATTGTTTCTAGATTTTTTGATGATGGCCATTCTGACTGGTGTGAGATGATATCTCATCCTAGTTTTGATTTGCATTTCTCTAATGATTAATGATGTTGAGCATTCTTTCATGTGTTTGTTGGCAATCTGTATATCTTCTTTGGAGAAATGTCTTCCACAAGTGAGAGATGCCTGAGGGACCAGATAGCACAACCTGGAATTACAAGTGAGGTAATAACTTTTGAGTTGGATTTTCAACAATAAGCAACGGGAGATAGGGTGGACTGTTTTGAGGCAAGGTGGTTCCATTCCATTCCACCTGTCCATGGGTGTCCAATGTGACTGAAGAACCAACCAAATTTCTTTTGAAACTCTGGCCAGCTCCATAATTTATCACTTGCTATTTGCTTTCACTCCTTTCTTACCTCAGTTTACTTTTTCCTTCACTCCTGCTGTCCTGTGACTGAAATTCTAAATAAAATCTTAGGATGCAAACTTCGCCTTAAGGTATGTTTTTTTAGGCAACCCTGTGTAAGACTGTTTTGTAGGTCATGGCCAGAACGTAGGACTTCAGGACCCTGCAGAGCCCATTAAGTGTGTTAAGCAGGGGAGTGATAAGTGTGTGCTTTAGAAATTTCACACCGGCTCCTGAGGGGAGAATGGGTTTTATGGAATAAGAGTAAAGGCAATAAGGCCAGTTAGGGAGGATAATGCTATAGTTTAATCCAGAGTTAATGTCTTCTTGGACTAGGGTGGTAATGGTGAAGTAGGGGAGAAGCTGATATATTAGAGAGGGATTTGGGAGGTAGAATCAAAAGTAACTGATGATGGGATAGACGAAAAGTAGGAGGATGAGTGAGGAGTCATAGTGGAATCAGAAGTTACTAGCTTTAATAACTGATTAAATGTTGTCATTCTCTGATATGAGGGAGACTGGAGCAGAAAGTTTGGAAGAAGATGAATTTGATTTTGAACATATAGAGGATACTACAGGCCATCTAATAGGATGGATTTAATTCTGCCTTCGTGGGAGTGAGCATGCATTCTTCAGTCTCTCAGTTATTACTGAGCAGTTGCTAGGGACGTGACCCGAGTCTCTCGGTATTTTAGTTTTGCCCAGTAGCAGAGCAGAAGTCAGGTCTCTGGGACTAGAAACATTTTTCTTATGGTTTACTTTGATTTCTGTCTTGTAATTCACCTAGATGCCTATAGACATTGAAAAATACCACTGCTCTTTAAAGAACAAGTGCCCCAAAACCCTCAGCAGGAAGTTGAGACACAGCTGTGCTTGCTGTGGCCCCTTTAATGTGGCAATCTGAATTGTGGCACCTTTACGCTACCACCACAGGCTCTCCAAGAAGCAACAAGCAGACCCAAAGCCCACCCGGGGTTTCTCTGCCTCATTTAGTTGGGCCTTCAGCTCAGGCTCAGCAATGTTCTCTCTCTCCCAAGGAGTCCCAAGGCTCAGCCTATTCATCAGGCCCCTGTCTGGAGCTTTGAGGATTTAGGTGTAATTCTGAGGACACATGTCTTCACCAGGCATAAAACTTGAGGTTTTTGGGCCCTCATTGCAGGCAGCTGTGAGGCAGGTCTAAGTTATGACTCAGGCCGAGTCGTTAAAGATCTGGAAATTGAAGCTATTTGTACCCCTGCCAAGCACAGCTCTCTGGTCTGGAAGAATCCCGGCTGTGTCTTGAACGGATGAGTAATTCTCTACCCACACTGCAGCTTCATCTGTAGGCAGGGTCCAACTACCTGTGTAAATAGAGTGACTGGGCAAAATTTTGGCAAAGTATCCTGCGCATTATGTGACTTCCAAGCCTGCACCTGCCTACTTGTTAGTCTTATATCCCAGGAGCTGGTCCCAAGTTGAAACAGCCTAGGGTAAAAGGATGTGGTCTTGGGTCTTGTCTGGAGTATTTTGGTTTGCTTCAATGCCACAGACATTTGCAGAGTGTCTATTAGCTGCTCTACTGGGTACATGGCCATAGGTCACACCTGGTCCTTGCCCTATTGATGTTGGAAATTTGGAGGCACAGGTTGATCTGTGATAAGCTATTTTATAGAAATTAGTGATAGGTTCTCTAAGCTACAAATTATCCTGGTAGCCAAATAACCAAAGGGACTGCAATCCAACAGGTATCCAACTGCAATCCAAGGTATCCTGGAGGAGGTAGCATTTGAGCTGAGTCTTTCGAGAAGCAATTCTTTAGACGGGTGGAGATCAGACTCAGGGTACTCCAGGCAGAGAGGACTAAGCAAGAGAAAAAAGTGATATGGAGCAGAATCTGCTCAGGCAGCAGGATGAATTCTGAGGTGTTTGAGGGTAAAGAAGTGGGAATGGAGGAGGGGCAACAGCCCTGATAGGACAATCCTCGGAGATCTGACAGCCACATTGTCAAGTGTGTTATTCAGCATGTGCTTAGGAGATTCATTGGAGGCATCCTAGGAACCACCTTCCCCAGGCATGACTCTGCCCTGTACCCTGGCACCACTGCTCCTCTCCTAGAGGCTCCTTCTCTGCTGCCAGGCCAGCCTGGATGCCCACAGGATGAGGTCTGTTTTTCTAGACACTTTAGTTGTCCCATGTATTACATCTTTTGACAATATTTGATAAAGACAGAAAAATAAGAGAACATTTTGGAGCATAATGGTGAAACAAACATGGATCCACTGACCACCCAGAATAAGAACAAGAACATTCCCAACAGCATTGCAACCATCTGGGTATTCCTTCCCTAGCTCACCCCAACCTCCCTTCCCATAATAGTGACCATGGTTCCAAACTTTGGGTTTATCAGGCCCCTGTCTTTTATTTTCCAAGTTTTGAAATATATGTTATGCACCCCTACAGAATCTATTGTTTATTTTTACTTGACTACTTTCTAAAAATGGTATCATACTCAATATTATATACCATATTCATAGAATAAAGGACAGAAACCACATGATCTTAGTAAATACCAGAAAAACTGTTGTTTGACAAAACCTAACATCCTTTCCTATTAAAAACATACAGCAAACTAGGAATATAAGGAAACTTCCTCAACCTGATAAAGGGTTCTATGAAAACAAAAAAAAACCAGCTAATATCATACATAATACTGAAAAACTGAAAAATTTCCCCCTAAGATCAGGAACAAAATAAGGGTATCCCCTCTCACCACTTCTATTCAACATTGTACTGGAAGTTCTAGACAGGCTAATTAGGAAAAAAATGAAATAAAAGGCATTCAGATTAAAAAAGAAGAAGTAAAACTATATTCTTATACACAGAAAATTCTAAAAACCACAAAAATACAATTTGAGCTAACAAATGTATTCAAAAAAATTGCAGGATACAAGATCAACAAGTACACAAACATTAGTTGCATTTCTATACAATAGGAATGACCAACCCAAAAACAAAATTAAGCAAACAATAGCATCACAAAGAATTGAAAACTTAGAAATAAATTTAACAAAAGAAGGATAAAGGGCTTCCCTGGTGGCGCAGTGGTTGAGAGTCCACCTGCCAATGCAGGGGATGCGGGTTCATGCCCCGGTCTGGAAAGATCCCACATGCCGCGGAGCGGCTGGGCCCTTGAGCCATGGCCACTGAGCCTGCGCGACCCGGAGCCTGTGCTCCGCAACGGGAGAGGCCACAACAGTGAGAGGCCTGCGTACCGCAAAAAAAAAAAAAAAGAAGGATAAAATTTAAGCTCTGAAAACTAGAAAACAGGCATCTAGGTGAGGGTAGTGTAGTTGAGATAAGTGCACAGGACAGATAAATTTTGACATTTTTTCACCATTTTTGGCTGGTAAAATATGTATAACATAAAATTTGGTATTTTTTACTATTTTTAAGTATACAGTTCAGTGGCGTTAATTATATTTACAATGTTGTGAACACATTATCACTATTTCCAAAACTTTTTCATCACCCCAGACAGAAACTCCATGACCATTAAGCAACATTCTCCCATTCTTCCCTCATTCCAGCCCCTGGTAACCTCTAATCTAATTTCTATCTCTATGAATTTGTCTAGTGTAGGTACCTCATAGAAGTGAAATCATATAATATGTGTCCATTTTTGTCTATTTTACTTAGCATAATGTTTTCAAGATTTATTGTAGCATATGTAAGAAATTTCATTTATTTTTATGACCGAATAATTTTCCATTATATGTATATACCACGTTTTACTTATCCATTCATCTGTTGATGGATGCTTGAGTTATTTACATGTTATGGCTACTGTGAATAGTCCTGTCATGACCATTGGATAAGTACAAGTAGCTGAGTTTTTTTTTTTTTCCAGTTCTTTTGGATATATACATAGGAGTGGAATTTCTGGGTCACGTGGTAATTCTATAGTTAGCTTTTTGAGGAACTGCCAAAATGTTTTATATAGAGGCTGCACCAAATTGCATTCCCACCAGCAGAGCACCAGTGTTCTAATTTCTCCACATCCTCACCAACACTTGTTATTTTCCTTCTTTAAAAAAATTATAGACATCCTAGTAGATGTGAAGTGATATCTCACTGAAGCTTTGATTTGCATTTTCTTAATAACTAAAGATGTTGAACATCTTTTCATGTGCTTATTACCCTTTGCATATATACTTTGAAGAAATGTCTATTCAAGTCCTTTGCTCATTTTTTGTGAGTTTATGTCTTTTTGTTGTTGAATTGTAAGTATACTTTGTATATAATAAATATAAAACCCTTATCAGATGTATGATTCACAAATATTTTCTATCATCCTGTACAATGCCATTTCATTTTCATAATAATGTACATTGATGCATAAAAGTTTATTTTAATTTTAATGAAGTGCAATTTATCTATTTTTGTTGTTGTTGTTGCTTGTGCTTTTTGTGTCACATCTAAGTATCCATTGCCAACTCTGAGATCATGAAGATTTACCCCCATGTTTTCTATTTAGCTGTTATATTTAGGTCATTGATCCATTTTGAGTTAATTTTTGTTCAAGGTGTGATATAGGGGATGGACCTAGAGACTGTCATACAGAGTGAAGTAAGGCAGAAAGAGAAAAACAAATATCGTATATTAACGCATATATGTGGAATCTGAAAAAAAATGGTATAGACAATCTTATTTACAAAGGAGTCCAAATTTATTCCTTTGCCCATGGAAATCCAGTTGCCTCTGTACCACCTGTTAAAGACACTATTCTTTCCCCCATTAAGTGAACTTGGCACCCTTGACAAAAATCAGTTGGCCATTGACGTGTGGGCTTAATTCTGGACCTCAGTTCTATTTCATTGGTCTGTATCTCTACCCTTATGCCAGTACCACACTATTTTGATTACTGCTACTTTGCAATAAGGTTTGAAATTGGGGAAGTGTAAGTCCTTCAATTTTGTTCTTCTTTTTCAAGATCGTTTTGACTATTTGGGGCACCTTGTAATTCCAAATATGAAGTTGAGAGTCCAGCTTTTCTATTTCTTGAAAAAAAAAGCTGCTGCAATTTTGATAAATATTGTGTTAGATCTGTAGGTCACTTTAAGAGTATTGACATCCCAACAATATTAAGTCTTCTTACCATTAAGATGGGATGTCTTTCTATTTACTTAGATTTTCTTTAATTTCTTTTGACAATGTTTTGCATTTTCAGCATACAAGTATTTCACCTCCTTGGTTAAATTACTTTATAGATGCTATTTTTCATGAGATTGTTTTCTTAATTTCCTTTTTGAATTGTTCGACACTGGTGTATAGAGACACAACTGATTTCTGTGTGTTGATTTTGTACACTACAACTTTGCTGAATTTCTTTATTAGCTATAGTAGCTTTCTTATAGATTCTTTAACATTTTTACGTCAACTGTGAATAGAAATAGTATTACTCCTTCCTTTCCAATTTGGATGCCTTTTATTTCTTTTTCTTGACTAATTTCCCTGGCTAGAACTCGAAAAAAGTTCTAAAGAAGTACTATTTGATAGTCAAGTAGTGATGTCAAGTTGACATCAGAGTTTAGAGGAGAGGTCAGTTTTGGAGATATGATTTTGGGAGCCATAAGCATACAGAAAATATTGAAAGCTGTAAGAATGGGTAAGATTACCAAGTGGTAGAGCATAGAGAGAGAAGGGAAGGGAAGGGAAGGGAAGGAAAGAGAAAGAGAGGCGAGGGGAGGGGATGGGAGAGGAGGGGAGGGGAGAGGCGAGAAGAAGTGCCATTTGTCTGATTACTACAGGTTTGTCAACATTCACAGCCTACCAGGCACCTCGATATCACACTGTTTTGTTTCTCTTACTAGCTTGTGACCTTAGGTGAGTTCACTTCACTTCTCTGACTCTGCTAGCTCATCTGTAAAATGGGAAAATAAAAATTGTTCCACCTTAGTTCCAAGGAATATGTTTAGCTTTCAGACAAAGACACAGCTTTACCAACCCCTTGGGATAGGAACAGAATGTCACCCCAGAGGGTTCCTGGTGTTGCTACAGTCTTAGGAGAGCATGGCTCAGCAAGACTACAAATAGAGCAAACAGGACGTGGAATTCTCATTTACTGATCTGTCCTTGAAATACTGTGCCACCCTCCTACACACCCTAAAACCTGTCATTTGAAAGACAGACTATATCAGTCCAAACACATGGAGTAGGTACTTGAACGTCACAAAGGGCAGCATGTTCCAGCATAAGTGGAACACTTCATCATTTGCAGTCAGAATCCTCAAAGAGCCACAGCTGTGAAGCCAGTGCGACTGCCTGAGAATGGAGCTACCATGCTGCTCTTTCCCCAATGAGCCATCAGGAAGTGGACCCTGGAGCCAGAAGTGGCAGGAGGTGGAATGTACTCAAGGCCAGTCTGGAAGAGTATCAGGTCCAGTGATCTGCAGAGATACTGACAAGGTCACTTTAACCATCACAACAGAATACCATTCCTCTTTCAGAAAAAGGCCAGGAATTTCTTTTTGTAGAGAAGTTACTCCAAGGCAGCTTGGATTTCTCTAAATGAGCTCATACCTAGGCTCTGTACCATACTTCTTCAACAACTAGGGTCACTCACATCAAGACAAGGTAATTAAACCACATGCGTCAAGTGGCAAGCATGCTCATTGTCACCTGCTCTAGATCCCCAAAGGATCTAGATTGTTGATCAATATGATATTAGTGATGATAATGGGACAATACTACTTCTGGCAATAGCTCCTATTTTAAGCAGTCTACCTTGTTTCAGGCATTTTGTGAATTATATCTCAAATTTTCAATATAACCCTGTGAAGGACGTACTATTATTATCTCCTTTTTAGAAATAAGGATACTAAGGATCAGAGAAGTGATTTTCCTAAGGTCCACATCTAGTGGCATAAGTGGGCCTTCGATTACCTGATTCCAAAATCTAGATTCCTTCCACTATTCCTCACTGCATCCCCTCCCTCTTCCTCTGATCTGCTGGATCTTCCATCTCCCCAGGCCAAGTCCCTTCCTCCAAGCCTGTTTGTGCTATGAGAACAGAAGGGGAGAAATTAGGAATAAACTCCACCTCATTGCTGGGTATCCTGTAGTCCAAGGCCCAAGCCCAAGTGCCATGATAAGCTTCCAGATAGTGCCCAGTGACCTTGGGGACATCCTTGGTGGAACTTGCAGCACACCTTGATATGGGTACTGGTGGTAGCTGAAACTGTGCCTTCTCTGAAATTCTGAGGATTTTAAACTGAATAAAAACCATGTTTTGCAAAAGGTTGTCTTCATTAGAATGTTAGTCAGTCAATCCTCAATTGAAGAAGGCATCCCCTCTCTCCCTGTAACAGTCCTGTCTTTCAATTGCTAATTGGAGAAGACAACATGTTACTAGCCCGGGAGCAGTGAGGCTCTAGCATCCGGGCAGTGCTCTGGCCAGCCCTGGGGAAACCATTAGTAAAATAGATCCTGACCTGGACTAAAGATGCTGAGGAGCCCTGCTGGGCTGGAAGGCTCTCATCTCCAACCTGTAGGGGCATGATGAGGCCTCTGAGATTCTACAATCCCCACTCCTCAGAGTGCTTAAGCCTCCTCCCTTCTCTCTGGGCTTGGGGTTGGAGAGGGTAAGAGTAATGTGATCTGTGGTCAAGAGACGTGAAGTCAGAGGCTGGGACGGGGCGTGTATTGGATCTCTCCTTCTGTATTAGTATTGATATCACCAGTACATGTGTCGAGCTCTTTTGAAAGACTGAGAGAGCCTTGCAACTCACTGATTACTCATTGCAGCACCAGAGTGCTCAGCACCAGGCCTGGCACAAAGTAAGATCCTCATAAATACTCATTGGCTTGAATGCTTTGAATAGAGTTTGGGGGCTGGCATACATTCTCCGTTCCCCACAGGACCACTGAGCTTTGGCTCAGAGGAAAAGGAAGTATTCACTCTTCCCAAGTTGGCTACCGGTTGCTGCCATTTCACTGACTGCAGTCCCCAGCGTGTAGGCAAGGAGCCTGCCTGCTGTCTAAGTTTTCCAGACTGCTTTCTTGGTTGGTGGGCCTCAGACTCCACAGGCCCAGCACTGTTCCCCAAATCCAGGCAGGTGTGCCCCGTCATAAGGATTTGGGTCAGGGTCCCAGTGAAAGGCATCTGCAATTTGGGAAAATGGTCTCCAGGGAGTGAGGGATTGGGCAAGTGAGGGGAAGGGAAATAGTGAGGAGGGAGGGATCACAGGGGAAAGAGGCAAGAGAAGAAAGGATGGTTCTTTGAGATCTGAGAGCTGTGAAAATCAAATTCAAGGCAAAGTGCCCAGCCCTGAGATTTTTCAACTTGACTTAGCTACAGAATTCTTACTCTGTGAATGGAGGGCTCAGAATGCAGAACAGATATAAGTGGAATGTGACATTCAGCTCCCTGCCTGCTTGAGCTCCTTCTTCCTGCTCTTACCCTAACCCCACACAAGCCCCACCCTTGGCAGCCCCTAGGACTCCAGTTTAAGACTTTCTGACCCAGGTCAAGGTGGGAAAACTGAGGTTCAGAAAGGTGTAGAAATTTCCTCCCAGTCGTCTCCACAAGGCAGAGACAGAAAGGGGCAAGAGGGTACTGTGGGTTTACAAGTATAATGCACTGAATCCTGGGAGGTCCTGACAGTGGCCTTGCTACTGTGGCTTAATGCAGGACTGCCCTGTACAGGATGAGCACCCCAGCCCCAGCCTCTATCCCAAAGGAGTACAGTTCAATTCAAAGATCAGTTGGACATGTACCGTGAGGATGTCCCAAGGCACTTCTTGAAGCCTGGGAGCCACATCCAAGTCGGAAGCTCAGCAGGCTTGCCCAGGTTTGGGAAGAGTTTGTGTTTGACATTGTTTTCTTTTTCTTTTTTATTGAAGTATAGTTGATTTATAATGTTGTGTTAGTTTCAGGTGTCCAGCACAGTGACTCAGTTATATATATATATTTATATATATATAATTTTTTTCAGATTCTTTTTCTTTGTAGGTTATCACAAAATATTAGTATAGTTCCCTGTGCTATACAGGAAGTTCTTACTGTTTATCTATTTTATACATAGTAGGTAATCAGCCATGTGAGGAGTTGGGAGAAGAGTTTTCCAGGCAAATAAAATAGTATATGCAAAGGCTGTAAGCAGGGAAAGAACTTCCCTTATCCAAGGCAAGAATAACCAAATAGGGTGTATGCTTCACCAGCTCTGGGGCTCTGACTGAGGGGGAAGCATAGGCTGAGACAAACTGTCCACTTGGGATCCTGCAACCACTGTGAATCTCAGCACTCCAGCATGCACCTCACTTCTCAACTCCTTCCCTTCTCTCTCACTGTAGGACAGAGGGCTTCAGCATTGCCCCCCCTCTCCTCTCTCAGGAAAGCCTTGCAGCACCAGAAACCAGCTGCTCCAGGCCTCCTATGAGCATCCCCATTCCTCTCTCTTGCTCCTCATCCTGGATGGAACTGTGTGCTTTGGCCTTGCAGAGGGAGACTGAGCCTGCTAACAGAAAGTTTCAGAAGTGTGGGGTGAGAAGAAGCAGAAAGGACTTCCACATATTGGGAAAGAGTATGTGCATCTGGATTTCCCTGTCCATTATGCACACTGTATCTACAGACAGAGCTGACACTACTCAGGAATGATATTGGACCCACCATGATGCATTCACTGTACTTGGAAACTCCAAGTGGCTATGTCCATTGGCAGAAATCCAAGCCTGACTCCCAGGAGTTCATGAAATCAATAATGACATCCCTATACTGATGGCCACCAGAACACCAACTCATGGCAGGAAACAAGCACACTACAGTACATTTTGACCCACCTAGGCATTCCTCCATACCACCATGTCTACTGTCCTTCTCCTTCCCCTCTCACCTATTCATCACCATGCAGTGTAAGGAGCACCAAGCCAACCATCCAGAAGCTAAAGCTGTATCCTTGGCTTTGCCCACTGACCAAGTGACTGGCTTGGTGACTGGGCAAGGCATTTCAACACATTCATTGAGTAACTGCTATGAGCCAAACACTAAGCTGGCATCTCCTGGCTTTTACTCTGTAAAATGAGAACAATATTACCCATCTTATTAGGCTGTCAATGATATTATATTAATACCAGTTTACAGAGTGTTTGAATTTTCCCACCTACTCTGTAATGTAAGAATTTAAATGTTGTAAATTTCATTCTAAGCACTGCTTTAACTACATCATCCAGATTTTTTTAAAATCAGATGTATTGAGGAATAATTTACATAAAATGAATCCTTATTAAGTGTACAGTTTGACAATGTCTAACAAATTCATATGTGCCCATAACACCACAAAAATAAAGAACATTTACATTCCCATCATGCCAGAAAGTTCCCTCCTGCCCCTTTGGAATAAATGTGACCCACTCCAACCCTTGGCAACTATTTATCTCCTTTCTGTAACTATAAAGTAGTAGTTATTTCCCAGAATTTTATGCAAATGGAATCATAGAGTAAGTGCTCTTTTGTGTTTGACTTCTTTCATTTAGCATAACGTGGATTGATGCAGGTGTGGCTGTTATCAGTAGTTCATTCTTTTATATTGCTGACTAGCATCCTATATTACAGATTTGCCAAATTTTGTTTGTCCGCGCACCGGTTGATGGGCAGCTAATCACCTCCAATTTTGCTATTATAAATAATGCTTCTATTAACATTCACAAACAAGTTTTTGTGTAGACTTATGGTTTTATTTTTTCTTGAGTAAATACTTAGGACTGGAATTGCTGGCTCACATAATATGTATACAAATAAACTAATCTTTAACAAATCTATTGACCTGTTGCTGGACATGTGAGTTGTTTCTAGTTTTCAGCTCTTGTGAATGAAGCTTCTATGAACATTTATGAGGACATATGTTTTGATTTCTCTTTGAGAAACATCTACAAGTAAAACTGCTGACTCACATGATAAATGTATGCTAAACATTATGAGAAAGTGGTAAATTCTTTTCCAAAGTGTCTGTACCATTTACATTTCCACTTGCAATGCATAAAAGTTCTAGTTGGTCCACATTCTCAACAGCACTTGGTGTGCCTGTCCTGGTGTCCTCAGTCTTTTTATTTTTGTTGTTGTTTTAATCATTTTTTTAGGTGTGTGGTAGTACCTCGTAATTTTACTTTGAATTTCCCTAATGACTGAGCATCTTTTCAAGAACTTACAGATTATTCATATATTTTATTTTGTGATGTGAGCTGTTCGAATCATTTACCCATTTATAATTGGATTGTTTTTCTTATTATTACTGAATTTTTGTAGAGTTATTTATAGTCTCTGAATACAAGTCCTACATCAAATTATATGTGCTGTGAACATCTCCTCCCACTCTATAGCTTGTCTTTTCATTTTCTAAATGATGTCTTTTGAAGAGCACATGGTTTTAATTTTGAAGAAGTCCAAATTATCAATTGTTTATGGCTTGTGGGTTTTGTGTCCTAATTAAGAAAATTGCGTATAACCCAAGGTCAAAAAGATTTTCTCCTAAGTTTCATAATTTCAGCTTTTATGTTAAAGTCTGTGATCCATGTCACATTAATATTCATGACTGGCATGAGGTAAGGGCCAAGGTTACTTTTTTTCCATATCAGATATCCAGTTGTTCTGGCACCATTTGTTGAAGAAAATTATCCTTTCCCAACTCAGTTACCTTGGCACCTTTGTCAAAAATGATTAAAAAGAATGAAATAATGCCATTCGCAGCAACATGGATGGACCCAGGGGTTATCATACTAAGTGAAGTAAGTCAGACAGAGAAAGACAAATATCATATGATATCACTTATATGTGGAATCTAAAATATGACACAAATGAACTTATTTACTAAGTTCACAGACTTAGAGAACAGACTCACAGACTTAGAGAGCAAACTTACAGTTACCGGGGGGAGGGTGGGAGGGAGGGATAATTAGGGAGTTTGGGATTGACATGTACACGCTGCTGTATATAAAATAGATAACCAACAAGGACCTACTGTATAGCAGCAGGGAACTCTGCTCAGCAGTCTGTAATAGCCTAAATGGGAAAAGAATTTGAAAAAGAATAGATACATGTATATGTATAACTGAATTACTTTGCTGTACACCTGAAACTAACACAACACTGTTAATCAACTATACCCCAATATAAAATAAAAATTAAAATAAATAAACAAATGGGAAAAAAATCAATATATCTATTTTTGGGCTCTCTATTGTGATTTATAATAAAAATTGTAATTTGGTCTTCTTTCCTATTCCTGGCACAAAACACCTAAAACCCTTGGAATTTCCTAAGCGATAAAAGAAATAAAGGTGTCTTTTGTTATTCATAACAAACCCCTTTCAACACTGCTGAGTTTCCTTTGCTGTGCAGAAGCTTTTTAGTTTGATACAGTCCCATTTGTATGTTTTTGCTTTTGTTTCCCTTGCCTAAGGAGACATACCCAGAAAGATATTGCTAAGACTGATTTCCAAGAGTGTACTGTCTATTTGTCTTTTACAAGTTTTATGGTTTCAGTCCTTACATTCATTCTTTAATCCACTTTGAGTTGATTTTGTGTGTAATGTGAGATAGTAGGTTAATTTCTTTCATTTGCATGTGGCTGTTCAGTTTTCCCAACACCATTTATTGAATAGACTATTCTTTCTCCATTGCATTCTTTGTTGTAAGTTAACTGTCCATACATGTGTGGGCTTATTACTGGGCTCTCAACTCTGTTCCATTAATCAATGTTTCTGTTTTTCTGCCAGTACCATGCTGTTTTGATTATGACAGCTCTGTAATATAATTTGAAATCAGGGAGTGTGATACCTCCAGCTTCGTTCTTTTTTCTTGAGATTACTTTGGCTATTAAGGGTCTTTAATAGTTTCATATAAATTTGAGAAATTTTTGTTCTATTTCTGTGAAAAATGTCACTGTGATTTTGATAGGGATTGCATAGAATCTGTAGATTACTTTAGGTAATAAATGTATTTTAACAATGTTAGTTCTTCCAACACATGAGAACTGAATATCTTTCCATTTCTTTGTGTCTTCTTTAATTTCTTCCAGCAATATTTTATAGTTTTAGAGTACAGGTCTTTTGTCTCCTTGTTTAAATCTATTACTAGGGATTTTATTCTTTTGATATGATCATAAATGGAATTGTTTTCTTAATTTCTCCTCCTGCTATTTCACTGTTAGTGTATGCAAATGCAACAGATATTTGTATGTTGCTTTTGAAACCTGCAACTTTAAAGTATTCTTTTATTATTTCTAATAGCTTTTTGGTGGAAGCTTTAGGGTTTTCTGTATATAAAAATTATGTCATCCACAAATAGTGCCAGTTTTACTTCTTTCTTTTCAATTTGGATGCCTTTTATTTCTTTTTCTTGCCTAGTTGCTCCGAGTAGGTGTATGTTCTTTATAGATTCTAATTAACAGGGTGAGGAAGTTCCCTTCTATTCATAGTTACCTGAGAGGCTATTTTGTTTATTGTTAAACATGACTGGGTTTTAAACTGTATCAAATTAATTTCCTGCATCCATTTATATGGTCATATTTTGTTTACTCCAGTAATATGGTGAATAACATGGATTGATATTCAAATATTAAGCCAACTTTGTATTCCCAGATGAACTCCACTTGGTCTTGATATATCATCTTTTTAAATATATTGCTATATTTGACTTAATATTTTGTTAAGCATTTTTGAATCTATGTTCATGAGAGATATTGGTCTATAGTTTTGCTTTCTTATAATGTTTTCACTTACAGAATCAGGTTAATACTGAGTTCATAAAAAGTTTTGGGAAGTGTTTCCTCTTCCATTATTTTCTGGGAGTTGAAATAGCATTTGCCTTTCTTCCTTGAATATTTGATAGAATTCATTAACAAAACATCTGAGCTAGGAGTTTTCATAGTGGGAAGGCTTTAAATTATGAATTTATGTAATTTAATTAACATAAGGTTATGCATATTTTCTTTTGCCTTTCGTTCCATTTTTGCAATGTGTCTCTGTCAAAGATTTTGTCTAACTTGTTGAATTTATTGGCATAAAGTTGTTCATAACATTCTCTTATTATCCTTTTAATATTTGGAGGATCTGTAGTAGTCACCTTTTTCATTCTGATATTGCTAATTGAGGTCTTATCTCATTTTTCTTGATTAGTATAGCTAGAGGTTCTTCAATTTTATTAGTCTTTTAAAATCATCATTTAGCTTAATTAATTTTTTTCTGTTTTGTGTTCATTTTCTAATTTATTGATTTTCACTATCTGTAGTATTTCCCTATATATATATACACACACACACAAAATTTGGGTTTAATACACTCTCCTCTTCCCTTCCTCCTCCTCTTCATCATTCCTCTTTTTTTCTTGAAGTAAAAGCTAAAACATAGATTTTAGACCGTTCGTCTTTGCTAATATAAGTATTTGAAGCTATGGATTTCCCTGTCAGTACTTCTTTAGCACATCCCACAATTTTGATATGCTGTATTTTTGTTATCATTTAATCCAAAATACTTTATAATTTCTTTATTGTCGCATGGATTACTTGGAAGTGGTTATTAATTTCCAAATAGTTAAGGATTTTTAAGATCTCTTTTAGTTCTTGATTTTTAGTTTAATTCCATTATGGTCAGAGAACACACTCTGAAATTAAGGTCTTTCTTAGCAAACATACAATGTGTACTTGAGAAAAGTGTACATTCTACAATTGTTGCTGGCTCTATGCTAGACGCATACACATTAAGGATTATTGTGTCTTCTTGATTAATTGACAATGTTATTGTTGTGACTATCCTTCTTTCTATGGAAATTCTTCTTATATTTAAACCTACTTTGTCTGATAGCAATATAGCCACACCAGCTTTATGTTTAGCAGTTGCATGGTTTATTTCTTCTGCCCTATTACATTCAACCAATCTGTGTCTTTACATTTAAACTGCATTTCTTGTAAATAGCCTATAATTGAGTCTTTGATTTTTCATGCATTCTTACAATTTCTTACTTTTATGGGGAATTTTTCAACTATTTACATTCAGAACATTATTGATATGATTATGTTTAAGTATACCATATTGTTATCTCTTTTCTATTTCTCCCATCTGTTCTTTCTTCCCCTAAACCTTCTTTCCTGCTTTTTTATGTTTTTTTTTAACATTACACGACATCTCCACTATTGTCCTCTTTTTCCAACCCTTTATTGTGAATTTTTAAAAACTTGCAGTAAAGTAGAAATAATTTAACAATGAACACACAGGTTACCATCACCTAGTTTCTACCATTATGATTTTACTATATTTGCTTTATCACATACCTATCCATCCCTCAATCCATTAGTTAATCCAGGTTTTTTGGGGGAGGCACAATGCAAAATTAATTACAGACATCAGTACACTTCCCACAAAATACTTCAGCAGCCATATCACATAAAATAAAAAGTTCAGAGCTTTTTATTTTTATATAAATGTATATGAAATGAAATGCTCAAATCTTTAGTATTTGTTCTCTGGTTTTTAACAAATGAATACACCTAAATGATATAAATGAATATCAAATTACAGAATATCATCATCTTCCCAGGAAGTTTCCTCATGAGCCTTCCCAGTTAATCCCCACACTATCCACACTAATTTGACTTTTTTCTATAAAAAGTAGTTTTGCTTGTTTGAGAGTTATATAATAGGTATCCTATAGTATGTAATCTTTCATGTAAGGCTTCTTTCACTGAGCATGCTATTTTGAGATTAACCCAAGTCATTGCATGTATCAGCAATTCATTTCTTTTTATTTCTGAGTAGTATTACATTGTTTGACTGTATCGCAGGTTTTAATCCATTCTTCTTTTGAAGGACACCTGGGTTCTTTTCGATTTTTAACTATTATGAATAAAACTGCTATTAACAATTTTGTACAAGTTATTGCAATACTTGGTGGTGTATGAGTCTTTTCAGTTTACCCATTCCGGTGGGTGTGTATCTCATTGCGGTTTTAATTTGCATTTGCCTGATTACAGATGATGTTGAATACTTTTCATGTGCCTTTTAATAATTCTTATGTCTCCTTTTGTGAAGTGAGGGCTCAAATATTTTGTTCTTCTTACAATTAGATTACTTGTCTTCTTATTATTGAGTTGTAGGATGTCAATATATACTGGCTATCAGATTTTTTTTCATATAATTGTTGTGTGACTATATTTTCCTTATGTGACTTGCATACTTATTTTCTACATGGTTTCTTTTGATAATCAGAAAATTTTAATTTGGATGAAGTCTAATTCATGATTGTTTTCTCCTTTTATAGTATTGCTTTCTTTGATGTATGTAAGAAACATTTGCCTTCCACCAAGTCACAAAGATGTTTTTCTTTTTTTTCTAAAAGTTTTAGGGTTTTAACTTTTTCATTTAAGTTAATAATCCATTTAAAGTTAAGTTTTATGTATGGTGTCAGGTTGGTGGTTGAAATTCACTTTTTCCCATATGGCTATCCAGTTATGCTAGCACTATTTGTTGGGGGAAAAAACCAAAACAAAACAAAAAGAGACATGTACCACAATGTTCATTGCAGCACTATTTACAATAGCCAGGACATGGAAGCAACCTAAGTGTCCATCAACAGATGAATGGATAAAGAAGATGTGGCATATATATACAATGGAATATTAGCCATAAAAAGAAACGAAATTGAGTTATTTGTAGTGAGGTAGATGGACCTAGAGTCTGTCATACAGAGTGAAGTAAGTCAAAAAGAGAAAAACAAATACTGTATGCTGACACACATATATGGAATCTAAAAAAAATAAAATGGTTCTGATGAACCTAGGGGCAGGACAGGAATAAAGGAATAAAGACGCAGACGTAGAGAATGGACTTGAGGACACGGGGAGAGGGAAGGGTAAGCTGGGACGAAGTGAGGGAGTAGCATTGACATATATACACTACCAAATGTAAAATAGATAGCTAATAGGAAGCAGCCGCATAGCACAGGGAGATCAGCTTGGTGCTTTGTGACCACCTAGAGGGGTGGGATAGGGAGGGTGGGAGGGAGGCTCAAGAGGGAGGGAATATGGGGATATATGTATGCATATGGCTGATTCACTTTGCTGTACAACAGAGAGTAACATCACCCTGATACCAAAACCAGACAAAGATGTCACAAAGAAAGTTTCAGGCCAATATCACTGATGAATATAGATGCAAAAATCCTCAACAAAATACTAGCAAACAGAATCCAACAACACATTAAAAGGATCATACACTGTGAACAAGTGGGATTTATCCCAGAGATGCAAGAATTCTTCAATATATGTAAATCAATCAATGTGATACACCATATTAACAAATTGAAGAGTAAAAACCATATGATCATCTCAATAGATGCAGAAAAAACTTTTGACAAAATTCAACACCCATTTATGATAAAAACTCTCCAGAAAGTGGGCATAGAGGAAACCAACCTCAACATAATAAAGGCCATATACAACAAACCCACAGCAAACATCATTCTCAATGGTGAAAAACTGAAACCATTTCCTCTAAGATCAGGAACAAGACAAGGATGTCCACTCTCACCACGATTATTTAACATAGCTTTGGAAGTCCTAGCCACAGCAATCAGAGAAGAAAAAGAAATAAAAAAGAATACAAATTGGAAAAGAAGAAGTAAAGCTGTCACTGTTTGCAGATGACATGATACTATACATAGAGAATCCTAAAGATGCCACCAGAAAACTGCTAGAACTTATCAATAAATTTGGTAAAGGAGCAGGATACAAAATTAATGCACAGAAATCTCTTGCATTCCTATACACTAATGATGAAAAATCTGAAAGAGAATTTAAGGAAACACTCCCATTTACCATTGCAACAAAAAGAGTAAAATACCTAGGAATAAACCTACCTATGGAGACAAAAGACCTGTATGCAGAAAACCATAAGACACTGATGAAAGAAATTAAAGATAATACCAACAGATGGAGAGATATACCATGTTCTTAGATTGTAAGAATCAATATTGTGAAAATGACTATACTACCCAAGCAATCCACAGATTCAATGCAATCCCTGTCAAATTACCAATGGCATTTTTTATAGAACTAGAACAAAAAATGTTAAAATTTGTATGGTGACACAAAAGACCCCAAATAGCCAAAACAGTCATGAGGGAAAAAAACGGAGCTGGGGGAATCAGACTCCCTGACTTCAGACTATACTACAAAACTACAGTAGTCAAGACAATATGGTACTGGCACAAAAACAGAAATATAGATAAATGGAACAGGATTGAAAGCTCAGAGATAAACCCATGCACCTATGGTCAACTAATCTAAGACAAAAGAGGCAAGGATATACAATGGATAAAAGACAGTCTCTTCAATAAGTTGTGCTGGGAAAAGTGGACAGCTACATGTAAAAGAATGAAATTAGAACACTCCCTAGCACCATACACAAAAATAAACTCAAAATGGATTAGAGACCTAAATGTAAGACTGGGCACTATAAAACTCTTAGAGGAAAACATAGGCAGAACACTCTTTGACATAAATCACAACAAGATCTTTTTAGATCCACCTCCTAGAGTAATGGAAATAACAACAAAAATAAACAAATGGGACCTAATGAAACTTAAAAGCTTTTGCACAGCAAAGGAAACCATAAACAAGATGAAAAGACAACCCTCAGAATGGGAGAAAATATTTGCAAATGAATCACTGGAGAAAGGATTCATCTCCAAAATATATAAACAGCTCATGCAGCTCAATATTAAAGAAACAAACAACCCAATCCAAAAATGGGCAGAAGACCTAAATAGACATTTCTCCAAAGAAGACATACAGATGGCCAAGAAGCACATGAAAAGCTGCTCAACATCCCTAATTATTAGAGAAATGCAAATCAAAACTACCATGAAGTATCACCTCACACCAGTTAGAATGGGCATCATCAGAAAATCTACAAGCAACAAATGCTGGAGAGGGTGTGGAGAAAAGGGAACGCTCTTGCACTGTTTGTGGGAATGTAAATTGAAACAACCACTATGGAGAACAGTATGGAGGTTCCTTAAAAAACTAAAAATAGAATTACCATATGATCCAGGAACCCCACTACTGAGCATATACCCAGAGAAAACCATAATTCAAAAAGACACATGCACCCCAATATTCACTGCAGCACTCTTTACAATAGCCAGGTCATGGAAGCAACCTAAATGCCCATCAACAGATGAATGGATAAAGAAATGTGGTACATATATTCAATGGAATATTACTCAGCCATGAAAAGGAACGAAATTGGGTCATTTGTAGAGACGTGGATGCATCTACAGACTGTCATGCAGAGTGAAGTAAGTCAGAAAGAGAAAAACAAATATCATGAATTAAGGCATACATGTGGAAGCTACAAAATGGTACAGATGAACTGGTTTGCAGAACAGAAATTGAGACACAGAAGTAGAGAAAATACGTATGGACACCAAGGGAGGAGAGCGGTGGGTGGTGGGGGTGGTGGTGTGATGGATTGGGAGAGTGGGATTGACATGTATATGCTGATGTGTATAAAATGGATGACTAATAAGAAAAAATAAAAAAATTAAAAATAAATATAAAAAATTGCATGTCCATACTTTGATGAGTTTGTACATATGCATACATCTGTGATAGTACTACCATATGATCCAGTGATCCCACCCCTAGGTATTTTCCCAAACACTTTAAATCAGTATCTCAAAGAGATACCTGCACTTCCATGTTCAGAGTAGCACTAGTCACAGGAGCCAAGATATGGAAACAACCCAAAAGTCCACTGAGAGATAAATGAATGAGGAAAATAAGGTTTATACATATAATGGAAAAAATAAGGAAAAGAGCCTTAAAAAATAAGGAAATTCTGCCACTTGCCACTTGACAAGATGGATGAACCTGAAGGACATTATGCTAAGTGAAATAAGCCAATCACCAAAGGACATGGAAGGCTTTCACTTCTATGAGGAATCTAAAATAGTCAAACTCATACATGCAGAGAATAGAATGATGGCTGCCAGAACTTATGGTAGGGGGAAATGGAGAACTGTTGGTCAATGAATATAAGGTTAAAATTATACAATCTGAATAAGCTCTCGAGATCTGCTGTACAACAAAGAACCTATAGTTAAAGATATGGTGCTGTGCGCATAAAATTTGTTAAGAGCATAGAACTCCTATTCAATGTTCTTGAAACAAAGGAAGGAAGGAAGGAAGGAAGAAGGAACGAGAAAAGAAAGGAGGGAAGGAGGGAGGGAAATAGGGAGAGAGAGAAGAGTCTTGATGCTAATTTCTTGAATATCAAAACCCAGACCTGAAGCTCTCAGGTTGGAGAGAGGTAACCAATGGCAACCAAAGCCACCATCCATTCTCTCCCAAATGACATTTTATGTCCAAGCTAAATGCCTTCCACTTAAAAGGTACAGTCTAATTTGGGGGCTGACAATGACATTGGCCATCACATTGCTTAAAATCTTCCCAACCATACAAACATTATTAGTGCAAGCACGGAACAGATAAAAATGTTATAGGCAGCTGAATGGCTAATGGGGAGGACATTGAAGCTCAAAGCACCAAGTGCGTCCCCACAGGCAATCAGCCAATCTAGGAAAACACTGGGCTCATACCCTCACCATAGCACTAATGTAGTCCTTCCTGGAATCAGTAATAGCCCAGCACTAATGGCTACAAAAAGGACCATACTGTCTCCCCAGTCATTAATTCCCAGAAAAAGGACTGCACTGAACTCATTACTGCTTTAACACACTCATCAGATGAAATGTACAAGTTAACCTCCTCAGAGGGATGCAGTAATCTGAGCACATGAGCTCAGTCCTCTCCCCTGCCCCCACTCCGGAAGCCCTCTGTCTGGCTGCAACTGTCAATTCTTTGCTAGGAAGCTGCCTAGACCTACCTGACGACATCTCTGTCCATATTGTCAGGTTCTTTGCTGACCACTTGCTTAGAGACTCAGCTATCTGAGAGGGAGAGAGGCCAGACACAGGGAGAAAGAGGAGTTGGTACAAAAATGTTGCTGTTGCTTCTATTACTGCCAATGAGAAGAAGGAAGATGTGTTTTAATAACAACAGCAAGTAACCATGTGTGGATTACACATAGTATGTCAGGCTCTATGGAGGAATTTTAAAACATATGATCTCCTTTGATCCTAACCAAAATACTATTATTAACCTCATTTGACAGATGAGGAAACAGAGGCAAGGAAGGTAAATAAATTACCCAAGGTCACATAGCTGGTAAGTGGCTTGGCCAGAATTAGAATGCAAATCCCTGACCCCGAGTTCATGCCTCTTTCCACTGGACCACAGCTATCAATATTCATCCTATGTAGTGTCTGTGGGGACTATTCAAAGTCAAGCAACACACTAGGAAAATAATTATAGCTCCCATTGTGTAAGTGCCTCCTAGAGATAAGGCCATTCATAACCATGGTCTCAGGGGCCTCCCTCAGCTCTTGCTTTGGAGCCTAAGTGGTACTGCCAGTGGGATGGCTACTCTCTTAGTGACATCATGACACCCAACACCACCATCCTCCATCCTCTTACTAGAAACTGCCTCTCTGCTTATCTATCAAATTAATTTCTTTCTATCTCTAGACGTCCATCAACAGCTGCAGTGCAGTGGAGCTGGGGCAGGGGATGGGTAGTGGGGAAAGAACACTGTCAGTATGGAACTTGGGAAGGTTGAAAGATTTCTCCTTTGGTTTGGGATGTTAGGCTGTCCAAGGCCTCTCAGCCCCTGTGGCTTCCCTATCATGGAAGTTAGTTGGCTTGTACAGAATTGTCTTTCCCAGCAGACTATGAACTTCTGGAATACAAGGAGTCTTTCTCCTCTTTGTCACCCCAGCAAGCATCACAGACAAGACACACAATAAATGTTCAATAAATGTCATTGGACAAGCATATTGCTGCTGACCCTGCCTTTCTTTGCTGCCTAGGATCACTGGCTCAGCAGAGGCAGTTTGGGAAAGCAGAGGTTTCACTGCAGAATAAGCATCATGAACAGGTGACACACGGAGACAGTCTGTGCCTGAACTTATATGTGAAAGGAGCCTACTGGGTAGACTTCCCATCAGATCACAAAAGCCAGCCCCAGGCAGACTGGAATAAATGATACCCTATTAAAGCAATCCCTTCTGCAGGCAGCCTGAAGAGCCATGTTCATATATATGGCAGGTTTTCACCAAGGACAGTTGGTTCTACCACTGACCCTAGTATTAAGAAGCCCTAGCTTGAGTGGGCAGGCCCTTCAGAGGAGACTGTGGATGTTGGAATACTATGGCCACAGCTACAGGGTCCAGGGTCAGATGGGATGTGCGAAGTTCTGGAGGTTGAGTTGTTGAGTATCTTGGGAACAAAAAGAATCTGTAAGATCAAGGACCTATTGTACAGCACAGGGAACTATACTCAATATTTTGTAATAAACTATAAGGGAAGAGAATCTGAAGAATATACATATATATATATATATACACATATATACATATATATGTATAACTGATGCACAGTGCTATACACCTGGAACTAACATAATATTGTACATCAACTATACTTCAATAAACATATTTTTTTAAAGAATCTGTAGGGGCGAGACTGAAGAGAGAGGTAGAAAGAACTCTGAGAAGACCCAGGCGTGGGTAGAGCAGTGTGGCTGACAGGCTTTTGGTACCCTGGCCTGGTGTCAGGCCTGAGCCTCTGAGATGGGACAGCCGAGTCCAGGACATTGGACCACCAGAAACCTCCTGGCCCCATGTAATATCAATCAGCGGGAGCTCTCCCAGAGATCTCTGTCTGAACACTAAGACCCAGCTCCACCCAATGGCCAGCAAGTCCCAGTGCTAGACATCCCATGCCAAACAACCAGCAGGACAGGAACACAACCCCACCCATTAGCAGAGAGGCTACCTAAAATCATACTAAGGTCACAGACACCCCAAAACACACCACTGGACGTGATCCTGCCCACCAGAAAGACAAGATCCAGACTCATCCACCAGAACACAGGCACTAGTCCCCTCCACCAGGAAGCCTACACAACCCACTAAAACAACCTTACCCACTGGGAGCAGACACCAAAAACAACAGGAATTACGAACCTGCAGCCTGCAAAAAGGAGACCCCAAACACAGTAAGTTAAGCAATATGAGAAGACAGAGAAGCACACAGCAGGTGAAGGAGCAAGGTAAAAGCCCACCAGAAGAAAAAAATGAACAGGAAATAGACAGTCTACCTGAAAAAGAATTCAGAATAATTATAGTAAATATGATGCAAAATCTTGGAAATAGAATGGAGAAAATACAATAAACATTTAACAAGGACCTAAAGAACTAAACAGCAAACAAACAATGATGAATGAAACAATAAATGAAATTAAAAATTCTCTAGAAGGAATCAATAGCAGAAAAACTGAGGCAGAAGAATGGATAAGTGACCTGGAAGATAAAATAGTGGAAATAACTACTGAAGAGCAGAATAAAGAAAAAAGAATGAAAAGAATTGAGGACAGTCTCAGAGACCTCTGAGACAACATTAAATGCACCAGCATTCAAATTATAGGGGTCCCAGAAGAAGAAGAGAAAAAGAAAGGGACTGAGAAAATATTTGAAGAGATTACAGTTGAAAGCTTCCCTAATATGGGAAAGAAAATAGTTAATCAAGTCCAGGAAGCACAGAGAGCCCCATACAGGATAAATCCAAGGAGAAACACGCCAAGACACATATTACTCAAACTGTCAAAAATTAAATACAAAGAAAACATATTAAAAACAGCAAGGGAAAAATAACACACAAGGGGATCCCCATAAGGTTAACAGCTGATCTTTCAGCAGAAACTCTGCAAGCCAGAAGGGACTGGTAGGACATATTTAAAGTGATGAGGAGAAAAGCCTACAACAAAGATTACTCTACCCAGCAAGGATCTCATTCAGATTTGATGGAGAAATTAAAACCTTTACAGACAAGCAAAAGCTGAGAGAGTTCAGCACCACCAAACCAGCTTTACAACAAATGCTAAAGGAACTTCTCTAGGCAGGAAACACAAGAGAAGGAAAAGAACTACAATAACAAACCCCAAACAATTAAGAAAATGGTAACAGGAACATACATATCGATAACTACCTTAAATGTGAATGGATTAAATGCTCCAACCAAAAGACATAGACTGCCTGAATGGATACAAAAACAAGACCCATATATATGCTGTCTACAAGAGACCCACTTCAGACCTAGGGACACATACAGACTGAGAGTGAGGGGATGGAAAAAGATATTCCATGCAAATGGAAATCAAAAGAAAGCTGGAGTAGCAACTCTCCTATCAGACAAAATAGACTTTAAAATAAAGACTATTAGAAGAGACAAAGAAGGACACTACATAATGATCAAGGGATCGATCCAAGAAGAAGATATGACAACTGTAAACATCTATGCACCCAACATAGGAGCACCTCAATACATAAGGCAAATGCTAACAGCCATAAAAGGGAAAATCGACAGTAACACAATCATAGTAGGGGACTTTAACACCCCAGTTTCACCAATGGACAGATTGTCCAAAATGAAAACAAATAAGGAAACACAAGCTTTAAAGGACACATTACACCAGATGAACTTAATTGATATTTATAGGACATTCCATCCAAAAACAACAGAATACACTTTCTTCTCAAGGGCTTATGGAACATTCTCCAGGATAGACCATATCTTGCATCACAAATCAAGCCTCAGTAAATTTAAGAAAATTGAAATCGTACCAAGTATCTTTTCTGACCACAGTGCTATGAGACTATATATAAATTACAGGAAAAAACTGTAAAGAACACAAACACATGGAGGCTAAACAATACGCAACTAAATAACCAACAGATCACCAAAGAAATCAAAGAGGATATCAAAAAATACCTAGAAACAAATGACAATGAAGACACTATGACCCAAAACCTAGGGATGCAGCAAAAGCAGTTCTAACAGGGAAGTTTATAGCAATACAATCCTACCTCTAGAAACAAGAAACATCTCAAATAAACAACCTAACTTTACACCTAAAGCAATTAGAGAAAGAAGAACAAAAAAAAACCCCAAAGCTGGCAGAAGGAAAGAAATCATAAAGATCAGATCAGAAATAAATGAAAAAGAAATGAAGGAAACAAGAGCAAAGATCAATAAATGAAAAGCTGGTTCTTTGAGAAGATAAACAAAATTGATAAACCATTAGCCAGACTCATCAAGAAAAAAAGGGAGAAGAGTCAAATCAACAGAATTAGAAATGAAAAAGGAGAAGTAGCAACTGACACTGCAGAAATACAAAAGATCATGAGAGATTACTACAGGCAAATATAGGCCAATAAAATGGATAACTTGGAAGAAATGGACAAATTGTTAGAAATGCACAACCCTCCAAGACTGAACCAGGAAGAAATAGAAAATATAAACAGACCAATCACAAGCACTGAAAGTGAGACTGTGATTAAAAATCTACCAACAAACAAAAGCCCAGGACCAGATGGCTTCCCAGGCGAATTCTATTAAACATTTAGAGAAGAGCTAACACCTATCCTTCTCAAACTCTTCCAAAATACAGCAGAGGAAGGAACACTCCCAAACTCATTCTATGAGGCCACCATCACCTTGATACCAAAACCAGACAAAGATGTCACAAAGAAAGAAAACTACAGGCCAATGTCACTGATGAATATAGATGCAAAAATTCTCAACAAAATACTAGGAAACAGAATCCAACAGCACATTAAAAGGATCATACACCATGATCAAGTGGGGTTTATCCCAGGAATGCAAGGATTCTTCAATATACGCAAATCAATCAACATGATACACCATATTAACAAACTGAAGGAGAAAAACCATATGATCATCTCAATAGATGCAGAAGCTTTTGACAAAATTCAACCCCCATTTATGATAAAAACCCTCCACAAAGTAGACATAGAGTTAACTTACTTCAACAAAATAAAGGCCATATATGACAAACCCACAGCCAACATCATTCTCAATGGTGAAAAACTGAAACCATTTCCTCTAAGATCAGGAACAAGACATGGTTGCCCACTCTCACCACTATTATTCAACATAGTTTGGAAGTTTTAGCCATGGCAGTCAGAGAAGAAAAAGAAATAAATGGAATCCAAATCAGAAAAGAAAAGTAAAACTGTCACCGTTTGGGGCTTCCCTGGTGGCACAGTGGTTGAGAGTCCACCTGCTGATGCCAGAGTCACGGGTTCATGCCCCGGTCCGGGAAGATCCCACATGCTGCGGAGCGGCTGGGCCCATGAGCCATGGCTGCTGAGCCTGCACATCCGAGCCTGTGCTCCGCAATGGGAGAGGCCACAACAGTGAGAGGCGCACATACCGCAAAAAAACCAAAAAAACAAAAACAAAAAACTATCACTGTTTGCCAATGACATTATACTATACGTTGAGAATCCTAAAGATGCTACCAGAAAGCTACTAGGACTAGTCAATGAATTTGGTAAAGTAGCAGGATACAAAATTAATGCACAGAAATCTCTTGCATTCCTATACACTAATGATGAAAAATCTGAAAGAGAAGTTAAGGAAACACTCCCATTTACCACTGCAATAAAAAGACTAAAATACTTAGGAATAAACCTACCTAAGGAGACAAAAGACCTGTATGCAGAAAACTATAAGGTACGGATGAAAGAAATTAAAGATGATACAAACAGATGGAGAGATATACCATGTCCTTAGATTGAAAGAATCAATATTGTGAAAATGATTATACTCCCCAAAGCAATCTAAAGGTTCAATGCAATCCTTATCAAACTACCAATGGCATTTTTCAGAGAACTAGAACTAAAAATTTCACAATTTGTATGGAAGCACAAAAGACCCCAAATAGCCAAAGCAATCTTCAGAACTAGAACTAAAAATTTCACAATTTGTATGGAAGCACAAAAGACCCCAAATAGCCAAAGCAATCTTCAGGAATCAGGCTCCCTGACTCCAGACAATAGTGCAAACTTACAGTAATCAAGACAGTATGGTACTGGCACAAACACAGAAATATAGATCAATGGAACAGGATAGAAAGCCCAGAGATAAACCCACACACATATGGTCACCTTATCTTTGATAAAGGAGGCAAGAATATACATTGGAGAAAAGACAGCCTCTTCCATAAGTGGTGCTGGGAAAACTGGACAGCTACATGTAAAAGAATGAAATTAGAACACTCCCTAACACCATACACAAAAATAAACTCAAAATGGCTTAAAGACCTAAATGTGAAGCCAGACACTATAAAACTCTTAGAGGAAAACATAGGCAGAACATTCTATGACATAAATCACAGCAAGATCCTTTTTGACGCATCTCCTAGAGAAATGGAAATGAAAACAAAACTAAACAAATGGTACCTAATGCAACTTAAAACCTTTTGCACAGCAAACGAAACCAAAAGTAAGGCGAAAAGACAACCCTCAGAATAGGAGAAAATATTTGCAAATGAAACAACTGACAAAGGATTAATCTCCAAAATATACAAGCAGCTCATGCAGCTCAATATCAGAAAAAACAAACAACCCAATCCAAAAATGGGCAGAAGACCTAAATAGACATTTCTCCAAACATATACAGATTGCCAACAAATACATGAAAGGATGCTCAACATCATTAATCATTAGAGAAATGCAAATCAAAACCACAATGAGGTATCACCTCACACTGGTCAGAATGACCATCATTAAAAAATCTACAAACAATAAATGCTGGAGAGGGTGTGGAGAAAAGGGAAGCCTCTTGCACTGTTGGTGGGAATGTAAATTTATATAGTCACTGTGGAGAACAGTATGGAGGTTCCTGAGAACACTAAAAATAGAACTACCATACGACCCAGCAATCCCACTGCTGGGCATATACCCTGGGAAAACCATAATTCAGAAAGAGACATGTACCGCAATGTTCATTGCAGCACTGTTTACAATAGCTAGGAAATGGAAGCAACCTAAGTGTCCATCAACAGATGAATGAATAATGAAGATGTGGCACATATATACAATGGAATATTACTCAGCCATAAAAAGAAATGAATCTGAGTTATGTGTAGTGAGGTGGACGGACCTAGAGTCTGTCATACAAAGTGAAGTAAGTCAGAAAGAGAAAAACAAATACCGTATGCTAACACATATACATGGAATAAAAAAAAATGGTTCTGAAGAACCTAGGGGCAAAACAGGAATAAAGAAGCAGCTGTATAGAATGGACTTGAGGACACAGGGAGGTGGAAGGGTAAGCTGGGATGAAGTGAGAGAGAGGCATGGACATATATACACTACAAAATGTAAAATAGATAGCTAGTGGGAAGCAGCAGCATAGGACGGGGATAACAGCTCGGTGCTTTGTGACCACCTAGAGGGGTGGGATAGGGAGGGTGCAGGGAGATGCAAGAGGGAGGGGATATGGGGATATGTGTGTACATATAGCTGATTCTCTTTTTTATAAAGCAGAAACTAACACAACATTGTAAAGCAATTATACTCCAATAAAGATGCTTTAAAAAAATAAAGGAATCTGTAGGATAAGACTTAGGTGTGGATGTAGGGTGGTTGAATGACAGCACAGTAAAAAGTTTCATTTTCAACTCTACACATGCCACAACAGTCATATTTCTACAGCAGTGTCAGGAATAATGTTGGTGTCTTTACTTCTCGGTGTTTTCTAAAAGCTTTTGATAGAGTTGGGGGATAACACTAATTCAGAAGGAAAACTTAAGGCACAATTGACGACAGTCTGTAATTAAGTGCTAAATTGTCTGGCACGGGTCTTAAGTCCTGCAGGAATCCAAAGGAAGGGCAGTCAATGAAGGCTGAGTAATGCGTGGGCAGCTGGAGCTCTGACATTTGAGAATGTATAACTCTGGTCAGCACATATTTCCTGGATGAGGTGGGACTGGCCCTGGACCTTAAAGCATGGTGAGTACTGGGCTTGGGGGAGGGGAGGGGAGGGGAGGGGACAGGTCTCTGGATCGATGCACAGGGGATGGCGGAACAAAGGCAAGGAGGCAGATGGAGGTTAGGCGCAAGGGCAGGAGTCTGGCTCCAACAGGAGTGGGACGCTGTGTGCATGGAATCTGGATGGTTGTATGTCTGGCTATTGGGGGAGGGGAGCTGTGGAATCCAGGCTCAATGACTCTGGGCTACTGGGCTTTTGGAAAACTATCCAGCAGCTGTAGGCAGGTGAGTCTAGACTCCAAAACAAATAATTTCCTGGGGAATCTACCACACAGCTATTTCAAAAGAGCTCCCACCTCTGTATAGGCAATGTCTCATTGAATGCCCATGACAATCCTGGGAGGGAGGGATTGTTAAGCAACCATATACTTCAAACAGACATGGGTTGAGTGGGAACAGTAGAGTAAGTTGGAAGGTCACCTCCTTTCTAGATTCCAATGCAAGCACTCTGGGAAGGGGCAGTGGTAGCAGATGTCAAACTGGGCTTCCTGGAATCTAGAAGCATCTTGCACCCTGAATTCCCCTTTTTGCTCCCTCCCTGCAAACATGTACTTGCTTAACAAAGACAATACTATCATTGATTGTGTGTAGCTGTGCTAAGTACTTTAAGGGAATGAATTCATTTCATCCTCACAACAATCTTGTGAGGTGAGAGATGTTATTATCTCTATTTTACAGATAAGGAAACTGAGGCACAGAGAGGTTAGGAACCTGTCCAAGGTCATATGTCTGGCAAGTGATTCCAAACCAGGTAGTTTGCCACCACAGCCCACTCTCTCACCTGCCTCACTCCAAAGGTACCCTCTGGGCCCATCCATCATGGACCTCTAATAGGAAATGGCTCATTCAATCCCCACGACAACCCTGGATGGGAGGGACCATTAAGCGACCTGAAATTCCAAGCAGATGTGGTGTGACTAGAGAGATTAGAGTGGGTAGGAAGGTCATGAAGTCAAAAGATCTGGCTCAGAGCGATTCTGTGTTTATTTCCCCACCTGTCATCATCACTGCTGCCCCACCCATATCAGCAGCAGTAGAAACAACAACCGCAGCACCTTTTGGAGCCTCAAGCCAAATTATTGCAGGAGTCCTACTGGAAGAGGCAGGGCATGTGTGGTACCACAGCCCCTTTTGTGTTATGCTGTGGGCCTGGGAGGAGGAAGGAGGAGACACGGTAGTGCTGGCAGTAGCCAGGGGAAGGAGGCGGGGAAGGAGGGTAATAATGAACCCAGGGAGCATGACCAAGGGCAAAGGAAAATGAGGTTCCACAGGCAGGGGAGGGGAGAGGTCATGAGATGCCTACATTTCAGCAGAGCATAAACTGAAGAGCGGATGTTGGGGGCAAACAAACTACAGTGAAATCAAAATAAAACCTCAAAGCAGTCCTTGTGAGAATAGCAAGCTGTCTTGATGTTGGACAATGAATGAGTAACTTGTAGGCAGGTGTCCCATGTGGGGAGTGAGTAGATGCCAGGAGGAGGGTCTAGTGAGAGTGAAAGCCTGCTTCACCAGGCTCAAAGCTTCATGCTTTCCAAGACTTGGGTGTGCCCTAGACTGCTGTGTTAACCTTTTGTTGTTCTGTGGATCCTTGGCTGACTGCTGAAACCCATAAACCCCGTCTCAGAATAATACTTTAAATGCATTAAAATGCATAAGATTATAAAGGAAACAAATTATATCAAAATATTAAACAAAACTTGTATGAAATACTAATATAAATGCTTCTTTATTAATGCATGAAATTTAAAAATTTACTGGTGATTCTAACTACTACTCTAATTTCAAAATATCAACTGTAAAGGCTATCTAGAGGTAGCTACAATGATAATAATGTGATATGAAAATAATCTGTGATTTCTCTTAGAGGCAAAGTCTTACATATTACTAATGCTGTTGTGGTTCATTGCCTACAAAATGAAATGAAATGAGAAATTTCAATTACAAGTTAACAAAAATAGAAATTCAATTTTTTCCCTCCTGACATCACAGGGGTCCTCACTGAGAAATATGCATATGGCAATGGGAATTTACAGATGACTGCAGACCTAGTCCCAGGTTTCCTACTGATCATGTGTCCTTGAAAGTGGGCTCTGACTCTTGACGGCCAGCTCACAAGATAATTCCATTCTTTCCTCTCACAAATGTTTATGAGAAATTGGAGCTACTGAATTCTATGCCCTGGTTCTGGAGAGCAGGCACAAGCAAGTCCACATCCAAGTCTATCAACCCACCAACACAGATCCTCATGTTCACCAACCCATTCTTGTTGGATATGAAATTAGATTCCTCCCATCAAGTGGTTTCAAGCCATGACCGAAAAGGAATCCAGACAGAGGTCATGATTCTGCCTTCTTAGAATAAGCCAGTGCCACCCCAGGGGAGTCCTGTGAAACAGGCACACACAACTGGCTGGACAGAGTGTGGAGTGTTTATTACAAAACCAGTTACATGTTTACAGTAAGCCCCGGGGAGTTTGGCAGACAAAGCAAATGACAGAGAGTAAGAAGGAGAGTGGGAGTAAGAAGGGAAGTGAGAGGGAAAGAGAGAGAGGGAGTGAATGAGAATAAAAATTTGAAGAGGCCTCAGAGGCCCTCCAGTCCAGCTCCTTTGTGTCAGTTGGAGACACCAAGGCCCAGAGGAGGGATGTGCCCTAGAGGGACACAGAGCAGTTCAGAGCTGAGTCACTGGCTAGTCGCCTGCTGTTTTCCCTCTGCAACTCTTGCCTGTTTGACCAGAGGTGAGCATGAGCCAACTGGCTTGGAATATGCTTCCAGAAGCAGTGTTCAAATCGGCTAACAGCTCCCCATGCTTCCATGATGCTATATCTCTGGTGGCAAGCACAAGGATAAATATCACCATCTTGAGGAAGGGAACCAAATGCTATGGTCATACTTTGGACACGCAGTGTTCAAATTGATGGCCAGTCATACTGATCAGGGGCCCGGTGTGATTCTGCAGGCAGGGTGTGGCCAGCCATGAAGTGGATTGGGCAGGGACTTGAGGGCAGGAAGGAAAGTGGGAAGAAAGGAGGAAGGTGGGTTTCCTGCTGCTGCTTAAGGGTCAGGAGAAGGTGAGGGGGAGGGAGGCTGGCCTGGAGGATGTGGCCCTCAGTGGAGTCCAGACTGCTCAATCTGCTCTTCGCCACAGGGCATGAAGTGTGAGTACAGCTGGGGTATCCCTACATGTATAATTTCCTTCTCTGATTTCCAGAGATGTCAGTGAAGAGTTGTTTATCATCATCATCATCATCATCATTTTATCAGTGTCACTATTATTATTTTGCTCTTTCATTACTTAGGCAGATTTTATCCTCACTTTAGTTGGCAGGTCCCCAGTCCCAAGTCACACCCAGGGCCAAATGGGGCACTGGAAAAAGTATAGTACTCTGAACTTCAGCTCAGATTTGAGGTGCAGCTCTACCTCGTACTAGCTTGATTAGATGACTTGAGTGAATTCTCAACCTTCCTGAGTCTAGGTCGCCAATATGCAAAAGGGGGAATCTGACCTCTACCTCCGGTTGCTGTTAAGAGGTACACATCATGAACTGATGTGCCAAAGTGCTGTGATCAGTGTACAGCACTCTCCCTCTGTGTGGGGATTACCAGGCTAGTGCCTGTAAGAAAGCAGTCTTCCTGGGGGTCACGCTGTTTTTTTGCTTGACAGAGGCACCAGCACATTCGAAAGTGAAATCTGAGAAGAATGCAATTTTCTATTTTTTCTTCTTGCACAAAAGGGAAAATGATTTACTGCATTGCTCCCCAGAGCTTGATGTCAGCTAGCTATAGCCACCGTCAGATTAGGGAGTGACAAATCTGGAGCTCACCGTCAGAGCTTATGAACAATTCATGAGGTCGAAACATGCTTCAAGCTCCGACCTTTCGGGCCAGGGATCTGAGACCAGGGAAAGGCCAGAGATCACCTAGCCAGCCTCTTACCTTTGTTCATCCACATTTCAGCTCTATGCCAAGGCCAAATGTCCAGCAACTATAAACACTGGGATAGGAAGAATGTTTGCTAGGTGCTGGAATACACAAACCAACCTCCACCCAGAGATGGAACATCGCAGAGAAAGAGCACAGGCTCTGGAATCAGACAAGCCTGAGTTCCCGTGCCAACCCTGCCACTTAAATCTGTGGAACTTTCTGTAAGTTCCTTCCCTTTTCTGAGTAGAGGTTTCTCCAGTAACCTTCAAGTCCACCTATAGCCTTGACCTCTATCCTATTTCCTGTCCTCCAGATACTTACTACAGACTGCTATGTGGACCTGCCAAATTTGAATCTTTTTCAAAATAAAGCCCTGCTTCCCCTCCTTTGCACACACACCCATCAACCTGCTTACATGCATGTCCATAGCTAATTGTTTCCTTGATCCTATGCCCTGTAACTACTCAAGGACATCACTCCAGTAATTTCCTCTATCTGTTTCATCAAATTTTTCCTTTCTTATCTCCATCACCACGCAAACATGCCATACATCTCCCACCTCTAAAATATCCAAACCTTGAGCCCCATTCTCCTCCAACTACCACCTTTCTCTTAACCCACACAGAGTCAAACACCTGCAAAGAGTTGTCTCACTTTCTGGTTCCTCTTCTTTGTTTCACATTCTCTCCTCAATCACATCAGTTTCTGATCCACTTCACTGATATGGTTCTTAACAAATCACCAAAGACCTCTATCTTGCCAAAGTTCATGATCACTTCTGTTCTCATTGTTCTAGACCTTTCAACAGCCTTTGACTTGTTAATTACACCTTTATTCTTAAAACACTGTCTTCTGGACTAGAACTAGAATTACACTCAGCTAGTTTTTACTCCATTTGCAGCTGTTCCCTCCAAATCTCCTTTCCTGGAGCTACTTCCTCTTCTGGACCTTTGAATGTTGAAGTGTCCCCGGGCTCCATCCTTGACTTTCTCTATTTCATCTACATTCCCTCTCTAAGGGATCACTTGGTTTGCAATACCATTTGGGTAATGACAACTCCCAAATTTATCCATGGCCTCTTCCTTGAGTATTGGACTCACATATCAAACTACCTATTTGTCATCTCCACGCAAATGTATAATAGCCATCTTAGATTCAACACATACAAAACACAATTCTTGATTAGCCGGTTCCTGCCATTACCAAGTCTGCTCCTCCCCACATTTCTTCCCATAACAATAAAGGGCACCACCATCTACCTATTTGTTCAGGCTACTCTCAAACTTATGATTCAAACTTGACTCCTTTCTTTCCATCTTATTCTTTGACAAGTGCTATCAGCCTTATCTTCGACATGTAGCATTCAACTACTCTCCACCACCTCTACTGCCATCACTGTGGCTCAAACCACTATCATCTTCCCCCGGATTATTGCAGGATAGCTTCTTTGAGCTCTCCTTGCTCCTACTCTGCTCTCCCTCTAATCTGCCCTCAACACAGCAGCCAGAGAGATCCTATTAAAACAAAAATCAGATCATGTCATTCTATGCAAGACTCTCCAGTGCTTTCATAGTTCTAAGAATAAAATTCAAACTGTAAACATGGCTTCGAGGGCCCTGTTGATTTGGTTTCTGACTACCTCACTCTCTGACATCAATCTCTTAACACTCTCCGCCTCCTGCTTCATACCTGTCAAGCACTCTTCCCTACTTGTTGCTCCTCAAATGCACCAAGATTGTGCCTACCATAGGGCCGTTGCATTTGCTGTTACCCTTCTGAGAGATCTGGAATGCTCTTATTAAAAACATTTGAATGGCTGGATTCTTTTTATTCAGGTCTCAGTTCAGATAGTAACTGTTTATCAAGGCCACCTCTGGTCACCTTGATATAGCTGTTCAGTCCCTGTCAATCTTTACCTCATTACTCTATTTTAATTTCTCTGTAATACTTATCAGAACCTAAAATGGTGTCACTCAGTTATTTAGCTGCCATTGGCTGTCTGTCCCAGTAAAATAATGCCTCCGTGGGCGGAGGGGCCTGGTCTTTACTGTTCATGGCTTTATCCCAAGCACCAGATCAACTCTGTCATAAAGTGATCACTCAATAAATATTTATTAAATGAATAAATGACTTCCCTGCTTCTAGCTTGCCTCCAATAATCCTTTCTCTACACTGAACACAGAGTGATCTTTTAAGAATGTAAATTAGATCATGACACTTAAAATCCTTTAATGGCTTGCCATTGCACTTCAAATAAACAAATAAAACTGCAAGCCCTTACAGTGGCCTACAAGACTTGCCATGACCTGACCCCTGCTCACATCTTAAACCACAACTCCTTCCACTCTACCCGTAGCCCAGTGTGTGTCAGTCATGTAAACTTTCTATCAATTCCTGAAATTCACTGTGATCTTCCCTACTTCTGGGCCTTTGCTTTGCTGGTATCTCTGTATTCAGTGTTCTTCATCCCTGCTTCATGCTACTACCCACCCAAGGCAATAGTACAGGCAGTCACTGCTCTAGGAACACCAAGATGAGAAGGATCATTTCCACTGGGTTGGCTGGAGGAGCTAGGAAGCTCTGCTCATCCACAAATTGACATTTTCAGGCTTTACTTACACACAGGCTACCACCATACTCCAAAGTCACACAAATAAAGACAAAAGAAGCTCAGGTCTCTACCCTCTTCCCAGCACAGAGTTTTAAAATAAACTATCTACTTGGCTTTGATCATTCCCTCTCTCTCCCACACCCACTCAACACCTCCTCCAGTCTAATCTGGCCACAGCCCCCCCCCCCCACTACTCACTCCCCTGATCTTGAGCATTACCAATAACCTCCACGTTACTAAATCCACTGGACACTGATGTATATTCATCTTGTCTGACCTTTCAGGATCATTGGGAAGAGGAAAACACCAGCCGGTCTGTTTTCCCTCCTATCTCTTTGGATATTCATTGTCAGTCTTTGCTGGTCCTTCCTTCTCTACTTAAAGCTCTGTCTCGGGCTTCCCTGGTGGCGCAGTGTTTGAGAGTCCGCCTGCCGATGCAGGGGACACAGGTTCGTGCCCCGGTCTGGGAAGATCCCACATGCCGCGGAGCGGCTGGGCCCGTGAGCCATGGCCGCTGAGCCTGAGCGTCCGGAGCCTGTGCTCCGCAATGGGAGAGACCACAGCAGTGAGGCTCGCGTACCGCAAAAAAAAAAAAAAAAAAAAAAAAAAGCTCTGTCTCTAGTTCACATTTCAGACCTGTATATCAAACTGTCCACTACCCATTTCCACGTAGAAGTAGCAGCAGCAATTCAAATATGTCACTGACCAAAAGGGAACCCTTGATCTTCTTCCCAAGGCTTTTCCACATGCAGCAACCCCCTTCTCAGGAATAGTAACACCATCCTCTCCACTGCACAAAGCAACAAGCCTGAATATCCCCTTTGACAGCTCCCTCTCCTTCACCACATGCATCCAATCAGTTCCCAAGTCTAGTACATTCTACGTCTCAACTATCTCTTGCCTTTGTCCCCTTCTCTCCATCTCCCCTGGTAGAAATTTAAGTTCAGATCACCATTAACTCACCTGGACTTCTGCAACTGTGTCCCTTCTGGTGCTCTTACATCTAATTTCACCAGTCTCCTGTCCTCTAACCACACTGCAGGAAGAAGGATCTTCTGAAAGCTGTAAGTCAGATTATTACCCTCCCCTGCTCAAGACCTTCCTTCGCTCAGTGGCTTCTTCTCGATTGTTTCTGGAATCAAAGTCAAGCTCCTGAGCTTGGCATTCAAGGTTCTGCTGGACCTGTCCCCAGAAAACCTCAGCCTGTTTCCCTCCCACCACTCCTTGTGCCTGAGGTTTTAACCTCACTAGAGCACTTCTGTGCTCCTTCTTCCTACCCCTGTGCCTCTGCTCACGCTGTCCCCTGTGCTTGGGATGGCCTTCCCCTTCCCTCCATATGGCAAATTCATACTCATTTTCTTATTCCCAGCTCAAGCATTAGTTGCTGTAACATTTTTCTGTCTCCACGCTCCCCTCCCCATGTTGCTGCTGGGTCTGGGTTATGAACTTTTCCTCTGGATTCCCACGGCCTCTTGTGTTTCCTTATCATTCATCCTTATTACAGAGTATGCAGTCATACCCAGATCCACCTGTTCCCAGGACTAGCGGGGGAGGATCCTCGAAAGCAGGGACCTTGTCTGAGTGGCTCTATCATCTCTGCCCCCAAGAGGCACACAAGGTCAATTTCCTGTTTCTTCCCATCTGTCCCCACAGTCCCAGTCTATGTACAGCTCTGCCCTGCTTGCACTTTTCCTCCTCTTAAAAATTTTATAATTTTGTTGTCAAAGCTCATCACTCAATTCCATATTCGTGATATTATTTCTTCCTGACTTTTTTTTTTGGTTGGTGGTAGTGCTTTGTTGTGTTGTGTTTTGTTTTACTTTTATATCTCTAGAGACATGGCTGCCAGCCCCTGCAGGCTTAAGCCAAATCCCATGGGGGTCTGTCACCACTCAGCCACACAGCAGCCTCTACCTGTGGAGGTCCAGGAAGATGACCCAAGGAGAAAGCCAGATAGGAGATAGGCCCAACAGCAGAGCCACAGCCACACTCACTGTACCTGCATCGCACTTTACAGTGTACAAGAACCTTCCTCCATCTTCCCGCTACAGGGTCCTCTCAACACTCAAGGATGTATAGAAGCCAGGGATTCCCATTATTCTAATTTAGCAGATGGGGAAACTAAGGCACTAAAAAGGTGGAAGGGTCAATAATGTCTCTCTAAAGAATGTTGCTTCCTGGACAGGAGGCCAGGTATGACTGCCAGGACAGCCCAGACTAGAGCACAAAATTTAAGGAGACACTTATTTTTGGTTCATTCAAGTTCAGGGTTGGCACCTGAGAGTGAGAGCCTGTGGGTGGACAAGGAAGCTGAGGCTGCAGATGCTGGGAGATCATGTAGGAGATGAGATGGGCCATTTTCAAGCAAGTGTCCTCTAAACTCTTAGGAGGGTGGTGGGGATGGGTCATGGGAGATGAGTGGAGGGGAGTGCATACATTGAAGTAAAAAACACCAGTAACCCCAGAGTCCACAAGGCTTAGGAGTGGATGTAACAGCCTGCAGATCACCCTGACTCGTCCTGGAAGAGAAGGAACAGAGGAGCACAGAAACGAGGTGGCCCACCAGGTCAAATGGCAACCCCCAGGTAGTATGCTGCCCACACGGGCAGACCCCAGAGTAGCCCCATGGGGAAATGGCCATTAGAATGTTCCAACAGGTTCAGAAGGCAGTTGCTTCATTGGCTTACTAGGTGCCTTTGGGTCAGTCCCTTCTCTTGGGGCCTCAGAGTCCCCATAGGTACATAGGGACCTCACACTTTCTGTGTTGTCGGGTCGTTTTGGCTCCAGGCTCTCCTCTTCCATGACGCTGGTCCCTGGCCCAGACCCTGAGCCCAGAAGGTGGCCAGTGGTAGGGAGCTTCTGGTATCACCCACTCCAAAGAGAAATACACTTTGCATGAGTCTGAGCAAACTGTTGTGTGCAGAAGCCTTGATTTAAGGCCATTTCAATAAGCCCCAATTCATCATCTTGAAGGTCTTTGAAGAAAAGACAAGTGCCATTTTCTAAATGCCATTATGCAATCAAGCCTTTTGCAGCCGGCCCGCTAGGCTCACATGCCTATAGGCGTGCTTTGACTACTACATCTTATGTCTCACTGTGTGCCTGGGCTTCTTTTGACAGACAGTCCTGGTTATGCGTGGACCAGGGGTGATGATGCAAGGAAGAGACTGGGAGCGCCAGGCATAAGACAGCACATAACAGGCAATCTGAAAAGCTGTGGAAAATTTCACAGGAGGTAGACCCTACCTGGCCCAGGGTCACTCTTGTCTCTTAAAGCCTGAGCATTTTTTCCTGAGCTCCCTTGCCATGCAGGGCAGGTACCCAAGGCAGCCTTCTAAGTGTACCATTCTCTCTGGGGTACAGTGCTCAAATCAGAGACCTAGCTGTCAGACTGCCCAGGGTAGAGTCCTGGCTGTAGTACTGCTTAGCTCTCTGAGCCTGGGAAAGTGAGCTGACCACTCTGTGCCTCAATTTCCTCATCTGTAAAATGAAAGTAGAGTTGGGCGGATGGACGAGGGCAAGCGCCAGGCTCAGCGTGCCACAGCACCCACACTGTGCTCCTGCCCACCCCGTGGCCTGCAGTGGGCAGAGTCTGTGAGAGTTTGTCCCGGGGCTCAAGAAAGTTTCCCACCGCAGCACCACTCCCATGAAAGCAGTACCTGCCGGCACCCTCCACTCCCCTGGCCACTGGCAAACAACTACCAGGACAGGAAAGCAACCCCACCCATTACCAGAGAAGCTGCCTAAAATCATAATAAGCTCACATACACCACAAACACACCACCAGACAAGGTCCTGCCCACAAGAAAGACAGGATGCAGTCTCATCCACCAGAACACAGGCACCAGTCCACTCCACTAGGAAGCCTACACAACCCACTGAACCAACTTTAGCCACTGGGGGCAGACACCAAAAACAACGGGAAGTACAAACCTACAGCTTGAGAAAAGGAGACCCCAAACACAGTAAGTTAAGCAAAATGAGAAAACAGAAAAACACACAGCAGATGAAGGAGCAAGATAAAAACCCACCAGACCTAACAAATGAAAAGGAAATAGGCAGTCTACCTGAAAAAGAATTCAGAATAATGATAGTAAAGATGGTCCAAAATCTTGGAAATATAATGGAGAAAGTACAAGAAACGTTTGACAAGGACCTAGAAGAACTAAAGAGCAAAGAAACAATGATGAACAACACAATAAATGAAATCAAAAATTCTCTAGAAGGAATCAATAGGAGAATAACTGAGGCAGAAGAACGGATAAGTGACCTGGAAGATAAAATAGTGGAAATAACTACTGCAGAGCAGAATAAAGAAAAAAGAATGAAAAGAATTGAGGACTGTCTCAGAGACATCTGGGACAACATTAAATGAATGAATATTTGAATTATAGGGGTCTCAGAAGAAGAAGAAAAATAGAAAGGGACTGAAACGTATTTGAAGAGATTAGAGTTGAAAACTCCCCTAAAATGGGAAAGGAAATAGTCAATCAAGTCCAGGAAGCACAGAAAGTCGCATACAGGACAAATCCAAGAAGAAACACACCAAGACACATATTAATCAAACTGTCAAAAACTAAATACAAAGAAAAAATATTAAAAGCAGCAAGGGAAAAACAACAAATAACACACAAGGGAATCCCCATAAGGTTAACAGCTGATCTTTCAGCAGAAACTCTGCAAGCCAGAAGGAACTGGCAGGACATATTTAAAGGGATGAAAGTGAAAAACCTACAACCAAGATTACTCTACCCAGCAAGGGTGTCATTCAGATTTGATGGAGAAATTAAAACCTTTACAGACAAGCCAAAGCTAAGAGAATTCAGCACCACAAAACCAGTTTTACAACAAATGCTAAAGGAACTTCTCTAGGCAAGAAACACAAGAGAAGGAAAAGACCTACAATAACGAGCCCAAAACAACTAAGAAAATGGGAATAGGAACATACATATCAATAATTACCTTAAATGTAAATGGATTAAATGCTCCCACCAAAAGACACAGACTGGCTGAATAGATACAAAAACAAGACCCCTAAATACGCTGTCTACAAGAGATCCACTTCAGACCTAGAGACACATACAGAATGAAAGTGAGGGGATGGAAAAAGATATTCCATGCGAATGGAAATCAAAAGAAAGCTGGAGTAGCAACTCTCCTATCAGACAAAATAGACTTTTAAATAAAGACTATTACAAGAGACAAAGAAGGACACTACATAATGATCAAGGGATTAATCCAAGAGGAGATATAGCAATTGTAAATATTTATGCACCCAACATAGGAGCACCTCAATATATAAGGCAAATGCTAACAGCCAGAGAAGGGGAAAATGACAGTAACACAATCATAGTAGGGACTGTAACACCTCACTTTCACCAATGGACAGATTATCCAAAATAAAAACAAATAAGGAAACACAAGCTTTAAATGACACATTACACCAGATGAACTTAATTGATATTTATAGGACATTCCATCCAAAAACAACAGAATACACTTTCTTCTCAAGGGCTTATGGAACATTCTCCAGGATAGATCATATCTTGTGTCAGAAATCAAGCCTCAATAAATTAAAAAAAATTGAAATCGTACCAAGTATCTTTTCTGACCACAGTGCTATGAGATTATATATAAATTACAGGAAAAAAACTGTAAAACACACAAACACATGGATGCTAAACAATACGCTAGTAAATAACCTAGAGATTACTGAAGAAATCAAAGAGGAAATCAAAATATATCTAGAAACAAATGACAATGAAAACACGAAGACCCAAAACCAATCAGATGCAGCAAAAGCAGTTCTAACAGGGAAGTTTATATCAATACAATCCTACCTCAAGAGACAAGAAACATCTCAAATAAACAACCTAATCTTACACCTAAAGCAATTAGAGAAAGAAGAAAAAAGAACCCCAAAGTTAGCAGAAGGAAAGAAATCATAAAGATCAGATCAGAAATAAATGAAAAAGAAATGAAGGAAACAATAGAAAATATCAATAAACGAAAAGCTGGTTCTTTGAGAAGATAAACAACACTGATAAAGCATTAGCCAGACTCATCAAGAAAAAAAGGGAGAAGACTCAAATCAATAGAATTAGAAATGAAATCGGAGAAGTAACAACTGACACTGCAGAAATACAAAGGATAATGAGAGATTACTACAGGCAACTATAGGCCAATAAAATGGACAACCTGGAAGAAATTGACAAATTATTAGAAAGGCACAACCGTCCAAGAGTGAACCAAGAAGAAATAGAAAATATGAACAGACCAATCACAAGCACTGAAATTGAGACTGTGGTTAAAAATCTTCCAACAAACAAAATCCCAGGACCATATGGCTTCCCAGGCGAATTCTATCGAACATTTAGAGAAGAGTTAACACCTATCCTTCTCAAACTCTTCCAAAATATAGCAGAGGCAGGAACACTCCCAAACTCATTCTATGAGGCCACCATCACCCTGATACCAAAACCAGACAAAGATGTCACAAAGAAAGAAAGCTACAGGCCAATATCACTGATGAATATAGATGCAAAAATCCTCAACAGAATACTAGCCAACAGAATCCAACAGCACATTAAAAGGATCATACATCATGATCAAGTGGGGTTTATCCCAGGAATGCAAGGATTCTTCAATATACGCAAATCAATCAATGTGATAAACCATACCAAAAAATTGAAGGATAAAAACCTTATCATCATCTCAGTAGATGCAGAAGAAACTTTCAACAAAATTCAACCCCCATTTATGATAAAAACCCTCCACAAAGTAAGCATAGAAGGAACTTACCTCAACATAATAAAGGTCATATATGACAAAACCACAGCCAGCATCGTTCTCAGTGGTGAAAAATTGAAACCATTTCCTCTCAGATCAGGAAAAAGACAAGGTTGCCCACTCTCACCACTATTATTCAACATAATTTTGGAAGTTTAAGCCATTGCAATCAGAGAAGAAAAAGAAATAAATGGACTCCAAATCAGAAAAGAAAAGTAAAACTGTCACTGTTTGCAGATGACATGATACTATACATTGAGAATCCTAAAGATGCTACCAGAAAACTACTAGGACTAATCAATGAATTTGGTAAAGTAGCAGGATACAAAATTAATGCACAGAAATCTCTTGCATTCCTATACACTAATGATGAAGAATCTGAATTTTAAATTAAGGAAACACTCCCATATACCATTGCAACAGAAAGACTAAAATACCTAGGAATTAACCTACCTGAGGAGACAAAAGACCTGTATGCAGAAAACTATAAGATGTAGATAAAAGAAATTAAAGATGATACCAACAGATGGAGAGATAAACCATGTTCTTGGATTGGAAGAATCAACATTGTGAAAATGACTATACTACCCAAAGCAATCTACATATTCAATTCAATCCCTGTCTAACTACCAATGGCATTTTTCACAGAGCTATAACAAAAAAATTCACAGTTTGTACGGAATCACATAAGACCCCGAATAGCCAAAGCAGTCTTGAGAAAGAAAAATGGAGCTGGAGGAATCAGGCTCCCTGACTTCAGACTATACTACAAAGTTACAGTAATCAAGATAGTGTGGCACTGGCACAAAAACAGAAATATAGATCAGTGGAACACGATAGAAAGCCCAGAGATAAACCCATGCACATATGCTCACCTTATCTTTGGTAAAGGAGGCAAGAATATACAATGGAGAAAAGACAGCCTCTTCCATAAGAGGTGCTGGGAAAACTGGACAGCTACATGGAAAAGAATGAAATTAGAACACTCCCTAACACCACATACAAAAATAGACTCAAAATGGATTAAAGACCTAAATGTAAGGCCAGACACTGTAAAACTCTTAGAGGAAACCATAGGCAGAATACTCTATGACATAAATCACAGCAAGATCCTTTTTTGACCCACCTCTTAGAGAATTGGAAGTAAAAACAAAAATAAACAAATGGGACCTAATGAAACTTCAAAGCTTTTGCACAGCAAAGGAAAACATAAACAACATGAAAAGACAACCCTTAGAATGGGAGAAAATATTTGCAAATGAAGCAACTGACAAAGGATTAATCTTCAAAATTTACAAGCAGCTCACACAGCTCAATATCAAGAAAACAAAGAACCCAATCCAAAAATGGGCAGAAGACCTAAATAGACATTTCTCCAAAGAAGATATACAGATTGCCAACAAACACATGAAAGGATGTTCCACATAACTAATCATTAGAGAAATGCAAATCAAAACTGCAATGAGGTATCACCTCACACCAGTCAGAATGGCCTTCATCAAAATATCTACAATCAATAAATGCTGGAGAGGGTGTGGAGAAAAGGGAACCCTCTTGCACTGTTGGTGGGAATGTAACTTGATACAGCCACTATGGAGAACAGTATGGAGGTTCCTTAAAAACCTAAAGTTAGAACTACCATACGATCCAGCAATCCCACTACTGGGCATATACCGTGAGAAAAGCATAATTCAAAAAGAGTCATGTACCACAATGTTCATTGCAGCTCTATTTACAATAGCCAGGACATGGAAGCAACCTAAGTGTCCATCAACAGAGGAATGGATAAAGAAGATGTGGCACATATATACAATGGAATATTACTCAGCCATAAAAAGAAACGAAATTGAGTTATTTGTAATGAGGTGGATGGACCTAGAGTCTGTCATACAGAGTGAAGTGAGTCAGAAAGAGAAAAACAAATACCGTACGCTAACACATATATATGGAATCTAAAAAAATAAAAGTGGTTCTAAAGAACCTAGGGGCAGAACAGGAATAAAGGAATAAAGACACAGACGTAGAGAATGGATTTGAGGACATGGGGAGAGTGAAGGGTAAGCTGGGACAAAGTGAGAGAGTGGCATGGACATATATACACTATCAAATGTAAAATAGATAGCTAGTGGGAAGCAGCCACATAGCACAGGGAGATCAGCTCGGTGCTTTGTGACTACCTAGAGGATGGGATAGGGAGATGGAAGGGACATGCAAGAGGGAGGGGATATGGCCATATATGTATATGTATAGCTGATTCACTTTGTTGTAAAGCAGAAACTAAGACACCATTTTAAAGCAATTATACTCCAATAAAAATGTTTAAAAAGTGAAAGTAATGATAGCACATCAACTTCCTAGAGTTAGGGTGAAAATTAAATGCTGTAATGCCTTTAAATCTCTGAGAACAGTGCCTGGCATGTACTAAGCTATATGCAAGTATTATGATTCTTGCCATCTTCATGGAACTACATATAGGAGTGGCAAATGTGGAAGCTGGAAAGTAAGTTGGGTTTCCCCTAGGCCATGGGGTGTGGGAGAAGCAGGGCAAGGTCTGGGAGCTAAAAGCCTGTCTTTATATCTTGGCTTCACTATTCACTGGCAGTGGGACTTTAAGCAAGTCTGGGTACCATCATGAGCCTATTTCCCTGACTCTAAAAGGGGTAGAGACTCCTCAGATTATCGGGTTGTTTCAGAAGCTGATAAGGAAACAGGTAGGACACTGCTTTGCACTCAGAAACTCCAGGTGATGGGTCCAGTAATCCATGTTTTACCAAACCCTTCAGCGGAATCCAATGCATGAAAGGGCTTGAGAACCGCTCTTCTAATCCAAACTCACAAAGACAAGGAAATGGAGGACCAGAGAAAGCCTAAGAATTGCACACTCACAGGGAGCAAGGTGCTGGTTAGGGGAACTCATGGCCCCAAGGTAGTCCGGTAGGGTACCCATGAGATCAAAGTGTCTTGCCTCCCAGGTGTTACTCTTGCTGGGACACCAGTCTGAGCAGTACCAAAGATCCCTTCTCCTAGGCAGATACCTCAAAAAATTCAGGTTGAACATGGGGCCCTGATGCTTACTCCTTACAAATTTGCAAATGGGGCATTTTTAGGTGCTAGTCACATGGCTGAAAGAGAGGCTAGTCCTCAAAGAAGTGCCTGTAGGCACTGCACAGGTGGTAAACTAGCCAGACCACATTCTGGGAGGCAAGAGACCATCTTCTCACATGGACCTTCCTGGACACTTCTCTACAGAATAGCCTCTCTTTCAGCTGTGGGTCTAGCACCCAGAAATAATCTGTTTCCAGATTTTTAAGGAGTAAGTGTCAAGACTCCTTGTCAGCCTGAAATGTTTGGAGTATTTGCCCAGGAGAAAGGGTCTCAGGCCCTCGCAGTAGTCCAAGGGTGGAGGCCAGCCACAGTGAAGCCTCAGCCTCTCTTCCAGGTCCTGGAGCAAGAGACAGTACAGGTGGGCAGTGGCAGCCAGCGTGTGTGGGAGTTACCTGATGCCTGCAGTGAGCTGAAGGGCTGAGAAATGGCTCAAGTTGGGAGCCCCACATTGACCCTGTCACTCTTGCAACTGGCTGTCTGCCTGGTGGGCCCTTGCCCTAGAACTTCTGCCCTTCCCCAATTGCCCCAAGCCAAACCTCTTCCTGTCCCCAGTGATAAGGGGGAAGAAAGCATGGGAGGGGGCAACAACCTCAGAAGTCCAGGGCACCCTTGGCAGTCTTGGACCCCCGGTGTGGGGATGTACAGCAATAGCAATAGCAATAGACACAGGCCCACAGGCACTAGCTCTGCTTCACCAGACAGGCAAGCACGACACAGCCCCACGTCCTGAGCCCATGTCAGGAGCTGCTCTCTCCCACATAATGCTGGCAGATCACGACTCATTTTCCCCCCAGACCAGCCGCAGGAACCTCAGCAGCACATGAGTGCTTCTCCTGCCTCTCTCCCGCAGCCACCTCGGCATGAAGCTCTCCATCAGAAGGTGATTAGATTTGGGGAGAGTTATTTCTTTTTCCAGATGTAATTGTTTCTTAATTCTTTTAATTTCATTCCCTTTAAAGATTACATGCCACAACTGGCACTTGATAAATGATGAAGAACGTTAGCAATTAATCGAGTTTTCAAGTGGCACTGCTTTCATGATAAGACATATATATATATTTAATATTTTATATATATATATATATATATATATATATATATATATATATATATATATATAAAGTTTGAGAGTACACTATCCTTGGAGACAGCCTACGGATAAGAGGAAAGGAAATGAGATGAAAGGAAAGTGTCCGATGCAATTTAAAACCTGAGGAAGCAAAGACCGTTCCAAACTGTTCCTGAGACCCCTGCCAAGAGATCAGGAAGCCCAGAAAGCTAAACAAGTTTCCCAAAGACAGAGGAGAAATAATGTATTCACTTGCTCATTTGATCAATCACGCACTCGCTTGCTCATCAAATTAGTTAACTTAGTCACTCACTCAGTCACTCATTCATTAATTCATTCATTCAGTAGCCCAGTTATTTCCCTTCTTCCTCATCTGCTCAGTAACTAGTTAGCATGCAAACGAGATCATTTCTTCTTTCTCTTCTCTGCTCACCTCCTCCCTCACACACTCTCACACATTGCCCCTGCACTGTACCACCCACAGTTCCATGGTGACTTAGGGTTTAGCTGACTATAGATTGTCTACAAACACACCTTAATGTACAAAGAAAATTATGATCTTCCATAATATTAGCTGGCTCATCCTGTACTCCTTACAGTTCACTGAGGGAGATAACTATTTTCAGAAATCCCTATATTTGATACAGAAATCCAAACAGGAATCACTTGATTCTGGCGGAAAGACTGCAGACAGGCTTCCACTCATGAACTTGTCTGAGCATCTACTATAAACTAGACCCTGGGAATACAGAGAGGACTAAGACCTGGGCCTACCTTCACGGAGTTCAATATCCAATAGTGGAGAAAGACACAAGACTAGACAACTGGCATTAAATATGAGTAAGCTGAGTTGCTGGAAGACAAAATGATACAAAAATCAGGTAATGAACTCTGTTCATGGAAAGCTTAAGAATGAGTCAACATTAGCTCTAGGCTTTAAAGAAAGGGTAGGATTTTGTTGGACAAAGGTAGATGAAAGGAAAGTGCTTGATGCACACGCATGATCCATGGGTAGAAAACTTAAGGTGTGTTTGGAGAATGGTAAATAGTACTATTTTTCTAGAGCAAAGAATATGTCATAGGGAGTTGGTGGAAATAAGGCTTAGCCCTCAAGCAAGGGTTTGAATGACTGTTGGGGTCTGATTATAGAATAAGAGGAGGAGCCAAGGATGGATTTTGAGGAGAGCTGTGTCATCATGAGAGCTGGGCTCAAGAGATGAACTTGGAAGTGAGATCAGAAAGAGCACAGAGACTACGCAGACAGATCCTTGAAGGAGCCAGAGACTGCCGACAGAGTAAAGTAGAGCAGTAGGGACAGAAATGCAGAAGCAAAAGTAAATGTGAGTATTGTACAGGAGGCGGAATAAAAAAAAACTGAATGTGAAGGATGAGGGTGAGGCAGTCAGACATGCTTCAGAGGCCAATCAAAATATCAATACAACTGCAGGGAAGAGAATCTTGGACACATTACCAAGAGGCATATTAAATCGGTTTAAAGATTTACTTGATTGACTCCACACTCACCAATACTTGACCATACTCATTCTTAGATCCTAAGCTTAGTTGATATCTTCAGTTCAAAGTTTTCTCTACGTGGTTAAAAGAGGAGGTGACAAATTCCAAGGTGAAATGGAAGCAGCACATTTGTGCAGGAGAGCAGGGTACATCTTTGGACCATTTTTGCCTCCTTCTTGCCCTGTGGTCCCTCCTGTGCTGCCTTCCACCCATTCTCCAATCACCTTTGCCCTAGAGCTGCCTGGTAGCCACTCATGCAGAGGGACTCAGGAGGACGCAGAAGCACAGGATCAAATGCATAGCTCTTGTTGAGGAGAGAAGATCAGATGCATAGCTCTTGGCTACAGAAGGCAAGGAGGAGAGAGTGGGTGACAGGCAGGGTAGATTGAGAGAGGTAGGGACAGAGGAGAGGGAACTCAGTAGGAGGTAGGTGGCCGTGCTGAGATACTATGTGTATGTGTGAGACCAATGGAAGTCACCCCGTACTCCCAGGTCCACTGCACTCCACAAATTTTCTCAGTCCCAGGGACGTGGATTCCTCACAGACTATAGCCCCCTTGGTGGCTCTCTCACATGGTCACTGCTTAGAGGCTCGTGCCAGTATGTGGAGGCACTACTTGACACAGAGCCCAGAGGATCAGAGAGATTGAGTGCTATTGTGTGTGAGAGAATAGGCTTTGAAGCAAACTACTTGACTGTTCTGTGCTTCGGTTTCTTTGTCTGCAAAATGGGGCTAATGACATTTACCTTGAAAAGACATGAGGATTAACATAGATGCATGCAAAGCAACAATCTGTGTTTTTTTTTAATTTTTTAATTGAAGTATAGTTGATTTACAATGTTGTCTTAGTTTCAGGTATACAGCAAAGTGAATATACATATATGTATATATACATATATCTCTTCTTTTTCAGATTCTTTTCCCTTATAGGTTATTACAGAATACTGAGTAGAGTTCCCTGTGCTATACAATAGGTCCTTGTTGGTTATCTATTTTATATACAGTAGTGTGTATATGCCAATCCCAAACTCCTAATTTATCTCCCCCCCAAGTCTTTTGGTAACCATAAGTTTGTTTTCTATGTCTGTGAGTCTGTTTCTTTTTTGTGTATAAGTTCATTTGCATCTTTTTTTAGGTTCCACATATAAGTGATATCATATGGTATTTGTGTTAATCCTTCTCCTGAGGCAAATGGAATCTCATGAGAAGGAACTAAGACCACAGCATTTGATTCCCTTCAGCTTGGAAACACAGCAGATCTTAACATCTCATTAGGTATTCTCAATATGGTTTTATCCCCCGAACACACACAATGGATGCTCTCTGACTTACAAGAAGAAATATGCGACTCGCAGTGACTACCAATTTCTCTACTGTTCCATAGGGGATTCAGCATTTTTCTTCTGTCATGTAGGAGGAAATCCAGCCTGATTATCCCTCACCCAGTGAGGCACACTGTGGGTTACCCTGTTGAACACAAACCCCATATCAGGACTGGCTACATAATTTGTGGGGTCCAATGCAAAATAAAAACATGGAGCCCCTTCTTCAGAATTATTAAGGATTTCAAGATAATAACAGTAGAGCATTAAAACCCAGCATGGGGCCCCATGTGATGACACTGATTGTGTACTCATGAAATGGTCCCTACTCCAAATTGATCCCCAGTGCTGTGATCCTGTTGAAAGAGAATCCAGAACAAAGTCGTATGCTCATCTGACAGAAGTTTGCACTGGAAGACTCGCTTCTGGGCAAAGAGCTCCCTCCAGGTTGTTTCTCCAAAAAGCTGGCTGGGCAGATGCCAGGTGGTTATGGATGGCTAAAGCCCTTGGAGTCAGAGTTCTGGCACTGCAGCCCTGGGGGATAACTATGTATCCTCTAACTGTAATCAACCAGCAACTGCCTTTCTTCCTGCTGTTACTTTTTCTAATCACTCCAGGCGATTTCCACTCTCCCAACCCCTCCACTACACACTCCTGTCCCCAGCACAGGCATATTCTAGGGGAGGGGCCAAGTGGCCCCACTCTTCATCCTGACAGTGACCTTGAGCCTTAGTGGGTGGCTCTCTGGTAATCTCTCAGGTAATACTAGAAAGAAAGATGCTTCCTTCATAGGTCTCTGGGAAAAGGTGAGGAGAATGACAGGGATGGAAGGCTGAACGGATATACAACCCTAGAAGAGCATGACTGAAAAGGTGGTCCATGGATCGGTGCCAGACTGCAATGAGGTAAGTAGACAAATGGAGAGTAAGTGTTTGAAAACTTTTAGAGCAACTTGATAAAGCCTATTAAATTTCCTAATAAAATAATAAAAATATAATTTATGTCTTAATTTTCACCCTTCTAGTAATTCAGTTTTATTGCAATTTAACAAAGTATTGGCCCATGCAGTTTGGAAATCTAAAAACATAATTTAACAAAACAAAACAAACTAAAGCAAAACAAAAAATAGGTGCTTCAGAGCAGATGGTTGCCAGCTTTGCCATGGCACCCCTGGCTATAACGGGAAAGGCACTGAGGTGGGAGTCAAAAGGTCAGACTTCTCGTTTATCTATTTTATATATAGTAGGGAACTATACTCAGGATCTTCTAATAACCTATAATGGAAAAGAATATGAAAAAGAACGTGTGTGTGTGTCTCTGTGTGTGTGTAACTGAATCACTTTGCTGTACACTTGAAACTAACACAACATTGTAAATTAACTAGACTTTAATTTTTAAAATAAAATGAGTACTTGTAGACAGCAAAAATAAAAAATAAAATGATAAGACTTCTCATCCCATTCCTTCATCTCCTTGGAGAAGTCATTTAATGTCTGAGCTTCACTTTTCTCATCTGTAAATGTCTCATGAGGACCACATGAAATCTTGGGTGAGAAGGTGCCTTACAAACTGTAAGGTGCAGTGTTAAATGAGGGCTAAATCGTGAAGATGCTACCATTCTGTGGCCATTCCACACCCCTGCCTCACAAGTGACCCTGGGTACTAGCACAGTGGTAAGAGCATAGACACTGAAGTCAGAAGTCAGGCTGCATTTGGACCCTACCTTCATGACGTACTAAAGTCTCAGTACTCCATTTCTTCTCTATCCTCTTACCAATAAAGAAGGGATTTTTAAACTATCAACCTGATAAGTTGTGGTGAAGATTAACTGGGAAGCACTTAGCACAAAGAAGTGGTAGCTCGTAGTGTGGTCTGATTACACCTCTTATTCTTGTCACTCTACATTACTATTTAGAGATTTACCCATGTTCATAGTTCTTCCCCTTTAACTGATGTATTTCTCCATCATTTGCATCTTCTGTATTACCTATATCCAGACCCATATTGGTGCCTTTATATTTTCTAATTGGTTACTGCCAGTGCAGAAGATACTATTGATGTTAGAGTATTGATATTGCATCTTGTAAACATGCAGAACTTTCTCATTAGTTCTAACAGTTTGTCTAATTCTCTTGGTCTTTCTATGTAAATGATCACACCATTATTAAATACTCTCATTTTGTTTCTTCCTTAACAATCCTTAGACTTCTTATTTCTTTCTAGGACTTCCCAGATGTGATAGCAGCATCTTCATCTTGCTTCCTTCCTTAAAGGGAATGCTTCTAAAGTTTCTCCTCTATTAAGTATAATACTTGCTGTGGTTAGAGTGAGGAAGATGGTGGAAGAGTAAGACGCGGAGATCACCTTCCTCCCCACAGATACACCAGAAATACATCTACACATGGAACAACTCCTACAGAACACCTACTGAACGCTGGCAGAAGACCTCAGACCTCCCAAAAGGCAAGAAACTCCCCACGTACCTGGGTAGGGCAAAAGTAAAAAGAATAGAGACAAAAGGATAGGGATGGTACCTGCACCAGCGGGAGGGAGCTGTCAAAGAGGAAAGGTTTCCACACGCAAGGAGCCCCTTTGCGGGCAGAGACTGTGGGTGGCGGAGGGGGGAAGCTTCGGAGGAGAGCACAGCAACAGGGGTGCGGAGGGCAAAGCGGAGAGATTCCCGCACAGAGAATCAGGGCCGACTGGTACTCACCAGCCCGAGAGGCTTGTCTGCTTACCCACTGGGGTGGGCGGGGCTGGGAGCTGAGGCTCAGGCTTCGGTCGGAGCGCAGGGAGAGGACTGGGGTTGGCGGCGTGAACACAACCTGAAGGGGTTAGTGCACCACAGCTAGCCGGGAGGGAGTCTGGGAAAAGTCTGCAGCTGCCTGAGAGGCAAGAGACTTTTTCTTGCCTCTTTGTTTCCTGGTACGCGAGGAGAGGGGATTAAGAACGCCACTTAAAGGAGCTCCAGACACGGGCACGAGCCGCGGGTACCAGCGCGGACCCCAGAGACGGGCATGAGACGCTAAGGCTGCTGCTGCCGCCACCAAGAAGCCTGTGTGCGGGCACAGGTCACTATACACACCCCCTTCCGGGGAGCCTGTGCAGCCCGCCACTGCCAGGGTCCCGGGATCCAGAGACAACTTCCCTGGGAGAACGCACGGCGGGCCTCAGGCTGGTGCAACGTCACGCCGGCCTCTGCCGCCGCAGGCCCGCCCCGCACTCCGTGCCCCTCCCTCCCCCCGGCCTGAGTGAGCCAGAGCCCCCGAATGAGCGGCTCCTTTAACCCCGTCCTGTCTGAGTGAAGAACAGACGCCCTCCGGCGACCTACACGCAGAGGCGGGGCCAAATCCAAAGCTGAGCCCCTGGGAGCTGTGAGAACAAAGAAGAGAAAGGGAAATCTCTCCCAGCAGCCTCAGAAGCAGCGGATTAAAGCTCCACAATCAACGTGATGTACCCGCATCTGTGGCATACATGAATAGACAACGAATCATCCCAAATTAAGGAGGTGGATTTTGAGAGCAAGATTTATGGTTTTTTCTCCTTTTCCTCTTTTTGTGAGTGTGTATGTGTATGCTTCTGTGTGAGATTTTGTCTGTATAGCTTTGCTTCCACCATTTCTTCTAGGGCTCTATCCGTCCAGTTTTTTTGTTGGTTTGCTTTCGTTTTTTTTCTTAAATTTTTTTTCTTATTAATTTTTTTTATTTTAATAACTTTATTTTATCTTACTTTATTTTATTTCATTTTATCTTCTTTCTTTCTTTCCTTCCTTCCCTCCTCCCTCCCTCCCTCCCTCCCTCCTTTCTTTCTTTCTTTCTTTCTACTTTTTCTCACTTTATTCTGAGCCGTGTGGATGAAAGGCTCTTGGTGCTCCAGCCAGGAGTCAGAGCTGTGCCTCTGAGGTGGGAGAGCTAACTTCAGGACACTGGTCCACAAGAGACCTCCCAGCTCCACGTAATATCAAATGGCGAAAATCTCCCAGAGATCTCCATCTCAACACCAGCACACAGCTTCACTCAATGACCAGCAAGCTACAGTACTGGACACCCTATGCCAAACAACTAGCAACACAGGAACACAGCTCCACACATTAGCAGAGAGGCGGCCTAAAATCATAAGTCCACAGACACCCCAAAACACACCACCAGACGTGGACCTGCCCACCAAAAGACAAGATCCAGCCTCATCCACCAGAACATAGTCAGTACTCCCCTCCACTAGGAAGCCTACACAACCCACTGAACCAACTTTAGCCACTGGGGACAGACACCAAAAACAACGGGAACTACGAACCTGCAGCCTGCAAAAAGGAGACTGCAAACACATTAAGATAAGCAAAATGAGAAGACAGAAAAACACACAGCAGATGAAGGAGCAAGATAAAAACCAACGAGACCTAACAAATGAAGAGGAAATAGGCAGTCTACATGAAAAAGAATTCAGAATAATGATAGTAAAGATGATCCAAAATCTTGGAAATAGAATAGACAAAATGCAAGAAACATTTAACAAGGACCTAGAAGAACTGAAGATGAAACAAGCAATGATGAACAACACAATAAATGAAATTAAAAATACTCTAGATGGGATTAATAGCAGAATAACTGAGGCAAAAGAACAGAGAAGTGACCTGGGATAAAATAGTGGAAATAACTACTGCAGAGCAGAATAAAGAAAAAAGAATGAAAAGAACTGAGGACACTCTCAGATACGTCTGGGACAACATTAAACACACCAACATTCGAATTATAGGGGTTCCAGAAGAAGGAGAGAATAAGAAAGGGACTGAGAAAATATTTGAAGAGATTATAGTTGAAAACTTCCCTAATATGGGAAAGGAAATAGTTAATCAAGTCCAGGAAGCACAGAGAGTCCCATACAGGATAAATCCAAGGAGAAATATGCCAAGACACATATTAATCAAACTGTCAAAAATTAAATACAAAGAAAACATATTAAAAGCAGCAAGGGAAAAACAACAAATAACACACAAGGGAATCCCCATAAGGTTAACAGCTGATCTTTCAGCAGAAATTCCGCAAGCCAGAAGGGACTGGCAGGACATATTTAAAGTAATGAAGGAGAAAAACCTACAACCAATATTACTCAACCCAGCAAGGATCTCTTACAGATTTGATGGAGAAATTAAAACCTTTACAGACAAGCAAAAGCTGAGAGAGTTCAGCACCACCAAACCAGCTCTACAACAAATGCTAAAGGAACTTCTCTAGGCAAGAAACACAAGAGAAGGAAAAGACCTACAAAAACGAACCCAAAACAATTAAGAAAATGGGAATAAGAACATACATATCGATAATTACCTTAAATGTAAATGGACTAAATGCTCCCACCAAAATACACAGATTGGCTTAATGGATACAAAAACAAGACCCATATATATGCTGTCTACAAGAGACCCACTTCAGACCTAGAGACACATACAGACCAAAAGTAATGGGACGGAAAATGCTATTCCATGCAAATGGAAACCAAAAGAAAGCTGCAGTAGCAATTCTCATATCAGACAAAATAGACTTTAAAATAAAGACTATTAGAAGAGACAAAGAAGGACACTACATAATGATGAAGGGATCGATCCAAGAAGAAAATATAACAATTGTAAATATTCATGGACCCAACATAGGAGCACCTCAGTACATAAGACAAATACTAACAGCCATAAAAGGGGAAATCGACAGTAACACATTCATAGTAGGGGAATTTAACACCCCACTTTCACCAATGGACAGATGATTCAAATTGAAAAAAAATATGGAAACACAAGCTTTAAAAGATACATTAAACAAGATGGACTTAATTGATATTTACAGGACATTCCATCCAAAAGCAACAGAATACACATTTTTCTCAAGTGCTCATGGAACATTCTCCAGGATAGATCATTTCTTGGGTCACAAATCAAGCCTTGGTAAATTTAAGAAAATTGAAATTGTATCAAGTATCTTTTCTGACAAAAACGCTATGAGAATAGATATCAATTACAGGAAAAGGCCTGTAAAAAATACAAACACATGGAGGCTAAACAATACACTACTTAATAACGAAGTGATCACTGAAGAAATCAAAGAGGAAATCAAAAAATACCTAGAAACAAAGGACAATGGAGACACAACAACCCAAAACTTATGAGATGCAGCAAAAGTAGTTCTAAGAGGGAAGGTTATAGCAAAACAATCCTACCTTAAGAAACATGACACATCTCGAATAAACAACCTAACCTTGCAACTAAAACAATTAGAGAAAGAAGAACAAAAAACCCCCAAAGTTAGCAGAAGGAAAGAATTCATAAAGATCAGATCAGAAATAAATGAAAAAGAAATGAAGGAAACGATAGCAAAGATGAATAAAACTAAAAACTTGTTCTTTGAGAAGATAAACAAAACTGATAAACCATTAGCCAGACTCATCAAGAAAAAAAGGGAGAAGACTCAAATCAATAGAATTAGAAATGAAAAAGGAGAAGTAACAACTGACACTGCAGAAGTACAAAAGATTATGAGAGATTACTACAAACAACTCTATGCCAATAAAATGGACAACCTGGAAGAAATGGACAAATTCTTAGAAATGCACAACCTGCCAAGACTGAATCAGGAAGAAATAGAAAATATGAACAGACCAATCACAAGCACTGAAATTGAGACTGTGATTAAAAATCTTCCAACAAACAAAAGCCCAGGACCAGATGCCTTCACAGGCGAATTCTATCAAACATTTAGAGAAGAGCTAACGCCTATCCTTCTCAAACTCTTCCAAAATACAGCAGAGAGAAGAACACTCCCAAACTCATTCTACGAGGCCACCATCACCTTGATATCAAAACCACACAAGGATGTCACAAAGAAAGAAAACTACAGGCAAATATCACTGATGAACATAGATGCAAAAATCCTCAACAAAATAGTAGCAAACAGAATCCAACAGCATATTAAAAGGATCATACACGATGATCAAGTGGGGTTTATTCCAGGAATGCAAGGATTCTTCAATGTATGCAAATCAATCAATGTGATACACCATATTAAAAAACTGAAGGAGAAAAACCATATGATCATCTCAATAGATGCAGAGAAAGCTTTCAACAAAATTCAACATCCATTTATGATAAAAACCCTGCAGAAAGTAGGCATAGAGGGATCTTTCCTCCACATAATAAAGGCCATATATGACAAACCCACAGCCAACATCGTCCTCAATGGTGAAAAACTGAAACCATTTCCTCTAAGATCAGGAACAAGACAAGGTTGCCCACTATCACCACTCTTATTCAACATAGTTTTTGAAGTGTTAGCCACAGCAATCAGAGAAGAAAAGGAAATAAAAGGAATCCAAATCGGAAAAGAAGAAGTAAAGCTGTCACTGTTTGCAGATGATATGATACTATACATAGAGAATCCTAAAGATGCTACCAGAAAACTACTAGAGCTAATCAATGAATTTGGTAAAGTAGCAGGATACAAAATGAATGCACAGAAATGTCTGGCATTCCTATACACTAATGATGAAAAATCTGAAAGTGCAATCAAGAAAACACTCCCATCTGCCATTGCAACAAAAAGAATAAAATATCTAGGAATAAACCTACCTAAGGATACAAAAGACCTCTATGCAGAAAACTATAAGACACTGATGAAAGAAATTAAAGATGATACAAATAGATGGAGAGATATACATGTTCTTGTATTGGAAGAATCAACATTGTGAAAATGACTCTACTACCCAAAGAAATCTACAGTTTCAATGCAATCCCTGTCAAACTACCAGTGGCATTTTTCACAGAACTAGAACAAAAAAAATCACAATTTGTATGGAAACACAAAAGATCCCGAATAGCCAAAGCAATCTTGAGAACAAAAATGGAGCTGGAGGAATCAGGCTCCCTGACTTACGACTATAGTACAAAGCTACAGTAATCAAGACAGTATGGTACTGGCACAAAAGCAGAAAGATAAATCAATGGAACAGGATAGAAAGCCCAGAGATAAACCCACACACATATGGTCACCTTATCTTTGATTACGGAGGCAGGAATGTACAGTGGAGAAAGGACAGCCTCTTCAATAACTGGTGATAGGAAAACTGGACAGGTACATGTAAAAGTATGAGATTAGATCGCTCTCTAACACCATACACAAAAATAAGCTCAAAATGGATTAGAGACCTAAATGTAAGGCCAGAAACTATCAAACTCTTAGCAGAAAACATAGGCAGAACACTCTATGACATAAATCACAGCAAGATCCTTTTTGACCCACCTCCTAGAGAATTGGAAATAAAAACAAACAAATGGGACCTAATGAAACTTCAAAGCTTTTGCACAGCAAAGAAACCATAAACAAGACCAAAAGACAACCCTCCGAATGGGAGAAAATATTTGCAAATGAAGCAACGGACAAAGGATTAATCTTCAAAATTTACAAGCAGCTCATGAAGCTCAATAAAAAAAAAAAAAAACAACCCAATCCAAAAATGGGCAGAAGAGCTAAATAGACATTTCTCCAAAGAAGTTAAACAGACTGCCAACAAACACATGAAAGAATGCTCAACATCATTAATCATTAGAGAAATTCAAATCAAAACTACAATGAGATATCATCTCACACCAGTTAGAATGGCCATCATCAAAATATCTAGACTCTATAAATGTTGGAGAGGGTGTGGAGAAAAGGGAACACTTTTGCACTGCTGGTGGGAATGTGAATTGGCACAGCTATTATGGAGAACAGTATGGAGGTTCCTTAAAAAACTACAAATAGAACTACCATATGACCCAGCAATCCCACTACTGGGCATATACCCTGAGAAAACCATAATTTAAAAAGAGTCATGTACCAAAATGTTCATTGCAGCTCTATTTACAATAGCCCAGAGATGGAAGCAACCTAAGTGTCCATCATCGGATGAATGGATAAAGAAGATGTGGCACATATATACAATGGAATATTACTCAGCCATAAAAGGAAGCGAAATTGAGCTATTTGTAATGAGGTTGGTGGACCTAGAGTCTGTCATACAGAGTGAAGTAAGTCAGAAAGAGAAAGACAAATACCGTATACTAACACATATATATGGAATTTAAGGAAAAAAATGTCATGAAGAACCTAGGAGTAAGACAGGAATAAAGACACAGACCTAGTAGAGAATGGACTTGAGGATATGGGGAGGGGGAAGTGTAAGCTGGGACAAAGTGAGGGACTGGCATGGACATATATACACTACCAAATGTAAGGTAGATAGCTAGTGGGAAGCAGCCGCGTAGCATAGGGAGATCAGCTCGGTGCTTTGTGACAACCTGGAGGTGTGGGATAGGGAGGGTGGGAGGGAGGGAGACACAAGAGGGAAGAGATATGGGAACATATGTATATGTATAACTGATTCACTTTGCTATAAAGCAGAAACTAACACACCATTGTAAAGCAATTATCCTCCAATAAAGATGTAAAAAAAAATACTTGCTGTGGGATTTTAATAGGTAGTCTTAATAGAGGTGAGAGGGATCCCTTCATTAATAATTTTATTGTCTTTTAGTGAAAATAAATATTTACCTTTATAAAATGTTTTTATGCATCTATAAATATTTTTTCATTGTTTTCTCCAAGTGTATTAATGTGATAAATGTCATTGACAGATTTCCTGATACTGAACCATTCTTGCATCCTGGGAATATACTCTACTTTGCCCTGGTGCAGTCTTTTGTTTGTTTGCTTGCTTGCTGTGTTTGGTTTTGTTTTTAACACACTGTCAGATTTAGTTAATATTCCGTTTACCAGTAGCTATCTATATTCTCACGTGACATTTCCTGTCAATGGTCTTTTCTTTTGTTGTCCCTATGCAGATGTGGTATCAAGATTATAGTAGCCACCTAACTCAAGTGGGCACCTTTCCCACTTTTTCTCATCTCTGAAACAACATGTAGAAGAGAGAGACTATCTTTTATTGTGAAGTTTGATAAAACAATCAGCCCATAAAATTGTCTGGAGCTGGTCCTTTCGGTGGGGGGCATGTGGGTTGAGCTTTTAATCACCACTGCAACTTTATATGGTCACTGACCCATTCAGTTTCCCTGAGCCCAATTTTTTCAGTTTATAAAAATCAAGATATTTGTCTCTTTTCTCTGGCATTCAGTCTTTTGTTTCATCACCAGCTTTCTCGTAACACCACCCCTGAAAATCCAAGACCTAGGCTGAGTTGGATCCCTAATGGTACTTTTGACACTAAGGTAAATTGTCGACTCCTGTCTCTTAAGAGCTGCAGTTAACTCAGCTCAGATACAATGAAAAAGGGATAAAGAAGAGGAAGGAAAAGAATAGCAGCTGTCAGGTGATTCCTGTCTGCCAAGCCTCGTGATTTTTATACCCTGGGTGATCAAACCTGGTAAGAAGCCTTTTGAAAGAACTCTTCCTGACCCGCCACCACATTTAGGCAGAAAATCTTTAGAACCCCTAGTTTCCTGAGGCAAAATGTCACCTCATCATGTGATAAGGCAGTACCAGGATCACACTCTCTCTCAGACTGTCTTTCTTACTTCACTGTATTCTGGGTTTTTTTCACTCATTCAGTCACATTAACTCAGCACCACCTTGTATGCAGGCTTCACTGGTTTTTGCTGGTTTGATGTTTGAGGAAGAAGTATGTGATTTGTCTCTTGGCATAATCACACTGTGAAAAGAGAGCTGCAGTGAGAACCAAGCCAGGTTTGTTTATTTAATGAGGACAGAGCCAGCTCTCCTACCCTCCCACCCTAGACCTGAGATGAAAGTTTCAGGATCCTTCTCTCTGAATTACACAGAGTGCTGTTTTAATTGCATTTAGGAAAAGTCATTTTGTACAATCCCAGAGCTCCGTCTCTCCCACCTTTCTCTGATCGTTTGGGGATTGTTAATGGCAGAGGCTCTCCAGCAGCACTGTCAGAGAGGTCCCACCCTGCCCTCCACGTTGCCCCCAATTCCTGGTTCAACCATATCTTTCCTTGCTTGGCCTTAGTGTTTGGGATCAAAGTTTCTTACACCATTTACTATCTGGATGGGAATGCAGTCTTCTCATCAGAAGAAATAGTAGACTGAGTCACTCACTGATCTGAACTCCAGTGGAAAGTCTGCAAAAGGCAATGTTCCACCCCCAACTGACCCAAGTGCCCATAGATACCCAGATAGATAGCCTACTAAGCATCAGTCTAGGCAGGCATTATCGTTTCCTCCAACACCAAGCCCTGTCTACAGCCTGTGAGCTGTGTCATTATTTAGAAATAATTCAGCTTAATTAGGACTAAACATCACCTTCCAGAGGGACATGAGGGGAGATTATCTATGTGGTGAATAGCAGATAGACTGACATAGCCCCACCTCTTGAGCCTTGAAAAGTCTCTTTCCCCTTAGGAGTCTCAACGTCATTTTTCCAGAAGGACTGTGACCCAATTGGCCCTTGGTCCTTTCCAACTGTCCTGAGAGACATGTCTCTAACTACCTGCCTAGGGGCTGCCTTGGACTTTCAGTTTCCTGCCTAAGAAATAGACTCTTCCCTATTGATGATGATTGACAGGTGGAAGTACAACTCCTTCTGGACATACATGACCCCTGTGCTCAGGGTATAGTCTTAGCCAGACCACTAGAGAAAAAGGCACACAAACACTAGGAGGAGGAGGTCTTGTTTCCTTTCTGCACTGAGGATCATGAGACACAATCTTTATTTCATTTTGTGGGGTTTGAAGTAGCCTCCAGAGAGAAATTGTTGACATGATTTTAATAACTCAGTGGAGACATGTGGTAGGCAGAATTCTAAGGATGGTTCTCCAAGACATCTGTTCCCAGGTTATTAAATTAAACACTAATCTAGATAGTGCTGTAAAGGGATTTTGCAGATGTAGTTAAAGTTTCAAATCAGTTGACTTTAAGATATGGAGATTATCCAGGCTGGTCCGGTCTAATCACAGGAGCCCTTTGAAAGCAGAGTTTGCAGATTCTTCCCCAGAATCTCAGAGAAGAGCCAAGTTCAGTCCACATCTTGATTTGTGAGACCCACCCTCCACAAGCAGAGGACCCAGCTAAGCTGTGGCTGGACCCCTGACATGGGAACAATAAGAGAATAAATGGGTGCTATTTACAGCTGGTAATTTGTAACACAGCCATAGAAAACTAATACAGGACATCTAACCAGTCCCCAAGAGTGTCAAGCCTACATGTCAGCCACCTGCATGTGTGAGATCAAGATGTGTACACTGTATACAAGACCCCTGTTCCCCTCTCCAGCCCTGAGCTGAAATCCTGTCACAGAACTTCTCTCACTAAGGGCCTGCTGGTTACTGAGTTGCTGAGGATGAGCTAATGACCGACTCGATCCACGGGCAGGCAGGATGTTTTTCACGTAAGTAGGAACAATCCCTGCTATTTTCAGAGAGCTGGGTACAAAGCACTTCCATAGTCACTAAATCACAGGAGCCTCACAGCAACCCCCAATGGTAGAAACCATCATGTCCCCATGTCCCAAATGAAAGAATGAGGCCCAAAGAGAGAAAATGGCTGTCTCAAGGTCACAGACCTGGCATGGGAAAATCCCTGCTGCATAACAGGGGAGGCCTTGGACCTTTGAAGCTATAAGCAGGGCAATGGTGAGACCTGACCACCAAGGCTGCTTCTCCTCATGTGCATCTGAGCTAGGGAACCTAATAACTAAGGATGTCTTTGTTAATCATCTACAGTTATAATCTGCCCCAAGTTGTTCCCTTGGCCTGCAAGCCTCTTTGTCCAGATAGCTACATGGGTCTTGTGTTAATTTTACATGTCAACCTGACCAGGCCACAGTGTGCCCAGAGATCTGCTTAAACAGGATTTCTCGGTATGTCTGTGAGGGTGTTTCCAGAAGAAAAGAGCATTTAAATGGGAGAACTGACTAAAGGAGATCACACTTCTCAAGTGGGTGAGCCTCATCCAATTCAGTGAGGGTCTGAATAGAACAGAAAGGTGGAGGAAGGGCGAATTGGTTCCCTCTGCCTGACTCCTGAGCTGGATCTTCTCCTCCTCTTTGGCTCTGTGGTTCTCCAGCCTTAGGAACGACACCCCCGGCTTTCCTGGGGCTCCAGCTTGCAGATGGCAGATCACGGGATTCCTCAACCTCCAAAAGTGTTTGAGCTGATTCCTCAAAATTAATAAACAAATATTTCATATTGGTTCTGCTTTTCTGGGGGAACCCTGACTAACACAGCTCTCTCCTTCACTTCCTTCAGGTCTTGGTTCAGTGGGGGCCTTCTCTAACCACTCTATCTAAAATCACATTGCACCCTCAACTGTACCTCCAGCTTTATCTTTTTCCTTATTGCAACTATCACCATTTGATAGTCTATACATTTTATTTGATTCTTTATTGTCTGTTTCCATGAGAACTGGGATTTTTGTTTGTTTTGTTGACTGTTGTATCACCAGCACTCAGCACATTGCCTGACATATAGTAGGTGCTCAATAAATTTTATTATTATTATTATTACAGAGCTGGGATGGAATCCAGTTGCATATAAAGTCTAACCTAGTCTTCTTCTATGGTCACCATGGCCACTCTCGCTCTGTAGGAACAGATGCTCTGTCAAGGATCAACAATCAGATCTCCTGTTCTTTGGGGATACAGTGGCCCCTAAAATGTAGAGGGAAGCTGCTCCTGTCCAAGACTCTCCGTTCTCTGAACCAAGACTGACTGCAATGTCACCTGCTCTCTTTTGTTTATGGGAAGTAATTTCTCAAAGTGATGTCTCAGGCCCCAAGAGAAAAGATCTTATCTGCCTAATAAGCTGGGATTCATTCATACCAAAGGGAGCAGAAGCAAGAGATTAATCCTGTTGCCTGGAATTTATTTTAAAATTTCAACTGTTCCTAATGTGAAAGATGAAATTGTGTTGCCTGAAGTGGCTGAGACATATCAAGTCTGGGCGATGTCTCTGTGTCCAAGGCAGTTCCTCATTTACTAACTGTAATATCCCTCCCCGGTGGCAGAGCCTTTAGGAGCAAGAGGCCAGGCCAATCAGGGCAGCTCAGATCTTCCCAGCAGGGGCTGCCCAGTGCCCTGGGCCTGTCACTTGGGGAGTCATGGCCCACTCCAGACTATGCACAGAAAATAGAGCTGGGGAACCTATCTAAAACATACAAAGCCTTTGATTAGCATAGCTCTGCAGATTCTGAGGCCAAGTCCACAGTGAGAGAGGTTCACAGAAGGCTCAGACCTAGGAGAGGTGTGGGATTACATGGGAGTGGGATGGAGGTGCTTCTGGGAAGACTTGGGAAGTCTTGAGGTTGCCGTGCATACTTACATAGTATTAAAACAGCTGGCATGTTAAGGGTGCTTTTTAATTTAAGAATGTCACAAGGTCCAAATAACAAATACTACCCCCCAACCCAGAGTCTTGCCTACTCTCATGTGCCCGCATCCTGATCCTTAACCTCATAACACGCACACGTGCATGCACACAAACACACAAATAAATACTCATACACACACGTGCACGCACACACCTTATACCTTCCATCCTTGGTCTCAGTCCTTGCCTTACCTCACATGATTCCAGCTCCTGCCTTGAGTGTCTTTCAATTTACCACTGAACATAAAGAGACAAGTTATTTTCCACCACCAAGAAATGGAAATCCAAGTTGTATTTGGATCTAGTAGAGTATTCTGGCCCCCCTCAGCTGGAAACTATGTTGCATAATCTTTCCCTTCAAGAGGAGAGAATTAGGGCAACCCTTTACTTCAAGCAAGTCAGGGTTAGCCAAAATTAGAACCCAGACACAAGTAATTCATGCCTCATTATCCATAATAGCAAGGAATTAGACACGATCTAGATGTTAGACAATATAGACATGGTTAAGAAAATTGTTGTACATCATCTTCAAGGAATATTATGCAGCTATTAAAAATGATCATTATGGGGCTTCCCTGGTGGTACAGTGGTTGAGAGTCCGCCTGCTGATGCAGGGGACACGGGTTTGTGCCCCGGTCCGGGAGGATCCCACATGCCACGGAGCGGCTGGGCCCGTGAGCCATGGCCGCTGGGCCTGCGCGTCCAGAGCCTGTGCTCCGCAACGGGGGAGGCCACAGCAGTGAGAGGCCTGCATACCGCAAAAAAAAAAAAAAAACCCAAAAAAACAAAAAAAAATGATCATTCTGAAGCCAATGTTGCAACATGGAAAATGCTTACAAGTTCACGGTAAGTGACAAAAGCTGAATGTAAGACTGCAAATACACTGTAATTACAGCAATGTAAAAAATAATACACGCATGAGACTAAGGCCTGGGAGGCAGTGTGGGATAGAAAATAATCTCTTATGAACTAGGATGTTGGAATTATGAGCTATTGTTTTCTTTGTAAATTTCCCATAATGTTGTTTAATGGTGTTATAATATTGTTGTTACAGTAAGAAACAGTCAAGGAGAACAAAGGCCAGCCTGAAGCCTTCAGTGAGCTGCAGCTGTCTGGACCACAACTGTCATAGAAAGAGAAGCCATCCTCACTGTATTTAAAGACAATTATGAGGACAGATGCTGTGGAACTCAGTCTCTGCAAGCTCTCTCCCCTCACTTCCCCATCCAGCTGCAGACTCTGTGCTCTGTAGGCTGCAAGGGAAGGACAGAGCAGGCCAGGCCTCTGGGCCAGGGGTGGCAAGTGGACCAATTTAAAACACTGCTATTACTCCTGCACAGGACAAGTGTCCAGTGGCTCTCTGCATCCTTCGCAGTGCCTTGCTCAGGGCTGTATACACAGTAGTTACTCACTAAACATTGAATTTATGATAATCAGGATTCACCTCTCTTCCCCCACCAAAAAAAGATTCTGGTTGTCCTTTATTATTCCCCATCTCAGTAAGTGATGCCTCACCCACGGGGCTGGCCAAAGGCAATCACTCTTGTTTCCTCCCTCTTCCATACCCCCAAGTTCAATCCATTACTGAGTCCTGTGGATCCTGCCTCAGTAAGATTCCACAAATCTCTCTTACTTCTCTCCATTTCCTTGGCTCCCCCCATCCAGGCCTCTGTCACTCACACCTGGACTACAAACTAACCTGGTGCCCAGCCTCCAGTCTCAAGATCTACACAAGTGGTGCCGGAATGTTGTGACCTGCCCTGGTGGTCAGGGAAAAAACATAGCGAGGGAGCAGGGAAACCTTAGGCCTGCACACCCACAGGCCCAAGTGCCTAAAGAAGCAGTGCAGCGCATCATGGGTATGGCCTGTGGTTCCTGCGGGTTCCATTAAAATGGTACCCATGTCTCTGGCGGTTCCTGTGGGACCTTAGCCTGCCAGGGACTCCAGGAGCCCACTGCAGGATGACCCACTAGGATGTAGAATGAAAAGATTTGAACTTTTATCCAGCTTTGTTTAGCTGTCATCTCATCATTTCATTTTTATTTAGGTCTATTTACGTACACTCTGTATTCTGTTCAATTGTACATGTTTGTATATTTTTCAGTAGATCTTTTTTTTTTTTTTTTTTTTTTTTTTTTTGCGGTATGCGGGCCTCTCACTGCTGTGGCCTCTCCCGCTGCGGAGCACAGGCTCCGGACGCACAGGCCCAGCGGCCATGGCTCACGGGCCCAGCCGCTCCGCGGCACGTGGGATCCTCCCAGACCGGGGCACGAACCCGTGTCCCCTGCATCGGCAGGCAGACTCCCAACCACTGCGCCACCAGGGAAGCCCTCAGTAGATCTTTTTGAAACGTTTTATTGACAAGGCAGGTAATCAAATATTGATTATGAACACCAGTCCATTATCATCTAGTTTTTTCTAAAATATAATTTTCATTGTATCAATCTTCTGCTTAAAGCCATTCAATGGTTTTCCACTGCCCGCAGCATAACCCAAGCCCCTCATGACCTAGTCCTGATGACTGTTCCAACATTATCTGCCATCAGCACAAGAGCCATTTCTTTAGCCTCTAGGACCATGAAGCAGCCCAGTTCACTGGTCCTGACAGCTCGTTGTGTGTATCCCCTCCCAACTGCACATTCAGTGATGTCAAGCTGGTTGCTTGAAATGGGCCATGGTGGGATTACTTACACCATGGAAATTGGGGAAGCACTATAAATCAGAGATCTCTTTTTCCAGGAAACTGATTTTTGAGCATTTACCAGCACACCACTGACCTTATCCCTCTTCTTGGAATATCCTTTCCTGAGGTCTTCAGTGAGCCCTGCTTCAAGATTTAGTTCAAGCAACATACTATCCAAGAAAATTTCCCTCACCCCTTTCCTTTCAGCATCTGCACCTCTCCTCTGTGCTCCTGTGCATACAACTATCATTTCCTATGAAGTCCTCAGGGGCAGAGCTCTTTTCTGAATCACCCTAGGCCAGGTGCTGAATGGGTACTCAGGGAATGTTTGCTAAACTGAATGAAATTTCTGATTGAGCTGGGACACCTTGAGGCGTACAGCCCATGTGGGTCCTAGTGAGCCTGCTTGGTAGAGCTAAAACCTGGGGACAACAAGAGCAAGAATTGGAAAGTCCCCAGTCTCTCTGAGAATTCACCAGATTAACAACTTGGCTCTAACAGGTTTCATCATCTTCTTCCTTGTTCTGGGTATCAGGCTAACAGCTTCCTCAACCTCTTCCCAGCTTCTCTCAGACACCCTGAATGGCCTAGAGGCTGCTCTAGGGAAATCAGCTCTCCTGCTGGAGCAATGATCATTCACACCACATACTTGAACAAACAGCTGTTGAGAAAACCATGATGCCAGAGGCAAGAGTTATAGAAACGTTTCCCACTGAATTGCAAATGGAGATTTGTTTTCTTTTTGCAAAATCCCTTAGAACATCTATCATTTGCACTAACAGGTTGGTGCTTGGAACACCAATCTAGAATCATTCGAAAGACAGAGCTTTAGATCCCAGGCTTCCCTAAAGGAAGAGGACTAAAAAACCTTCTGAAATGAGAGCAGAAACATCAAATCCCACCAAACAGATGCCAGTAAAGCAGAGGCGAAAGATGAGCCACGGGATGATGCCCGATCCTTTGCTCTTCAGAGCAAAACCCAGAGCTACAAACAGAACTTATTTCCTCAAGGTGTTGGCGCCTTGACTGAGGCTTGATTTCTAACTGGGAAGGAAAGTGGGAAAGGGAGGTGGGTTAGTCCCTGGGTCAGAAAGGAAGGTCATGTCCTCAGCAAGTTCATGGAAAGACCCTATACCCTCACAAAGAGCAAAGGGTGGCTGGCTGCAGAGAATCATGGGGAGGAGCAGATATGAAAAGAAGAGAGAAAAGAAAGCCTCTTGTCCCTCTGACTGAAGGAAGAGGAATACTGCTAAGTCCTCCATTCCTCAGGCAACAGAGCCTAAGTCTCAAGGACCAGCAGAGAAATAGACTTTTGGTCTCTCTGGTTTCAAGAGAAACTGTAGAGTCCTGAAGACCTGATTTTTTTTTTGTAGAAATCCTTTAAAACTTTATTTTCTTCTTCAGTATTCATTTTTTAAAACATTTTTATTGGAGTATAATTGCTTTACAATGGTGTGTTAGTTTCTGCTTCATAACAAAGGATATCAGTTATACACATACATATGTTCCCATCTCTCTTCCCTCTTGCGTCTCCCTCCCTCCCACCCTCCCTATCCCACCCCTCCAGGCAGTCACAAAGCACTGAGCTGATATCCCTGTGCGATGCGGCTGCTTCCCCCTAGCTATCTACCTTACTACGTTTGTTAGTGTGTATATGTCCATGACTCTCTCTCACTTTGTGAGAGCTTACCCTTCCCCCTCCCCATATCCTCAAGTCCGTTCTCCAGTAGGTCTGTGTCTTTATTCCTGTCTTACCCCTAGGTTCTTCATGACATTTTTTCCCTTAAATTCCATATATATGTGTTAGCATACGGTATTCCTGAATTTTAATCCTTGCACAGTGATCCACTAGCCAGGTGGGTTGGGGTAAATTAATTAGCTTTGCTGAGCCTCAGTTTTCTCATCTGCACTGTAAAGCACAATGATACCCCCTCACATAGTAGTACAAATTAAAGTACATGTGATGGTTAATTTTATGTGTCAACTTCGCTAGCCTATGGTGCCCAACTCTTTTGTCAAACATGAGCCAAGATGTTGCTGAGGGGGTATTTTTTTAGATGTAATAAATATTTATAATCAGTAGACTTGGCAGAAAGCAGAGGACCCTCTGTTATGCAGATAGGGCTTATCCAATCAGTTGAAAGCCTTAAGAGCAAACTTTGAGGTTTACCAAAGAAGAAGGAATTCTGTTTTCATAACTGTAATACAGAAACCCTACCTGAGTTTCCAGGCTGCCTGTCCTGCCCTGAGGAATGTGGACTTGCCAGTCTTTGCAATTACATGAGCCAATTCATATATATATATATATATATATATATATATATATATATATATATATACACACACACACACACATACATACATACCCCTCATTGTAAGAGCATTGGATCTGTTATGGAGCACTGTGTTTGATGGACTAAGCAAGGAGACATTGGAGGTGAGTTGGTTTAATCAGTGAAAATTCCTGGAAGGGAATTACATTTTATACCAGATAACAAAGGGGTGGTGGACCTAGATTTCATAACAAGGTAGAATCAACGGAAGGAATACAATACCTAAGAAGACTGGCTTGACTAAAACAGAAAAACTGAAGTGGAGAATAAGAAGATGAAGCTAGAGAGGTGGAGGTGGAAGCAACAACAGAAAGGACATACCTGTCCAGTTGATCCAGGAGCCCCTTCAGATTATTAAAGCCAGATGCTTTTGGAAGATGAATCTGGTCTCTGTGCATCTGAATGGGCTGCAAAGAGTAGAGACAGAGCAGAGTGGGCAAGAGGGAAGTCTGGTGACTGGTGGCTAAATTTAAACAGTTGGCCAGTGGAAGTAGGAAAGTAAGGGGGAGGAAGGAGGAAAGGGATGTATAGAGTACAGTGGTGCCTACAGAGGTAGAAAAAGAATGGGATCATGCTATATGCTGGAATATGTGCTGGGCTCAAGGGATAAAAGAGTTGTGGTCCCCTCTTTGTGTAACGTGTTAGTGGGAGAGACAGACATTACTCAAATAGTCACAGAAATAAATATCATTGCCAACTGGGGTAAGTGCTAAGAAGAAAAAATGCAAGCTGCTTGAGAGTGAAGACCAAGATGACCTGATAGCGCCCAGGGTATCAGGGGAGGCTTCCCCAAGGAACTGATGGGGAATCTGAGATCTGAGGTAACTAGGTCCCACGGGTGGTTGGGAGGGTACTTGATGAGGAGAGATCTTCATGTTCACACATGGGTACACACATGTGCACATGGCTTGCATCCACTCTTCCTACATTTGGAGGTCCTAAGGTAACTGTCTAAGACAAAGAGCATGCCTCCAGGAACATCTTGGGGCCAGCAAGGCTTACTCACTCTGGCACATTTGTCCTCAGCCTCCACTAAACACTTGGGTGTTCTCAGCAAATCAGCACACCCACTCACGACAAATCTCTTGACTCGACAGGGAAGCCAAAGCACAGAAGGTTGAAGTGATTGCACTGAAACCACATAGAGTGAGGCCATGTGCTCTACTGAAGGTGCTATTTTGAGGCAGATACAAGTTGGAAGTCAATTAATCAATCAGGTCAGCAAACGGTCAATCAGTCTCAGCCATTAAGAGAACACGTCAGTGGCATTGTTATTGACACAGCCACAGTGACTCAGAGACAAGCTGAGGAGTAAGGCCATAGCTATACTGGTCAATAAAGCACTTTTGGTCTTGACAAAGCAAGCAATTAGGACCAGCTGTGTTTCATTTTTCACCTCCTAAGCCACGATGGCACTCTAGACACATCTATCAATGCAAGAAGGCAGGGCTGAGAGTTGAAGTTTAAGTCATTCCAGAGGAGAAGAAAAGAAAAAAGAGAGAATAGGCCAACAAATTCCACATGAGCTATTTTTCAAAAATCCCAGATCTTGGAAGTATAAGGAAATTGGAAACAACCCAACAGAGAGCCCCTGACCTCTACTTCCCCTCCACAGTGCAAAGCATTACTGGACACTAACTCATATGAAGCTGGAAGCTGGACAGATTCCAAGGACCACTACATGTTGAGAGTGGGGGTGGGGTCTCCATGTCCCCATGGAGTAGGCTTGGGAACCTCACTGACTCTTCCCAACATCTATTCCTCCCTCCCTCCCAGCTCCAGGTACACAGGAGCTTTTCAGCTCCCAGGCTTACTGAGGCTGTAACAAACTTCCAGTCCACAGCAGAAGATCCTTGAAGGAGGGATAGAATGAGAGTCGCCTGTGTCATTTCTGTGTCCCCACTGCCTACCCAGTGCCTGACACCAAGTAGGCACTCTGTTAATATTGCTTTTGTTGCTTCCCTCCCTGACCTCAAAAAAAAAAAAAAAAACATGCTTTCCTAGGAATCCCCCAGCCCTGACTTAGCAGTCCCTGAATTCTGCCCACAGGTATACCCTGGACTAAAGTCTACCTTTTCTGGCATAGTTTTGGGCAAAGGAGCCCCTTCTACCCTACTCCCACATTATTCAGTCTTACATTCTGTCTTATCATGCTTTCTAACTTAGCACAGAGTTGTTTTGTTAAAAGTCCCCTGTCACTTCAGCCAAGTCATCCATCTGCCTACAAGGAGAACTCTGGACTCAAGTTTCTCCTGATCTCAGGAAAAAACATAGCTCTCACACAAGTACATCACAAGATCAAGTTGATTTCCATTTGGCTTCCTCAGCCTCACCTCCTAAGTCAGGTCCCGAGTTTAGCTTGGCTGATGGGAAGGCTGTGTTTTGGGGAAGAATCCCAGGTCTCAGTGTTAGTCACCCATATAAGTGTCCCCAAGGCTTCCTACATGTGTAGATAGCAACCTACAGCATTGCCAGCAGCTATAGCAAAAGCTCAGCTGAAGGGCAAAGTGGTATCCTTGAGGCATCCAGAGGGGTCAAGGGGCACCATCTAACCCCTAAACTGATAAGTAACTTCTTTGGGACAAAGAGGTCTCTGCTGAGACAGGGAGGCTCAGAAGCCCCATGTCCCAGCCAAGGGCCGACCCAGATGGTGCCTGTCCTTTTTCAGAGAGCCCAAGGGATTTGCACCCCTGGTACGAGCCATTGACCTGGTGGTGGCCAGGCTCCCCAGGGCCTCCTAAATGAGGGCAAAGAAGTGGAGCTTTGAAACAGAGGACAGATTTCGACAGAAAGCACACAAGGGAGGAGATTCCATGTTGAGGATGGGATTACAGGTTGAGCTAAGAGCATGAGCAAAGGAATGGAGGTGGAAAATCAGTGGTTAAAAGTAATGGCAAGTTGCTTTGTTTGCTTGGACTCCTGGATTCTGGAAAAGGAGTCTGGGGAACAAGGCTGAAGAGGGTTGCAAGAGCTGAATTCCCCAGGATCTCTGACATGAGCTGTCGTCAGGGTTTGGACTTTGTGCTGAGGGTGGTGCCAAGCCTCTGAAATGAGGCTTGAACAGAAGGGTGACACAAGCAAATATGTGCTTTGAAAGGCTCTGTCTGGCTGTTGCGTGGTGTTTGGAAGACCGCTCAAGAGGCTGAGGTGTTCGGGCATTGAGATGGTGGTGGCCTGAACTAGTAATAAAGTCCTAGGGTTGAAGAAGAGTAGACTGGACCAAGACATTATTAAGAAGATAAAGGAACAGGACATAGTGACTGACTGATTTCAGGACATAAGAGCCAGGAAAAAGTTAAGGATCTATGAATCCATAAGTATATTAACTAGCTGTTACTAAGCATCAAATGTATACAGAGCTCTGTGCTTGGCAATGGGGGCTCATAGGCACATAATACATGGTGCCTGCACTCAAGTAGCTCCAGGTCTGATGGAAAAACCATTCAGGAAAGTGACAGTAATAATGGGGTATCCCTAGTTGCTGAGGAGCACAAAAGAGGGGCTCCAAATCTAGTCTCAAGAAGATAAGAAGGCTAAAAGGAAATTTTTCAAAACAGTCAACAGCTAAGCTGAGTCTTGATGGGGACCAGTTGAAAAGAAGAGGTTACAGGTACTGTGAGCAAGCACACAGCATATGTGAAGGCAGCGAGGTGTGAAAGAGCATGATGCATGTGTGGAGCCAGGGACAAGGCGATGGTAGCACCATTAATTGTGATCTGGGACACAGAAGGCAGAACAGCTTGTGGTGGTGGTGGCGGAGGTGGGGAAGAAAGGTTAGGTTCTGTCTTGGACATATTGTGCTTGAGGTGCCCAAGGAGTCGTTAAGCAATCTCTTCAAAGAGCTCCCTGTGAAGACAGAGCTGGGCTTAGGAGGGATGGTGATGGTGACCTGCGTGGGACACCTTGCCCTCCACCTTCTCAGTGGGGGTTACCAGGACTGAGAAAAGGGGTATAGGGACCATGCAAAGCAGTGACATTTGTTTGCAGGTTCTGTGGTCCCACAGCAGAGCCATGTTTGGGGTGGGGGCTGTTGGGCTACCTGGAATCCGAACAGTTGAGGCCCCTTTGGTGCCTAAAGGCATATTTTCCTTCTACCTCCTCTGGTTTGTTTGGGGAAGAAAGTTGCTCACCAAACTCATGTACATAGCAGAGGAGCAAGGAGTGGCAAAGCTCACCTTGGCCACCTGGTCTACCAACTCCTTTCCTTAGCCACTCTTTCTATTCCCCATCCACAGTCAGGGCTCAATCCACCTGTGCCAGTTCCTGTCCCCAGACCTGCCCTCCTTCAGAAGGCTGGCTGTACCAGAGGGGAGGGTTGCCTTTCTGGCTACCAATGACTTGACTCTGAAGCCAGAGCTGTGTTTGAGGAACAAAGAGACCTACATGTCCACAGAGATATCTCATTTTTCCCATTGTCTGCTTCACCCAGCAGGATAGAAATGCTTTCAGGTGGTAAAGAAGGGAGAAGAGGAAGGACAATGTACGTACTAGGAATGGTGAGTCTTTAAGAGTGCCAGGGGCTGGATTTCAGGAGAACAGAGGGAAGGGGGGGTGGTCTTCAATGAGGAGAGAGAGATGGGCAGAGGTCAATCACAGAGGGCCTCTTAAGCTAGGTTAAGGAGTTTGGACTTTGTCCTAGTGACAATGAGGAGCCACTGGAGGTTTTCTTTTTTCTTTTCCCTGAATAATGATTTTACTGTTTTTATAAAATTTATGTGTTCTCCTAATTGTAAATTAACCTGATACAGAAAAGGTCAAAGAAGGAAATTAAAAATAACTTCAACTCCCACACAATAACCATTGTTAGAGCAAGCCTCATTCTAACCCTTGCCTTTATGTTCATGGTTAGAGATGAGGATGGGTATAGAGACAGAGATAGATCGAGAGAGAGAGAGAGAGAGAGAGAGAGAGAGGGAGAGAAAGAGAGAGAGCAGGGAGGTGGGGAGAGAGAGAAGGGTTGTGAATAAGTTTCAACGGTATCCGTGTATAAATCTTATCTTAAACAAAAAATTAAAAATTTAATTTCCTTTCAATTTAATAAAAGGTGTCTTCTCTTAAAGAAGAGGTGACACCTCAAGGGAAAGAGGTAATAAGGTCTAGGTTGTAAACAGATCTCTCTGGCTGCTGTGATGGGGAGAAAGATTGGGAAGAAGGGGAGTTGGATGTCAGGACACCAGGTAGGAGACACCATAGTCATCCAGGTGAGAATAGTGAGAGCCTGAATGAGGCAAAGTTGGTGGGATTGGAAAGTAGGGGTGGGAAGAAGTTCCAGAACAGGAGCAGGTTTCCTAGGACTTGGTTTCTGGTGGGGGAAAACACAAAGGAGGTTCTCCTAGATGACTCATAGGGCTCAAACCTTGATGATTAGGAGGTGTTGGTACTGTGATCAGAAATAGGTTAAGCAGACATAGCAGGTTTGATGGGGGAGTCAATTAGTTTTGCTTCAGATGTGTGAAGATTCTTCAGCTGGGCATCCAATAAGCAGTTGGCTCAGATGGGAACAGGAATGAAGATAGGGACCTGGAAACCATCCACACAGAAGTGAGCACAGAAATCGTGGGAGCATGAGAGATCTGCAGGGGAGAAAGTGTTGAGACAGAGAACTGGGCCAAGGATAGAAGCTTGGGAGTATCTGTGTTGGGAGATGGGAGGATGGACAGGAGTCAAGGGGGAGTCAACAAGTTTGGGAAGAGGCCAACATTCCTGTCTCGGTGCTTCATCCATGATAGTTTTCAGAAACTTTCTGGGAGACTCAAATATAAGGTATGTTTGCTGAAAGAAAAGAAAACAAATCTCAGGAGAGTGGAGCGAGCAGCTCTGTACAGAGAGCCTGAGGAAGAGCCTTAGGCAAGAAGAGGCCATTGGATTTGGCAGTCAGGAATATTGATGTCTCTTGTGGGATCAGGTTCTGGGGAGTACTGGGAGACAGAGACAGGTGGCTGGGAGCCAAGGATGGAGCCAGGGTAAGGATGGGGTGGCCTTGAAGGCAGTCTCCATTCTCCAGATGCTTGGGGTGAAGAGAGAGGAAAAATCTAAGTAGCTCCAGGAGACTCCAGGAGATGCTTAAGCATCTTCTAGGCTGCAGAGAGTCAATACAGCAAAAGAGGCTGGGAAGTAAGCATGGATGGTAATGTTTGCAAGGCTGGGATCTCAGGAAGCTGGATGGGGAAGGGATTAATAGTGCCAGTAGAAAGGGTTGGGCCTCAGGACTCGAGGAGAGGAGAAATATTGAGATGGACAAAATGCCAACATTTTAGGCTTGAGAGAAGAAATGATGCCATCAGCAACTGCCACTTCTTAAGTGTATACATGGTACCAGGCATAAGGCTGAGTGCTCCTCAGGCATTATGTGCTGTCATTCTCACAATAACCCATGAGACAGGTATGATTATGACCCATATTTTGCAGAGGAAAGAAATGAAACTCATACAGATCCAATATCCCACTACTGGCTAGTGAGACAGACAGGACTCCAACCTAGGTTTGTGACACAACAAAGTCCAAGTCCTTTTACAAATGAAAACCTGATGTCCAGGGACAGTCAGTGATTTCTCCAGCATAGATAGCTGGGCCAGGACTGGTGCACAGATCTTCTGACTCCAAGGGAATGGCTGGTTCTTCTAGTCTAGTGGCTGGATGCACACAGGTGGCTGGGAATGTCATGGCACAGCCTTTCCCAGCACACAAGGACAGCATGGCTTGGAAACTGCTGTTCCAAGCAACTAAGCTCAATGGAGTCCGCCAGATCCAGATTTAAGTGCCAATTCCACTTATCGGCCATGTGCCCTCCAGTCAGTTGCCCAAGCTTCCTAAACCTCCAGAACTCTGCAAACTGGAAATAATAATACCACCTGCCTCACAAGACTGTCGTCAGGATAAAACATGATAATCCATAGGAGGTGCATAGCACTGAGTGGTCAATAAGTGTTCCTTGGTGGTTGTTTCCGTTGCTGTGGTTGCTGTTAGTGGGGAGAGCATGATTTAGAGGCAGACAGTCTGGGCTGTAGTCTCTGGCTGACCACTTAATTTCTCTGACCTGGATGAGTTGCTTCACACAGGAGTCAGTTTCCTCAGCTCTAAAGTGGGGATAATTCACAAGTGAATGTGGGGATCAATTAGGTAGTAGATGGGAAAGTGCTTTGAAAACGTTGAAAATAAAGTGTCCCCGTAAAGGTTAGTTATTTAATTCTACCTTGGAACAAAAAGATCAGCTTTCTAGAGAAACAGCCACAAAGGATGAGAAGAGAGGAAAATAACTAAGTTAATGAACTCTATAAATCAAAACTGAGAAAGTTTGGAAGAAGAAAGAAAAGATTTTCTACTTGTCTGAGGTGGAAGGAATGTATTTCATTCTAGCTAGAATGTATTTGGAACCTGATCCAGACCAGGATTTGGACAAACCTTGTTGCAGTGACAGGGTTTGGGTCAGCTTTGGTCCCTGTTTGCCAACAGTTCCCTCAGGTCACTTGCACAGACCTAGCTCTGCCACTAAACAGACGAAAAGTGAAGCAGAGGGTGTAGGTATCAGGATAGGTTTCTTGGAAGAAGTGGCATTTGGACTGGGCTTTGAAGGATGAGTAGGTAAGGGAGGTGTGAGGGGTAGGGGTAGTTGTCAGATGGATGAGAGGAAAAGCCTGAGCAAAATCACAGTAGCAGGGAGGGGCATGAGTTTGGGGAACAGCAAATCAATCCATGTGACTGAAAATAAAGCTTTGTAAGTGAGGGGCAAAGGTGACAGATGAACCTGGAGAGGTGGATTGGGTTCAGCTCATGGATGCTCTCGAGGTGGCTGAGGAGCTTGGTCTCTGTCCTGTAGGCAATGGGGAGGCACTGGTGACCAGTGCCTTCCAACTGCCCTGGCCTGACCTTGCCTCACACAGGGTTCTGAGCAATGTAGGTGTTAGAAAAAGGTGTCTTTGCTTGATGAGACATACTCCATGGTTGAACCTTTAGTCTGGGTTGTTCCCACCAAAGCAGAATTGAGTGCAGCCTAAAGGAGTGGTTGGCCATGTCCTCTGCAGCTCAGGAATGCAGGTCTCTGTGCAGGTATCTCCAGGGCCCCAGGATGACCAAGCTCTGCCTCAGCCACACAGCTTTCTACTAGAGAGTGGAAGGCCATGAGCACTCCGGAATTCTTATGCTCCTCACCTTCCCTTAAATGTTTTTCAGGAGACATTTATGACTCCTCCTCCCTTTGCCTGACCCAACCTGTTTCCTGGTTGTTTCTGAACTCTGGTACTCTACGTTAATGTTGATGCATATATGACCTAGCTAGCCCTTGATCTTCACCAATTTGCCAATCATTGCTGCCCTGTCCGCTAGTCTTCCCCTTCCCCCCAAGCACACATAAGCAGGAAAATCACTGCCAATATGCAGACATAGGTTTAGCAGTGTCTTTGAGCACGGATTCCTCCATCTTGTTAGTATTGGGAAGCTGTTGTGTCTGGGTAGGTCAGCCCTTTACAAATCTGGCAATGACTAATCTGCCAAGTGGCAGCTTCATTGTCAAAAGATTCATAGCTTTGCTCAGGAAAGGTCAGATTCATTGGTTCTAGTCAATTAGAGAATAATTTATTGTCCCTCTTCTTTCTGTGATTTCCAAGACCATATGTGGTTTATCAACAGAGGGCCCATCTCTAAGGCAAAGCCAGGCACACCAATAATCCCTCAAAAGTCATAAATGGCACAAATGAAATATCCAAGTTTCTCTAGGTTAGAAGTCTCAGCTGGACCTTGTTCCCCACAGACCGCCCCCCCTCCCATCACAAGGAAGTTAAAGTGGGCTCCAGGTCCATCAAACACACTGGGAATCACCAGTATTTTACACATGTGAGATTGTATAGGCAGACTTTCAAAAGATGGCTGTTTCCTCTCTAGAATTATCCTGCAATTAGGACAGTCACCAAGTAGCAGGTATCAGAGTCTCAGTTATGTCCTCTGGTAAAAATAGTTAAATTCTTTTGGGGAATGGCTAAGTAAATAAAGTTAATAAACGTTACTACTCCATTTTAACCTAATTAATACAGCTGGGCATCAAGATAAACTAAAATGAGTAAATGGGATACACAATTAAAACAAGGTTTAGAGAAACACAACTCCCTAGGAACTTCAATGAAATGTCCTTGCTAAGCCTAACCTGATCCATTTAGTACTTGTCTACTCTTTCCCTTTCTTTAATCTGCTGGTTTCTATGTAAGGTACTGACCTTCCTTCAAATTTTTAATGGCTATCTCAAGCAAAGAAAGAAAGGAAGAACAACTTGGGCATCTCTTCTTTGACACCATCCTCCCCAATCATGAATTGTGATGTTGAAGGAATCATTCTTGTGGCTGTTTCCTAACAGCCCTCTCTACTCAAGTTATTAATCAAAGATGCCATTTTCTTCCCATCATAGTGCTTCTGCCTTTGTTTCCAAGGAATCTGAGAGAATCCAAAAGGGAAATAAAGATGGCCAGGTATGGGCTGCTTCCCAGCACGAAACCCTGTGATTGGCTTTTCCTCAATCAAGAGGGATTAAATGTTCCTTCTCCAAACCTAAGTTCTTTGCCTTCTAAAGCCAAAACGTATGGTATTCATAATATATGTTGGATGGTTCCTTAGCAATCACCACTCTTCAAAATGTTTTCTGTTAGGATTTGGACTTGGGAAACTGAATTATGCCAGAATGGAATGTTTAAGAGAATATTCCAAGAGCATAAGCAGATTTCTAAACAACCATATGTAAATGTTTTTTCCACATGTGCTGTGAAATCAGACCCAACATCAGAGTCCTCCACTGTAGCTCTGGTCTAGGCTCCTTGTAGGAAATGACCAATAACGATTTTGTTCTGTAGGGTGAGGATAGGGACCCAGGGGCTTTGGGGTTGCTTGACCTGTGGATCCTGAGTTGGGAATGACTCACTTGAGTCTGATTGGGAGATAGGCATCCGTTTTTATTGTTGTTGTTTGTTTGTTTAGATAAAAAGTTAGAAAGAAGTTTTGGAAGCAAAAACCTGTAGATCTAGAGAATAGAAAAGTGCTGAGAAATGGGGGAAATGTGATGAGCTTACCTCTCCAGGATAATAGAGGAACCATAAGGCATGGGTTCTGGGCACTATAACAGAGAAGTTGGGGAAGAGGGAGTAGATGAAGAGGACCAGAGACAAAGGGTGGTACAGGAGACTTTTAGAAGATTCCAAAACATTCCCCAGAAGTCCCTAATACAAAAGGCTGGTGACTTCTGTTAGGACAGGAGAAATGAAAGTGGGAACCAGGAAGACTCTCTCAGGTCATTGCCCAAATGAAGGAGAGGAGCCCAAAGGAGCAAGGGGAGGGTAGTGGAAGCAAACAGTGGCCTTAGAGTGGCAGGAAGGGAGAGGAGTTCTAGGAATGACCCCAGATTCTAGGACACACCTTGAGGGTTTCACAGACCCCAGAGATTCCTATTAGCCCTTTGTCAGTCCCTAACTGTCAATAGAAAGATCTGAGACACCACAAGTCCTTGCAGTCTCACCCAGCATTTCTACACTAACCAGTGTAGAACTCTTGACTTCAACTAGGGCCTCTGCCCACTTTGGATTGGCATGGATTCTCCCACAAGGCTGATCCCTTCATCACTCTTCTCCCTAATCAGCCTCTGTCTGGCCAGAGGTCCATACCAAGAAACCTAGGTCTCCAGTCCAGACCCAGAGAAGCCTCTCTCCCACATCAGTGGTCTGTCTCCTCCTAACTTTGCTGTTTATGACTCCCCTCCTGGCCCAGCCACTCATCTGGCTTCTGGCCTCAGCTGATCTGCTCTGAGGAGACTTGCAAGTGAGCTCTTCTCTAGAACAAATGACCAACCCTCTTTAGAGTGACTCTGGATGCCAGAAGATTGATATCTGCCAGCATCCCTCTTTCCCTTATTGCTTTGTGTTTCTAGCCTCCCCAGCTACCCCTCCTGGCCAAGTCTATGAAGGGGCTGCCTGATCCCAGAATCTCAGTGTCTCATTGCTGACCTGTGGCTTGGCCCTGGCTCTGTTTGCTCTGTGACTCATGGCACTGACCGCTGGCTGGACCCCTTCACTGATTACTTGCAGCAGTTGGACTGGGCTTCAAGTTCCTGGATACCTTCCCCAATCCAGGCCTCAGCCCAGATGTTGGTGAACAGCTCTACCTCAGCTTTGGATATTCTTCCCATTTTCCAATCAGCCTATGTGGCAGTGACAGTCGAGGGGCCTAGAGGGGCTTGTACTCTTGCCTCCAGGTGGGGGTTATAGCAAAGCAAATTATCCAAGTCCCTGGCTCATAGCACCAAAGCCTGATGAGAGATAATGAGTGAAACTAAGGAGGCTGGAGAACTCTGTCTGTCTAAAGAGTCATCAGAGAGTTCCCTGGCTGAGCCAGGATTGCCCCAGGGGCACTCATATAGCCAGAGGTTATAGCCAGCAGGGGAAGTCAAGAGGAGCCTGTCCATAAATGGAATTAGTGCATATGGACATTTGGGGCTAAAGACAACTAAAAACCTCCTGGTGGTGTAGTTTTGGTGTCCCAAGTGCTCATATGAATAACCAGAATCACCACACCACCTCTCAAACCCCAGGCTTACCTAGAAACCAGTATCCCAGGTCGGCACTGTCCAATAGTGGCTACCATATTGGACAGTGCAGATATAGAACATTATGCTTTTCCCCAAATGGAATTTCTGGAGTACAGATGAAGAAAGAATATACAAATGACTAGTGAACAGCTAAACTGACAAAGGGGCCAGACCAGAAGAGGGGGTTGATGCCATATGGGGAGAGAGATAGGGATCCTCATGTTTTGTCTTTCCTAGGCTAGCTCTCTTCTCAGTGAGGAGCTTTGAACTGGTGGTCCTACCTTGCTTTGCTATATCCCAGCCTCACTGGCCATTTCAAGTTTCACCTATATGAAAAAAACTATAAACTTCCATTGTCATCTAAAAGGATTTAAATAAATGAAGAAAGAGAGCTTATTCCTATGTAAGAAACCTCATTATCAAAGAAAGGTCAACTCTCCCCAAATTAATCTACAAATTTAACATAATCCCAAATAGATTTTAGGGGGCCTAGACAGGATGATTCTAAAGCTTATCTGAAATATAAACAATTGATAATAGCTAGAAATGTTTTTATAAAACAAATAAGGGACACGCTCTAATATTAAAATCTATTCTAAAATCACAATAACCACAATGAGATGTGACAGAAGAGACCAATTAGTGTACAGAACAGATCTAGAAGCGTACTCAAATATATGAATATTTAGTATATGATAAAGGAGGTATTTCAAATCAGTATGTAACTATGTTGAGATAAATGGATAAGTATTTCGGGGAAAAATTAACTTAGATTTGCCAAGTAGAGGAAAGCAAAGGGAAGCCACAATCTAATACTAGCCTCTTTTACAGTGTTGTCTGGAGGAAGCAGAAATCTGAATCTGAACAACAATGTACTCTTTTGTGTCTAGATTATTTCACTCAACATGATGCTTTTGGGATTCATCCATGCTGCTGCGTGCATCAGTAATTCTCTTTCATTGCTGAGCAGTGCTTTACTGGATGAATATGCCACAGTTTGTTTATCCAGTTTGTGTATCCTGTTTGTATATACAAGTCTATCCAATTTGTTTATCAGTGCCCTGTTGATGGACACCTGAGTTGTTTCCAGTTTTAGACTATTACTAATAAAACTGCTATGAACTTTGTTGTATGATTTTTTATAGACATGTATTTTCATGGCTCTTGGGTAAATACCTAGGAGTTGAATGGTTGCATCATAAGGTAAGTGGAATTTTAAGTTTTATAAGAAACCAGATTTTTGACTTTTTCCCAAAGTGATCATATCATTTGACATTCTTACCAACAATGTGTGACAGTTCCTCATTCTCCACATCCTCGTCAGTATCTGGTGTTTTCAGTCTTTTTATCTTTAACTATTCTGCTGAGTGTGTAGTGGTATCTCATTGTGATTTTAATTTTCATTTCCAAGATGACTAATGACATAAGCAAATTTTCATGTGCTTATTGGCTATTTGTATATCTTCTTTTGTGAAGCGTTCTTCAATTTTTTTGACCATTTTTAAATGGCTGTCTGTCTTTTTATCATTCAGCTGTAGAAGTTCTTTACATATCCTGGTCAAATATAAGTTTTTAAAAAAATAATTTCCCCCAGTAGCTTACCTTACATAGTTTACATAGCTTACCTCTTCACTTTGTTAGCAGTATCATTTGATGAGCAGAGTTTTAAAGTTTTATGAAGTCTAATTTATCAATTTTTCTCATTGGTTGTATTTTCTGTGTCCTGGCTAAGAACCATCTGCCTACCTCCAAGTGACAAAGATATTCTTCCATAATTTCCTTTAAAATGTTTATGGTATTTTACTTTATATTTAGGTCCCTGAACCATGCCAAATTAATTTTTGTGTATGGTGTGAGGCTAGGTTCAATGTTCCCTTATCCATATCGATGGACAGTTATTCCAGTGCCATTTGTTGAAAATATTTTTTTCTTTCTTATTATATTGCTTTGGCATCTTTGTCAAAAATAAGATTACTGTAGGGCTTCCCTGGTGGCGCAGTGGTTGAGAGTCCGCCTGCCGATGCAGGGGACACGGGCTCGTGCCCCGGTCCGGGAAGATCCCACATGCCGCCGAGCGGTTGGGCCCGTGAGCCATGGCCGCTGAGCCTGCGCGTCCGGAGCCTGTGCTCCGCAACGGGAGAGGTCACAGCAGTGAGAGGCCCGCGTACAGCAAAAAACAAACAACAACAACAACAACAAAAAATAAGATTACTGTATAAATGTGCATCTACTTCTGGGATCTTTATTTTGTCACATTGATATTTTGGTCAATACTTATGCCAGTAGCACACTATCTTGATTAATAAAGATTTCCATTTAAAAACAGTTTGTCAATTTCTACTAAAAAAACTGTCATGGTTAAGACATGAATGTGTTAAATCAGTAAATCTACAAATAAAATCTATGAATATATAAGTCAATTTGTGAGAATTGACATCTCACAAATAATGTCATGGTATATATTTCCATTCCTATAATGGGTTTTTAATTAGAGAAGTATCTTTGTCAGATCTGTGCTTTAGAGAGATTAATTTTGTAGCAATATGAAGTATAGATTGAGCTAGCAGCATGGATACCACATGCTACTGTGATTGTCCATAGATAGAAAGTATGTGCTAGAATTGATGCCACAGTAGAGTGGAAATTAGAAAATGCATTCTAGAAATTGTCAGGATTCGATGACTAAAAGTGAAGAGTGAGAAAGATGATTAAGACTTAAATTACTCAGATATTTCTGTCCTGGATGATCAAGAGGATGACATTTCCATGAAACATACACTGCTTTTAATCTAGAAACAATTAAATGCTTATTATGTAGCAGAGCCTGTGCTTGGCACTAGGGACACAATAAGAACAAAAGCCTACATGGTCCCCACCTTACTGGAACACCCTGTGGATGAGAAAAACATTTATTAGATAATCACACAAGTAGATGTAAACTTGCAACTAATAAAAGTGCTCTACAGAAAGCACACCTAGCACCTAAATCTTGGTTTCTAATTTCTTTCTCCAATAAAGGGAATCAGGTCTCCTTGGAGAAATGGCTGATTCTAGGGCAGGGGCAGAAAATATACAAGATAAGCCAAGAATCTTGTAGCACTAGAAAGTAAAGAAGTGCTAAAAACAAAACAAAACAAAATCTCTCTATGATGGGAGTATGTCAAAGTGACACAAAGGAGCCAACTGAAAGACAAAATAATTATAGTGGCATTGGAATATAACCCAAAGTGTAAAGTAAATATTCATATAGTGATATAAATAAATGACTGAATAAGTTAGTAAATGGGGGAGAAGAGACAGCCTCTCACACAGAATAATTCCTAATAAATTATGTAGATACTCTACCCTAAAGGAAGGGAAGCTAAACACCTACTCTTTAAGTGTGCACTGCACATAGTAACTTCTTTATAAAGAGTACAGTGTGGAAAAGGGGGAAAAGCGTAATTTCACAGTGGGGAAACCTGACAAACTACTTCAGCCAGGTGATCAAGGTTAACATCAACCATCATAAGTGATGTAGGTAGTATGTTGCTTTGATATTGTGTGATTAAAAATTCACTTTAAAAAAAAAATTCACTTTACTTCTGTGATTTTGCTCCCCCCAGAAAACATAACCCCAGTCTAATCATGAGAAAAACATCAGACAAATCCCAATAGAGGGGTACTGTACAAAATACCTGAACAGTTCTCCTCAAAACTTTCAAAGTCATCAAAAACAAGGACAGTCTGAGAAATTGTCACTGTCAGGAGAAGCCTACGGAGACATATATTTAGACAACTAAATATGTTGTGGTATCCTGGAATACAAAAAGGGCAATAAGTAACAACTAAGGAAATCTGAATAAACTACAGACTTTAGTTAATAAGGTGTCAATATTATAACTCTCACTATTATAACAAATGTTCCACACTAATGTAGTATGTTAATAATAGGGGAAACTGTGAAGGGTGGAGAGGTATATGGTTACTCTCTGTACTATCTGTTCAATATTTCAGTGAATCAAAAACCTTTCTAAAAAATAAAGTCTATTAATTTTTTTAGTTCCTCTAAAGGAGAAGGGCATGGTCTAAGGGTGACTAAGGCCCAAGAAGGGCTCCCTGAGGAAGTCACCCTTTATCTGCGATCTAAGGAATGAGGAGGGATTAAGTAGTTGAAGATCTAAGCATCAGTCAGTGTAAAAGCCTTAGGTAGAAGGAAGCATGGTGTGTTCAAGGAACAGAAATAAGCTCATTGCATTTTAAGCAGCATGATCATGGGTGAATATGGTGCCAAATATGGTGGAAAAAATAGCTAGGAGCCGGGATGTATAAGGCTTTGTAGGCCATACTAAATATTTTTGTCTTTATCTTAGAGCAATGATGTTAAGTAGCAGGGTATGGGAGGAGGCATGAAGCAAAGGGAGAGGTAAAGGATGACACCCACATTTTAGTTTGGCCAAGTGAGTGGCTGATACAGCATTCACTAAGATTGGGACACTGAAAGAGGGCAGGAGATCAGTTTTGGACAAGTGTGGTTTAAGGTGCCTGTTGGATATCCAAGTTAAGGTGTAGAGTAGACAGTCCAGACGTATAGGTCTGAGTTCAGAAGAAAGTTGTGAGTTAAAGATAAGCTTGTGTGTCTTCTGCATATAGATGATAAATGAAGCCATGGACATGAATGAGACCACCTAGGGTCTCACATTCAAGAGCCTAAATATAAAGGTGGGAAGTCATCAATATGTAGATAAACATGCTCTTTCCTAGAGAGACTGTAGAATGAGAAGAGGACCTATGGAAGACCTCTGGGGAACACCAACATCTAAGAGGAGGAAGAATAAGTGAAGAAGAGAGCAAAGACAATCTAGATGAATAGTGTGATGTCATTGACACCAGAAGAGAAAACCTGAGAAAGTGACCTGGTGACCAAGAATTCAAGATCAATAAAGACTGAAGAGACCTCTGGATTTGGTCACTTCAATGTTTGTGAAAGAACTATTATGTAGAGTGGTGTTGGTGGTGGTAACTTTATTGCTGTGGCTTCAAGAAGGAGTGAGAACAGACTACTTTTTTTAAAAAGTTTGTTGATAAAGAGAAGGAAAAGATTGGGACAGTCATTGGGCAGGAATAAAAATTCAAGAGAGATTGAGGACACGAGAGAGAAATGATAAACAATGGAATAAAGTATTGCTAGACACCAAATTTAAATTCATTTATTAGACCTCACCATATTTGATGACTATCTTCTCTCCAATTTAATGGGTTCCAATGAATGATGTACTCTGCATTTCATCACAAGCATGGCTGGGGCTTGTGATAGATGGGGAGGCTGTACAAATATAGGTGCTGGTTTGGGATTTACCATATATCAATATTTACTATGGACATAATCAGTACAGCTGCTCACAGTGATACTTCCAACTAAATAAGCATCTTCTCCAAAGTCAGCCCTGCCTCCATTTCAGGCAATAAAAAAGCAGCTTTTGAATCTATCACGGTCTTGCTTTTTGAGTGATTCTGAGTTGGTTGGGTGGTAGTTTGTAGCTCAGGCTGCAGCCAAGGAGCAGGCTTTGCTTCTGGCTCCTTTCTAGGCAAGATCTTTAATCCAACAGTGCTCTAGACCAATCCTTTCTCCACAGCTTCAATCTTGTCTCTTCCCTTGCCTGTGTTTCAGATCTCCAAGCCAAGGACTTGCTTCCTGTAGCTAAGAACACAGGAGCCATGGCTTCCTGGCCCATCTCCATTCCCATTAGTTTGGTATCTAGTAGCCTAGGTCAAGAAGTGACTTAGACTGGGGCAGAGGTAGTGCTTAGTAACTGCATGTACCTACCAGTGAATCTATTCTGGAAAGCACTGTTGGTCCCAGAATACAACTCTGCTGTATTGGAGTTGCCTTCATGTACTGTAACTGCCATGGGGTAACCTGAAAACAAGCCATCCTTCTTGCCTGTCCCCTCAGAAGTTTGGTCTGCCTGTTTCCTTAGAGTTAGGCATAGTATCCCCTACTTCAACTGCACACGTGTGAAAAACAAAGTGTGCCAGCTTGTTGACAACAGCTCTTCCTATCCTCATTGAGTCTTAGATCCCAGACAGGTGGCAGCCTGCACTGGTACCCACTCTATGCTCAGCTTTGTACTGGGAGCAAATGAGACACCAAGAGATTTAAACACAACAGTTCTATCCTTAAAGATCATAAGAAGTCACTTGACTGCAAAGTGGGCAGACATCTAAAGATCCAAGAACATGAACCCAGAGTGGCATAAGTACTCACATTTTCTCATCTAATTCTCACAAAGCCCTGCATAATAGATCTTATTCTTACTATACCCAAATTAGAGAGGAGGAAACTGAGGTTCAGAGAGGTGAATCACTTGACCATGGTCAATTTTTGTAAGTAGAAAATACAGGATTCAAATCTAAATCTGTATGACTCTAAAGCCTGTCTTCTTAAGATCTTAAGACCTCTGCAAGCCTGGTCTAAGCAAACATTGACCTTGCCAGTGACTGCCACATCAAATGCTTGGGGCAATACCTTCTATAGGATGAAGGCATCTGGCTGGTGTTTCTGGGAAGAGGAGGCACTGGAAGAGTGGAAAGATAGTCTGGATCTTATTAGTGTGGGCAGTTGCACTCCAGGGCTCAACATAGCTGCTCTATTCCTGTATCTTGCCAGGTTAGTCCTGCCCTGGATGATGTGGTATTTCATCGAGTATGCCCTTTGCCTCTGTAATTAGATTCCCTTCATCTCCAAGCAAAAATAATAGATTGGCCTTCTGTTTGCTTAGTTACTCAGCTCTGAAAAGCCATCTCACTTGAGCTAACTTTTAAATCACTTACAGGAAAATAGTCCTGCTGCTAACACCTACATTCTGGACTGACTTGGGTATGACAGTGGACAAGTCTCTCTGGGCCTCATTTTTCTCATTTGTAAAAGATAGTTCTGTCGGGTTTCATTCCATCTATGCTCCATCGATTGAAGAGGATAGATTCAACCAACGAACAAAAATTTATTGAGGACCTCCTTTTGTACCAGGTATACTGAGACACAAATCATACAGTGGTGAATAAGACAGAAATGATCTTGGCCCTCATGGGGTTTAGCATCTTTGGTGGGGAGGTGGCCATATAGCAAGTACATTATCACACATTGTGATCAAAGCATGAGGGCTAAAAGACCAGGGTGTCTAACTCTGCCTAGGGGATTATATAAGGTTGCCTTCCTCACCTTTCCCTTTCCTTGAATAACTTCTACACATCACTTGCTCATTCATTCATTCATTCACTCCCCAAACATTTCCTAGTGCCTGCTGAGTATCAGACACTGGACATACAGTGAAGGTCAAGGGAGACAATGTCTTGGCCCTGTGGAGATTACATTCAAGTGGAAGAGATGCACAAAAAGCGAGCGAGCAAACACACATACAGAGAGAATTCAGAGAGTGATAAGTGCCCTAAGGAAGAAGACTCGGGACAACGTGTTTATAGCCCTGTAGCTGCATTAGTTTGGCTGGTTCAGAGAAGGCCTCTGTGAGGAAATAACATTTGAGTTGAAAGTGATTAACTAGAAGGAGTCAGTCACATAATGATCTGAGAGGTAGAGCTTTTCAAGCAAATGAAAAAGTAAATACTAAAGCTCTAAAGAGAGACTGAGCTTGGTCTATTTAAGGAAAAGGAGGAAAGAAATCCCATGGGGTTGGCATATGGGGAATGAGGCAAGAGTAGTACCAGATGAGGTTGGAGTGGTAGGGAGAGCCAGGTAACTTGGAGCCTTGGAGGTCGATAAGAAGGGTGAGTTTTATTCTCTGCAATAGGTAACCATGGGAGATTTTAGCAAGATAGAGAGCTAACTTGCATTTTAAAATCACTCAATATTAGATATGTAGTTTGCAAATATTTTCTCCCATGTGTAGTTGTCTTTTCATTTTGTTGATTGTTTCCTTTGTGGTGCAGCAGCTTTTTCGTTTGATGTAGTCCCACTTGTCTATTTTTGCTTTTGCTGCCTTGTTTTTGATGTCATATCCAAGAAATCATTCCCAAGGCCTATATCAAGAAGGTTTCTCCCTATGTTTTCTTCTAAGAGTTTTACACTTTCAGGTCTTTAATCCATTGTGAGATGATTTTTGTATATGATGTAAGATTAGGGTCCAATTTCATTATTTGTGTGTGGAAATCCATCTGTCCCAGTAGCATTTCCCCATTGTGTATTTTTTGGCATGCTTGTCAAAAACCACTTGACTGTATATGTGAGGGTTTATTTCTGGGCTCTCTGTTCTATTCCATTGATCTATATACCTGTTTTTGTGCCAGTACCACACTGTTTTGATGACAGTAGGTTTGTAATATATTTTGAAATCAGGAAGTGTGATGCCTCCAGCTTTGTTCTTCTTGCTCAGAATTGCTTTGGCTATTCGGGGTCTTTTGTGGCTGTATATGAATTTTATGATTTTTTTTCTATTTCTATGCAAAATGCCATTGAGGTTTTGGTAAAGACTGCATTGAATCTGTAAATCACTGTGCGTAGTATGGATATTTTAACAATATTAATTCTTCCAATTAATAAATATGGGACATCTTTCCATTTATTTGTGTCTTTTAAAATTCTTTAATCAATGCTTTGTAGTATGGGGTATACAAGTCTTTCGCCTCTTTGCTTAAGCTTATTCCTAAGTATTTTATTCTTTTTGATGTTAATGTAAATGGGATTGCTTTGTTGATTTCCTCTTTCGATAGATCATTGTCAGTGTATAGAAACATAACTGACTTTTGTACTTTGACTTTGTACCATGCAGCTTTCCTGAATTCATTTATTCTCCAAATAAAACATTAAAATACCCAATGGGTACATGAAAAGGTGCTCAACATCACTAATCATCAGGGAAATCAAAACCACAATGAGGTATCACCTCACACCTACTAAAATGTCCATTATCAAAAAAACAAAAGTTAAATAAGTGCTGGTAGGGATGGGATGTAGAGAAACAAGTATTGATGAAGATGTGCACTGTTAGTGAGAATATGAATTGGTGCAGCCACTGTAGAAAACAGCATGGAGATCACTCATAAAACTAAAACTAGAACTTCCATGTGATCCAGAAATCTCACTTCTGGGTATATATCCAAAAGAATTAAATCAGGGTCTTGAAGAGATACCTGCACTTCCACATAGACTGCAGCATTGTTCACAACAGCCAAGATGTAGAGCAACCTCAATGTCCACTGACAGATGAATGGATAAAGAAAATGTGGTGTATATAAATATATGCACAATGGGATATTATTCAGTCTCAAAAAAAAGAAAGAAATCTTGTCTTCTGCAACAACATGGATGAACCTGGAGGACATTATACTAAGTGAAATGAGCCAGACACAGAAGGACAAATACTACGTGATATGACTTATATGAGGAATAAAATAGTCAAACTCATAGAAGCAGAGAGTAGAATGATGGTTTCCAGGGGCTCAGGGAAGTGGAAAACAGGGAGTTATTAGTCAAAGGATACTAAGTTTCAGTTAAACAGGACGAATAAGCCCTAGAGGCCTACTGTACAGCATGGTGCCTGTAGCTTATAATACTGTACTGTATACCTAATAATTTGCTAAGAAAGTAGATCTTATTTTAAGTGTTCTTATCAAACTGGTAGGTAGGTAGCTGGTAGATAGATAGATAGATAGATAGATAGATAGATAGATAGGGCAAGGGGAAACTTTTGGAGGTGACGGATGTGTTTATGGTATAGATTGTGGTGATGGTTTCACACTGTATACCTAACTCCAAAATCATTAAATTGTATATATTGAATACATACAGTTTTCTGTACATCAATTATACTTCAATAAAGTGGTTAAAAAATCACTCTAGCTGCTGAGCAAAGAACAGGTTGGGAGGCAAGCCAAGAGTGTATTAGTCTGCTCAGGCTGCTGTAACAAAATACAATAGACTGAGTGGCTTAAACAGAAGATTTATTCCTCACAGTTCTGGAGATTGAAAGTCTGATATCAGGGTGCCAGCACGGTTGGGTTCTTGGTGAAAGCCCTCTTCCTGGTTTTGCATATGGCAATCTTCTTTCTGTGCCCACATATGGTGGAGAGCAGAGAGAGAGGAAGCAAGCTCTGTCATGTCTCTTCTTATAAAAGCACTAATCTCATCATGAGACTCCATCCTCATGACCTAATCACCTCCCAAAGACCCCACCTCCTAATGCCATCACATTTGGGATAAAGGCTTCAACAAAAGAATTTTGGGAGGATACAAACATGCAGTCCATAACACAGGAAGACCAGTTACAGAGGGGGAGGTGACAGTGGCTTTAACAAGGATGCTCTGGCTGGGAACACTCTCAGAGGTCTTCTGTCAGGTCTGCTGCTACACGGCTGTACATGTAGAGAGTGAGATGCCTGCTGTGACAGTCCCTCTCCTCCCCCAAGTGTTAAAGAAGTCCACCTGAAAGCAAGAAGATAAGTGGAATGGGGAGTCAAGAGACAGAGATACCTCTACCCACAGGCACACTAATCTTGGTTCCTGATTCCCCTGAAGATCCATCCCCAGGATGTCTGTCTATTTCTGCCTTACCAATGCCATTTCAATGTCATGGTGCTAGAAATGCACCAACTGGGCAACATCTTCCCACGATCTCTTCCAGGCAGAAAGGCCTGAGGCCTCCCTTATCATATTTTCTGACTACAGTCTGGAAGAGCCTAACCTGGGAGATTGGCAGCCAGTGCCCACACAGGCAGGACCTTTGTATGCAAAGCACAGGGCTGAATGCTGCATCTCCCACCTCTTATTGCTTACCACCTCCAGTCTGTGCAGGGGCTGTGACTTGCCCCACCAGGAAGACAGGAAGGAGGCCCAGGGAGAGTCTGGGCCATGCCCAAGGCCACATTCAGAGGAGGAAGCCAAGTCAGGATCTGAATCCAGCTTTCCAGACTCCTAACCCCATGCTTTTTTCCACCCCACAGTGCTGCCAGGCCTTTCCAAGAGAGAAACCAAGAGTCAGAGAATGGCTTTGAAGCAGGAAACCACAATTCCCTTGCCAAGCCCACATTCCCAGCAGAACAAACCCCTTTCATTCTCCTGCCACCTCAGCAATAGAAACCTCCCCGCCATGTCCTTCTCTTCCTGCCTTCAGGCTCAGATTTCACTTCACCTCACAGCATAGGACAGAAAGACAGCCAGAGTTAGGCAGAGGGAAGGAGTTAGACAGAATTAGGTGAACACCAGAGATGGTGTGAGGGGTAACACGGGATGCAAGGATGGCGAGGGGAGGTGAGATTCATTTGCCAGAATGAATGCCGATTATCCAGGACCATTGGCAACCTGGTGGATCAGGAGGGGCCAGACCTGATTAAACATTGGAAGACATAGCCCTGCTTCCAGCGGGTGCTTCAGATCTATCAGCTTCCAGCTCCCTGCAGACCCAGGGTGCTCCTGCCCAGCACCTTCAGGCCTCTGAACTGACTGTGAAAGCCCAACTGGTATTTGTCACCACACCTGCTTACTTTGTTCTGGGGCCTTGGGTAAGATCCTTCCTATTCCTGGACCCAAATCCTCCCATCTGTAAAATGAAAAGCTGGCCTAAATTACTCCTGACTGAGAACCTTCCAACAATGTTGCCCCATGAACTTTGAGATGGGAGGGTGCTGGACTGTATACATGGTTGATGTGTAGCAGAAGCAGAAGCTGGGAAGGAGTGGGCTTGACACAGGGACCTGGCCTGCAGGAAGTAAGGCATGGAAACAACCTCCACTATGAAAAAGACCATGGTTAAGGGCTCTGTGCTCACACAGCATACCCAGAGCCAACTGGGCCTGTGATTAGGAGGTGGGGAGTATAGCCCATGAAGAAAGGCTGGCAGACAGGGACGTTAGATTTTCCCAGACGTGCAATAGTCTCTGACTGAGAAAATGCTCTGCCAAAGCTTGAGCTGGAACATGGATTGAGAGGCTAGAAAGGCTGAGGAGCACAGGGTTGGGGGAGAGAAAAGAGGAATGAGGCAGCCACCATAAAAGATTAATTTTCAGAAAAGAACCAACATGTTTAAAGAGGGTATTTAATAAATGTTCCTTTATGATATATAATAGCTCCCTGACCTCTCCTTGAAGTCTTCAGTGAAATGCCATATTAACTGTCAATGTATTTTTGCTTTTGGATTTATACCTTTTGATGTCTGAGCAATATGCTGAGACAGCCCTCCAGAAAGGCCTGGTGCCAGATCAGGTATCACCTAAGGAAGCCCCAGCACCTTTGAGTTGCATATAGAAAAGTTTTACTAGTATGGCCTGTCTGATGGCCCACCAGCTACTCACCCACCCCTATCTCCATATCCTCCATTCTGGGGCAACCAAGCCACAGAAGCCCCTCTGCTCAGGAAGGGTGAGTAACCTTAAGGAAGAATCAAAGAAGGAGCAAGGACTCAAGGTTGATTTCATGGTGCAGTCACTTGAAAGGCAGACCCTGAGTCTCAGAGATCTGGGGAATCACATATAGGGTCTAAGTTGGACTTGCAAGCTCATGGGTGCCATTGGAATGGACTGAAATATGTGTCCCCCAAAAGTCATATGCTGAATCCATAACCCCACAATATGATGGTATTTGTAGATGAGGTTTTGGAAAAAAATTAGGTTTAGATGAGGTTCTGAGGGTGGGGCCCTCATGATGGTATTAGTGCGCTTGCAAGGAGACACACCAGAGAGTGCTCATGCCCTTCCCTCCTCCTCCTCCTCCTCTTGTTCTTCTTCTTCCTCTCTCCTTCTCTCTCTCTCTCTCTCTCTTTCTCTCTCTCCCCCATGTGAGGACATAGTGAAAAGCTGGTCAGTTGGTCATCTACAAACCAGGAAGAGAGTCTTCACCAGAAGCCGATCATACTGGCACCTTAATATCAGACTTCTAGCTTCCAGAACTGTGAGAAATAAATATCTGTTGTTTAAGCCACCCAGTCTATGGGATTTTGTTATGGCAGTCCCGACTAAGACACCATTCCTGACAGAAAACCAGAGCTTTTCTCTTCACATACATGTTCATCAGCATCCTATGGGCTAGATATGAAAGGAAGTGTTAACCCCATTCTACAGGGCAGGAAACTGAGGCCCAGAAAGCAACCTTACTTGGCCAAGGTCACAAGATGACTAAGTTTGGGGGCTGAGATTCAAACTGAGTATTTTTGAGTCCAAGTCCAATATCTTAGTCCCAATTTCTCAAAGTGTGGCCCAAGGACAATATGTTTCAGACTGCCCTGCGGAGCTTCTTGAGCAAGCATAACCAGGGGGCCCCAATCCCAGGCTTACTAAGTCACAGTATCTGAGCATAAGCCCATGAATCTGCAGTTTAACCAGCTGTCCTGTGATGTTTAGACTTCCTAGCATTAAAGAAGACTGTATCAGTTTACTCAGGCTGCTGAAACAGAGTCCCACAGACTGGGGGTCTTAAACAACAGCAATGCATTGGGGTCATTAAGGCTGGAAAAGTCCAAGATCAAGGTGTGGGCACTTGGTTGCTTCTGAGGGTTGAGAGGGCAGGTTCTGTTCCAGGCCTCTCTCCTTGGGCTTGTAGATGGCCCAGGGTCCTCTCATGGTCTTCCCTCTGTATATGTCTGTATTAATGTCCTCTTCTCATAAAGATACAAGTCCTATTGGATTATGGCTTACCTTAATGACCCCATTTTAATTTTATCGCCTCTTTTAAGACCCTATCTTCAAACATAGTCACATTCTGAGATACTGGAGATAAAGACTTCGACATATGAATCTTAGGGATACACAATTCAGCCCATAACAGAAGCACTGACTGAAAATATGATTCCTAAGCCCCTTTCCTAGTGAAAAACAAGTAATTTCTCTTTCTCTCCCTCTTCCTCCCACCTCCTATCCCTCTAAAAGCAATAGCATGTTGTTTTAGAGCACTGACTGCAGGAAGCCCTGCTTCCTATTTCCATATCTCCCAGCCCACCTGAGGCCTCTGAGGACCCTCAGGAAGCTGAGGATGGTGGGTGTGTGCATGGGTGACGTGTGGCATGTGGCTGCTGAAGAAAGGCTCCGACTGTCAGGTGTGCAAGTTGGCTCTGTCTGCATGTCTCCAGGGGGCCACAATTAACCCAAAATCAAATGGAAGACATACTTCCAGTGGCAGGAAACACACACCCACCACTCTGGCTCAGCGCCAACACAGTAAATACTGTCTTTCATGCCCTGCAACTGATAAACTCATGTAACTCGAATGAAACCATCAGGGCTCATCATCACTCACAAACTCCAGCATGCCAGCCAAAGATAGCAGAAAATGAAGATGATGTCCAGGAGGGATGCATAAGGGTGGCCCTCTTTTGCCACACCCTGCGTCCTTGGGCCACAGTGACTTGAGGGGTAGTGGCATGTGGAACAGCCCAGCCTTGCCCACAAGCATATCATGGAAGCTGCAAATCTCAACCCAATGGGACCTGAACTATCCCAGGCCCTTTGGGTGCTCCTCCTACACCACAGCTGACATGCCAGATACACTGAAGCTCTTGTCCCCAGAGACCTTTACTTACACAGCCCTTTTGCTCTCTGTGGAAGGCCCGGGCACTTTGCAAGGGCCAGCTCCAATCCTCACTGACCCAGAAAGTTTTGAGCCCAATCCAATGCCATGTCCTCTGAAGTCTCCAGCCCCTGGCATAGATTCCTGGTTTCCCCACTCCCTTTGCTCGTCCAGCACAGAGTCCATTCACACTGGGAAAGCTCAGTTTGCTCTGAGAAACAGCTCAGTGGGTTGGGATGGTTCTAACAGTGCATGAGATCACACTGTGGCCAGCCTCCCTCCAGCTCCATTTCCTGGTGGCCCAGAGCTACTGTCCTGGCAGTCCTACTTTCCAATGTTCCTGTACCGTGCACCTCCCCCCACCTAGCCACGAGCAGGGAAAGGCAGGGTTTTCTTTTGTTTTTTTTTTTTCGTTTTGGGCTGCGTGCTGCTTATGGGATCTTAGTTCCCTGACCAGGGATCGAACCCGTGCCCCCTGCAATGAAAGCGCAGAGTCCTAACCACTGGACCACGAGGGGACTCCAGAAAGACAGTTTTGAGGACCCGCTATGCCCTGGCTTTCAGAAGCAGAACACGGGTTCTTCTGCAATGCTTGCCAGGCTGGTAAAGGGCCTCACTCCTGGCAGTGGGGAGGTTGGTGGTAGGGCTGTAAAGGCCTCCCTGGCAGCAAGAAGAAAGAGGAAGGGAGGAAAGCCAAGTGGATGCAGCTTTGTGACAGTCCTGCCCATAGGAGCAGAGAGCTGGAGGTGGAGTGGGTGCGCTGTGAGAGAAGGAGACAAAACCAAGAGCTAAAGCAGGGCAAAGGCCCACTGTGCCAGGCCCATTGCACTGCTTGAGGGGCCACTCAGCTTGCGTACTTCAGCATTTTGCATGGAGGCTGTTCAAAGAACCCCTACCAGATCCAGACATGGGCCCTCTTCACCCCTGATGATGTAGGTAGAAGACTGTGGAGATGAGGTCTCAGTCCCAGAGCTCAGGCCTCTTCTGAAGGGGGCGACGTATGCCTGTGAGGATCCACCCTGGTCATGCCAAGCTGAGCAGGCAGGAGCTAAGCTGATTTCTGTAGCCATGAAAGCAGCTGCTGCGATGTCATTCCATGAAGACAGCTGTGTTGCATGGGCAGGCTTGATGTCATCCCCCAGGCATCTGGGTGGGAATGCTGAGCCCCCTCCATCCCACTTTTGCCTCATTTGTGTGTGTACATCTGTCTCCTTCACTTAACTGAGAGTCCCTCCAGGCCAGCAATGGCATCTGATTCCTGTTTCTATCACACTCATCCCATAGCCCACACCCTAGAACCTGGCACTGAATAGATGATAGCTCAGTATTTGCAAGGGTGCCCAGTAACCCAAAAAATCCATAAAGACGAAGCATGAAGTCACCACTGCAGATATGGGTCAGGAGATCAGTAATTCTGGGACAGGCGGCCTCTGCCCTGGGACACAGCTGGGGCTGGGATTGATGTAAGAGCTGTGTGTTTCTTAATCTAAAGGAGAGCTGGCTTGCTTCCTCCACCCATGAGGGATGTGTAAGGTCTGTTAAAGAAGCACTGGGCTCTCCAAAATTTTCCCACACCCACACTCCCCCAACCTTCCTCCTCCTATTCGTATTCCTCTTTCATTTTTTGCATATGTATTGACTTTCTCCATTTTACCAGCAGTATATGCTCATTAAAGAACATTTGAAACATTTCAAATAAAAGAAAGATGCAGAAAATGTCATCTACATTCCACCCACCCGAAGATAGCCACGATTAATATTTTGAAATTTATTTCCCCTAATCTTTCTGAGCAGTGAGGCTTTATAGGTGTTTGGTTTATTTCTACTGCTTAGGGACAACTGGCAACCTGGTGCGGAAGAGGGAGCAGAATGAGGCAATGTAAATGTCAGGAGAGTGTCATTTGAGTCCCTGCTGTGCTTCTGATGTGCTCTGTGGTGTTTGGCGTGCCCTGACCCTCCCTGGGCTGCAGTTTTCCTGTCTGTGTAATGGGGTATTGGATTAGAGAAGTTCACAGCCTTCTTCCAACTTAAAGATTCTTGGAATTCATTAAGGAGTAGGGAAGGCTGCAGGAAGAGGTTGTTATTTGAATTGAGATTTGAAAATGGAAACTCTGTTAATACATTTTGAAGAGGGCAGTCTAGGGAGAAGAAAAGGCAGTTGCAAAGGCAAAAAGGTTGGAAGACACAAGCTGCCCTTGGGGTTGGCCCCTGTAGGTGGAGTGTGTGGGAAGTGTCAGTGGGAGATAAACTGGGGCCAGACACCAGATGCCTGGAATTCCTTCAGTTGAAGGCCCTCTGCGTCCAAGATGGGACCCAAGCACAGGGTGTCTGTGAGCCTACAGAGTAGAGCGTGGCTGTTGGGAGACGAGCAGGGGACAAAGCCAGCTGCTGCTCATCCAGGTATGAAATCTCAGGCAGAGCTGGCCTTGCTAGCCAAGCTGAAATGGAAGCCTGTGAAATCAAGGAGGGTCGAAGCCAGAAGCCTAAGGACTCCACCAATTGCAAGCACAGTACAAATCTGAGGGTAAAGGGCTTAAAAAACCTGGAATCTGAAAGAAGGAGCAGAAGCTCCAATAAGAATACAACTCAAAAAAAAAGGTAAAGTTGTAAGAAGAGTACAATGATGACCTACACACAGAGTTTAGATTATCCTGGATCTCAGCCAGCTTTATTCTCACGACTCCCACACTATTGTAGACAAGCTGGCAGATGAGAATGAAAATTTTGAGAGAAACAGTCAAACTTCCTAGGAAAGAAGAGGGTTGGGGATAAGGAGCTGGGCATTCATTCACCTATTTATTTCACAAGCATCTCCAAGGGCCTGCTGAGCAGCCAGCCCTGTAAGAGAGGCTTCGCACCAAGCTCTTGACCCTCCCTGTCAAGACTTAAATTTACGAGATAAGCGTATCAGAAACAGTTGACCATTGCCCTGCACTTCGTTCCAACTTAAATAAACTTTGAGGGAATAGTGGCACTGAGATTACTGCCTCATGGTCTTACAGCTTTGATCCACTAACTGGATCAAAGAAACTGTAGCTTGTGTTTCCATTTATCCATAATACTTTATTATCACAAAACATAATAAGAGTGTTGCAAGGTTGGACTGACATTTGAAAGTCAGTTGGCCCAGAAGCAGTATTACTGATTTAAATAGATAAGTATACATATTTATTAGACTCGATGTTTCTAAAAAGAGATACAGGTTTCTAAATGCATGCAGCTGAAGAAAGGTAGGTCCCTAGTCACCAACCTCCCGCCACTATCCACAAAGCAAATGATACAGCCAGGCTTGAAGAGAAAGTCCTGCAGCATTGCCTCTGGTAGGCTCGAGGCCTTCCAGACGTTTTTCATCAAGTTCTATTCCCAGGCAACCAGCCAACATTTTGTCTCAGTTCAGCTGGACAGACTTGTGGCGGCTGGTTGGATAACTTGGGGGGTAACTGTTTGGCCTCCCCGAGAGCCCTGTTCACCTAGGAGGTATCTACCATGGCTCCTTGACCCCTTGTATTTTCCTCTTGTCTCGTGGCAGTGCAAAAGGAAAAAGAAACATTGGAGATCATCATAAATACCCTGCGGTGGTCTTTTTCTGCAGGCAGTTGCCCCTCTCAGCTAGCTTTTGAAACTAAACAGGTGTCCTATGTAAGGAGAACTCTGGTCTTCCAGAAGCAACCGTAAGCCTATTTCCCACACACCTGCTGTGAAAGGCAGAACCTGATTGGCCCTGTGATCCAACCCCCTGCCCAGTTTGTTTTGCCTCAACTAATCCCAAGAACAATCAGTTACATCCTCTGAACCTTTATCAGTGGCCATTCTCTCTTCCTTCCTCCACAGGAGATTCGGAGTCTTTTAGGAAGACCCTGGAAACCCTGGCGTGTGCTGTGGGGGTGGAGGGAGCCCAGAGAAGGCCCTGGCAGCAGTGGTGGTGGCAGCAATGGCGGTAGTAAGAATGGAGGGTGTAGCCCTGCTTACTAAGTTCAGAGGGGGGAACCTCTCCCTGCCCAGCCTCTTTGCCTGCTTACTTGCTGCCTGTCTCCTTGTTGAAATGCATACAGTGCACTGCAGAACCATGGAGCATCAGGGCTTTTCATGCTGATCATAAAGGCAGCTTCATCATCAACTCCCTTCATTATCTATGTGTCCATGATAAAGTCAGCCCTGTCCGTGTGGACTGTGAGTCTCCCCTGGCCTCTATCTACAGCTATCACTGTTCTTGCCGCTCTGGTTGCAGATTAAACATCTATCAGGCTGATAAATGGCCTCTGCAGCAGGGTCAGAAATGCCAAATCACCTTAGAGCAGCCAGGGGCAGTTGATCCAACCAGGGCAGCCCAATACAGGGAGCCCAGCCCCTGGAGCAATCAGTTTTGCCTCTGTGGCTTTGCACCCAAGCTCACCTGTGGTTCACCAGCCTCACAGGTCAGCTCAGATGGAAGGATGCCAAGGAAGCTTGGTGATGCCCTGGCTAGCCAGTAGCCCTAGGAGAGCAAATACTTATACTTCCTCTCCTGGTATGCCCAGGCAAAACTGGAGCCCCCACCCCAAAGAGACATGAGCCTGGGCTTTTAGCCCAGGTGTGCAAGGCAGTGGATTATGTATGCAAACTATGAGGTAAGGGGCTGTTGGCTGCTTCTACCCCAGACCAGTGGGAGGAGGCAGCAGGGAGCCCTGTGAGAGGGGGACTGACAAACAAGCTCCACATTTGTGCATTCTGACAGCGTCTCTGGTAACCAAATCCACCTCCATGCCATGGTACATGAATTTGCCAGTTAAATACTGAAGAGTGTGGAGATTTGGGCTGTGGCTCATCAGCTCCGCCCTCAGGGGCCAACAGTGACTCTCCTGCTTCATGAGGAACTCCAGGCTGCCTCCAAAATTCTCGCTGCTCTGAAAGAGAGGGGACAGATTCAGAGTGCTGAAGCCCCTGGGACCTCATTCTTTTCCATACTAATTGGCAAGTTCATCTCCAAGGTTTTGGTGTCATTGCAGTCTGGCCATTCTCACCCTTGGTGAGACACACCTCCTTGAGGGAGGGCTCCCTGGTGTCTCTGCTGCCTGTGATGCCACCAAGTGCCACTATGGTTCTGGTGATAGGCAAGAGGGGGATGCTGCAAACACCGTGGTGCCAATGATGTTAAAGTCACGGCTCAGTCCCAGGCAAGGTGTTGAGTGTAGCTCCTGTGGGGCTCTATGCCGCATCCCAGGCTGGGTCAGCTCTCCAGCTGACAGACCGCCTCCATCTCCAGCACAGGGGTCATATAGCAGAGGGACAGCCCTCTGTGCAAAGGTTTCTCTGCTCTCAGCACAGTTCTTGCTGATGCATAGCTCAGGGGGGCATCTTGCTTCCACAGGAAACCTTCTGGCCCAGAAGCTCCTTGTTCACAAGGTCTGAGTCTTCTTTGGTTCTCAGGAAAGGGTTGTTGAATGAATGAATGATGAGCAAATGTGTGGCCAGGAGTGTAAGAAAAAGACTTCTCAGCCCCTGAAGGGTACAGCTCACTCATCTGGCCTTCCACAATGGCCAGGGGACACACTGCAGGATCCCTGACATCTAGTCCTACAGTCATCAGGGAACACTTCCTTAGACTCACAGCTAGAATGTACACATGAAGAAGTCCAATCCGTTATTGGGATCAGGGACCACAGAAGGCACTTGTTTTTTGATGTTGACAAAACAGCTTTCCAGGAACCAACTGGTTCCTCTAACTTGCAGCCTGATGGCTCATCTTAGGATTTCCTTTTGGGACCCATAAGCAGGCAGGCTTATTCTCTCCACACCAGGACAGACTTTTAGAGACCTCTGGAGGATGGCCAAGTCCCCTGCAAGAATCTGCTCTTCTCCGTGATGAACAGTCCTTTCACTTATCTCTCCTCTTCACCTATCCTGCTAGTTTTCTTTTTCACACTCCAGGTTGTCTCCAACCCTGTTCAAGTGTGTGGCCCAGAACTAAGCTCGAGACTCTGGGCCCAGTCTGCTCAGTGGAGAGTCACTCCCTCCTCCTTCTTGGACAGCTCATTCTCTAGCTACATCACACTCTGGACCCCTTCTGAGCTTTGTGGTCAACCCTACTAGGGATTTTTCTCTTGAGTTTCTTCTGAGCCAGAGATCTTGAATCAGGGGCACAAAATTTATTTTTTAAAATCAGGATGGCTTTCTATGTGACCCTTTAAAAAGTCTTCTGTTGAGTTTGACAAGGATGCTGCAATTAATAATGGCTACATCCTTCTCTCCAAGCCTTGTATTGTTGGAAAATTTAGTAAATGCACCTTCTATCTTCAAATTTGGGGCTCATCAAAATCAAGAACAGAGTTCTAAGACATGTCACATTCAACCTCTATTCAATGTTGAACACCAGCTCTCAATGCACACCCTTTTGGTATAGTTGCTCAGGTTGTTATGAGTCTACCCAGTGGTAAAAACATTCAACTTATATTTCCAAGATGGTCAAGAGAGTCTTGGTTGGGTGTCTTAAAACATTGAGACTCCTAGAATGTCATAAATGGAAGGTCCCTCAGTGATCACTTGTCCCTTTGCTTTGTTGGACAGATAATACAGAATCCCAGAGAGTGGAAGAGGTTGCCCAAAGCCAGCAGTGTGGCAGAACAGAATGAAGTTCTTGCCCCATACTATCCAGACCTTGTCCTCCCTGCCTTGCGGCAGGTTCTCTTCACAAGGGGACCATGGACGGTAGCATCATCTCCATCACCAGAGTATGTGAATCTTCCTTTTTTAAAAAAAGTTTATTGGAGTATAGTTGCTTTACAATGTTGTGTTAGTTTCTACTGTACAGCAAAGTGATTCAGCTATAAATATACATATATCTATTCTTTTTCAGATTCCTTTCCTATATAGGATATCACAGAATATTGAGTAGAGTTCCCTGTGCTTTACAGCAGGACCTTGTTGTTTATCTATTTTATATATAGTAGTGTGTACCTGTTAATCCCAATCTCCTAATTTATCCCTCCCTGCTCTGTTTCCCCTTTGGTAACCATAAGTTTGTTTTCTATGTCTATTTCTGTCTCATAAATAAGTTTAGTTGTGTCATATTTTAGATTCCACATATAAGTGATATCATATGACATTTGTCTTTCTCTGTCTGACTTACTTCACTTAGTATGATATTTTCTAGGTCCATCTATGTTGCTGCAAATGGCATTATTTCATTCTCTTTTATTGCTGAGTAATATTCCATTGTATGTATGTATATGTATATTTATTGTATGTATATTGTATTTATATGTATGTATATGTATGTATATGTATGATATGTATATTTATATATATATATATACACACACACACACACACACACACACCACATCTTCTTTATCCATTCATCTGTCAATGGACTTTCAGGTTGCTTCTATGTCTTGGCTATTGTAAACAGCACTGAAATGAACATTGGGGTGCGTGTATCTTGAAGCTTCCTTCTAATTGACTTTGAAAATAAAAGCAGAGACAGGCCATCGCACAGTCCCTTCCCCAGCACAGCAGTAAAAAAACAGAAAACATCATTCTTTCTTTCCATTTAGCATTGAATGTCACCCAGCTCTCAGATACCAGTGTCAAGGCAAATCCCAGAGTGCTGCAGCAATGGCTCTTTTCTCCTGCCCTAGAGACACAGATTGAGGTGTGGGAATGAGTGGAGGGCTGAGTGGAGTCTCCAAGGATCCTCCCAGATGCCAAGACTGAAGCTAGACTATGAGGCAGATTAGGGACAAAACCCTTAGCAGGGTGCCCAGACAGCCATTAGTTATTTTGGGCTCCTCTCTGTGGGTGAGAATCCTGTGTACCTACCTTCATGCATACTTTTCACAGTTTGGGCTTGAAAGGAAGAAAAGCAATGGATATAAAAATTTTGCTGGTAAACTTCTTAACCAGCTAACAAGCTTATTTTTCACTTGGCTTCCCTTGGTATTCTTTCTTTTTTCACTTAACTTCCAACTCCAGAGCTCATACATACCTTTCACTGAAAGGAAGAAGTTGTTTATCAGGAGCTGAGCAAGTCAACCCACCAGTTACACACATCTGTGTCTCTGACTAGGCCCCTGATCCTTTCTCACTGGTGTCATTTCTCTGTGGTCCCTAGGCCTTCGTGGCCATTTGTCTCTGTCTTTCTCACCCTCTCTCTGGCTTGCTTTCAGATTGTGTCTGTTTGTCTCTCTCTCTGTCATCTCTTTCTCATTCTGTCTGTCCTCACTCTGGCCATAGGTCCACTTCCCAGGCCCTGAAATCTGGAGGTTACAGTGACTCTAACCCCTCTCAGAAGCACCAACAGTTTCTCTCCAAACTTATAGCCGTGGCCCTTGACCCCAGTTGTCTAACTTTGAACAATGAGTATTAATGGAACATCTGGTGCTGAGGATTTAGCACATGCTTTTCTCAAAGGAAAAACAAGGGCTCTTAAGCTTGGGAAAATGTAACATAAGAAAGAAGGTGAATTGTTGGGACTTCATGGGGCTTAGCCTGGCTTGCAAAAATGCACCCCAAGCACTTGGAGGTGGCTTATTATGAATGAGAGATGCCTGGGGCCAGATGTAGGAGGCAGAGTCTTCATTTTAGGGCATTCTTTCCCATAGCTTACCCCTTCCATAGCCCCTCCTTGCCCTCCAGACAAAAATGAATCTCTTTAGCCTGGAGCACAAGGTCTGACATGTCATGCCCCCGCTATAATCTCCAATTTCACCTCCCAGCTTGCCCCGCATATACCTTCTTCAGCCATTCCAAGACCCCCACCTTTACCTCAACCCACCCTCAATTTCCATGGTTTCATGCCTTTGGTCATGTTGTTTACTCACCTAGAATCCCTTTTCCTCTTTCTACAACACCCAAAAGACAATCTCGTGTAAATTAAATTGTTAAAAAAAAAAAAAAAAAAAACCCTGCTCATCTCCCAACAACAAATCAAAAGTTGCCTCAATTATTCAGGCTTTTAATAACTTTTGAGTATCCACTATGTGCTAGATACTCTTCTAGCTACTGGAAGCAGATTTGAACAACATAGATAAAGTCTCTGCCCTTATGAAGCTTTTAGTTTTAGTGAAAGAGAAAGATGTTAATCAGATGAGCATACCAATAAAGTTATGACATCTGGGCTAAGAACTATGAAAGTGGAATCTGGGGTGCAATGAGAACACATAATGGAGAATTTAATCTAGTTTAGGAGGTCGGGGAAGTGTTCCTTGGAGAGATAGTATATGAATTGAGGCATAACTAGGAGGAATTACCTAGGTTTCAGCCAAGGAGACCAATAGAGGCTTTGAAGTAAGATGATCATCTGTGTTTGAGAAAGAGCCAAGGAGTCAGTGTAGCCAAAACATAGTGGAGAATGGGGAGAAATGCAGAAGATGAGGGCAGAGAGGTGACCAGAAGCCAGATTAGGCACAGCCTGGAAGCCAGGGGAAAGAGTTTAGATTTTATTCTTCATGACATGGAAAGAACTGGAAGGTTCTTTATCCTGTAACTAGAGTTACAGGCTGTGTAGGGTTCCTCTGGGCTGCTGTATTAGGAGTAGAATTTGAGAAAGTGGGCAAGAGCAGAGGCAGGGAGACCATTTAGGAGGCTTATGCAGTCATCCAGGCAAGAGATGGTGGTGGCTGGGAACAGTATGGTACCAGTAAGGATGGAAAAAGGAGATCTTTAAGAATTACAGTTGACACATTTAAAAATATATTGGGATACTAGAAAACAGAATCCAACAGCACATTAAAGTGACCATACATTATTATCAAGTGGGGCTTATACCAGGAAGTCAAGGATTCTTCAATATATGCAAATCAACCAATGTGATACACTGTATTAACAAACTGAAGGAGAAAAACCAGACGATCATCTCAATAGGTGCAGAAAAAGCTTTCAACAAACTTCAACACCCATGTATGATAAAAACTCTCCAGAAAGTAGACACAGAAGGAACTTTCCTCAACATAATAAAGGCCATATATGACAAACCCACAGCCAACATCATCCTGAATGGTGAAAAACTGAAACCATTTCCTCTAAGATCAGTAACAAAACAAGGTTGTCCACTCTCACCGCTATTATTCAACATAGTTTTGGAAGTTTTAGCTATGGCAGTCAGAGAAGAAAAAGAAATAAAAGGAATCCAAATCAGAAAAGAAGAAGTAAAACTGTCACTGTTTGCAGATGACATGATACTATACATAGAGAATCCTAAAGATGCCACCAGAAAACCACTAGAGCTAATCAATGAATTTGGTAAAGTAGCAGGATGCAAAATTAATGCAAAGAAATCTCTTGCATGCCTATACACTAATGATGAAAAATCTGAAAGAGAAATTAAGGCAACACTCCCATTTACCATTGTAACAAAAAGAGTAAAATACCAAGGAAAAAGCCTACCTAAGGAGACAAAAGACCCGTATGCAGAAAACTGTAAGACGTTGATGAAAGAAATTAAAGATGATATAAACAGATGGAGAGATATACCATGTTCTTGGATTGGAAATATCAACATTGCGAAAATGACTATACACCCCAAAGCAATAAACAGATTCAATGCAATCCCTATCAAACTACCAATGACATTTTTCACAGAACTAGAAACAAAAAATTCACAATTTGTACGGAAACACAAAAGATCCCGAATAGCCAAAGCAATCTTGAGAACGAAAATGGAGCTGGAGGAATCAGGCTCCCTGACTTACGACTATAGTACAAAGCTACAGTAATCAAGACAGTATGGTACTGGCACAAAAACAGAAGCATAGATCAATGGAACAATATAGAAAGCCCAGAGATATACCCACACACATATGGTCACCTTATCTTTGATAAAGGAGGCAGGAATATACAGTGGAGAAAGGACAGCCTCTTCAATAAGTGGTGCTGGGAAAACTGGACAGGTACATGTAAAAGTATGAGATTAGATCACTCCCTAACACCATACACAAAAATAAGCTCAAAATGGATTAAAGACCTCAATGTAACGCCAGAAACTATCAAACTCTTAGAGGAAAACATAGGCAGAACACTCTATGACATAAATCACAGCAAGATCCTTTTTGACCCACCTCCTAGAGAAATGGAAATAAAAACAAAAATAAACAAATGGGACCTAATGAAACTTCAAAGTTTTTGCACAGCAAAGGAAACCATAAACAAGACGAAAGAACAACCCTCAGAATGGGAGAAAATATTTGCAAATGAAGCAACTGACAAAGGATTAATCTCCAAAACATACAAGCAACTCATGCAGCTCAATATCAAGAAAACAAACAACCCAATCCAAAAATGGGCAGAAGACCTAAATAGACATTTCTCCAAAGAAGATATACAGATTGCCAGCAAACACATGAAAGGATGCTCAACATCATTAATCATTAGAGAAATGCAAATCAAAACTACAATGAGATATCATCTCACACCAGTCAGAATGGCCATCATCAAAAAATCTAGACTCTATAAATGCTGGAGAGGGTGTGGAGAAAAGGGAACCCTCTTGCACTGTTGGTGGGAATGTAAATTGATACAGCCACTGTGGAGAACAGTATGGAGGTTCCTTACAAAACTACAAATAGAACTACCATATGACCCAGCAATTCCACTACCCTGAGAAAACCATAATTCAGAGTCATGTACCACAATGTTCATTGCAGTTCTATTTACAATAGCCAGGACATGGAAGCAACCTAAGTGTCCATCACAGATGAATGGATAAAGAAGATGTGGCACATATATACAATGGAATATTACCCAGACATAATAAGAAACGAAACTGAGTTATTTGTAGTGAGGTGGTTGGACTTAGAGACTGTCATACAGAGTGAAGTAAGTCAGAAAGAGAAAAACAAATACCGTATGCTAACCCATATACATGGAATCTAACAAAAAAGTGGTTCTGAAGAACCTAGGGGCAGGACAGGAATAAAGATGCAGACGTAGAGAATGGATTTGATCACACGGGATGGGGGAAGTGTAAGCTGGGATGAAATGAGAGAGTGGCATGGACATATATACACTACCAAATGTAAAATAGATAGCTAGTGAGAAGCAGCTGCATTGCCCAGGGAGATCAGCTCGGTGCTTTGTGACCACCTAGAGGGGTGGGATAGGGAGGGTGGGAGGAGACACAAGAGGGAGGGGACATGGGGATATATGTATACATATAGCTGATTCACTTTCACTTTGTTATACAGCAGAAAGTAACACAACATTGTAAAGCAATTATACTCCAATAAAGATGTTTAAGAAAAAAAAGAAACTAACATACATTGTAAATAAACTATACGTCAATAAAAATTAATTAAAAAAATAAAAAATAGTAAAAATAATATATTGGGAAGTGGAAGGGGTATGGATGGTAAACACATTTACTGAGTGGAGAATACAAGACAGGGAAACAACTTGGAGAAGACCTTGAGTTTTGCTTTAGACCAATTGGAATGGAACATGATATTATTAACTATTCGGTCTTTAGTGCAGTCGAGGACATTCTGTGTTCCAGACTCCTTTTTCTACATTTTACATATATTACCTCACTCTTCCTCAAACCCTGTAAGGTAGATGATGATGCTGATGATGGTGATGATGAGTTTCATTTTTAAATGAGGTAACTTAGTCCCATAGATTAAATAATTTCACACCTTGTCAATGAAGGAGCAAAGATTTAAACTGGGCAGTTGGGCCCATGAGTCTGGATGCCTATGTACCAGGCTCAGTTGCTGCTAATACTGACTTTGTTGCCTTACAAGGCCCAGTAGGTGATTAGAGGTATGGGTCTGGTGATCGGAGGAGAGGTCTTAGCTGGAGCTGGAGGATTAGCAGTCACAGCCACAGAGTTCATCACTGAAGCCACAGGTGGATGTGCTGGTCTAGGGAGAAGTCACCAGTACACCTTGCCCTCAGCTTCCCAGCATCTGCACATCTATTCATCCAAAGATCATTCAGGAGGACCACTCAGGGCAAATCCATGATGAGGCACCATCATTACACACAGGAAAGCAACTGTGTTCCTGCCCTCAGCGCACTCACAGACTGCTGGGGAAGACAGCAGAATTCACAGCCAGCTTGAATAATGCTCAATGGCTAAGAAACCTGAGGGTTGGAGTGGAGTTGAAATGTGCTCCCAGAGAATAGAGATATAGATATACTGATTCTGTTTCTCTGGTAGAATCCTTTAGATAGATGATTGCTTGATAAGTAGATAGATAGATAGATAGATAGATAGATGATAGAGAGATAGAGATAGAGGTAGATTTATTGCAAGGAATTGGCTTACTCAATTTATTGCAGTCATTTTATAACTCAATTGTGGGGCTGGCTAGGCAAGTCTGAAATCCATATGACAGGCCATCAGGAAGGGCAGGCTGGAAACTCTCAAGCAGGAGCTGATGCTGCCATCCATAGGTGGAACTTCTTTCTCATGGATAGCTCAGGTTTTTCTTAAGGTCTTTCAACTGATGGGCTGAGGCCCACCTACATTATCAAGGGTAATCTCCTTTACTTCAAGTCAACCAACTGTAGATGTGACCCATACCTACAAAATACTTTCACAGCTACACCTAGATTAGTGTTTGATTGAATAATTGGGGACTATAGCCTGCCCAAGTTGACAGATAAAACTGTCCGTCAACCACAGTGCCCACATTAGGAACATTAAAGAGCTTTCATTTAACAAATACTGAGCAATCTCCAGGCATTGAGCACACAGTAGTAAACAAGCCAGATGACAATCCCCGCCCGCTTGGAGTTGACAACCCATCCTGGTCAGTGCTTTGGTGATTGTGCCCCATTAGGGAGGTTTACTTTCTATCTCCCCACAGGAATGTGAGCTGCATGCATCTCCAGAGTTGGGACCACGTGTGATTCTTCACCTGTCTTGCCAGGGCTCTGCACAGGGACTAGCAGCTAGAAGATGTTAAGTAAGTGTTGAAGCAATGAATTTGTCTTTGTGGCCATGAGAGAAAGTGAACATAGATCAGTCACACCAGGCATCTTAGCCAACATCCCTTTTTGAACATTCAAGTGGTACAGAGCCTCAGTGATCACTGTGGCACATTCCATTCCTTTGACATCAGATAGCTCATTTCCCTCAACATAGTCTTTCCTTGGCCTGCCCTAGGAGCTTTTGTGCAGCTGTTATTCTGCAGTAAAACCCACCCTAAAGCTCTTCCACCTTCTGGACAACAGCCTCTGGGGTGCGGCCAAAGAAGTTAGGCCTCTGGTTTGGGAACTCCACTTTGGAGACCACAGTGGACCCCTTTGGCCAAGGCCAGGTTTTCGCAAAATCAATGTATGCTTTGTTTAGCACTCACAGTGCAGAATGGGAAGGCCTGGGCCCTCTGAAAGAAAGACTAGACAAGCATCTTGCTCCATTGCTCTTTGAGCTCTGGGAAGGAATTATGGCACCTGCTACCTTCACAGAGTGGGAAATTGAGCAGCCAAGACAAACATAGAGCCAACTGGGTTCTCAGCTGGTGAACCAAGCCCAAAGGCCCTGGCCCCAGGGGAGCCTCACAAGTTGGAGTAGAAGCAGGACAGCCTTTGCTGACCGGAAGCAGAGGCACAGTGGCCTAGAACCTCCAGGTTGGCAGTGATCTCTAGAAGAATGGGTCCTCTGAAGTCATGCCAGGCAAAGCTGTCCTGGTTGATAAGTAAGTACAACAATAAGAGTGGGTGTTTAGGTACTCTTTTGGCAACTTGACAGGGCTGCAACAAAGAAAGGTGTGATTTTGTCTTTTGTAAAATATAGATTGTGACAAAATAGCGATTGAAAAACTGGTCTTTCCATCCCAGATAGTTTGAGAAGCACTGCTCTAAACTACTGGTTCCACGGACTAAGGGTGGAATCAGCAGAGTAGGAACTGGCATCTGTGTTTTTAACCCAACCCCAAGGTGAGTCCCAAGTGTGCTTGTGAACCAGTGGGCCCGTGGTGTAGAACGATCTCCACCCCAAACACACGTGTTCATCCTCCACCTTCCTGTGGTCATGCAACCACTCCTTGCACACCTCCAGGGACAAGGAGGGCACCCATTCTGAGGCAGTAGCCCTGACCTTGAAAAAGTGCTTACTCAGATGGAGCTGGAGTGCTGATGAGTAGCTGGGTCCTGTGAGACTCCACTGGGACAATGTCTGTGGTCATAGGGTGCCTGTATCAAGTCTTTCCACTGATCTGCTGTTCAGGCTGAGTTCCTATTTAGATTCCCAGCCCCTCTTCAAGGAACCCCTGCTATGTGCACCATCTCTGCCTGCAGAACCTACTGCTGGCTTTCTCACTGCAGTCACGGGAGCCACCATGTCCTTTTCTCCCTCCTTTGACCCATGCTCCATGCTTGCCTGCTGAAGTGTAGGAGAACTTGATTTGTTAAGATCCATTAAACTGCAATGTCACTAGCACTGAGTTGCCATGGCCACCCCTGCAACGTCCCCACATCTGGCTCCAGAGCTACTTCCACTGTCTCGCAAACCATCCTCTGCTTTGACCGTAGCCTCCCAACTCTGCTTGATGACCTCCCTTGAAATGCCTATTGGTCTTCAGCTTTTGCCTCTTCAAAGAAATTCTGGCCATACTGTCTCTTTACCTTGCTCATTTGGGTGGAGACTGGGTGGCAAGTATTTGGGCTTTGGAGCATGAGTTGTCTATGGTTGTTGAATGCTGTATGTTAGCATGGTGTGGTGATAATAGCCAAGGACAGAGGCTCAGAAAGCATGGGTTCGAGTCTCACCCTTCTGGCTAATTCACTGTGCATGTCTGGAAATCCCTACCTCTCTCTGAGCCTCAGTGTCCTCATCCATAAAATGGGATTGCCTTCCTCAGGGGCTTCTTTTGGGTCCTGAAATAAAACAAAAGCTAGAAAGAAATTTGTCATGGTTGAAGCATTAGCTCCCATGAAGGAGTAGCTCTACTCAGGACCCAAGAGGAAGGAGGTCTTCCCATTCTGCCAATACAATGAGCTTGTTTATATGGGAATTAAGAAAAGAAGAAGAAAGTGAAAGAATAAAGACCTTGCAAGAGGTAAGTCAATTTGTGTAGAAGAGGAAAGAGAAAGACTCGTCCTACCAGATATTAAGATATAATACAAAGTTATAGCAATTTCTTAAAAAGCAATATGTACTGGTGTAGGAAAAAACAAAACAGACCCCAAGAAAAATAATGGAGAGTTAAAGCTGGAACCACAAATCAATAAGCAAAAGAAGGGTTTTTAAGTAAATAGTGCTGAAAAGAAAACTGGCTACATTCCCACCTCACACTGCAAATAAAAATGACTTCTGATGGATTAAATAACCTAAATATAGGGACTTCCCTGGTGGCGCAGTGGTTAAGAATCCGCCTGCCAATGCAGGGGACACAGGTTCGAGCCCTGGTCCGGGAAGATCCCACATGCTGCAGAGCAACTAGGCCCGTGCACCACAGCTACTGAGCCTGCGCTCTAGAGCCCACGAGCCACAACTACTGAGCCCATGTGCCTAGAGCCTGTGCTCTGCAAGAAGACAAGCCACAGCAAGAAGAAGCCCGTGCATGGCAATGAAGAGTAGCCCCTGGTCGCCACAACCGGAGAAAGCCCACAAGTAATAACAAAGACCCAACGCAGCCAAAAATAAAAATTAATGAAAAAGAAAACCTAAATATAAAAGGTAAAACCAAAAAGGTATTGAAAGAAAATGTAGAATACCCTTAGGCCTTGGAGAGGACATGGATCAGACCGAAAATAAACCCTTCAAGCCATACGAATTGATAGGTTCGAATAAACAAAATTAAGGATTTATATTCATAAAATGATGTCATTGAAAAAAAGATAAATGACTGAGAGGTGAATATAATCGTGATGTCTAAAACCAAACCAACAAGAGGAGATCATTCAAAAAGAAGACAGGAATCTAAATTAAAAAAAAAAAACAGAGAAAGCATTTAAACAGACAGTTTACATAGTAGCCAATAAACCTGGGAAAAGATGCCCAGACTCACTGGTAATCAAGCATATATGCAAATTGGAAAAGACTATAAGATTCTCTTGGCCCCTATCAGTTTGGCAAGTATTAGAAAGTTGGAAAATACCAGGTGTCAGAAAGGACTAGGTGAAACCCGAGCCCCCATGCCTTCCCGGTGGGACTATAAACTGACCTCTACCCTTTTTTTTTTAATTGGGGTATAAAAGATTTACAATGTTGTGTTGGTTCCCATTGTAGAGCAAAGTGAATCAGTTATACATATACATATATCCACTCTTTTTTAGATTCTTTTCCCATATAGGCCATTACAGAGTGTTGAGTAGAGTTCCCTGTGCTATGCAGCAGGTACTTGTTAGTTATCTATTTTATATATAGTAGTGTGTGTCTGCTAATCCCAAACTCCCAATTTATCCCTCCCCCTCTGACTCCCCGCCCTGGTAACCATAAATTTATTTTCTACATCTATAACTCTATTTCGGTTTTGTCGATAAGTTCATCTGTAGCCTTTTTTAGATTCCACATATAAGTGATATCATATGATATTTGTCTTTCTCTGTCTGACTTATTTCACCCACTATGAGAATCTCTAGGTCCATCCATGTTGCTGTAGATGGCATTACTTTGTTCTTTTTTAACCTACCCTTATAGAGAGCAAACCCACAGGGCTTAATAACGTTAAGTACACGTGTACTCTGTGATCCACTGAGCCCGTATCTGGGGGCCTATCCCAATGCAGGTGCTGTCGGGACATGTCCAAGGAGGGCCACTGGGGCACGGCATGGAACTGGGGACAGGCCATTTTTCCATCCCCAGGAGAATGGATAGTCCAAATAGAATTCTAAGCAGCAGTTTGAAGTAACCAGATGTATGTGCAACATGGACCGATCTCAAAATTATAGTACTGATTTTTTTCAAGTAAGGAACAGAACAAGATTTATAGCACAATAATATTTACCCAAATTAACACATACACCAAAAAAAACACTATATTTTACAAGAACACATACATATTCAGAGACTTATCTCAAATGCATTAGAGTGGGTGCCCATGGAAGGGGGGAAAGGAGGTGAGGATATGGAATAAAGGAGAAAAAACATAAAAGGAGAACAGGGCCTTGCATACCCCGTAGGTGATTCTAGTAGCCAGCCCTGAAATGAGATGTGGATTTAATTCAACTCTCTGTACCTCAATTCCACAAATATGTCTTAATAATAAGGTTTTTTTGTTTTGTTTTGTTTGCGGTACGCGGGCCTCTCACTGCTGTGGCCTCTCTCTCTGCGGAGCACAGGCTCCGGACGCGCAGGCTCAGCGGCCATGGCTCACGGGCCCAGCCGCTCCGCGGCATGTGGGATCTTCCCGGACCGGGGCACGAACCCGCGTCCCCTGCATCGGCAGGCGGACTCACAACCACTGCACCACCAGGGAAGCCCAAGGTTTTTTTTTTTTTTAAGGGAAAAGAAGGGAGAGGAGAATTAGAGTTGGATGCTTTGTGAATATGAAGTTTACTTTTGGGGTGATCAGAATGTTCTAGAACTAGACAGGGGTAGAGGTTGTATAACATCGTGAATGTACTAAATGCTAATGAGTTGTACACTTTAAAATGGTTAAAACTGTGAATTTCATGTTATGTGAATTTTACAACAATACAAGCAAAAAGAGGGGACAAAAAGTAAGAGAAGAAAGAAAGAGGAGCCAGCCATTCAGGGCTCCTTAGAATGCAGTCCACTCCCCTTGGCTCCTCCAACAAGGGTTGCTGCATCCCAGAGCCCCAGGCCTATAGCGTGTGTGTGCAGGTTCAGGTCCATGCACCAGGCTGCATGCTTAGGGGCCTCCATCCTGACCCTGCATGGAGATGACCTCAAAGGGGCTAGCTCTGGTAGAGTGGGACACTTCTAGGCTGTGGGACAAGCTGGTGAGAGGCATTAGGACATTTCCTTTCTTTAGACGGGCTGCTGGCAGCTCTATATTTGTTTGGAGGCCCCTGCAGTTCCCTCATTGGTGCCTCTGGGTCTCAGGGTGCTTTAGAAGGCAGCCCTCCTCCAAGGTCTTGGTGTTCAAGTCCAGCACCTTTGGTCAGGGAAGGTCAAGGCTGGAGCTGGTAATGCTAACATTCTAATGCATGTTTCCCTTTATTAGAAAATTCCTGTCCTGCTTCTCTGCCTGGAAAACTCCTAATCATCCTTCAATACCTTCCCTAATTCTCCCAGACAAGGTTAGTCACTGCCTCCCTGGGCTTCACAGCAAATATTCATTGAGCCTCTGCTGGGTGCCAAGCACATTGCCAGGACTTGGGAATACAAAAGGGATCAAGACGGATGTGGTCTCATGCTCACAGAGCTGGCAGTCTAGTTAGGAGAGAGAGAGACTGAACAAAGGAAGAAATAAAGGAGAACAATATAAGCAAGCAGTGCTGGCCAGAAAATTAAGATGGGATGATGTAACAGAGTGGCTGAACAGCCACTTCAGAACAGGTGGCCAAACATGGTGACATTTAAGCTGAGTACTGAATGTCAAGAAGGAACCAGTAGAGATCGGGGGACAGAGGATGCAGACAACAGGAACAGCAAGTGATTAACCAAACATTATGAGCCTCTGCCATCGTGAAACAATGACAAAACACACAATGCCTTGGGCAAAGTGCCCAACAGCTCAGCTTGTAGTGGGGATGAGCAAAAGGCAATCACCTCCCTTGAGCGCTTTGGGGGTTTGCCTTTTCACCCATCAAGCTGCTTCTGCTGGACAAGAGCTCAGAGTACACCAAGCTTAGCATCAATATTTTGTACTATGAAAACATTTCCTCTCTCTTTGATTACTTTGTCATAGTACCTGGACAAGCATTTGAAAATTAGTAGACATATTACAATGAGGGTAATTGTCAAAATGTATCTCTGAACGTATTGTTTCTTAATGGTTAAAGCAGATGTATAATGTATGCTTAATAGGCCACAAACAGGCTGTTTTAGTTAGCCTAAAGTTCAAATTAAATCATGTATAAGCCAGAATGATTTCCCCATATTTCAATATGTGAACATTTCTTCCATCATTTTCCCCTTTTAATTGCAAATCTTTTCATATAAAGCATTGATAATCAGTATATTTTTCTAGCTCAGTTGGTAGAGCATGAGACTCTTAATCTCAGGGTCATGGGTTCAAGCCCCACATTGGACGCCAAAAACTGTAACCAAAACTGGGGTCTAGCCGCTCGCCGCTCAAAAGCCATTAAAGAGGCAAGGTTGGTGGAAAAGAAAGTTTGCTTTATTTTGGACGCTGGCAGATGAGGGTGGGAATGAAGGTAAGGGTGGACGCCTGTCCAAAGGCCAACACCCCCTCTGACAGTCAGTGGGCAAGAGCTTTTATAGGCAGAGGGAGGGGACTACATGCAGAAACAGCACAGTCAGCTCTGCAGTCATCTTGAAATTGGTCACCGATGGTCTGACCAGCGTCATCTTGATTGTTTTAGGTACACTTAATCTTCAGTTCCAGGGTAGGTTTGTTTCCATTTCTTGATTCTAGTTGTAGGAATTGTGGCAGCTCATGTCATGGCTACAGTCTGGTCATCATGCCGTTAACTTCTTCCACCTGGCGAGGGTTTCAGTATCTATAAGACAGCTCACAGGCTGTGGCTCAGAATACGACCTATAGCCCTTGAGAAGGAACTAAAGTCCTTGACTATGCTTAATGACTATATTATTATGTTGTCTCCTTTGAGTATTTCCTTTGTTTCTGCATTTTCTCACTTCTCTGATTAAACTTATTCTTTGGCTAAAGTTTTTCCACAGACAAAAGGCAGGCAGAGGACCTGGGGGCCAAGAATCACAGGGGTAAGAGTAAGGAGGGGAGAGCAGCCTTGCGGGAGGCCAGGAAGGGGGGCAAGGGAGGCAAAGGGGGAAAGAGGAAGGGAAGGAGAAAGAAGGAGCAGAGGAAAGGCAGAGAAAGGGCCAGAAAGCGCAAAGACAGCAAGAGAGCTATTGAGGGAGAAAGGGGGGGGGGGGGAGCAGGAGAAAGAGGGCGAGTGATTGAGAAAAAGAGAGGGAACTGGCAGAAGAAGGAAGGAGGGAGACAGGAGAGAGGAGAGCTAAGAAAGAAAGATCCAGGGAAAGGAAGCCAAAGGGGGGGGTAAAAGGCAGGGGAGGACCACTTCAGGTGGCACCTGGGACCTGGGTGTGAGGGATGACGGGCCAAGCCTGTGAAGACCCATTTCAAAGAGGACATGATCGCGGCCGGCTGGCCAGGCTCCCAGGAGACAATGCGGCATTTCCCCAAGAGTAAAGCCAGCACACCGGCAAGCTGCCAAGATTCTCTCCACTGCATGAGTGACACTTGCGCCACCCTTCGGAGTGAGCCCTGCCACCCCGCAGAGCTGTACACTAAGCACTGGGTATTGGGTGCTGCCTGCCGTAAGCCACCAGGATAGGGGCCCCGAAGTCTCCCTGCCCCTCCCCCTCTCTCCCTCTCTCCTTCCTTCCTCCCTCCCTCCCTCCCTTTCCCCTTCCTCCCTCCGTCCTTCCTCCCTTCTTTCTTTCTCCACTCAGGACTGGCCACAGCCTTACCTCCCCTGCAAGTCCCTCTACGCCCCAGTGAGACCCACAGTGGAAGCCAGGCAGAACCCAGGTGTGTGAGGTAACACTTCACAGCTGGCCACTCCCTATACAGCCCTCACTCCTCTCCAAGTTGTGGCTTTGCAGGGCCACTAGTCCAAAGGACTAGATCTCCCCAAATGTAAGGGGGGACATGGCACAGAACTAGTTATGATCACTGGCTATGAAAACTATCCTCTTAAAATGACAGGCAAATACGAACTAGCGGATGGGATTTTCATGCCATTCAGAAATGATTCAATACACGGCAACATTTGAAAATATAAAACAAAAAGTTTAAAAAAAAGAAGAAAGAAAATAGGAGAAAACCAAGTTCCAGCCAGATCCAACTCAGAATCTTCAAATGTCACCAATCAGCGCTTACTCCATCTGGCTGTGATGTTATCTCTGCATTTGGGTAAACAATCCACCAGAAACCCGGGTTTGGGGGCCCGCTGTCACTGGAGGACAAACTCAGGAGTAGCTTCCAGGTCGCTTGCCCTCGGCAACCAGCGCGCTGACCTGCCCACACCACGGGGATCTCCTGAGAAGAGTGTCGAAGCTGTCCTGCAGTGGGCACAATTAACTCTCAGCACGTTTGGATACCATGGTCATGGCCTCACCTGCCTTGTCTCTGGGCCAAGGAAAACTGTTTTCTGTTCCGCAGGGTCAGAACTGAAAAGGAAGAGCAGGACGGTGCCTGTGAACTGAGCTAGGTTCCCGGGACTCTTTTCAGGCATATTTCCTCTTTTCCAGACTCTGTTTGCCAACCCTCCTGCCCCCAGCCCACACCTGCACAGAACTGGTTTATTTCCTGAAACCACTGCTATGCTATGTATACACTGGACACACACTTGTCTCCTAAAGGGCTGTCCTTTTATTTCCTAGGTTTAGTAGGAAACACAGACAAAGCCAAGCACATTTAAAAATAGAGAAATACACTGGTTTCCTCTTTCTTACATCAAATATTTATTGGCATCTGCTCTGCACCAAGCACTGAACGGGGACAAGGAGATGGAGCCACAAGAAGTGACTCGATTCAGCAGGGCTGGGGGATCTCTGGAGTCCCCCAAATCAGGGTAGCCTTAGGAAAGGTCAGTTTCAACTGGAAAACTGGGGAACTGGTCCCAGCCCTTGCAAAAGAGGGGCCAAGGAGGGGAAAGGACAAGGGCCATGGCTTCAGGGTCCAGCATGAGGAGGCAATGTTCCCAGGCCACTGTGGTGCACCCCAAATAGTTCCACTGTCTGGAGACAGGGCTCCAACTTGGCCTCTCTTTCTAAGCACATTGCATATCCAAGTGCTCCGCGATGAATCGATCGGCAGAGGTGACTCACAGGCAGACAGCCAGCGTGGTCACGGAGCCCTGTCTGCATTCCCAATTTGCCTGCTCGGGTTGTCACTTTGATAATGTTATTTACCAGGCCAGATGCCCCGAATGCCTGTCCCCAGCCCCTACTCGAGCCCTCCAGCCATTGTCTCCGTGCGCCTGTCACATCTTGTCACTGCCTCCCTGAATTCAACAGCTCTGGGCAGCCCGTCTACAGACTTGCCTGCTCACTTTTTCGGCCTCAGGAGCCAGAAAGGTGGCCTAGGGGCCCCAGCCCCACCCTTCTCAGAGCGGGTCCCAGAGGGGAATGTCCCACAGCTACACCCCGCCTGTCTTTCGTCGCGCAAGAAGCGGGAGTGCCAACAATGGCTCTGCAGCGTGGCACTGTGTCCCTGGCAGATGTGCTCAGGGACCTGGACAGTGAGAGGCGGGGGCGAGGGGCGAGGCTCCGCTGGGGGGATGGGGATGGAGATGGAGAGACCTAGGGCAGGAGTCCAAGAGCTTCCTCCTGTCACGCCCTGTGCCCACGGCTGCGCTTCTCTCCGCGCCCAAACCTCTTCTCGCCCGGAGACCTTGGGGTGCCCCCGCTCCCTGGAGTCCAGGTGGAGCAAAAGCGTTCCCGCGATGTGGAGGGTTGGTAAGGGCTTGGAAAGCGCCGCGGCCCGCTCCACTGGCGGCGCGAGAGCTCCCCCGCTCTGCTTTGTGGCCGGAGGCGGAACAGCAGCTGGGCGAGCGGTCTTGAGCCCGAAGCAGCCTGGCCAGCGGGCACCTCTAAGATGCTGGCCCAAGCAGAGGCTGCTGTTCACCCGACCCCGGCCGCCTGCCCACCCCACTTCGCTGGGCCTCCAAGACCTGGGCCCCAAAGGCTGTCCCCTTCAGCACTGGACGGACCAGCTGTACCCTGGTGGGGCTGGGGCAGTTCCCACCTCCCCAGAAGTAGAGTGCCCCCAAAATCCAGAACAGAAGGGTCTCCAGAGACCTTACCTGTCATACAGATAGGAAAACAGAGGCTGCAAATTCAAGGCAGGGCTTTGTTCGTGGGCAACGCTAAGAACCTCTGATTATTATCGTGTCACCACTGCTCCCATCCAACACTAGTCCCAAAGCCCCTCTAACCCAGCTTGACCTCTTAAACCAACAAAGAGAGTCGGGCTATGCCCTTGGGACTCAGACCCTCAAGAGTACTACAGATCCCAGGGATACCCACTCCTCCAGCTGGCTTCTGATTCTTCCACTCCGGGAAGAAGTTGGAAGAACTTGGATGTGGCACAAGCCCAGGTTACGAAACTGAGCTGGCATTTAAATGACCTAACAACAAATTGCCCAATTTAATTTGCTTACTCAATTCAATAAAAGAGAAAAAAGAAAACCCTGTAATTAAATACATTGATCCGTAGAAACTGACAACTCTGAAGACAAATCAGCTCTCCTCCCAACCCCAGAAGGGCTGCAAGGGGCCCTGAGAAAATCGTTCCTTACAATAAGTGGGAAAACAAGCCCAGAAGGGGAAGAAACTTGTTCAAGTTCCACCAGGGAGGCAAAGTTAATTCTAGGGTCTGCGGAGCCCAAGAGAGCACTGGGTTCATGCTCCACTCCAGCCACAGACTGGGACCCTTGGCCTTACTCTTCAGCATCCTTCCCCTATTGGCACCTTGAACCTGGACCTGGCATGCCACCTTGCTTGTCCAGACAGCTCTTCTGCATCCTTCAAGACCTTAGGCAGCTATCAGTTTCTCCAGGACAAATCTGTCCATGGTGGACAAAACTGCAGCTTGCTCAGACCCCCCTTAGAGCACTGCCCAGTTTAAGTAATGTGAGTACAACTGGGCGGAAGGTTCTGGAAACGAGCAGAGCCTCTCCAAGCCTGGAGGAGCCAAGAAAGGATGATTTGATTGGAAATAACGATAATGTCTTCTTCCTCAACTTCCTCACTGTGCTGTACTGCAGGTCTTCAAAGGTAGAAATTTCCAAGTCCCCAGCAAGTTCCTGGGCTCCCAGGCCAGTGCCCATATCAGGACCTCCACATGACCCTAGTCCCAACCACAGCACTGAGCCCCTTTGGACCTGTGCTTAGCAAACCTTTTAGCTCGAAATGCATCTTCATCACCGTTCTGATTGGGGCTAGCTGTAGCAGGCTTGGTGTCGGGCCCTAAATCAGGACTGGCTTGTCCTTCTAGGGAAATGTCTGCCTTGGAAAGAAGCAAAATCACTTAGTCCTTGGCAGCTCTGTCTCTGCCGGGCGGAGGTGACCAGCAGCTGAACCCACAGCCAGTATGGCAAGCCGTTCCTCCCACTGGGACCAGATGGCACCCTGTGCCTGCCTACGAGCACTCCCTGTTCAGCTGTGGAGCTCTGCCTTCAGCGGGGCCCTATGGGGCCAAGTCCCCACCCACACCCCCGGGCCCAAGTAGCCTCAGCTATGGGGAGGTCATTATGAATTCCACATAGACCTCTCCCCAAGGAGCAAGGAGAAGAAAAGACACAAATACAGATGAGCAATGGGGACAGGGGCATTACAACTGCTTGTAAGGGATCAAAGAAAGCTTTGGGGGGAGGTGGCATTAGGACTGACTTTGAAGGAGGAGAAGGATGTTGCAGCAGAAATTTGAGGGCGGAAGTGGGTGTAAAAGCTGAATTCCCTCTGGGGCAGCTTCAGGTGGCTTATGAGTCCTATGTGGCCGCAGCATGCCCAGGGCATATGAGGGTTAGCAGAGAGAGAGAAAGGCTGAGGATATGTGATCTAATCCGAGAGAGAGAGAGAGAGAGAGAGAGAGAGAGAGAGAGAGAGAGAGAGAGAGAGAGAGGCGGGAGCCAGCCCCGCAGAGAGTTCCAGGCATTCAGCATGCAAATAGCACTGTGATGGCTAATGGCTGCTAGAGGTACTGGCGACACGAGGGGGACCAGCAATAATGTCTGCCTCGGGGGTGTGGACAGTCAAATGGGGTTTGAAACAGACTGTAAACAGGGAAACAAATATACAGAATGATGAGAGAGTGATGAATGCCCTGAAGAAAATCAAACAGGGTGATCAAACGGACGTGACAGCAAATGGGAGCTGTTTTCAATGTGGATCTCAGCAAGGGCCCCTTCAGAGCCCTGAAGACAAGGTCCCAGCCACAGCAAGGTCCAAAGGCAGAGGAATCAAGGCAGAGGAAAAGCAAGGGGCACAAAAACAGGAAGAAGCTGGGCATGAGTGTGCAAGGAATTAAAAGGAGACTGGAGGGCCTGGGGTAGAGCGAAGCGGGGGGAGAGAGGAGTCGGCAAGGCCACAACACACGGGAACTGGAGACCATGTCTTGAGTTTGGATTTTATTATAAGAATAATAGAAAACCACTGGCAGGTTTTAAGCAGAGGAGTGATGTGATAGGATTTTCATTTTTTAAAAACCTCGATGGCTGGGTGGAGAGGATTGCAGGGAGGCAAGGTGGAAACAAGGATACCAGTCTGGAGATGACTGCAGCCATCCAGGAGAGAGCTGGTGGCAGCCTGGACCAGGGTGAGGCCAGTGGAGGAGGGAGAAGTGCATGGATTCTGATTTTATTTTGAAAGTTAAGTAGAGAGTGTTTCCTGGATGGCTGGATATGGTGGATGAAGCAAAGAGAGGAGTCCAGGATAACTCCAAGAGTTTGGCCTGAGCAACTGGAAAGGTGTACGTGCCATGGCTGACACGGGGAGGGTGGGAGGGAGCCGGTTTGGGAGAAAAGTAATTAAGAAGTGCGTTATGACGTTGTTCATTGTGAAACGCCATGGTGGTGTCAGTTAGGTATTTGGATATTTCGCCATCATCCGTGCTCTGCCTTCATGGGCCATTGGAACAGTTATTTACATAATTCTTTCCTTTAAATCAACCTTAAATCGGCTCTCATTTTTCTTTAGCTCCATGCTAAGGAGTAATATCCATAACATCAAGTGTTTTGTGGGTTAGTAGCATTTTTTTCTGAATACAGATTAAAATAATAACCACCAGGTCCCCTTGCAGTTCAACCCTGATATTTCCTCCATACCCAGCCAAGTCTGGGCATCTAGCATACACAGACTTGAACTGAGCCATTTGGCTTTGACACGCAGGAACATCTGAGGGCATTTGAAGGGATCGCAGCAGGGCATTCGGGAGAGAGACATGGTCCCACAGCCCAGTGAGGCTCTGTAAGTAGCCACCGAACTGCCTCCATGGGCCCTTCTCAGCCCTCTGCTTGGGGATGGGGGGTTCACAGAGCAGAGCCCACCATCCTTTCCTTAGGTCCAAGCGCCCTCTGGTGGCCGGGTTCCGGTGCACCGGTGCACTGGGGGCTTCCCAGCTCCTGTTTCTGGAAGAGGGGGACCCTCTGCCTTGGCCTCTCCCTGGAGAAAGGGGCAAGAGGTCAGACTAGCTTTAGGCTCCAGACTGAGGGACAGATAGATGGTGCTGAGTGTGGGACTCAGGCGGGGCCAAGGTGGGGCCGGCAGTCTGCAAGCCAGGCAGGAGCCACTGAGGGTCAGACCGAAAGGGGAGGGAAAGTGGTGGGTGGGAGAAAGGGTTCTTGTTTCCTATAGAAGTTCACCAATGCAGAGAAATGCAACTTGATTGCCATATACAAATAGGGCAATTTACCTTCGGTGGGTATTTTCAGAGGAAAAGAAAACATATTCCAATGTAACCATGTTTAAATTAAGAGCAGGGAACATTAGACTGCTGAATACATACTATGACCGGTAATGGAAAATGTACTTCTTATATTACAGCCAGTTACGGGAGAGAAGCGGGGTTGGCGGCCAGTGACAAGAGGGAGAGAGTCACGCTCTTGCCGAGAGAGCAACTGAGGAGGTGGCTGGACAGGCTGACGGAGGGTGCAGATAAGCACCATCTGCTTAGGATGACACCCATGTGCTCACTCAGGCGTCCACGCTGCATCCACACAGGGGTTACCATTGGTGCACACACACACGCATTCACACACTCACAGATATTCCTGCTGTTACTCCTTCATCCTCTTCTCAGTGAACAAACTGTGCTTAGATGAGAAGAGACCAATTGCCAAACAGAGACCGGCAGTCCAGTGTGCAAGGGAGTCTCGCATAGAAGGCTGCGGTGGGGCTGAGAGAAGGAAGAACTGAGTCTTAGAGGAAGAAAAGGCAGAAAAGAGTGATCCATGCAGAGGGAACAGCAGGAGGAAAATCCTAGAAGCCTAAGAGAACACAGGCATTCGAGGCACCACAAAAAATTAGCGGTGACTGAACTCGAGGATGTCTGGGGAAAGGGAAGCCAAGGAGAGAGTGGGAGCTGAGAACCCTAAAGTCTGCGTCTCAAACCGGTGGGCTCCCCATGTGACCCAGGTGTGTCATCTGCTTTGCCCTGGGGAAAACCAGATCCAAGATACAATGTTCACCTGACTGATGTGGACTAAAAGTCATGTACCTGTTGGTGCTGGACTGAGGGTGAACCAGGCTCCAGGGAGAAATGCTGCAGATTTCTTGCTGAAACCAAGGCAACATTCTTCAATGCAGTCATCCCTCTGCCTCTGGGCCCAGTGCCATCCTAGGGCTACAAAACTAACATCTACTTGCCGTTCTAGCACATGGTGGAAACTGACGTCCTTAGCGCAGCCTTAGCCATGAGAGTCTGGGCAAGCAGCAGGCTGGTCTCCAAGGCTTCTACCTCTTAGTGGCTTAGCCTCTCTGGAAGTGAAGGAGATTAAAGCCTTTTCTTCCAGTCCCATACCAAAAGGGAGGGCATACACAGAACACTGGCCTATCACGAATGCTGCCTCCCTACCTCTGCCACTCTCAGGGATCAGGGCCTAGGCATGGGTAATGTTCCAGATCTCTCCAAGTAAGTCTTCCCCTGATTGAGATTTATTGCTACAAGCTAGGGAAGAGGCCAAGAAATTACATTAAATTTAAAAAGAAGGCTGGCTAGAAGAATGAATCCCAATAAAAATGAATGGTGACACCAAAGCTCAGGCAACAAAAGAAATAAATAAATAAACTGGACGACAACAAAATTAGAATTTTCTGTGCATCAAAGGACACGATCAGCAGGCTGAAAATGCAACCTATGGAATAGGGAGAATTTGCAAATAATATGTCTGTTTTGGGTTAATTTCCAGAATATATAAAGAACTCCTACAACTCAACAGCGACAAAAAACAAATAATCCAATTGAAAATTGAGCAAAGAACTAAATAGACATTTCTCTAAAGAAGACAAACAAATGGCCAACAAGCATACAAAGAGATGCTCAACATCAATAATCATCAGGGAAATGTATCTCAAAACTGCAAAGAGATACCACCTCACACCCATTAAGATGACTACTGTCAAAAAAATGCAGAAAACAACAAGTGTTGGTGAGAGTGTGAAGAAATGGAACCCTTGTACACTGTTAGTGGGAATGTAAAATGGTGTAGTCACTGTGGAAAACAGTATGGCGTTTCCTCAAAAAGTCAAAAATAGAATTGCTATATGCTGCAGCAATTCCACTTCTAGGTATATACTCAAAAAAAGTGACAACAGGAACTTGAACAGACATTTGTACGCTCACGTGCATGCCAGCATTATTCATAGTAGCCAAATGATGGAAATAACCCAAGCGTCCGTTGTCAGCTGAGTAGATGAACAAAATGTGGTCTATCCGTACAATGGATTATTCAGCCTTAAAAATGAAGAAAATTCTGACACCTTTTACAACACGAACTTTGAGGACATTGTGCTAAGTGAAATCAGACAGTCACAAAAGGACCAATACTGTAGGATTCCACTTATATAACATATCTAGAGACAAAAGGTAGGATGGTGATTGCCAGGGCTGGAGGGAGGGAGACTGAGGAGTTGTTACTTAATGGGGACAGAATTTCAGTTTCACAGTTTGAAGAGTCCTGCAGATTGTCTGCACAACAATGTAAATGCACTTAACACTACCAAACCGTGCATTTTAAAAATATTTAAGATAGTAGATTTTATGTGTGCTGAACCACAATTAGTAGAGAGATAGAGAGAGACAGAACTGGTATGCACAAAGGCGTCTGAGTCTGCACCTAGATATTCCTGCCCACTAATTAGCACTTGTCCTTGGGGTTCCTGATCATCTGGTGGTACCCACTCAAGTACCTGAGCCTTCAGGAGATCCTCCCCAAATCCGCAGACATAGCCGGTGCTTCTGTAAAGACATGGCTTCTGGCAAATGGAAACATAGGAGTTTGGGTGTGTTCACTTATTGCCCCAGCGAATAAACATTCTCCAAATTCCTCCTCTGTGCCAGGCATGTCTCCAAGGCTACAGACAGAGCAGTGAAGGAGACTGCCTTGGCCCTGCCCTCAAAGAGCTCACAGTCTGGAAACTGGATCCATCAAAATGCACCACCCAGTGTGATAAAGAGCCAGGACAGAGACGCCTAGAGAGGGGGTGATTGATGGCCTAGTGTGGGAGCCAGTTCAGTCAAGGGAGCCTTCTCCAACAAGTTGTTACCTGAGCTGAGTCCAGAAGGACCGGTAGGGCTTAGGCAGGCAGCAGAAGGCAGCAGAGGGGATTCCAGGCGGAGTGGGTCCTGGGTAAGGGAAAAAGAGAAATATGGGGAAAGGAGAGGGGTTGAGGTAAGAAGGGAGAGAATGTTAGCAGCGTGGAGCAATAACCACAAATAGTTCAAAGGAACTTATTAACTCGTAAGTGTCTCTGCTGCAGATGTTAACTTGAAGAGTCATCCACCCACCACCAGCCTCAGGGCCTCTTCAGAAATGCTCTGCATAGAGGTGATGGTCAGAGCTCCTGCCCACCACCTTCTCCAGCATTGCCTGTTGGCCCACTGCTAGCTCCTCACTCCCTGCTCTGGAATGGACTCGAGACCAGGTGCATCATCATCCCCCTGGTCTAGAGAAGACCTCAGGGGTCGCAGTCCTGGTTGGCAGGCAGGCAGACGGATCAACAGAGCAGGACTTGGAGTGAGCACCTCCTACCTGCCCCCCCGCATACTTCTGTCTGCCTTGGAAGACAGACACTGAGACCAGTGCTAAGTGTCTGCCGCCAGTGCTTGAACTACATACTCATGCAGGGAAATGGAGATATTCAGAAGACATACTAGAAAAGAACCAAGTGAACTGTATATAAAATAGATAACCAACAATAACCTGCCGTATAGCACAGGGAACTCTACTCAATACTCTGTAATGGCCTATATGGGAAAAGAATCTAAAAAAGAGTGGACATATGTATAACTGACGCCTGAAACTAACACAACATTGTAAATCAACTATATTCCAGTAAAAATTTAAAAAGAAATTTTTTGAAAAGGAAAAGAACAAAGTGGGAGGTGACTAGGTACAAAGGAGCCCAGAGAGATGCTGCTCTTCTCTTCCTTCCTTAAACTTGGACAGGCTGAAGCTTCTGGAAGCCGAGCCAAACACGGTCTGCACTCTGCACAAGATGGGCTGTTAGTTGGACTTGGAGAAGGGCTTCTGGATGATTGAGTCAAAAACCTGCTGACAGAGAGGCTTCTGGGAGAAATCAAGGGGACATGGGGGTAATGCATATATATGTGGGGACCTACACAGCTCTTCTAGCCCCCGGGGTCAAGGCCAAGGCTGCAGAGGCAGCTGGGCCCAGGGCATTATGGCTTCTCAGCAGCAGCTGGCTTGGGGCTATTCATTCCATCTGACAGGTAGTCGTCCTCATTATCCTGCTTCATCTTGGTTTCCAAAACCATGATGCGCTGCTTGAGCTTCTGCTGGGCCCCTGTGTACTCAGCCAGCAGGCAGGCAAAGCGAGTGTACAAGGTCTCCATGTTGGTTTCCAGCTGTTCTAGCTTCTCCTGAACATCTGCCTCGATGCTGGCTGCCACCTCATTCTCATCCAGCAATCCCTCCTCCATCAAGATCTCCCAGCCTCTCTCCTCCAAGACCCTCTTGGCATCAGGGTACTCCATCACAGCTTCCATAAGGTCATCCTTGGACAAGCAGAAGAGATCTGAGTAGCCAAGGCTTCGGATATTGGCTGTGCGTCGATTGCCCGTTTTGCTGCCTTTAACGTTAAGAATACTGACCTCTCCAAAGCAACTCCCAGCCAAGAGCAGGGCATACTGAGTGACACCATCATCAGCCACCACTGCCAATTTTCCTTCCTTGATTATGTACATCTCCTTCCCAATATCCCCCTTGCGGCAAATGTAATCCCCAGCACTGAAGACCTGAGGACGGAGCTTTAATACCAGCTCCACCAGCAGGCCAGCCTCACAATCCGGAAAGATGCACACTTTCTTGAGTGTGGACAGGTGGACGTTGATGGCTATCTCAGCCCTCAGCTTGGATGGCGGTTTCTTGAGCACTTCCCGCTCATCCACACTCTTCTTATTGGTCCAGAGATAGTCAAACCACCTAATGACCTTGACTTCCATCTCCTTGCTGACCTTTTGGAACTGCGTATAGTGTTTGACGGCATCGATCTTGGCCTGGAACTCAGCCCGGGTGGCGTTCATGTCGGAGATCATGGAGCCCACGTTTCCCACGATGGTGGCAAAGATGAGGACACCAATCAGGAAATCAAAGATGACAAATAGGTACTCCTCATCTTTTACAGGGGGTGGTGTCTCCCCAATGGTGGTGAGGGTCAGTGTAGACCAGTAAAGGCAATAGATGTATTCCCTAGACAGGTAGCCATACTCAGGGTCAGTGATGTTGGGGTAAACCCAGGTGTCGACCCCAAAACCAATGGACTTGGAGATGGCGTAGTAGATGCAGGCATTCCAGTGGATGATGACCAAGATGCAGAGGACCAGGTTGCTGATGCGGAAGATGCTGGGGTGGCTGGTGCGTGTCTCAGTGTGGTCAAAGAACTCAAACATGCGGGCAAAGTGTAGCAGGCGGTTGAAGCTTGAACTACAGGGTGTGGATGTAGTTGTCCCGCAACATCTTGGTATCTTTGACCAGCAGCCCCTGCTCCAGGAAACCTGATGGAGACACAGCCAACATATCACCTCTGCCTTCAGGCCTGTCCCTCCTGGTAGACTAGTATTCAGCACGGAACAAAGTGATGACTCAACTCTCTTTCCCAAGGAGGGGTATAGGAAACCCAGAGCATGGCTGGCCGTAAGTACCCTAAGAGATCACCCCCAAATCACCACCAACCTGTGTCCCAGACAAACATTTGAGGCTAACACCATGCCAAGAGGGCTTCCTGGGAATGCGGATCCAAGCCTTTGGTCTCATGGGCCGTGGTCCTGCCTGCGCATCCCAGCTATCCACTCACCTGTGCGCAATCGGATGAAGAGGTCTGCGATGTAGACCACATCTGAGAAGTAGTCCAGCACCAGCCACACTACGTAGTAATCTTTCTGTAGGTCACTGAATCAGGCTCTTCAGGAAGACAGGGCTGGGCTTCACCATAAAGCTAGCCGAGGTCCCCTGAAGTCCCCAAACTGTTTGCCCACTGTGAGCAGGGCTTGGGGTGGCCACCAGAGGCACTGATGAGTCAGTCAGTCTGCTGCCAAGAAGCCATTCACAAGCAAGTACTACTCCAACCCTTATTATTGTGTAGACATCACTACTGACGATTACTTGTCTGTCTCACCCACTGGACTACGAGCTCCAAGAAGACAGAGACCTCCACCTCTTGGTCATTACTGCATGCCCCATATCTTAGCCCAGAGCACATCTTAGCCCAGGATTCAAGCGCTCAACAAGAGTGAGTTGACTGAAAAACGAGTTGTTGGAAGAATGCACACAGTACACAGCTGAATAGCTTCCATGCTCGGCTCTTCAACACACACCTACTGAGAACCCAACGCAGAGTACTGGCCAACCCAGATGAGAGAGAGAGCAGTAGCTGGGCTTAGACTCGAAGCAGTGGGAATGAAGAGAGGTTGGAGATGGCAGGAGAGTTTTAGGAGGAATTGACGAGACTTGGTGACTGGATGGGTAGGGGCCTCGGGAGAGGGCAGAAGAAGGGACAGAACCCTGGATGATGACCCAGTGAGCATACAAGTCAAGGGAGGAGCACTGAGCTCTGACTACTTGGTTACACTTAGAATAAAACCCAGCCCCCTCCCCGGCACACAAAGCCTGTCTGATGCTTCACCTGCAGTCCTCCAGCCACACTAGGCCATCCTGAAACAGGGGCTTGGCACCTTGTTGTTCCCTCCTCCCAGAATGTTCCCCCCACCAACCTGAAGCATCTAAATAGCCGACTTCCTCTCGTCACTCAGGTCTCAGCCAAGGTGCCACCTCCTCAGAGAAGTCCACCCTGAATGCCCTTTCTCTAGTAGCTCCCTGCCTCTGGTCCTTGGACTCATCTCGGGCATTGGTTTGTTCATGTTCACTGTCAGTGTCCCCCGCTAGCCTGAGAGCTCCAGGAGCGCAGAGACCACGTGTGTCTTTTTCACCACATTGTCCCCAGCCCTGAGCACTAGGCCTAGCACCCAGTAGGTGCTCAGTCAAATCCTTGCTGAATGAATGACTGAGGTAGGGGATGGGGGGGCAACACTGTCAGGAAAAGCTACATGTGGAGATAGAATTTTCTCTTGAGGAAACAGCATGTTCTGATCCAAGAATAGTGAGTGCTGGGGCTGGGGTATGTCCAGAAGGTGGAGCTAGAGAGAAAGGCCAGGTCCAGAGGGCCTTGAAGGCCACGCTGAGCGCTTGAACTTCATCCTGTGGGCAATGAGGGACCATTGAGAAGTTTGTGAGGAAGGCCTGACATCATCAAATCCCAGTTTCTATCAATCATGCTAGTTGCAAGTGTGGAAGATGCATTAGAGAGGGCAAGAGTGTCTGTAAGGAATGGCTGCAGGGTTTTTGTACTTGTACCAGGGAGAGAGGGGGCCGGCCTCACCTAGGACAGTATCGGTGTGGATGAGGAAGTAGGAGGAGATTACAGACACCAGGAAAAGGATAGACATGAAGCTTTTGGCAGCGTATTAAATCGGGTTGGGGTCGAAGGAGCTGGGGGTTAATAGGGAAGAGGGAGGGGCCACTGGCAAGCAGGGAATCCAGAAAGAGGGATGGGTTGGGGTGAGCTCTGTGTCCACAACTGGGACTGGGTTGCTTTGGCCACACCCTCCCAGACCACCCCCTGCTCACCTGGCCACCAGAAGGCACCAGTTGTAGAGGACAGGCATGGCGATGACAAATAGTTCACATTTCTTCCTGAGGAGACAGAGGCCAGGCTTGGGAACTGGCTCCCCAGTGTGGCCCCAGCCCAGCTTCCAGTAGCCAGGGGACCCTGAAAAAGCAACACCTAAGGGTATATGTTGTGTGAGGGACGGGTTGTCTTAGGGCCTCATTTTTCAGGAAGCCACAACCTGGCACTGTGATCTGAGGAGAGCTTGGAGGGCGAAGAGACCCCACATGGGCCCACTGGCTCTTCTGTCCTCTGGAAGTCTCTTGCCCAGAGGGCGCATGAGGGGTAGTGCTCTCACTGAGGCAGGCTTCAGGCCCTGGGAAGGGACGTCCACAGCATGGTAATGAGGGCTCAGGGCCGGATCCCACATCCCTCCAGGGAAGAGAGAGGAACTCCAAGCAAGGAAGCGTCACGTGCTTCCTGTCCCCGCCCCCGCCCCCACTCCCTGTTTAGTCCCCGGCCTCCAGCTCCCAAATCACTTTCCCAGATGCTGTGTCCTGCCTTGGCAAGAGCTCTTTTCCCCTACTGGCCAGACATCCACAGTCGTCTGCTCATTCCTCAAAGAACAGACCTTCCAGCTCCGCCTTCTCTGGCCTCCCCGCTTGTTCTGTCTCGCTCAGTTGTTTCTGGGCCTTCTCCCACCAGGCAGCCCCCCAGCATGGCCTCTTCAAAGACCCACCCCTGTGCTCACATGGGCACCGGTACTGGCATCCCCTCCACAGCATTCCCTATATGCACCCTCCTCTGTATTTACTGACCGCTAGAACCCAGGCTGGGGCTGGCGCACCATTGGCTGAGCCCTCTCCCTGCCCACATTCAGGTAAGCAGCAAGAGGACAGCCGGCAAGAGGCAGCTAAGGTGAGAAAAGCCAGCAGGGGCTCCTGTGGCAGGTGGGCCACTGGCTGTTAGAGAGGGCATAGGCCCTGGTCAGCCCCTGGCTGTGCTATGAGAAACCCCAGCACACCCTCCAACCACATGCTTGGGAGCCCTTCCAGTCCCACAGGCCAGACAGCTATACTTGCTGCCCTTGCCCTCGCTGTCCTTGTCGCCTTTGCCATCTCCTTGCTGTGTCGTCACGGTCTGGAGCTCAGACCCACAGAAACGCTCAAGGAACGAGTCAGGTCTGGGCTCCTCCTCGTGGAAATTCTTGTTGGCCCACTCTCTGATGACCCCCACCAGGCAGGCAATCCTAGAGAGGAGAGAAGAGAACTGCACTGTGGAGAGAGGACCTGCGCCGAGGACAGGGGGATGGCGCTCGGGTGTGACTCCCAACACAGCAGCCTGAGGGGTAAGGGGCGAGTCTGGGAAGGCTTCCTGTAGGAGGTGCCGTCTCTGTCGATTGTGAAGAACAAACAGGGGGTCTCTGGGGCAAGATGGAGATGATGCTAAGGGAGGACAGGTCAGGAGGAAGGTTGGCTCAAGCTTCCTGAGTTCCCCATGGGGCCTACAACTCTGGGCTGGAGACCTGGGAGCCCTCTACCTATACCCTTCCGCTGGGAAGCATCTCTCCTCCCAACAGCGCGACAGGCAAGTCTGAAGAGAAACCTGCACTGCCACTCCGAGCCTGCTCACAGGAGCCTCCTACCGAGAAAAAGTTGAGCTAGGACAGCGTTGACGGTACTTCCCAGAGGTCTTGATAGAGAGGCCCTGTGGCACGGAGAGGACCCCATGATCTGACAGGCCCCACGGGACGGAGGGGTTGCAGCAGGGCAGTGGTGAAACCCACCTGCGGAAGCCACCCCTCCTCTGCAGGGGGGCATCCATCTCTGCCAGCCTCTGTAGTTCTGAGGCGGTGTCATCGTCGGCCGCAGACTGTGGCCTGCAGAGGAAGGAGCAGGGGTGACCAAGGGCTTAGTTTGTTTCTTTGTTTTTTGTCTCCTATTAGCACTCTCCCCTCCTGGGAGATGCCTAGAAATCCCATCATCCTTTAAGAGGCTGTCCTTGAGCCAAAGATTATTTACTCTGTGACAATGAGGCACAGTTGGGAGAAAGTCGCAGCCTCAGGGCCACCTCTGCAATGATCCAGCCTCAGCAGACCCACCTGTTGCTGGTCCTGTGGTCATCTTCGCCATTGACCTTGATGGCAGGAGGTGCATGATGGTTGTGGTTGTTGGCTAGGGAACTCTTCACTCCATTGGCTTTTTCTGTCATCTTCCATGTACAACCAGGACCCTCACCTGCCAGGGAGAGGCCCAAGAGGGAGGTCACAGAACACCCTGGCACCCATATAAGGCGGGAGGGCCTCAGGTGAGCACTGAGAACAGAGCCAGGGCCCACTTGGCAAACCCCAGCTCCCCTGGGTATTGCTGTGGCAGTGCGGGGCAAGGCCATCTGCATCGCCAGCGTGGCAGGCTCCAGGCGCCCAGGAGATGCTGCCCTTCCCACCCCCATAGGCAATTTCAAAGGCAAACAGCGGTAAACTGCATGACATGTTTCTTTTTCTTTTACCTCAGTGAACTTTTGGACATATGAACTAACAGAGGTAAACCAAACCACACAAGAAACCTCCAAACTAGCCACTGCCCTGTGGGAGGAGATGTAGCTCCTTGGCCCAAAGAAGCTGCCCCCACCCCCAGCTCTCTGCTTCTCCTCAGGTGGGAGTCCTATCTCTCACTGACTTTTTCACCAGGGGTAGTGACTCTGGGGGTCCTTCTTTTCTGCTCTGATCACATTCTCTCCGGCACCTCCAAGCTGAGGAACAAACGGTAGCCCGGTGGATGGGGCAAGGAGTGCGGAAGAGAGAGGGGAGAGCTCCCACGGGCTCTATAGGCAGTGGTCCAAACCAGGACTCTCTCCTTTGGGCTATGGGGAGCCTTGTAAGGGCTGAACAGGAGCATGACAAGGACGGCATTATATTCTAGAAAGATCCTTCTGACTGGATTAGAGGGGAGCAAGAGAAGATGGTGCCAGTGAAGCCCGAGACAAGGGGGAAGGGATTGGGCGCGTGGAGTGAGGGAGAACAAGTGGGTGAGGCCACGCAGGAAGGATCCTGGAGAACCCCAACATTTAGGAATTGAGCAGAGGAGGAGTTATCCACAAAACGGACTGAGAAGAAGCATCCTGAGAGGGAAAAATCTAGAAGAGAGACAGGAGATGGTGTTCCACCGTGCGTTTTGCATGGGGTCAGGGAGGACAGGATGGCTCTTCCCTGCTGAGGCATGCCCCACCAGATTTGGTCAGAAATGATGAGCACATCCCGCTGATTACCTACTGCTGGGGCTCATCATCCCAACCCCCTCCCCAAGCTTGTTCCAGCTTCTGAAGTCATCACCGTGGCGATGGCAGGCAAGTCAGGCTCTGCAGTGAGTGGTAATAACAAGCAGCCTCAGAGCCACTCACCTGTTGCTCTCTGTGGGACTGTGGCACCAGGATGCTGATGAGGGAACCCGAGGGAGAGGAACCTGGATCGCTGAGTCCCTGCTTGGACCCTGGAGGTGGCTGACCATGGAGACAGGAAGTTCCAGGCAATGCAAACAAAGCTGGGGCCTCTTGCACTGATCAGGTTTCGGTGCTGGCCTCCTGGAAGCCTGAAGATGAAGAGGGGCTGGAACTCAGGCCCAGAGTGGAACACATTAGAGCACTGTCCAGGGGATGAATGGCAGGGGCGGAAGAGGGGCAGTGAAGGTCAAGTTCACTGCAGGTATGGAGGGGACACTGGTGTGGGAGGGTGGACCCGGACTACAGGGTGAGCCATGCTTACAGCAATAGGGCAGAGGGGTCTAAGGCCACCCAGGGAGGCTGCAAACACCAGGCCGAGGACTTGGGACAGCCCCTTGCTGATAGAGAGCCAGCGTTGGCCCTGCCTGCCACCACTTGGACCCCTCCCCTCCTTACTGATCATCCCCAGTAACAGTGGCACTGAGCCCACAAGAGGGACAGCTCTGGGGGCCCATGACAACATTTATGCCCTCGCTAAGTTTCTGGCACCAAGACAGATTCCTCTCCCATGATCCCTGCTCCTTCTCTGCCAGGAACAGGCTCTTCCCTCTGTCTGGCTGCCCTGCATGCTCTGCCACCCACATGCCCCTTCACGAGAAATGCCCCCTCAGACCTCTCACCAGGGAACAAGGGCAGGCAGCTATCCCCAGCCCGCAGGCAGCTAGGCCACTGCTTCCCATCTGCGCGTTTGCTCTGGAAACTTCATCCAGTCCCAGACCTCGCTTACCATTATGTCCCCACCCAGGCGTCTCTTCCAAGCTGCCCACCCATATCTCCAGCTGCCTGCTGGACACCTTCTTCTTTGAGGTGCCTCAAACCCAACCTACCTAAAACTGACCTTGACATTTTCACCTACAAATCAGCTTCTCCTCCAATTTCCCCACTCAGAAAGGGACCTGTCCTCTACGCAGTCACCCAAGCCAAAAACCTTCAATCATCTGCTCCAAGCAGTCTCCGTTCTCAGTCCCCCCTACGAAGTGTCAAAAATCTCCCATTCACTGCCCTCTGTCCCCAAGGCCCCGGCCTGGTCTCGAGCTTTCAGAGTCGCTCTCCAGGCCTGCTGCAGCAGACTCTGACCAGCCCAGCACTCACTGGGGTCTGGACTGGAGGGGAGACGTGGACAGCACCTGGGTTGCTGGCAGTTAAAGCTCTGAGAGGGGATGAGCGTCACCCCTCACCCCACCACAGCATGAGAGCAAGGCTGAGGGGGGAGTCCTGAGGAGACTGCGGAGGACAGGCCCCCAGAGACGGAGTCTCAGGGAGGGAGGAGCCTGCAGGGCCACATCAGGAGAGCAGGGCTGCCGGCAGAGGCCTACCCTTCCTCCCCCTGAGATGAGAGCTGGAGTGGCCCTGCCTCGAACGCTAGGGGCCTCGCTGGTTACCTCATCGAGAGCAGCCTCAAGGAGTGCTGGTAGAGAGGTGTTTGTAGGGTTTCAGACTCCTTTTACACAAAGGAGATAGTAAAGCAAGTGGAAGGGATTTTGAGGAGGGATGGTGACAATATCTGTGCTTGTGACCAACCCCGGTTAGGGCTGCAGCTCATGAAAGATGGATAGAACGGGTGGGTCCAGGTACCAGAGTAGGTGAGAGGTGACTTATGAAGAATGCAGAGGGGAGGGGTCCCTGATGAACGGGCCAGGAGGGGAAGGAGGTGATAAGCAGACATGTTAGATGGGGGTAGGGGAACGGTGAGAGACAGGGCAAGAAGCTCACTCATGCCAATCCCCCGCATTCTCAGCAAAATGGGAGGGGGGTTCATCTTCAGAGGCATCAGGCAGTGGTAGATGCGGACCTTGCAGGAGGCCAGAAAGTTTGCAATAGCTGCTGCAGGAATGCACTGGAGAAACCGAGCAAGTGTGAGGGCAGGGCGAGGCTGCGTGAGGAAGCAGATGTGTAGTTGGCAAAGAGAAGAGAGATGGGCAGGGGACCCAGGTAGGAGGGAAGCTTACAAACCAAGGGTAAGGCACCTTAATTCTGTAAAAAGCCCAACATCAATCGTAGCGCACTTCTGGGCCTCCCTTCTCGTCGTCCACTAGTTGATCAGCCAGCCCAAGAGTTTTCTAGAAACACCAGCCTGGTCCAGGGAGTCTCTTGGACCCTGGTTAGAAGCATTCTGATGATGATTCTCTCAGAGATGTTAAGGCCAGGAAGAGAAGGAGCAAAAGCTGGAACTACAACCAAGGCTCGGAGCCAGAGCTACTACCGTCCAGTCTGTGGTCAAGGCACCTGGTGTGCACCAGCGCTCTGCCAGGTGCTGAGCTGAGAAAGATGAGTCTGGCAGAGTCTCTGACCTCAGTGTTGCTCCCAAAATAAAAGAGAAAACCAGGAACACAGTTCATCCCCAGAGTCAATTCTCTGTCCACATCTATTGTGTTTCTCAGCAGCATTTTTTTTTTTTTTTTTTTTTTTTTTTGCGGTTCGCGGGCCTCTCACTGCTGTGGCCTCTCCCGTTGCGGAGCACGGGCTCCGGATGCGCAGGCTCAGCGGCCATGGCTCACGGGCCCAGCCGCTCCGCGGCACGTGGGATCCTCCCGGACCGGGGCACGAACCCGTGTCCCCTGCCTCGGCAGACGGACCCTCAACCACTGCGCCACCAGGGAAGCCCTCTCAGCAGCATTTGACACAAGTTAGGCACTCTCTCCTTCTTGAAATAATGGGTTCCATGTTCTTGGTTCTGCTCCTGCCTCAGTGGCCACTTCTTATTAGTGTCCTCTGAAGAAATCTCCTCCTCTTTCCTAATTCTAAACTTTGGGGCGTCCTGAACTCAGTGATCGAGTAGATTCCTTATCTTTTCTCTCTTTGTCACTTCTTCATCCAGTCTTCTGGCTTTAAACACATCTGTATACTGATGACTTGCAAATTATAACAACTTGCCAGCCTCTCTCCTGAACTCCAGTTTGTCTCCCTGACGTTACCACTTGGATGTTGAATCTCAGGCTGAATATGTCGAAAACCGAGTACTTGATCTTCCCCTCAAAACCTTATCCTCCAGTACTCGTCAGCAACTCAACAAAGGCAATCCTGTTCTCCCAGTTAGTCAAGTCAGAAGCCAACAAGGACCTACTATATAGCACAGGGAACTCTGCTCAATATTCTGTGATAACCTGCATGGGAAAAGAATCTGAAAAAGAATGGATATATGTATGTGTATACCTGAATCACTTTGCTGTACACCCGAAACTAACACAGCATTGTAAATCAACGATAATCCAATAAAATTAATAAAAAAAACTTTCATCCTTAACTCCTCCCTTTCTTTCATACTGCCACACATTGCAAATCACGCGCTAGTAGCAATTCTGGCCATTGCGGTAGAAAAAGTTCTGGGCAGCAGGCAGAGAACCGTGCCAAGGGGAGGGCTGTGCACGTCGTGGGTGGCAGGGAGGTGGGCAGGCAGGCAGACATAGACAAGGAGAGCCAAGAGGAAGCTAGAATGGGGAGTGGGGTTGTAGGGGGCAACTTCTCGTTCATTGAGCAGCTACCACTGCTGCTAACACTTGACCTAAGTTAACTCATTTAATTCTCACAAAAATCTGGCGAGGCTGATGCTATTACCAGCCCCATTTTACACATTCACACCTAAGCAATCTGGCTCCACATTCAACCACAGGGCCAGCCTGGAAGGTGAACAGAGCCAGGGACTTGGGCATGAGTACCAAGAGAAGTAGGTCAGCACTGCACCAGGCACAGCAGTGACCCCTTGTGCCCCAGGCCTGGAGGGACAGTTGGAAGGGGCTCTGCAGGTGGAGTGAGGGCCTGGCACTCACTGGACAGGCGTGGCTCCTTGATGCCAGTTCGCCTGTGGCTATCATCAGCCACCTTGAGGTCAGGCTCGAGGCTAGCACCTCCACGGAAAAGATCCTTGACCACTATCTTTTGAATGAATGAAATCTCCAGTGGGGCGTACGGGAAACAGGACCCTGCCCAAGAGGTCTGGCAGACCAGCGTGCTTCGTCACTCCTTTGACAAGGGGCTGGAGCCTCTAGTGTGGACACCATTAAATCAGAAACTTTCCAAGGTTGGGCTTCTTTTGCCACCAGAGGCTGTATTTGTTTACAGATAAAGATAGGACTGGGGCAGTGTATCTGACATCAGCCACAGTCAGCCCACACCCCAGGGGAGGCTCCTCCTAGGACAGATGACACCCTAGAGACAGCAGCCCATTCCCCCAGCCCCTGCTGTCCTCACTGAGAAGCCACTCCTGGACTCAACATGTCCCAAACTGACATGACCCTCTGACCCCAGCCCCAGCTCCTATCTCCCCAGTGCCTTATCTTGAGAAAGGCACATCTCTCCCCACCTGCGCTCAATCCAGAAACCTAGGTAGGAGTAATCCTTGACACCCCCTCCCCATTCTCAAGTCCCGTTGGTTCTACTGCTGAAATCTCTCTCCGGTACTTTCTCCTCTGTCTATGCTGACTGCTGCTGCCCTAGGCCTGGCCCCAGCCCGTCCTCTCCTCTACCTTCCACACCACCAGGGTGAGTTCAGTCAGTCCACACCTGGATCTATCTGTCACTCCTGCTTCTAAAACCTGTGGACAGATGCCCTCACCCTAGAAATAAACTTCACCACGACAGGGACTTGTATGTTTCGTTTTCTCATTAATCCCCAGAGCCTAGCCCCACGGCAAGCACATACATATTTTAGATGTGTGAATGAATTCCCTAAACTTGCTCCGTACATTCCAAAATCCACACCTTGTTTCATGTTCACTTTTTCATTCTTCATTTGTATCATAGACTTATCGTGTCTTCACAATGATTTATTTGCTTATTTTCTGTCCCCCACAAGATGATTACATCCATGTGAGCAGGGACCGGGAGCGCCTTGTTCCCTGCTGTGTCCCAGGACTAAAGATAGTGTCAGGTACTCGTTGAATGGATTGAAAGTTCATCTATATAATAAATTTCAAACTCTGTATTTGGGCATTCAAACCCCTTCCGGATCTGAGCAGACCTATATTTTCAGCTTCATCTCCAGTGAGAGCATCTCATGTTGGAGCCTGGTGGGGGGTGGACAGGGCTAGTCCTGGCAGTTCTGAGGCCACCATGGCACCCAAGCGCCCACCAGGTACACACCTTGTCAGTCACAGTTGGGACTCAACTCCAAGCACATGTGCCCAGTCCAAGCACCCAGTGACCCTCCCTCTGGAGAAGGCAGCCCGCACCCTGGAAGCCTCCCTTTGACAAGTGGTACTGAGGGCTCTGCGCATATGCTCTGCCAACAGCAGGGCCCAGACCCTGGCAGGAGATACACAGAGTTGGCTGCCCCAACACTAGCTGCCTCCTCTTGGCCACAGTCTGACATGGATGGAGCTGCTACTTGCTGGTCTGGGCTCAAGCTGAGATGCGTGGCAAGCTCAGCTGGACAGCCAAAATGGGAAGCCTATCCCTGCCCCAGGCCTGCTGGCTGGCTCCGGAATCTTCCCTCAGCCAGAAGCTCTAATGGCTTCACTGCAGATGCATTTGTCAAAATGGCAAAAAGTAAATAAAATAAAATTCAAAAAATAAAATATGGCAAAGGTGCTGGCCCCCAAAGCCTGAGAGGCGTGCAGCAGGCGCTCTCCTTTGAGGCTGTCCTGAGGAGGCCAGGCTGCAGCTCGAAGGGCTGAAAGCAGAGGCTACAATCCCAGCAGGGTTTATGGCAGAAGCACCATATATAACCCCACTCCTACATCCGTTACTCCTCATATGCAGGGATCCAAGGAGCTCCAAGTGGCACGGTCCTCGTGCTCTGAGGCTCGGATGCCCAGAAACGTCCTGGACCAGGCAGGCAGTGGGGGTGGATGCAGGTGGTGAGGCCCACAGACTCCTCCCTCTCTCCCACCCACCCCTCCTGGCCAGGCAGGCTCTTGGCCCCTCCGTTGTCCCCTAGGAGGGTGGGAGGGAGGGTGGCTGGAAAAGGCTTGGAGCAAAGGCTCAGCTGCCTTGAGGCAAGCCTAACATCACACTCAGTGCCTCCGTGCTCCTAAAGTCCCCAAGATTGCACTCGTGTACTTTGACAAGGGACAAAGTCTCCCCACACAGCCACTTTCGCTCAGCTCCCTGGCAAACCAGGCACACGAAGGCCCATGTCAAGCCCAGCTCTAGGACCTACACACGTTCACGGGCTCTAACTCTGACCCTGTGGAGGCCACCGGCCCTTCCTCACCAGTCAGATGGCTTCAGAGGCAAGGTGTCTTGGCCACAGTCAGCATCTGTTGGTCCGTCCGAGAAGCTTCCACTCAGAGAGGAGCCAGTGGGGTGCCCGAACCCCCAAGCAGCTCACGGCCTCTCAGCTCTCAGTCAAAGACCTGCCCACCCAGCCCGAGGCCAGCAGTGGCCCAGAGGAGGTCATGCCCACAGCTGAGGCAGAGTGGAGAGGCAAGTCCCAGAGCGGCACTTGCCCACTGGAGAAGTTGTACTGCCCGCTGGCTGGACGCCTGACCTTCTCACTGTGGGCCCTGCACAGCCCAGGCTGCCAGCAGGTGAGGGTTGGATGCCAGGCTGCCTGGTGTGGAAGCTGCTTGTCTGCGCAGACCCAAGAGCCAGCCCCTCCCAAGCTCCCCGAGGAGGCCTCCCTCACACAGAGCACATATTGCTCAGGGCTTCGGGTCTGGGGACCCGGAGTCACCTGCTCACCGCCCCCATTCACCTGCCTCCGGCCTCGTTCACAGTCCCAGCCTACCTCCCTGGCCAGAGGGCAAACTACGGGGGAAACCTGGGAGAGACAAGAGGTACCTGAGGTGGGGCAGGGTTGGGGGGAATCCATTGCTTCCCCTCCAGGCTTCCCTGGACTTGGCCTCCAAGAGGGGCCAGGGTTGGGGAAGGGAAAGGGGGCAAGACCCAGCCCTCCCTTCAGGAGGCAATTAGGCCAGAATTGCTTGCTGGGGACCCTGGGCAGAGGCCATCCCGCCAGCCATGGAGCCCTGCGGAGGGGCCAGCAAGGAGCAGCTCGGGCTCCGCCCTCTGGAGGCGTCTGGGGCTGGAGCGGGCAGGCAGGGCTAGGAGCAGCGAGCAGTCACAGCGCAGGGGTGGAGGGGCAGCCAGGGCCCAGGCCAGGGCTCCACCTTTGCTCACAGCCCGGGAGGCGTCTCTCCAGGGGCCTCCACACTGTCTGCACCTCAGCTAAAATGCTCCCAAGGGTGAACCTTTGTTTCACAACATATTTTCAAGCAGATTTTTCTGCACGCATGTCTGTGCTCGCTCACACACACGCACTCCCACGTCCCAGAGAGTAGACCTTGCCCAGCCCCGCAGAAGCCTTCCCTTCCTCTGAGCACCCCTGCATGGCTGGGTTGGAGCAGAAGAAAGGAGCAGCTTCAGGAGAGGCACCTGAGGGCGGCGGGGGGTGGACGGGTGGCCTGCAAAGAGGCAGCCCGGCCTTTCTCCAGGTCCTCAGGGGATTCCTGGGGCTCCAGGGCCCATTTGGCAGGGTCCTCCCTGGGCCTCTTGGCTCTCCTGACTAGAAGCGCTTGTGTCCGGGCACTGCCTTCTCCCCACTCTGCAGGGGTCTTCCTCTGGCACCCCAGTACCCTCTCTTCTCTGGGACCAGAGAGGGAATCTTCCAACTGTTTCTTCACCAAATGTTCTTGCTTCTGCTCTCAGCAGAGCCCGAGCTCCAGCAGCCATGTGCACTGGACGGCACAGGGCTGACAGGAGACCCACACCCTGCTCTCAGAAGTGCCACAGGCCCCGGAGGCTCAGGAACTCCCTCATTGTGTGGAGCCCACTGAGGGCCAGAGAGGGGCGGGGCAGGGGCAGAGTAGGCTCAAGGACTCAAGTCTCTCTCCCTCTCACCATCCCTCCTCACTTGTGCTCTCTCTCTCTCTCTCTCTCTCTCTCTCTCACACACACACACACACACACACACACACACACAGGGTCATGTTTATTTTATATCTAGTAACCAACACTCTCTCTCACGTTTATAGATGGAGAAGCCTTGACAGACACTTGGGGCCTTGGGTAAGGTCCGTTTAGCCGCTAAAGCCAATGACAATGTAATGATCTAGGTCCTTGCCCTTGAGAAATGTGTGTTTATCCTTTGGTCCCAGGGAAAGAGAAGCAGCTCTTCCGAAGGCCTCCTGCAGCCCAGTACATTCGCCCTGAGGCCAGGCCCCAAGCAGTGACACTCCTGCCCTCTTAGGTCAAGTCCCACTGCCCTACCCAGCAATCTGTCCTATATGAGGTGAATGTTAAAGGGCTGTGGACACAGGGGAGAAGGATTCAAAGGCCCTCTGTGTGGCCTCCCATCCAACCTCCAGAGCTGAGTCGGGGCTGGTCCCCGACCAGTCTGTAGGAGGCAGGCTGAGCCCTAGACCCTAGATGGGTTCAGGAGACCCCATCCTAGACCCAACCCTGTCTCAGTCTTGCTAGATGACCCCGGGGCCATGTTTCCCCTCTCTGGGACTCAATTTCCTCCCGAACAAATGGAAAAGTTTCTGTTTCTGTTCAGGAGATTCCTCTGATTGAGTTCCTGTAACACCCGACCAGGACAAGCTACTGCTGCAGAACCGCTTCCCCATAAGCTGTCGCTGGTGGGAGCCACACAGGAAGGACCTTGCCAAACCCTGCCCATAAGGAGGCCCCCGACTGGTCTGGCGACAGGGAGGGAGGAAGGGGCTGGGAAGAGGGAACCAAGGTCATTGTCTAGAGGGGCTGTCCCCGCATGAGTCCCGGATGCAAGAAGCTCAGCCACCAGTGTTCGCTGCTATCACTGGACTTTTATTGAGAACATTCTCTGCGCACAACATTGAAGAAAACGGAGAAGACACAGTCAAGCCCCTGCCGAGGATGGAACAGAAGGGACACTGAGGGCCCGGAGGCAAGGTCTAGCTCTAAGATGGTCACCATGGAGCCCTGACAGGCAAGCAGGAATTACCTACCACTGGTGTTACTGTGGGGACAGGAAGCCACCCTCCTCGCCCTCCAAAGGGGCTGCATGTCAGCCCATTCAGACCTTTGGAACTCCACACTTGCTCCACCTTCCAGCAGCTAGGGCTTCTCTCAGGCAGAGTTGGGAAATGGCTGCTGGGAGTTGGAAGGACGATGGGCAGGGGTGGCCGAGGGAGAGAAGAGAAGAAGGGGAGGAGGGAAGGGCTCCAGTTGCATGGCGGGTCGGCATGAAGCACCACTGGTGCATCCACAGCCAGAGGTTGGCGATGCAGGCAGACAACAGCACGGCGAAGAACACGGCTTCCCTGTGGCGCCAGGTGGCACCCTGGTCCTCCACAGCACGTAGACCGGTGACCACGTGCAGCTGCAGAAAGACCGGAGCCAGCTGGTGAGCAAGTCTCTTCTGGGGAGGCCCCCAGCACACCAGTGGGGGGAAAAGTAGGACGTTAGCACAGGGAGGGCCTCTGCTGCCCTTTGGGAGGCCAAAGTGTCTCTGGGCAAGAAGAAAGCAGGGCATCTGAGACCAGGGGCTTGGGGTGGGCCCAGAGGGACCCGGGGGCGGGGCTGCCTGTGTTTTCAGGCCCGGCCGCCTCGCCCCGACCTTGGTGTCCTTCCCGTTGTCCGGAAGAAGCCAGCCCGTCCCAGCTGTGCCGGGGGGGGGGGGGCGGGAGAGGTGTGGGGAGAGCAGCCCCAGAGGGAGGACCCCAGGATGGGGTGACACGCAGGGGCCAGAGAGGGCCACCAGGGAAGATGCCCCTCCATGCCCACAGCCATGCCTGCTGGGGTCTTTTCCTGAGGAGACCTGGACTTGGCGTGAATGCAGGCGACCCCTCGCTCACACCTCTTGGCCTGCTCTCTCTGCATAGACTTCTCCTATCCTCTGACGCCCCCTCTACCTCCTCCTTTTCTCCTCCCCTTCTCCTTTCCCGCATCTCAGGGAGAGAGACAGGGTTGAGGCCGGGTGTCAAAATCGGACACGAGCCAAGACGGCTGCGAGGAAGGGGAGGCGAGCCCGACTTCACCTCCAGTGCTAGATGGTAAGATGATTGGAGAGGTTGCGCATCCTCCAGGCGGGTGGCCCCAGCCACCCCAAGACACCATGATTCTGCCTCCACCCTCCAAGTGGGTCCTGGACACTCGCCTGTCTTCTCATGACCTCCATCTCCAGTCCGTTTAGTTCTTCCAGGCCAATCTCAGTGACCATATCTGCCTCCGGGTTGCTGGGAAGGAAGAAAAGACAGAGACTCAGAGCTTCTGGTGGTCCCAGGCCAGGCCCGCCAGGATGCACAGGACGGCCATGAAGGCAGGCGGGTAAGGTGGGGACAGTGTCCAGCTGCTCTGGACAGTTAGTCTGTCGGCCTGCAGTCCCTCGTTTCCCGGGTAGCTGTCCTCTGCCTGCACTGTGACATGCAGACATCGGCTGAGTCTGAGCCAAGGGAATTGAGGCCTAGCGAGGTGACCACAGTTCCCAGGGGCACACAGGAAGCGCCGGAGCTCAGGAGAGAACCCTGGCTACTGGGAAACCAGGGTGAGCCCCGTCATCCCCTCAGCCTTCGTTTTGATCCATCTGCTAATGACTCCTGGGACTGGGGTGGGGAGTTTCTGGCCCAGAGCTCTGGGGTCAGAGGGGTCTCATGCCTTGAAGAGCCAGTGTGGGCCAGAGGAGCAGAATATGCCAGACCTGCCTGGGTTCAAATCTCAGCTCTAGGATTCCAGTGCAGGAGGAACTATTTCACCAGCTGCTTGTTTAACACACACTTACCACATGCCAGGGACCATCTTCTAAGCACTTGCCAATACCAAGTCATTAAATCGTCGTCATGAGCCTTTGAAAGGGATATCACTATCACTTCATTTTGAAAGAGGAAAACTGAGACGCAGAGGGCAAATAACTTGCCCAAGTCACACAGCTGGTAAGTAGCAGAGCAGTCATTGAACCCAGGACGTTTCACTCCGGAGGTTGTGCTCTCAACCATGACCCTATCATGCCTCCCCTTTTTGACACTGCTTCCACCTAAGACTCCATTAAAGTGACAGCAAAGACAGGAAAATGGTATAAACCCGTAAGAAACAAGATAACGGGAGAGGCAATGAAGAATGAAAGCGCTCAACAAGATTGTGGACTTCAGAAAGTGCCAATAAAGAAACCCAGCAAAGCAGGCCTCTGCTTGGCTCGTGGCTCTTGGAAGCAAATGGGGAGCAGCTGAGCAGGGAGCTCCCTTCCCGGCAGCCCTCCGAGAGGACCCAGCCCTGGAGTCTGCAGGGCCGCTAGGGTGGAGGAGGACTGAGGTGGAAAACAGGGGCACTAACTGAAGGTCTGGACATGGAACAGTCACCCACTGCTCTCATCCCATCTGGTAGGCAGCCGGGCACTTACCCTCAAGCCCAAACCTGAACTGAATGAGTGGGAAAGCGGAGGTGATGGTGCCTCAAAGTAGGACCCTCTGAATCGCAGTGCTTAAGGATACCGGGCAGGACAGCCAAAGCAGAACCTGCCATCTGACAGGCCTCACCCAGACTCAGTGTTCTGGGCTGCCTCTTCTATTTGCCTCATTCTTAGAAGGAACTAGACAACTAAGGCTTACCTGTCACCTGAGAAAGACCTGCAGCCCTCCTCTGTTCCTTAGAAAATGTTAAAGTGCAAGGTGGAACATCTTGTCTAAAGGATTCTAAAGGATTTTCATAAGAACTTTGCCACCATGCTCCATTTGTTGTGATAGGACAACATTTCTTTTTCTCAAAAGTGCACACAAGTTTTGTGTGTGTGTGATTTTTTGTGTGTGTGTGAACAGTAGTGCATCAGAGCCATAGTATTTATTTTCTTCTTCCCCCTCCTCTTCTCCTCCTTCTTCTTCTCCTTCTTCTTCTCCTTCTCCTTCTCCTTCTCCTTCTTCTTCTTCTTCCTAAGATACCTCAAAAATAGCATTAAAAGGACAGTGTATGTTAACGACTCCAGGACTATAATGGGGAATTAGATGGAGAGTTTTCTCCTAGAACAATTTCCACACTATCCTCCTTGATTTTCCTATATCTTGGGATCAGAAGGAGAAAAAGCTTTTTGAGAGAGTTGAAGGCAAAATAAGGATCAGTGACTGGGGTGTGCTTGTTCGTTTGTTTGAGATAACATATTTTAACACATCGATATCATAAGAATTAATTTAACAACATCTGTAAGCTCAATGATAACTTATGATCACCCATCAGATGACAGGTCTAACTGTCCAAAAAGGGTTGCCTTTTTACTCTTTTGCTTTTAATGTTAGAAACCCTCTATTTAGAATTATATACACTGTAAAACATCGGATTTTTATTTACATTTGATGGAGATTAGGAAAATCTATGAACTGCAGCAAGTCCCAGCTTCCCTCTCTTAATTATTTCCAAAACTGTTATTTTTATCTTCATGCACTTTTTAAGGCACGTTACATTTTTTCCCCCAATGAACAGAACAGTATTATGAATTTTTTGTTCTTTCAGGTTGTGGTTCTCTCAGAGGCAGTAAGAGTTCCATTAACTTTTTTACTCAAAAATAAATAATGAGTAAATAAGTAGAATTGAGAAATTTAACTCTAAATGTCTAAATTTAATTTCCAAATTCAATATAAGGACTCTAGTTTTTAAAGGTGTACTCCCCTGGTCCTAAGAGGTAACGTTAATTAATCCGGAAGTTAATTAAATCCCCCTATAGCACCTCCGCCTCCCATGTCAGTGTCAGGGCATGAACCTGACCTGCTGGAGCATCTTGATTTGAGTTCAGCCTTAGGACACATGAATCCAGTTCAGTAGTTCTGGCTTATTTTCATTGCCAGGAGGTCTGTGACCTGGGAGCTCTCTTTCTCTTTATTCACCGGGGGTGGAATAATATCAGCATTTATTGTAACATTCCCTAGAACAGTCAGGTCTCCCTCCTCTCAGGTGGGGTTGCCTTTCCCCAGTAACCTTTGCAACAGTATAACAACCATGTTTCTGCAACTTGCCCTCATCCAAGGTGAATGTAGTTAACAGAATCAGCCACAGAACTACCAGACTCAAGTAGTTTCCTAGAACAGTCAGGTCTCCCTCCTCCCCAAGATGGCTGCTTTCCACAGTATTTTATGCAACAACGTGGCCACCATTTTCTCTAGAACATTCCTTCAGATGGTGAGTGTAGCTTAAAAGATTCATTACAGAACAATGGAAGTCAGGTGATTTTCTAGAACATCAGTTCTCCCTCCTTTCCAACCCGGTTGCCTTTCCCCGGTAACCTTTCCAACAGTATAGCCACCACGTTTCTACAACTTTCCCTCACCCAAATCAAACGTAGCTGAAAGGATTGGCTACAGAAGGACGGAACTCAGGGACTCATGTGATTCTCTAGAACAGTCAGGTCTTCCTCTTCTCCAAAATGGCTGCCTTTTCCCAGTATCCTTTGCAACAGTATAGCCACCATTTTTTCTAGAACATTCCCTCACTCAAATTGAATGTAGCTTAAAGGATTGGCCACAATATACTCAGATTCAATTGACTGGATTTCCTAATAACCAGGGAGCATATGAATTTCACTTGCCTTACCCTTGTCCCAGCCCTAAGATATAAATATAGATATATTTATATGTATATCTATATTTACATATTTATATATAGTTATATATAATTATTTTTATATATTTTATGTAGAAATACATAATTATATATAGAAATAGATAGATATAAAATATAGATATAGAGAGAAAATATACATATATAGATGTACATATATAAACATAAATATATTTATTCATTTATTAATAAAAGAAAGTGTCATTTCACACACCCTGGACTTTTGTACAGTAAAGTATATATGTACTCCCGAAGCAATGTGTGCTTCAGGCATTCTGGGCTCTAGGTTGAACTGCCAGCCAAATAAATAATGGCCCTGACCTCTTGCTGGACCTTGCTGTCCTCGTTTGCCTGCCTAGTGCACAGGAGCTTCGTCCTTCCCCCAAAGTCAACATCTGGCCCTGCTCGACCTACTGTCTTCAGACTAGAGCTGGTACTCCCAAACCCAACCCAGCCACCAAGTTTCAAGGGCCCCACACAGTACCACTTTCTCGGACCAGGTCGCAGGCATATTCCAAACCGCAGCAGAGCCAGCAGCCTTTAGATCCAATTTCTGTTGCTTCTGAGAAACACCCAGGGGCTGGGAACCCTGCTCCTTCATTTCTAGGGTGAAGAACAGAGGACCCAGGAACAACCATAGAGGCTATACCAAGGCTTCATGGGCACAGAACACACCAGAAAAAGGATAGGATCTCCCAACTTCTTAGGAATCACTCAACACCCATTCACTGATGTCTACCAGCTAATCCCAGGTCTCAGTTTCTTCGTCTATTCAAAATGTAGCGAGTATTTACTGAGTGTCAATATCTGGGCTAGGTTATTAAAAAGCCAGCAATGGCCAAGAGACAAGATGGCAGCAATCAAGAAACTGACCGTCTGTGTGTGGAGAGAGCATGGGGGAGGGGCAGAAAATAGTCCACCAGTGTAGATCCAGATCAAGACGTACATACTCCCAAAATGATAAAAACAGGATAACAAGACAGAAGGAAGGGATTACTTCTAGAAAAGTCAGAAACAATATTGAGGCAGAGACCTGAAAAAGAGTCCAGCCATGGAAAATCTGGGGAAAGAGCATTCCAGGCAGAGGGAGCACATTGCACAAAGGCTGTGAAGAAGAAACACTCTTGGGGTGTTATAAGGACAGGCATAAAGGCACAGTGGAGTGGGTCAGCAGGAAGTATACTGAGGAGATGACCTTGTTTGGCTCTTGTAGATCATCGCAAGGAGTTTGGATTTTACTCTAAAGGGCAGAAGGCGGCTTTGGAGGGTTAGGAGAGAGAGTTGAGTTGATTGATCTTATAAATTGAGCTTTCTGAACGTTTTGCAATAGATACACTGGTGGCTTGGATGCGGTGGGGGGGGGGATGTTGGTCACAGCCTCCTCCCTCACAGGTTACAAAATGCTCACATCATCAATCCCTTTCCCCCCAACTCGCCTGTCACTCAAACCACAAATATATGTGTAGGCACACCAAGGCACAGACACACACATGTATCACACACACATGCAAACACACATGCATGCATGCATGAGCGTCTACCTAGCCACACCCACACGTTTTCCAACACACATGCACAGGTGCAGACACCCAAGGAAAGGGACATTACAGGGGATCCTCACCTGCTGGGATCACGTGCTCTTAGCTATGCCCTTGGCTTCCAGGAACCAGCTCTTCAGCCATGGACATTTCTATGTCTTCTTTGATGTTAGGGGGTCCTCCTGTCATCATAACCAGTTGTTCACTTGTAAGCTGTGGCCAAGAATGCACAGGGAGCAGGGCACAGAGGAGACACTTGGCAAATCAGCTCTTTGAGGGGTAGCCGCTCAAGGAAGATACACCTGGACATGGGGGTGGAGCCAGACTCCCTCTCTGGGCTTAAGCCTTGGACCCAGCACCTTCTGTTCCTGCTGTATCTTGCTGGCTGGGTTCGAGGCCTTCATCCCCACTACTCTGTAAGCAACTTAGAAGTGACAAGCCTCGGAACCTTTGCCTGTGAGAACTGCCCTGGCTCTCGGGTCATCTGATTTGACCCCACTGGGGGACAAGTAGGCTCCACCCAGCATCATTTCTAGATAGAGGCAGACTAGCACAGGACTCCAGAGTCGGTCAGTGGCCAAAGCAGGGTTAGATCCCATCATGGCTTCTGCAAGGTCAGCTCTGGCTAATAATCCAGGCCACAGCACCCTTAAGAAAGCTTCTTCTGCAGAGCATCCCCCACCTTCCCCAATCCAGAGTTCCCGGACAGGGGACATGGCTTTTTGATGCCCTGGGTCAGCTTGGACAAGAGCCATGAGAACCAAAGGAGGGACGGGCAGGAGAAGAAGGACCTGCCTACGGCCACCGAAGCCCCAAGTGTCCCCAGCCCTGCCCCCCCGGTCTAAGTTCAAATTCTCCCTCAGCTTCCCTACTGATTAAACCTCTGTGAGGGTCAGGCTTATGTGTCCACTTGGCTAGCCTAAGGCCCCCAGTTATTCCATCGAGCACTAGTCTACGTGTTGTTATCAAGGCCTTTTGTAGCTGTTGTTAATATCTACAATTGGTGGACTTTAAGTAAAGGACATTATGAATCCTTGATAACGTGGGTGGGCCTCTTCCAATCAGTTGAAGGCATTAAGAGCAAAGACTGAGGTTTCCCAGAGAAGAAATTCTGCTCAAGACTGCAGCATCAACCCCTCCCCAAGATTCCAACCTGCTGAACTGCCCTGCAAATTTTGGCCTTGCTAGCCCCACAGTGGCGTGAGCCAATTTCTTAAAATAAATTTTTCTATACATACACACATATATGTGCACATTTATATACATACACATACATCCTATTGGTTCCATTTCTCTGGAGAACCCCAACTCATACAAGCACCAAAGGTGAACCCTCAGCTCTTGGGAACAGCCCCAGAGCCCCTGGGGAAGAGGAGGTTATTTGCAAAAGAAAGCAAGCACAGCTGGGACCAGGTGGGAGGGAGAGGAGGAAAGGGGGGAGGGGAAGAGGAAGGGAGGAAGGAAAGGGGCAAAGGAGAGGAAGGGGAGGGGCCGGGCTCGCTTAGAGAGGGTGGCAAGATGTGGGCTGCCCGACCCCCTCCCTGGCCCCACCTGTCCAGCTCTGGGAACAAGCTGTCCGGAGCAGAGCTGACAGAGGCCCTGCCTGCATTCCTGAGGACCCTGGGAGAAGCCCTCTCCAGCTCCAGGAGAGCAGCTGCAATGAAATCCGAGCTTTCTGGAGGGCCACCTCAGGAGCAGAGAAGTGTGGTCTGTGGGACTGGGGAGCCTGGGAAGCAGGAGCCGTGCGTCTCTGGCTGGCCAGGGTTGCCAGACTGAACAGATAAAAATATAGGATGCCAACTGAATTTCAATTTCAAATAAACAACAAATAATTTTTTAGTGTAAGTATGCAGTATTTGGGACTTACATAACACTAAAAATTTATCCATGGTTTATCTGACATTCACATTTAACTGGGTACCCTGTATTTTAGCTGGCAACCCTATGCCCTGCCCATCCTCCACATGAGTTCAAGATTTGACCTTGGGCAAGTCTTTGGACCTCAGTCTCCCCATTGGACAATGGATGGAACTTACAGTCCCTTCCCTACAGGGTGGCTGATTGTGAGAGCAGTCAAGTCGGCTGGATAGGTATGGGCATGACCTTGCACTATTGACCTCAGATCAGATGCCCCTCTGACTACCACCTGGCCTTGACCAATTTGGGGCTTCCTGGGCCCTGGGTCACCGGGTCCAGGTGTATGCAGAAGAACTGACCCCTGGTGGCAAAGGACCCCACCACCTAAAGCCAAGCAGAGGGGGTGGGGAGACTTCCTTCCCAATCCCTAGGGCCCCCAGTGCCACCCAGAAACCCTGGTATTTCACCACCTTAGCCTGTCTGCCTCTCTTGAATTGGGCACCAAGGATGGCTGGGCTGCGGGAGACTAAATTTGCTGTGTGACTTTGAACTTGCCCCTTACCATGTCTCTCTAGCATGCTGAACTTTTCTCCCCAACAGCATAATTTCCTTCTGAAATTGCCCCAAACCCTTACTCCAAACACTCCCAAAATCTCCCAGTGTCTGGTGTGACAACCTCAGGGGCCCAAAGAGCTAGAGAACCGTGGGTACAGAGTGATCTGGCAAGTCTTGCGGGGGCCAGGAGGAGGGTCCGTGGCCAAGTGTGAGTGGGGGGCTGAACAGACCTAAACCCCAGTGGAAGGATCCCAGAGAAGAGAGCCAGGGAGCCCGAGGGTTTTCCCCACATGGAGGTTAGACAGATGACTCTGGGAGTGGGGAGGAGTGGTGCAGAGAACATCTGGCTTAGATGTGTGTGTGTATATGTTTGCAGTGTTTTACATAAATGAGATCATACATCTGAGGTACGTGCTGTTCTGAAACTTACTTTTTGAAGTGAACAATGTGCCTTGGATGCCCTCTAGATTTCAACACAAACTTGCATGCAAGTTTATTCACACGCTCGTGGACATCTGGGGTGTCTAGAGCCTTTTGCTTTTATAAACAATGTAGTGGGGAACATTCCTGAACATGCCTCTTTGCACATGTGTCTACATGTTTTTGTGGAGCTGGTGCCTAGAGGTGGAAATGTGGGGTTCTAGAGCACGTGTGCTGACAATTTTGACCAATATTGACAATGTCCCCTCTGAAGAGGCTGCACCAAGGGGGACCTCACCAAGGGGAAGAAAGTGCTGGTTTCTTCACAGACTTGTCAATAGAAGATATTATGAAACTTTCTAAAAGGCATCATTGTCATGGGTGAAAAATGATCTCTATCTCATTGTTGTTTTAATTTATATTGCTTTAATTATGAATAAACCTGAGCATTTTTTCATATGTTTATTGATCTTCTGTATTTCTTTCCTCTGAACTGTCTGCTGGAGGGCTTCAATCTTTATTAAAATAGGAGCTGTTTTATTAACAGAAAGGGATGGGGGCGAAAGCTCTCCCTCCCTTCAAGCTAAGCGTCTCCAAAGAAAACATATCATCTTTTTTTCCCTAAAGGTGATGGTGAGCTTAGAGCCTTCACTGGGGACCAAACAAACCCAGTTAATTGCATGCAAGTTTGTGTTGAAATCTAGAGGGCATCCAGCCCCCTCCTCCCCACAGAGCAAGTGTTCACCTCGGGCTGTTGCCTGCCTGTCTGCCTGTCTGCCCTCGTCTGTCTTGTGTCTGTCTGTCTGTCTGTCTGTCTGCCTGCCTGCCTGACCACTTGCCTCCACCAATACCTTCCAACCACTGGCCTCTCCCAGCTGTTCAGATGGCCACGCACTCCTCAGACTCCTGACCGGCTTGAGGTCTCATAGCCATGTCTGCTACCTGCTCCCACTTCCCTTGCAAGCAGAAGAGGGAGGTAGAGGGAACCCAGGCCTGGGGTCAGTACACCTGGGAGTGTCTCCTACCTCTGACACTGGGGCATCTTAGGCAAATTGCTTCCTCTGCTCTGAGGCTGTTTCCCATCTCACATGGAAGATTGGGCTAAAATCTCGTTTCCAGTTGTTTCATGGTTTCAGGGAAGTGTGTTAGGGCTATTCCAGCCTCTCTTCACCCAGTGCAGTGCTGTTTTTTATATCACTTTCTTATGTTGGGGTTCTATGGGAGAGGCCTTTCAAAGCTAGTGGGTGCGATGGTCTGCTGCCCCCCAGCTCTGTTCACAGCACAGTCTCAGGCAGCTAGTCTCAAGCCCCAGTAAGTGAGCCTGATTTTGGCTGCAAACCCAGATCTTCCAAGCATCTGGGAGCTTCCTCTCTACTTGCTAACGAAACTTAGGAACCTGTAAACAATTCTGCTTCCTGCTTCTGGAAGCAGCTGGTACTGAGGTCATCCCTGGAGCCCCAGGGCCCTCCCCAAGACAGAGGGGAAAGGGAAGGGGGACTCACAGAGCCTGGCAGCTGTCCTTCCATTCCTTAAAAAGACAGGAAGGACAGAAAGCAAATGTCAGGGACTATAGCTGGCCCAGGGAAAGAGGGCCACCTCATGAGCAGAGAGAGGGAAATAAGTGGCAGGGCCACCTGGGGAGCCCTTAGAACCCACCCCTCCTGGGGACAGGGCCATCAGCCGGAGGCTACAGGAAGCTCCTCGCTTTCCACATGTGGGCTTCTCTCATCCAGAGTGACCACCTTGAGTCAAGGCTGCTGGGTGCCAGGTACTGGGGCTAGGGACGAGGTCTCCGTCCTCGCGGAGCTCCTGCTCTCGAGGGCACATAGAAACAGATGGGCCAGAAGTCCATGGGTCTGTGGCGACAGTAGCAGGGGATTGTTTTGTGGCGGTCCTGCCCTTAATCCTGCCACCTTCTGCTTCCCTGGGAGTGTGGTGGGTGCTCCCTAGAACTTTGCCTTCCCAGGGTACTCAGGTCGATAGAGAAGTCTTCCGTGCTTTGAGTGGAAATGCTGGTCACGCCTCCTGAACTCTGGTCCAGTCTGGGAGGGAGCAGCTCCAGCAGAAGTGAGTTAAAGACATTGACACAGCTCCAGATCTGGCTGACAAGCCTACCGGCAGAACCATGCTGCTGAGATGCTCTGGGTCGCTTCCGATCAGCTACTAAAGTTTCCCCCTGTGAAGAGCAGCTGCCCGGACAAGGCAGGGGGAGCTGCAACCACCTAGTTTAGGGTGATTGTTGCTGGCTGATGGCCTGAGGGATAACTTTGGACTGCCCCACAGGTGGGGCAAGAGCAGGACCAAGAGCGAAGCATGATGACAGGAAACCTGCCCTCTGTCCCCAGACCCCACCCCACCTCGGTGTAGCAGCTGCTGCCCCCACTGTCCCTTCTTCCTTCCTGTCTCTCCGTTGGCCCACGAATCCCTTCCACACAAAGCTGGCGGTAGATTCTGAAACCCGGAGGGCATAGGCACTTGCCTATCGGTCAGTTGTGCCTCTGGTGCAGGGAACCCTTGTCGTGGGTGGGGAAGGACCTCTCTCCTGATTCCCCAGGGATGGGATTGGATAAGTTGACCTTGCATAGTCCTCGGCTTTGCCTGCCAGGTGATTCCTCATAGAGCACTGCATCTGCTTTCAATTGTCTCCATAACCAATAACTGAAATGTGACGTGTATGTAAAATTCAAGAGAGTCGGGGGCCAAAGGAAAATGTCCAACAATAACGAAGAGGTGGAAAAAGTGCTGTAAAGGCGCAGATGCTGAGCTGCTCAAAAGCGGACGCAGCCGCAGCCCCTCTGATCTGGAGGAAGACACAGAAAGGAGAGCCCTGCGTGAGTGAGAAACAGTCCCGGTAAACTAACGACAAGCTCTCCCATCCACGAAGCCGATCCTCTTCCCAGTATCCCCCATTTTACAGATCGACAATTTGGAGCCCATGGAGGGCCGGGATGTGAGCCAGCTCACTTAGCCAGTTCAGTGGCGGGGCTTAGATGCAAACCCATGTCTTCAGACTGGCCACCCAGGGTCTTTGTGGGAACAGGAGGAGGTCTGAGGGAGGAAATGGCTCAAGAGAGTTCCAGCAAACATCCTCTAGCCCCTGACCCACTCTGCCCTGCCCTTCACTCTTGGAAGATGGGGCCAGCAGTCTGGCTGCTCTCAGCCACCCCTCCCGCCATGGCTCCTAACTTACTGGCTGTGTGGCCCTAGGCAATGTGGCTTGCTGATCCCACCTGAAAACAATGGGGAAGGGGCCATGGAATGTGAGGCACTCAGCTCCTAGCAGAGTTCGAGCTTGAAGCTGGAGCTGTGGGATTTGCACACCGTCCTCAAGACCATCCTGCTTGTTCGTTTCAAAGGATGAACTGTCCACTGCTGGCAGAGCTGGTGGCCCTCGAGCTTGGGCCCCGGCTTCAGTTCTATCAGTGACCTATCTCTGCATCCTCCTGGGCCTTCGGCTACTCCCCTCACGAGGGTGACTCTCTTCAGCCCAGAAACATTGCCGCATCTTTCTCAGCTCTAGGATAGCAGTTCCATGAGGGCAGAGACCTTGTGGGCTTTGCTCACCTCTCTCTGTCGCCCCTGCACTTAGTGCACTGCCTGACTCGTGGTAGGAACTCATCAACTGTTGAACAAAAATGACCTGAATGGTAAACTAACAAACAAACATAAAAAATCCCAACTGTCCTCCCATGGTGTTTGGTCTCCCTCATGCCACTGTCCTCCCATGGGGTTTGGTCTCACTCATGCTAATGTCCTTTCTCAACTCCTGGAAAGTGTTGCCCCCACCACAGACTCTGTCTCCACTCTCGTACCTCCCAGATATTCCTCTCCTCATTCGAGTCTGGCTTACTACTCAACTGAAAGTGCCCCAGGCCAAGGTCACCAATGACCTCCTAGCATCTCGATCCAATGGACCCACCTCACTCATCTTACTTGATTTCCTGGATGCATTTCATATCATTGTCTCGTCTCTTCTGCTAGAAACCCTCTCCTCCCCCGCTTTCCAGGACTCTATACTCCAGTGGGTTCCCCCTGCCTGTCTGTCAACTCTCGTGGCCCATTGGGCCCATACCCAGACTTCATTTAGCATCTTTGTGGTAACACAAATGACTCTGCTATCTGCTGCTTCACCCTAGTCCTCCCTCTTTAGTCCCCCTCAGACACACTCCACACCACGTACTCAACATCCTCCCCGCAGCCTACTCTTCCTCCAGGGGAAGTGAACCTATTCTACCTTCGTGGGAAATGGTCCCACCATCTAACGCACTGTCTGAGCCCCCAAAGCTGAGAGTCATGTGGGACTCCTCCCAACCCCCTCCCAACCCAGTCAGTGACTATGCATGGTTCTGTTCCTTCTGTGATGGTTAATCTTTTGTGTCAACTTGACTGGACTACAGGGTGCCCCGATATTTAGCTAAACACGATTTCTGGATGTGTCTGTGATGGTGCTCTGGGTGATATCAACATCTGAATTGGTGAACTGAGTAATGCACATGGCCTTCCCCAATGTAAGTGGGCATCGTACAATCCATTAAGGACGATGAATAGAACCAAAAGGCAGAAGAAGGGGAAATTTGCTTCCTCTGCCCCTCTCTCTGACTACTTCAGCTGGTACATTGATCTTCCCCTGCCTTTGAACTGGAACTCACACCACTGGCTTTCCTGGGACTCCAGCTAGCAGAGGGCATATTGTGGGACTTCCCAGCCTCCATAATTGCAATTGCCTGAGGCGATTCCTTACAATACATCAATCTCTTTCTATATCTATCTCTATATCTATATAGAGATAGATATCTATAGAGATATATATTTATATCTCTATATCTATCAATATATCTCACATGGGCTCTGTGTCTGGAGAACCCTCATACAGCCTCCTAAACATGTAATTCAGTGTTTGAAGAAACATCTTCTCCGTGGTTTACTTCTGTCCGTCTCCTCTCTCACCAACCTAGCCAATCCCATCACCATCTCTCGCCTGGATGACTGCCATAGCCTCCTACCTTATCTCTTGGATCGTGTTGAGCCCGCTCTCCATACAGCAGGCAGAGAGATTGTTGCCAATATAATAATAGGCGTGGTCATGGCCTCTTGCTCCCACTCTCATTAAAGACTACAATACTGAGTGTGGCTTGGGGAGCCCTACATGGACTGACTTCCCTCTACCTTTTGCAGTCTCATCTGGCACAAGTCTTTCCCCTTCTGCTACCCTGGCTTCTCCTGTTGCCTTAAAAACATGATGGCCTTGCTGGCCTCCAGGTCTCTTCACATGTTCTCCCTCTGCCTGGTTTAATTGTCTTCTATTCTTTTTGCCTGACTGATTCCTACTCATCCTTCAAGCTTTAGATTGGATATGGCTTCTTCAGGAAGGCTTTCTCTGGCAGCCCCCGCCTCCAACCTAGCAGAAAGTTCCACATGCTCTGTGGCTATGGCTTGTCTCATGCCTCCCCGACCAAGCTAGGCCCAGAGCTCCAAACAGGTAGGGCCCTTCCGGAGCCCCATGGCATGGGTGGAAGCAGGGACACCCCCAGGTTGGGGGACACAGTGCTCTGCCAGCACCCCTCCCTCTATGCCCGGCCAGCCCCAGGACTCTGGGATGCTGGCATCAACCAGCCCACCCACTGTGCTTCTGTGATTAAGTGTAGCCAGCCTGATATGAACGTTACCCAGCCTCTATAGCCTCTATTTTTATAGCACATGAAGCCCGGTGAAACTGAATCCATCACACAGTTTGAGCTCTTCAGAGAAATTGTTGAAAGCCACTGTTACTGGAGCTGCTAGGCTTGTGATTCATGAAAACAACATGTTTTGTCTATTAAAAAAATTTGAGAGGGCACAAATATTTTGTCTATGCTTCAGGCTTTGGGTTCTCCCATCACTCTCCACAGAGAGACCCTGGGAAAACCATTCTGAAGCCCACTTCGCCTCTCCCAACCCCACCTGCCCTGTGGGGGCCTTCAGCAGCTGTCCCAGGCCCATCCATCTGTGGCAAGTAAGAATCGAATGGCAAGGTGCCCCTGTCTTTGTCGGCATCTCAGAGAAGTCATGATGTCCACCCCCAAGCTTTTCCAGAGTGTGTATGATGTGCTCAGGGTTGGGAGAAGGGGCAACAAAGACTCCCCCTGCCATGAATAGAGTGGTATGGGCTGAACTGTGTCTCCCCTCCACAAGTTCATATGTTGAAATACTGACCTCCAGTACCTCAGAATGCGATTATATTGAGAGGCAGGGTCTTTAAAGAGGTTATTAAGGTTAATGAGGTCAATAGGGTGGTCCCTGATCCAATATGACTGGTATCCTTATAAGAAGAGGAGATTAAGATACAGACATGTACACAGGGAAGACCACATGAAAACACAGGGAGAAGACGGCCATCTACAAGCCAAGGAGAGAGGCCTCAGGAGAAACCAACCCTGCTGACACCTTGATCTCAGACTTCCAGCCTCTAGAAATGGGAAACAATACACTTCTGTCATTTAAGCCATCCAGTCTGCAAACTAACACAAGGAGCTTGGGTTATGACTGGAGAATAAATCAGTCAACACATTTTATTTAATTGAACACTGACTGTGAGGCAGGCACTGTGCTTAGTTCTGGGGAAGAAGTGGTGAGGAAAAAAAAGTTATACATGGTCTCTGCCCTTGTGGAATTAACAGTTGGGCAGGAAGCGGCGGGGGGTGTGCTGGGAGGATGAACAGTCAGCAAGAAAACAAAAGCAAAGTGATCTCCAAAGGAGACCAGCCATGCCATATGAGTGGCCTGCGCTGGGACAATCTGGACAGACTGGGGTTCACAGGATGAGGCCGGCAATTCTTCCCTGGGAGGCCTTGGTCGAATGGCATGCCTTTCGGGCCTTGCTTCCCTCAGATGTCACGGGTTTATTGGGAGGATCATCTCAGTTAATGCATCTACAGGGCCTGGCGTACACTAAGTGCTCAATAAATTCTGGCTTTGATCATTTCCAAGCACAGCTCGTGGCTCCTCTCCACTGCCCTTCAGTCCCTTCATTCTGTGAGATCTCAAGCCAGCTGCTGTAAGGGTGTGGCCATGGTACAGGATGGGGTCTGGGGGAAGGGTGAAAAGAGGGGTCCCACCTTCCCAAGACCTCATGTATTAGCTTCCCTTGCATGGACTAGGCTGGGACCCGAGGTGGCTGCCTAGAGTGCTAGTTTCTAACAAAAAGAGCCTAAAGTTCAAAACCTATGTTCATAACATGATCCCATCTGTGTGCTGGAGTCTGCCTGAAGAGTCTTCATTTGACTTTCCAGCATCTCCAGAAGCTTGGCATCACTCAATAAGCCAGCTCGGGATAAGAACAGAACCTAAGGCCTCTGGCTGTCATTCTTGGCATCGAGCCTCCACGTTCAATCCTTGAAAGAGGCCCTGAATTTCACTGCCATTGTCTCATCACTGCCATGACTTTTCCTATTAAAGGGTGGATTACTTTCATTACTGGGGATGGGCACAACTTTCACCAACGACTTCCCATGGCCATACCTCACTCCACACCAACAGCTGGGAGTGCTCGGGGCTAAGACCACACTTCCTCCAAGGGGAGGCTAAGGCATCATTGCCCTCTGGACAGTCTTGTGTACTCCTGCCATCCTCAGAATTCAGGAAGCTGAGCCAGGGCAAAACCTGAGTATTATGTCCCCCCTATGTAGGGCACAGAGAAATTTCTCCTTTCCACCCCTCCCCCCAGCGCTGAAACCAAGCAGGACATCTTTTCTAGTAAAGGACACCTCTATTAGTAACCAGGGATCAGGTGACAGGGAACTTGTTAACATGATTTGTGACAGACCTTACTAACCTCATCCCAGTGGAATGGGTCAGCAGATCATCTTACACGTATGGGTCAAACTTTAGGAACCAGGACTTCTCTGCTTCCTGCTTCTAAACTGGTTTGGGCTGTTTCCTTATCTACAGCCTGACTTTTGGAGAAACAAGTTTGGCCCACAACCATCCATGCCCCATGGAAGTTTGAGAGTCAGCAGGGATCCAAGATGGGTGAGGACAGAACACAAATGAATACCATTTGCTCTTTATTATTATTCATTATCTTCTGGTACAGAAAGAGACAAACTTAACAGCTAAACCCAACAATTACAAAAAGAGAGAGAGAGAAAGAAATCAGAAGTACGTTTGTTTGTTGCCCCCAGGCTCCAGTGAAATGCTGACATATTACTGAATGTACAGATTTCCCAGCCGACATGGGTCAACACACGAATTACGAGCACAGTTTAAAGTGGTACCAAAATCAATCCATTTCACAGTAATCTCGTCTATAAGCTCAGTTGCACATATCAGGGTTTCCACTGTCACAAATTCACGACCACAGAGTGAAAGAGCAGGTGTGTTCAGGCCTGGGAAAGTGGCATCCGTAAGGGGAGACAGATTGGGAGGCATAAGCAGCTGTGGGATTTGTCCCAATCTTGAATATCTGTGTTAATACTTGGGCTGGGGGCGGGCGAGGGGCAGGCACTGGGCAACGGTCACATAGCTCGGTACAGTGGGACAACTGTTGAGGCACTGAGCCCGAGGGGGTGTGCTGCGCTGTTAGGATATCTTTGTCAGGAAAATTCTTGCTCCAGAGAGACTCACCGCCCACAGCCTGTGAAAGGAAAAGCTCGATATGTTTGAATATTTGGGGGCGAATGATTGGAGCGGCCGGTCTTATAGCGAAACATCTGCTTTACAGACTATTTAGCAAAGATATACAGTTATATTACTTTAAACTGCAGTTTAGTTCACAAACTATTTTATTCATAGAGCAAATAAAGGAGGAGGATGAAGAGCTGCCATACCCAACATTCCCACGGTAGACAGAGAACCAGAGATCATCCCGTACACGAAGAGCCCGACAGATGAGAACTGCCGAAGGCACGGTGAAGGGATCCGTAATACCTTGAGCCTTTTATTTGAAAAAGGTACTCATTTTACACTAGATCCCTCTTCCACATATGACCCTGAAAACTACCTGAAGGGAAGAATCTCTTGAATATTTCTACGGAGTGAGAATCGCAGATACCATGAATTATCTCAAGTTGTGATTTTCTCTAAGTTTTGAATTAGTGGGCTTTGAATGAATGGGCTTTTACCACAGTTGCAGGCAGTCTGATTAAAGTACTTTTAAATTAGCTAATTATACTGATTAGTACGAGTAGATTTCAGTGGGGAGGATGTGCTTGGTTCTGAATCGGTGCCATCCTGAGATGGAGCTGCGCTCTTGTCAAGCTGAAAAGCAGCTTAGACAGCAGCTTGGTTGCCCAGCTCTCCATCTCAGCCTTGAACGTGAGGGCACACGCATGACACATAGCACACACACGCACACTCCTAGAAACAGACAGTGTAGGTGAGAGAGTTAAGAGAGTCTCTCTTAATAATCTCCCTCTCTCCCTCCCTCCCCCCCCCCCGACAAAGGAACAATCTAGAGGCAGTGTTGTTTTCAGTTCTTCTTGTGGGATGCCATTTGGTTGTGAAAAGATCAACCCCCCCAGCCAGAGAAGAACCACGTGGCCCCAACTCCTTAGCAAAAAGATGCTTTCCTGACCCGGATCCGTCATCTTCAAGCTACCAAAAACACAAAGTCCAACAAATTGGGCGGATTCCTATTTTCCGAAGCGCCCTAAGGAATTCACACTAGTGGCAGCGTTGCGTGTCCGTCAGCCAGGGCGCGTCACAGCTGTGCAGGGCTGCACGCACTGGGCACCTGCGCACTCCACTTCCTGTCGTGCTTTTGTTTTGAAAACCCCCTGGTGATGGGGAGTAGCAGGGGAGGGACAAGATTGTGATGCTTGTTTGAAAAAGTCTTTAAAAGATTTTGGTTGAAAACATGTGACAGTCACATTCCAAGGAATTTGTCAAAGGCTTTTCTATTTTCTTTTAAGTGAAAATTATCTAAATAACCAGCCCTGCCGTTCCCAAAGTCAACAGTCACACATCTTTCCACCAAAAATAAAAAACAAAAAGGTCCAGGAGTGCTCAGATTTCCTTCAGCTGCTGATACCCACAGAACAGAAGCCAAGGCTGGGGGCACTGCTCCAAAAGGGCGTGTGAGCGGGGTGCGGGGGGGTCCCACAGTGGGACTCGTGACCTGGCGGGCTTGCTCCAACAGCTAATCTTGGCTTTCCTGACTCAGGGTCCTGTCCTCAGGCTGCCTAGCCCTGGGAGGTGACATTCCTCCCTTCAGACCGGAACCCTCCTGGTACAAATATAGCCACACGCCAGCTATTGTTTCAGATAAGCATGTGAGAAAAGGCAACGTTCACACGTGTATACACACACACACACACACACACACACACACGCAAAGTCCAAAAACAATGAAAATGTGGCTACTGCAGATTAAGCGCTGTATCAAATCAAGAACCATACAAAGACAGAGTTTGAAAAGATATGTACAGGGCATTCGTAAAAGCCAAATGTGCACCGCGAGGAGTTATGACCATGGTGTACTGTACAATCTTTTTTTCTATGATATACTGCGAAAAACGTCCCAGAGACCACGGTGGCAACCCCACGTGGAAGAACGCTGCAAAGCACCTGAACCGGAGAGCTCGGCGCCTGCAGGATGCAGGCCGCCCTCCAACGGGCCGGGCTCCTGCATCCCACCCGCTCCCACCTCCAGCCAGCTGCAAACAGCAAGCAGCTCAGCAGAGAGGGGCTCGACGGGGGCCAAAGGGAGCAGGCAGTCCCGGGCAACCTCCCTCTGGCTCTGGTGAGTGGGGCCCATGCCCGGCTCTCTCCCGTGCTCCCGGGTCACACGCAGGCACGGCCCCCGAGGAAAGGCTGGGATGGCAGGGACCGGCCCCGGAGCCTCAGGCTGCCCCGGGTCCTCCAACATGGCTGAATAGGACGGACCCCAGCATCCCTCATGGACAAAGCAGGGGCTTTCTAGGCCCCAAATGCCTTTGTGAGAAAGGGCAGGATTGCGGTGCTGGAGGCCCAGAGGGAGGAAAAGAGGAAGGAAGGAAAGGTGGAATGCCACCTGGTCAGCACCTCTGGCATCAGGGAGCTCTCGGGGAAGGGAAGCAGGGGTGCGGAACGGTCCAACTCGCAGGAGACTGACTCCCCAGGTTGAGACTCGACTTCAGAGTCCTACAAAGGCCTCCCCTGGAACTGGTCCCTTATAACCTACATATTTCTAGAAGAATCTTCCTAAGGGCGAACTGCACTGGCCTCCCGGTGTCTCAAGCACTACACAGGCATTAGCTCAGTCAGCCTCCAGGAGGCCTGTGAGGTAGGGGTAAGGATGGAAAACCCCGGCCACAGGGTTGTGTCGTCTAAGCCGGTGGCCTCGCTGGGGTAAGAACACTAAGCCTCCTCGTTTGAAGCATGTTCCTGGGTGAGTGCCCAGGACTGGAGGGGCCTCCAGAAGTCATCTGCGGCCTCTAGGCAGGGCCGCATTCAAAGAGCAAGGCCTGAGGCCTGCCTTGGAGAGCGGTTTAGACAGAGAGAAGCTTGTCTTCTCAGTGGGTTTTAAACTGCTGTGGTTGCCAATAGACCCTGGCTGTGCACTTTTTGGGGCCCCACAAAAATTTGCTACATTTTTTAAAGCACCACAGAGGAAAAATGGTTTGGTGCTGAGGCCAGGAGGATGAAGATGGAGGGGTAGGGAGGCAGTATTGACGGTGTCTGTTGCGCGGTCACTGACAGTTAAAGGGCGGGTCACCTCTGCCCCGCTGCGGCCCGAAGCCTCACTGAAATGGAGAGGTGGGCAGCTCCTGGGCCACAGAAAGGGGTTACTAACAGTGGACCAGCATCTGCTAATGACAGAGCAAATCACTGATGGGCCGTCAACCCCAGGTCACGAGCTTCCCCATCTCCCCCACAGAGAAATTTCTAAAAAGGGACACTTTGGGATCTTCTCCCCAGGCGGGCACCATCATTAGGAAGGAATCAGCCATCTGAAATTCAAGTTCATCTCAACACACCCACTCACGAAAAGGGCAGTAGCCTAAAAGTTCACAGCCAGAGAGCACAGTGCTGAGGAAGCCCAGTTTGTGGGTTAAATCATCCTACGGGCCAACCTCACAAGGAGAAAACTTCAGCTCTCTGCCCTAGCCTGGACCCCGCCCGTTCAAAGGCCACGGGCTCCACAGGCAGGGTCAGCAGCGTCCGTTTTCCCGAGGCTCTGATAGGGCTCGTGCCAATGGGTAGCGGCTTTAACACAGCTGGTACACGTGCCCGGAGAGCCAGGGTCTAGGGGAGGCCAAGCACAGTAGGATCAGAGCTGCCCTCCAGATGGCAACGTCCCCAGTCTGAAGGAGGCAGCTCTGTCGGCCAGGCCCTGTCCCTCGTCCTTCACACACCCCGTCGTCCTTCCAGGTGACTCCAGACATTCCTTTGAACCTGGTCGGGAGTGTGGGGTGAGTGTCGGGGGAGGGGAGTGTCACAGATGACCTGCGTGACTGATTTCCCTTGAACCCCTATGAGTGAGTGGCCCGGGTGATATCGTTTTGTTTTATTGTGTTCGTTGCGTTATTACTCTTTTTGTTTCTGTTCTGTCCTTGTCCTTGCCAAACGTGAGCAAGGACAGAAAGCACAGGGCTAGTGAGGGAAAAGGGCGCTGAAGGGCTGGCTTCTCTCCCTCATCTCTGTGGCGAGGCTTCAGACAAACAGGTCTTTGGCCAGCTGCGTGGCCCCCGGGCCCGAGCCTGTGGACGTTCTGGCCACAATCAATTCAATGGGGTGATTCCTTTGGCATAAGAGAAGCCAGTCCCTGACAGGAGGACAGGACGGCAGGGGCGTGAGGGCTTCTGGAGGAGCTGGGCTCTCTGGCCTGCGGCTCTCCCCAGAGGTGATACATATGCATATGATCCCTACCCCCTCCACCTGTCTTTGACAACCGACTTCCTAGAAATCCACGGATAGGGAATTATTTGGCAACAAGGAGGCTAAGGCTGTTTTGTGGTGGCACAGTCTTAAAAAAGTTAAAAAGAAAACAGGAGGCCCCTGAACGAGACTTTCACACTGGACAGGACACGAGTCCTACTACTTGTCTGAGTCAGGGTTGGCGGCCACTATCTCCTCATACTTTGGGGGCGGGTCACTGTAAGAGACGCTCGCTTCCTCACTGCTGCTCTCCTGGGGAGCAGTCACCTCCTCATAGGACGGGGGAGGGGTGGCACTGGACAGCCTGGAGAGAGACAGCTCAGGAAGGTAGAGGGTGCTCTCGAGGCGGACCGTGGTTCTACACCCGCGACTAGGCCCCAGCACCACCTGCGGGGGGCTCCCTGTCTCCCGGTGCCCAGAGGCCTCCCCCTGGCTGTGCACGGTGCCCCGGTAGACCATGACCCGGGGCAGGCTGTGCCCCGCGCGACTCGCTAAGTACCGGTTCTGAGCATATGAGGGGTGATGCCGGGTGGCCTTCTGCAGCTGACACCTCCAGATGATGAACAAGGCAATGACGATCAGCAACGCCACCCCCAGAAGGGGCACCACCACGTACATGGCATCTGAGCTCTGCGCAGGGTCTCGGACTGAATAGACTGCATTCGGGTACCCTTTCCAGAACTCCATCTGCAAACGAAGGAGGAAGGCGGCTGACACTTACACGTAAGCTCTCGTATCCCAGATGGAGCTCAGAGCCCTTCAGCAGGTCTGGGTTTACGTTCAGCGGGGTCTGCGGCTGCCCCCGCCCTGCCCTGTCTGACTAGCCTCTGAGAGCCATCAAAGAGGCTGTGGAATGCCCCGAGGACAAAGGACACCACTCACGAGTCAGGAGGCCCCCAGAGTCAGGCAGATGGGACTCTAAGGACGGGTGATCTGTTCTTCGGTGGTCCCAGTGGCCCTGGCCTGGACTCGGCTGGATTCCCTTCATCGCTTCCAATTCGTCTGAGATCCCCAGGGCCCACTCTGCTTAATCCTGAGGCTATATCTGTGCTCCCGGCACCCAGCCCCAGGTGGTACATGCCGTTTTCTCCTTGTCCTCAAACACCTCCTTGACCTCCTCGTAGCTGCAGATCTCCTCCATGCACTCCCGCTCGATGGTCCCCTGGCGCAGCTCCTCCAGGAATTCATTGGCACGAGGGAACCGTTTCAGGACCGAATGGGCATTCTTGGCCTCCAGAAACACTGAGGAGAGAGTCACACTGAGGTCTGGAATGCGGAGGGGCCCAGAGGCTCCTGCCGACCAGACTCAGCCCAGGCACAGAGCCAGCAGGCAGGACACCACCCCAGACACGTAAAAGGGATGGAAGGGCTGACTTTCTGTGATGCCACAGTGTATCTCTCTAGAATACCATGGACCCAACAAGACTCTGGAGGAGAATGGGGCCCTTCTGAGAGTGAAGTGCATGTTGCATGGGAACCATGGACATGACAGATTTTGAGTGTTTCAGTGAAAAAGTACCTAGTATCTTCTGCCTTGCCTCAAAAAGAGACAATCAGGGCCCTTATCATAAGAATGTATTCCCCTTTGAGGCTGACGCTGTAACCAACACCAAAGAGCCCCAGAAGACGCTGCCAGGGTGGTGTCCCTCCACCTGAATGGACACCTGTGCCGTCAGGTGGCCCGGCATCGATAGTCTTGCCCCAGACAGTCTGGTACAAACCCAGGCTGCGGTAGATCGGAAGACTGGACGCACGTGAACCGGAGAGTGCCTCTGGGAAGGGGGGTAGCAGGGTCTAGATGGAGAATCTAGGCTTTTGGAGACTGGGCACAGATGCATCCATCAAAAATGTCATGGAGTGGGAACCGTATCTACTTATTCTCAAGGGGAACCCCAGCTCCAGCTGAGCCGACTGGCACCCCTATAAGCCTGAGCTGAGACTTCAGAGGATGAAAGAAGAGGTGACATCTGCTCCTGGTACTCCCCTCGAGGTGGGACTTCCTAGTCCTCATGTCAAGCAGCCCCTCTTGGTGCCCAGGCAGGCACCCCCTCCCCAGGCTCCATGGCCTGCCATATTAGTTTCTCTCAGAGTGGCCTGGGGAGCTGCGCATCTCCAAGGGAGCACGTGCTCCAGAAGGGAGCCAAAGAGTTGAGAGGGTAAAGATGTGAGCCAGCCAGTTGGACAGGGGCCACAGGAAAACCCCCAGGGAGAGGAAAGCTGGAAAGGGCTTGATAGTTAGACTTGCCCCTTTCCCATGAGCCCCTAGGCATGGCTCTTCTCCCCGTCAGCCTGGGCCCGGAAAAACTCACCTGCCATGGTGCTCCCTCAGATCCAGTGTCTCACTTCCCTGACAAAGGAGAAAAGCAGAGTCATGGTGAAATCACACCCCGAAACCTACAGGGCACCCTCTTGGTCCTGGGATGTGACTCCCACCCACACTGGCCGGGTCAAAGGGCAAAGCAGCACCCCATGGGGCACATCACCCTCTGCGCAGCCACTTACAGCCCTGCCGCTCTCATCCTTTTCCAAGAACACGCTCAGAGAGTCTAGACCTAAGGGTTGAGGGTTTCTTTTCAAAAAAGAAAAACTCCTACAGGCTGAGGTTCCGCCTTCCTCACTCTCCTCGATGAATCTCTGCACTTTTGAGCTGGAAAAGACCTCAGAGACAAGGGGCAACAACAACCATCTCCAAAGTTACGGCCCAAGCCCAGATGACCTGCTGTGTTCGTCTTCCACAGACAGGGTGGCGAGGATCTCCTGAAACAGACTCATCTCTCTTCTCTTCGCATTAAGTAACACGGCAGCAACGTACACTCCCACTCATACACATATTCCAGAGCACTGGCCAAGCCGTCCACATCTGGGATCAATCACCCCACTGCTCCCCTCCCAAGCAGAAGCTCTGGTTTTATGACTAACTGGACGTAAGACACAGGAACGGTGTAACCCTTTTTGCCTAGGCTGCCAGGAAGTTCAGTATTAACATTAACCGTGAAGGACAGGCGCCCTGGAAGCCCAGCTGTTAAACACTTATGCGTTCTCCCCTGTGACACAGTATCCACTTTTCTACTTACGTTTTCAATCTTATGTATATTTAAACTCTACCCTCTAATCCTTTTGGCAAACAGGTAGAATAGTAATCATACATAAAATTAAAACTCAAGGAAAACTAGCAAATGTAACATCTGTCTATGGAAACACTGTGTTAAGGGAGCCTTCCTCTTTTGCACCCTACAACAATCCCACCCAAAACTATCAGCGTGGGAATTTGTCAACAGATGGGCCTGCCATTGTGAGAAAAGTTGACCCCAAGTGTTTGCTTATAAGAGAGAAGATGTAATATTATCTCAAAATCCTGCTTCTATTATGGCTCTCTGAGGTTCCCCTAAGGCCAATGCCAGTCACGTGTCTAGGGTGTGGGTGTGGCATGCCTGACAGCAAGGTTTTTGACTGAAGAAAAATGGAGCTGTTGTGTCAGGGTTTGAAAAGAAGGAGCAAAGGCTTTAATAAGAAGTGATGACAGAAAAATACATGTCTCATTGCTTATCAATGAGAACTGCATTTAGATTTTTTCTGTGGAGAAATTACGTAACAGCTTCCATATAGCTATGTCTTATCCCAAACACACCCAACTGTGGTGCATGCACACCCACACGTATCATAGGCCAGACTGTGTTATCCTGACACCTGCATAAGTCATTAGTTCATTTTTAAGCTTCAGACATGCCAGGAACTCCTCCAAACAGCTCCCAGGCATGGCCCACTCCATTAACAATTCTGTGGCCACCCTCACTACTGCTGCTGCCCTAAGGCCTCCTCCCCCTCCTTCCCCAAAATTTAGCGCCTGCTTCTTCCCCTATAAATACACCATCAATAGGCCGTTACTATGGCAACAGTGAGGAAGCGCGAGGGCTCCACGACAGAGAATACTGCTGCAGTCACGCATGTATATGTCCCTCCTGCCCCTGGTGGATACTGTAAGGCTGAGTGGAGGCCGGAGGAATTTTTAACCCACTCCCCACAGGAACACAGCTGAATCCTGACGGCCTGGAAAGGAAGGAAGGCAGGGACTGGCCACCACAAAGACCTTCCTTAACCCCCACCCCCACCCCCGCCAGGCTGCAGCTGACCCGTCCCACCACTCTGGGACATCACTCCCAAAGTCCCTCGCATGGGGACTGGCAGCCATCTGAGCATCTAGTGTCCCGAGACGTGGCCTCAAAAACGTTTCTCCAAATCCCAGCCCTTTTCATTTCCCTCACTCAGAACTGATCACTAGGAAAGGCTTCTGTGATCTCCAAATCTCATGACTCATCAACCCACCCGATGACACGGTACTCCCAAATTACGCTCCAACTCAAACTCTGGGCCCTCCTCGTCCCCCTTCCACTCATGCCAGCCCTGAAAGTGCCCGTGCTTGCCCACCGTCGCCCGCCATCAGTGCCCGCCACCAGTGCCCGCCACCAGAGCCCTGCCCAAGAACTCCTGCTTCTGGCCCAGCAACTGGGTCTGCTGGTGAACCCCCAGCGCCCTGGCCCGACCGGGCCTCCAGATCCTCCCCCAACAGGGCCCAGAGCCCAGCTCAGTGGCCCTGGACGCGGCACCGTGCCCTCGGGGCTGGGGCGCCCAACCCCAGCGGCCTCACCGTTCTCCGGGCCCAGGAGGCGGCAGCCCTGTTTGCGCACGCAGCCCGCCACCTCGCTGCTGCGCCTCTTCCAGCAGGGCCCCTGTCCCCGCCCACCTGCTCCCCGTCGGCCAAGCCCCCCGGCCCGGCCCAGCCGTCTCCTCCCACCCTCCCTCCCCGCCCCGCTGCCCTCCCACCGCCCCGGGCGCCCCGTGGCTCAGCCCGGCCCGGGCCGAAATGCGCCTGGAGCTCCCGCCCCTCGCAGCCGGACGCCCAGGCCCTACCCATACCTCGGTACCCCCCTGGCCCTGCTCTCCTCTGGGGGCTCCGCCGCTGCCCGCCCCCCACACCCCGCCGCGCCAGGTCTGGCCTCGCGCCCCGCGCCTTGCGCGCCACCCTCGAGCGCCACGACCACCGCGCCCCGGGCGCCAGGCCGCGATCGTCGCGCCGCACCGCGCGCCGGGCCGCCGGGCCGAGGAGAGTAGAAGGAGTAGGGGGCGACGAGAGCGGGCCGAGGGGGTAGGGAGGGCGGGCCGGCGAGCTGGGCCGGAGGGGCGGTGGCGCGCACCGAGCACCGCGCGCCCGCGCCCCACTCCGCCAGCGCCGCCCCTGCCCCCGCCCTTGCCGCCGGGGGGCGGGGCCTGGCCGGCGGGCCCGGGGCGATCCCGGGACCCTCGGCCGAAGGCGCGGGCCCCGTCGTGCCCCCGGGCGTGGGCCCTCGGAAGCCCGGCGCCGCAGCGGGCTCGGGCAGCCGCACCCAAAGCCAGCGCGCCAGGCGTCCCCGCGCAGCCCAACCCCCCAACTGTCCCCCACCCCGGCTCACCTGTCATTCCGGCGGGCCCGCCCCCGACTACCAGCCGAGAAAAGAGGGGCGGGGGCCCGCAGCCCGGGCCTTCCTCGTCAGGGTGCCAGCGGGCCTGCAGAAGAAGGGCCGGGTCGAGGCCGCGTTCAGCCGATGACTGGGTGACCTTGGCTTCGTCACTTACCTCCCCCCGACCCTGTCCCAGGACGGCAGTCTTCTCTCTGGTCAAATCTGGGAAATGGGGAGCATCCTGCCGCCCTCGCGGGGCTGCAGCGAAGTAGTGGAAGAAATGGGCTTGGGAAACTCTTGACGCGTAGAAATGGGAGAGGATGGAATCTTCTGGGCCTGCAAGGGGAGCGCTGGGTGGGGGTGGGGCCCTCAGGAGGCCGCGATGTGGGAGGTTCAGCATGACAGGACAAGACGCCGGTAGCAGAAGGATGACACTGGTCGTGGGAGAACCGCGGGAAGAGGTGGACTGCTAAGAGAGGGCAGGACGGTTCCAAGGGAGCTCAGGGTCTCGGTCTGCCAAAGCCTCCCACGAGGGGCCCTGTGCGGCCTGCTGGGTTTTCGGGGCTCTTTTTGTTCTCTGCGCTTCTGGAGCCCAGCCCAGCATGGGAGTTGACAAGCCCACCCCCCTAATTTGGTGTTTTGGGGCAGAATGAGCCTGGAAGGCGTCACCCGAACTACCTCCGCCCCCCATTCCAGGCAGAGAAATAGCAACTTGCCCACCACCCTTGGTTTGGTGAAAATAGGGAGGGAAAGCTTCCATCACCCCAGCGGCTTCCAGTTCAGCTCTGGGCTGGCAGAAAGCAGCCTTGGCCAGGGCCCAGCTCCCCATCTTCCTCCCCTTTCCCCACTCCCAGTGGTGCTTTCCTCTCCACCCCTGCCTCCTGTTCGCAGAGTCCTCCCCTGGCTTGCTTGCTCTTCCAAGGCGGCAGGAGCCTTCTTTGCCCAGCACAGACCATCTGAACCCTCCCCAATGAGGAAGGCAGCAGGGCCGGACCCCTGGCCTGTGGGGTGGGCTTCCACAGAAAAAAATCAAGTTCACCTGGGATTGAGAATGGAGCTCCTTTGGGGCCCAAAGGGCTATGTATCTTTTCAAAGCACCCTCAGATCAGAGGGCGAGATCCTGGGCCCTGATTGGTGGGGGAAATGGTCTGAGGCTCTTCAGGAACTGACTTCCTGGGTCTCCTAGTCCACCACCCTGTCCCATCCTGATCTTAACATCCACTGTATTCACAGATGACTTTATGTAGCTTTCAGGGTGAGGTGAGGGTCCATGGCTTCCACCGCCTTCTGGCATCCCCAGCTAAGCTTCTGGCTCCAGCAAAGCCAGTCTAATTCTAGTTCCCTCTCTGCCCAGGATGCCTTTCCTCCCACCGTCAGCCTCTGTGCGTTTGTATTCATTCTTCCCAAATAGCTCAGATGACATCTCTACTCTTGAGGTCTTGTGGGATTCTCCACCCCCACCTGTGTTGACTGTTCTATTCTCAGCTCTCTGTCTGCAGAGACTATAAACGTGCGGGCTTCTGTGGATGCCCAGGGCAGGAAGGAGCAATAGCAGTGCCTCTGCAGCACACGGCCTGCTTCAACTCTTGGCGGTACCCCAGTCTGATACTCAGCAAGTGACTTAACCTGTCTGCATCTCAGCTTCCTCATCTGTCAAATAGGAGTGATGATAATAGTACCTGCCTCAAACGGTGAGGAAGAGCGCAAATGGGACAGTCATGTCAAGCGTTCCTGGTGCTTAAGTATGAGTGTGACGCATGCTGGTTTTTGCCTGCCTCCAGCTGCGTTGTGTTCATTTGGTTTCTCACTTGTGTTGCACACTTGCCTCTTCTATCTCGAGGCCAGGGACCTTGCCTCTTCGAGTGTCCCTAGCATCCAACAGAGAGCCTCATCCACAGCAGGCTTAGTAGACGCTTGCAGAGCTGAGGCAGGAGAGGCTGGGCTGCTATGAGAAGCTGGAGTGGGGGTCAGCCTTCAACTTACCACCAAGTTATTGTCCCCAACACCACCAGCAGCTCTGGCCCCTGAATCCTCCCTGTGGGGAGACTGAGTCTTGGCTTCCTCCAGATTTTGGCTCCCTTAGAGGGTTTTCTGCCACCCCTCAAGATGGCTACAGGCACTCCCAAGGACTGGCTGGGGAAGGCTGCAACTCTTTGACTCCTCCCCTCCTGCTTTCTGCCAACACTGGCCAGTCTCTCCTGTCCTCACCCCTCAAGTGCACTGACTCCATCAAATTCCTCCACATGGCCTCTCCCTTTGACTGAGAGAAGTACCCTCTTCCAGCCTCATTCAATCCTGGCACCTCACTCTCTACCCTACCATCATCCAGCCCAGGATTGAACCCTCCTGTAAGCCCTGTTGACCCCCATCCTCTTATGTCCTCACGGACCTTCACGCCATTCCTGAGTCTAAACACTGGTCCTTACTCCAGAAGAGTCTTAATCCACCTCTGTACACTGATCAACAAATCGAGCAAGTATTCTGGACTGAGTTGCATCCCCCCAAACTCATATGTTGAAGTTCTAATCCCCTCAGAATGTGTCCATATTTGGAAACAGGAACCTTACAGAGGTAATTAAGGTAAAGTGATGTCATTAGTGTGGATCCTACTCCAATCTGACTGGTGTCCTTATAAGAAGAGATGATTAGGACACAGACATACACAGAGGGAGACCATGTGAGGACGCAGGGAGAAGGCGGCCATCGACAAGCCAAGAAATGAGGCCTCTGAATAAACCAACCCTGATGACACCTTGATCTCAGACTTCCGGCCTTCAGATCTGTGAGAAAATAAATGTCTCTTCTTTAAGCCACCCATCCTGTGGGACTCTGTTGTGGCAGCCATACTAAGACATCAGGTATTCGCACAGTGCTGCTATGTGCCAAGTACTGTTCTAGGACCTGGGATTACAGAAGCCGACAAAACAAACAATTCCTACCCTCATGGAGGTTAGACAAAAAAGCAAAGAAGTCAAAGATACAGGATGTTGGGTGATGATGAAAATGAAACAGAGAAGGGTCTTGGCTCAAATGCCATCTTCTCTGTGGGGTCTTCCCTGCCCACTGCATGTAAACACTCTCCACCCTGATGCCACGGCTTTTGCATGTCCTCGTGTCAACCAAGAGGCCAATGTGCTGAAGTGGGACAAGTGAGAGAGGAAGATGGTAGGGGATGAAGCCAGAGAGGCCACGATGGGGGTGGTGAACGATCATACAGGGCCTTAAAGCCTTTGTAATGACTTGGACTGTTCAAGTGAGGTGAACAGACAAGTACGGAAGCAGGGAGACTATTTAGGGACTATTGAAATAATCCAGGTGAGAGACAATGGTGATGCAGTGGAGGTGGTGAGAGGTCGGCCGATTCTGGGTCAATTCTGATGGTAGAGTCACTAGAATTTGATGACAGATTGGTATTGGGCTCTGACAGAAAGACAGGAGTCGAGGACAGCTCTCAGGATTTTGGTCAGAGGAACAAGAAGGATGGAGGTACATGAACTGAATTAAGGAAGACAGCGGTGGAGTAGGTTGGACAGAGGACTCTGGAGTTCAAGGGCAAGGTCAGGGCTGGAGATATCATAGGAGAATAATTAGAGTCTAATCCGTATTAAAAGTCATGAGATCAACAAGTGATCAGTGGGGTAGGGGCAAACCAGAAGAATGTGAAGCCAACTGAAGAAGGTGTATCAAGAAGGAGAGAGTCATCAACTCCTCAAGTCCTATTGTCTGGACAAGTAAGAGGAGGACAAAGAATTGTACTTAGCAATATGGAGGTTATTGGTGATGTTTAAGAGCAATTGCCAGGGAGACATGGGGGCACAAAGGCAGATGAGAATGTTTTCAAGCCATAGTGGGAAAAGAGAAATGCCAGTGAGTAGCGACTGGCCGTCCTCTTGAAGAGTTGTGCTGTAAAGGAGAGCAGAGAAGTGGGAGAGTGGTGGTTGTAGGGATACGTGGGGACAAGATGAAAGCGGTTTTTTTAATACGGGAGAGACTACACCACAGTAACGTGTGTGTGCTAACGAGCCAGTAGAGAGGGAAAAGTTGATGATGCAGGAGAGAGATGCCCAGATGCAGGTAGGTGGGAGAGGTGATGGCGGAGCTCGGAGCAGCTCTCTTCTGATGGCTCCTATTCTCCCAGTGAAACAGGAAGCCAGGCTACCAGCTGGGAGTGAGGGTGGGAGAGGGGTGTCAGCAGTTTGAGGAGAGAAGGCTTGAAGTGGTCTTCTGGGAGATAGAGAGGCTGGATGTTCTATGGAAATATAACATGATTGCTGGGCTGCGCTAAGGGCTCACTTGAGGATTAACGGCCATTAATTTAAAGTGAAATTACTCAGCATGTCTGCATGTTTTTTTTCTCCAGCCACGTTCAACATCACGGATGCAGACCCAGAGTAGGTGGAAAGTTGGATTTTATCAGGGCTGAGTTTTGCTAGCTGAGTACAAAGAAATGGCAGTGGGACATAGGAGTTTCATGTGGACTCTAGAGAGCGATGATGTTGATTGATCGAGAATTTTGGGCTGTGTAATTAGGGAAGGTAAAGATAGGGTCAAGGTCTGGTGGAAGTTGGAGTTCTTGTAGTACTAAAAGGAATGAGCTGACTTTCGGAAAGCAGGATGTAATGGTGATTATGGAGGGGTGATGGTGACAGACAAGGCAAGGTATTAAGATATGACCAGAGGAGTAAGTGGCTGCGGTACGTAGGGAGAAGGGAAAGAGCATTGGTGGAGAATGGGTCAACGGACTGAGAGACCAAGGAGTTGAATCATCTACGTGGATGCTGAAGTCACCGAGAAGGCACATATTTAAGCAGCTCTTGTACCAGAGCCTTTGAAGCCTTACCTTCTCCCCGACCCCTCACTCCATTCCTTGGACTCTTTGTGAACCTGAGGGACACCTCATTGTGAGCTTCACCTCTTCCCAGAGCCTCACGCCTCCTTCAAACTCACTTGTCCTGGAGGTCACCTCTCCTGAGCCTACACGCTAGCGAGAGCCACACCCCAGCGAGAGCCACACCCCATGTGCTAATCCATCATCCCTTCCCTGAGCCTTGCCCCTGAGCATTTACTGAGTACCTGTTATGTTCCAGGCACTCTGCCTCCTGCTGGTGACATAAAGGTGAATCAAATGGACCAAGTTTCTGCCCTGCTTCCTTTCTGGTTGGAGGAGAGAGACAATAAATTAGCAAACATGGAGAAGACCTAACAAGGCAGTTGGTAGAGGTGCAAAACTGGGAAGGGGGACAGGAACGCTGACTGTTACCTCATACTGATTCTAAGCCCAGCCTGATGGGGTTCTCACCCCAGGCCAGTTCATGGTGGCAATAGAGAGCTTCAATCACTCCTCCCCCAGAGTCTCCCCACTCCAACCCCAGCACTGACCTTCACCTTATTCCTGGCCTTGACCTCAGAACAACCCCCGATGACATCCCTCATCTATTCCCCAACCGTCAGCTGGTTCATGATCTACTCCTGAGCCCCACTCCAATACTACCCATCCTCCCACTCAGACTGGACTCCATCTGCTGTCTCTCCCTTCCTCCTCTCCCGGCTCCTACTCTAGCTCCTATTCTCGACCACTTACATCCCCCTCAGTACCCCTGCCTGCCCCTCACTTCATCTTGCATCTTCTCACGACCCCATCCTTGATCACACAATACATCTCTAAGCTTCCTGCATCCCCATGTCTTCCACCGTTTCTGGCTAGGAGCACAAGCTCTGGAGTCAGACCATCTAGGTTCAAAGTCAGCCTTTCTATTTGCTAACTGGGTGCCTTGGGCAAGTGACTTTACCTCTCCAGGCCTCAGGTTTCTCATACGAAAAATGGGAATAATAATAGATCTCAGTTTCAAAAATCCGTGTGAAGACTGAACGAGACGAGGCAAGCCAAGACTTTAGCACAGCACCTGGTTCAAGGGGTCTCAATCAACGTTAAGTACAAAATTACACTAGTCTTGGGCAAATGGTCTGGTACAGTGGATGCTTCTGGGTTGATTTCTTTCATCCAGCCTGGAAATCTGCATATACCATCACAAGGGAAGGTCTACCTTTACCAGCACCACCCTCACCCTGGGCTTCGGAACGGTCCTGATGCTCTTCTGACAAACTCTGGCAGGGGAAGTGGGACAAGAAGAGAGGCTGTTGATCTTGAGCTTGCAGGTCTAGGGGGATCAGAGCAGCTGGTGTCGCACTGCCTCTGAGAACTCCCCGCCATGTGGCCCAGGGTGTTCCTTGGGGACCCAGGGTCTGCGGGCCCAGGGTCCTGGGGGCTTGAGGACAGCTGAGGAACTGCCTGAGATTAGAGGTCGGTCCTTCCGTAAAGAGTAGGAGAAGATCCCTCAGTGGCTGAAAGGTCCCTGGCACCCCTGCCCTGGTAGTGGAATTTCTTCCCTTTCACTGACCGATCATTTTCCCTTTGGCCATCTGCCCTGACTAGGGGTAGAAGAACCCCAGACCAGTATTTCTCAAAGACTATGATGCACAAGAATCCTCTGGGATGCTTTTTAATCATGGCAATTCTCATGGCTTGCTCTGTATCCCATACAGGAACAATAGGCCTGACGGGAAGCCCGGGGTCTGCGTGCTTACCCAATATCCAGCGTGCTGGTGGCTCTGTGATGTGCATGTGGGGCCCGGGTGAGCCACACTTTCAGAAACACTGCTCTGATCTTGACTTTCTGCTCGGCAAGTGCCCTCCCCCTTTCTCACACACATACACCCCAGCAGAGGACTCCCAGAGGATGGACTGCAACATGAGCCAGCACATGAGGTCCTCAGAAAGCCTAGGAGCCAGCAAAAGCATCTCAAGACCTGGGACAGGGCTCCTGAGGGGTCTGAGCAGGGTTACCTGGGCTAGTCAGGTTGTCTAGGGCCGAGGAACCAAAGCCAGGGCTGGGTGGCCATTATATAGCTCATCGTACCCACACGCTCCTTTTGTCCCGACACACACACACACACACACACACACACACACACACACACACACACAGCCTAAGTCAGGAAAAGATGCCTAAGCAGATAAGCTCCCAAGGCCCTCAGCCCCCGTGCACTTCACTTTCCCTGCTGCCCTCTCCTGGACACTGTGGGCATGGTGACTGCAATCATGGTCCCCAGCAAGCACACTCCTTTCCTCTCTGGATACCATGATCACACAAGTTGCAACGACCATGCTTGAGGGCTCCAAATTCAAGTCCAAATACGTTCCTTGCCCCTGACTCTGATGATTGGGGCTGGGGCGCCAGAATCATGTTTTCAGAAGGGATTGAGCCTCCTGGAGCCACTGCCTTGATAGGAATGTTCACCAGGAATCAGAGGTGCCACGAGCCACCAGCCTCTGGTCTTCAGTAGACACTTTAGGGAAGGGGACGCTGATGAAGGATCCGAGAGGTCGAATGACAACTGTGGTGGTCAGACCACACGCTGCTCAAGCCATGGTGGCCTCTTTGCTATTCTAGGAGCACCAGGAGCCTGTTCCTGCCTCACGATGTTTGCACCTCTTGTTCACTCTGCCTGGAATTCTCTGTTCAAAGTTTACGGAAAACGTTTATTGGGCACTCACTACGCACAGGTATGTTCTGGAGGCTGAGGGCACAGCAGTGACCCAAGTCAACTAAAGCCCTCACCTTCACGGACGTTACAGCGAGGGAAGACAGACAGCGCATTAGTAAATAAGCACAATATAGACCATATTCCATCAAATCTAAGATGACACCAATTGCACGAACTAGCAATTAAGCCATGCCGAAAGAGCTATTTTAGATGTCATCAGACATTTATTTTTATCATAGATCTCTCCGGTGTTTACAGAAAAAGGAAAATATAAGTAAAATTAATTAGTTAAAGTAAGCTTGCTTCTGAGGCCAACTCTCCTGAATCACCTTTTGACTGAGACTTGCTGATGGCACTGTTTTCCCACACACCATTGTCCTCTGAGTCATCAGGAATATCGGGGAGGTGGCCTTTCTTTAAATAATGTTTTGGTTTTAAAAAAAAAAAAAAGCCTGTAAGCCCTAAAACAGGCTTTGTGATTTCCAGAGGCTAGCCCACGTTGGACTGCTGCTCGGGGAATGTAGTTCATCTAGCTGATCACATTTGATTAACTACCTCGGCACCGCCTCTCCACCAGGTCCCCATGGCCATTGGTTCCTGGAAATGAAAGGAGTCTCTCATCCACTTTCCTGGTTGTGGTGAGGGATAGGACCTTCCACCATGCCCCTCCCCACCTCAGGGCGCAGTTTCAAGCTATACGACCGCTTGGCTGCAGTATGGAATTGTCTCCTCCAAACACAGCGCTCCATGTCTTGTGCTGCCGGTCACCTGATCCTTGTGGAACTAAGGCCACGAGGAGGTGACAGGAGCTCAGTGTGGAGCAGTGGGAGAAGATAAGTTCAGGTGAGGCCGCCTCTCCCCACTCTGGGCTCCTTCCCAACCCCTGGCTTCTTGCCTCTCTCATCTCATTTCCTACCATCTAGCCCAGGAAATGTACATATTTTTCTTAGTTCTGATTATAAAAATAATATGCTCCCATTGCGGCAATTTTAGAAAGAACCACTCACAGACAAAGCCATTATTAAACTTTGTATATATCGCCGTCCTGTTTTTCACTCTATAAATCCAAATTTACATCATTTGGTTTATGCAATGTAAAGATTTTTGTTAATTTACTTTGGTTTTTATCTGATTATACGAGTCATAGTATGCACATTATAAAAACGTTAAGGCAAACATACGTGTATAAAATAGAAAGTTAAAAATCACCTATAATCCCACCGCCTGGTGAGAATCATTTTAGTATTTGGGATTTATCCCTCTGTGTGCCTTCTTCCACTGCTCTTTCCCCTTGACAAGATCTCATGACTTTGTGGGCATCCCTTGCATTGACAAAGCGTATGACTGAACCAAAGCTTCCCGATTTCCCACTTCTTTCTGATTCCAATTCCCATTGCTCTCTTTCCATTGTAAACAATGCTGTTGTGGCCTCACTGGTACACTCATCCTTGGCATTTGACCATGTTCTCCTTTTGCTTTCATGCTTGCAAAGGCATTCTCCACCCTCAACATTTTTTTTCCAAAAATGACTCATGCCACCATTTTTACGTTTTCATTACTTAACATGTCAATTTTTAATCTGTCCAGAATTGAATTTGGCTTAATACTTAAGCTAGGGATTAGCTGTATTTTTTCTAATTGTTTAATCTGTTTGTAAAACATCGTCATTTCTCCATCCGGGTTGGAGAGAAAGGGTGGCTTAGGGGACTTGAGCCCCTATGATAGCTATGTTAATTAACCTCCCCTCCCCAGCATATATTTGATATAGACAGTTAACATTCCCTCAGCCTTCAAGATTCACCCCCCACTACTGACCAGAGAGCCACCCTGAAGATTCATCTCTAAAGCAAGTCTGAAGCCACAGCTACGCCACACTGATTGAGGTGCCAGTCCTGCCATGCCCTTCTTATATATCCTTGGCTCCGTTTCTGGTCTAGTCCATCTCCTCCTATGTCAGCCACACACTGTTAAGACCAGGGTAGCTCTAACACACCTGTTAATATAGGCTGGGGCAAGTACCCTCTTACCCTGTGCACCCAATCATATCTACTTTTCTCCCCCCATAATTTCATTATTGCTTATTTACTCTTCTATCAAAACTCTGGAATAGTTTCATAAAGTTACAAAAGAAAAATAATAGCATCGATATCATGGTTGTAACTGCATTAAATTTATGCATTAAATTTGGAGAAAACTGATAACTTTACAATATAAATCTTTTCAATCAAGCTCATGGTATTTCTCTTTATTTTCCTAAATCTTATGTCACGTTCCTCAGTAAGGTTTTCAAGTTTTGTTCTTATATGTCCTACATATGTCTTAATGTTTTATGTAGAGAGTGTGTATAAATATATAACATATATGTTAACATATGTTATATAATGTTATATCTATTCTATTGTATATATTATACATTTTACGTAACATATAATATATTAGCATATATTATATAATATGTAATGTATATATATTTGTTGCACTAGTGAATGGAATCTTTTTTCTGGCTAGTTATTACTGGTTTATGAGAAAGGTGCTGATTTTTGTAAAATTCTCTTGTAGCCATCTGTCTGACTAAAAACGTTTCTTAGTCAGGTGTAGTTTTCCAAGTAGGTGATCATAGAATTTGAAAATGATGATAAATGTATCTCTTTCTTTCCAATATGCCTCCCATTTGTTTCTTGTTCTGATCCCACTGCAATGTCCTGAGCTTGGCCTTCATGGCAACCCCTCTGGGGATTCACTATGCATACCACTGTTTCATTTACCATTGGTTCAGATACATTTAATATATCATGTTGAGGAAGAATCCTTTTAGTCCTAGTTCACTAATATTTGTTATTTTAATCCGAAATAGAAGTTGAATTTTATTAAATAACTTGTTGATTTGCCATATTTTTAAATGAATACAATTTCATTGCATGGAGGTTTCAAAATGTACCTAACCATTCCTCAGGGAATTGGAGGCCTAGGTTTTTTCTAGTTTTCATTATTGTAAATGATGCTGCAAATGAATACCTTCCTTTAAAAATATAGATATGCATCTTTTTTTTTTTTTACATGAGGAGGAAGAAAAGTGAGTGACCTAGATTGTCAAACATCGCCTATGGATCTGGTATTAGGAATGGTGTGTCAAGTCTGCTGATCTCTCTGATTTATCCATGCTCGAATTAGTTGGGGGACACTTGTAGCAGTTAAGTTTTGGTGAATTTTCAAACGAGTAGGAGGTAGCTAACACAGAACGAGGAGTCTAATTTTTTAGACTTCTATTCGTCTTTCAGCTTAATTTAGCTCAATAAATAACCACTGAGTGCTTCTTGTGAATAAGGGAAGGTGTGGATTAAAGGCAGATTCTACCCAGCCTCTGCTTTTAAGGGTCTCTTGGTCATCGCGTCCTCATGTAAATGAGAATATGCATCTGTTTCTTAAAAGTAGAATTATGGGGAGTTCCCTGGTGGCCTAGAGGTTAGGATTCTGGGCTTTCACTGCCGTGGTCCGGGTTCAGTTCCTGCTTGGGGAACTGAGATCCCACAAGCCGCGAGGCATGGTCAAAAAAAAAAAAAGTGTAGAATTATGGGTCCCTAGCAGTAAAATTATTGGTTAAAAATATAAAATTTTACGGGGTCTGATCCTGAAGAGCTGAGCTGCTATACAACAAGGTTGGTCCAAATCCCAGTGTGTAAAAGTATTCATTTCACCTTGCTTTTGCCGGCAAAAAAAAAATATGGTAGTTTAATTTTCTTTGCAAAGTTTATTAAAATATTTCATAGTTATGGGCTTCCCTGGGGGTGCAGTGGTTGAGAATCTGCCTGCCAATGCAGGGGACACGAGTTCGAGCCCTGGTCTGGGAAGATCCCACATGCCGCGGAGCAACTAGGCCCGTGAGCCACAACTACTGAGCCTGCGCGTCTGGAGCCTGTGCTCCGCAACAAGAGAGGCCGCGACAGTGAGAGGCCCGCGCACCGCGATGAAGAGTGGCCCCCACTTGCCGCAACTAGAGAAAGCCCTTGCACAGAAACGAAGACCCAACAGAGCCAAAATAAATAAATAAATAAATTTCAAAAAATTTTCATAGTTTTATTTTACATTTCTATCATGCTCAACTTTTCACACTTTCTTTCGCCATTCTCCTTTTTTTTACCGTGAATTATCTGTATGTTCTCATTTTTCTGCTGCAATCTTCCTTTCTTTCTCCTTGATGAACATATGCCCTTTGTACATATTTACACGCTCGCTTGCCTTTTATTGTTGCATATCTTCTTGTTGTCCCTTTGTGATTCTTTCTATTTCTTTTAAACAGAGACAACCTCATCCATCCAGGCATCAGAAAGATATTTCATATATTTTTTTCTTAGGTTTTTTTTTTATGGCTTTATAGTTTCAGGAAAAAAATAAATTTCCCAGGCCTTTGCTGTGGAGGTTTCTTCTCCCTGTAACGTCCACCAGCCCCCCTTTTCCAACTGCTGACACTCATTTGGAGCTGAGATCCAGTAGAGGCCTGCACCTGGACATGCTTCCATTAGAGCATCTCCATGTCTTCCACTTTTTTTTTTCAATATACATCTAATGCTTGTCCACCCTGTTTCCTGGGCTCTGGAGAGAGTGGGAAATCAGCCTTGAGCCCACTCTATGATACTTGCAGCTCAGAAGCAGGGGCAGAAGGCAAATAGTTATTTATTCAATATGTTTAAGTCCATTAATTCACTTATTTATTCAACAAAATAATGTCTAAGTACACATGGATCTAATTAGTGCTGTTAGGAGCATTTATGAGAGGGGAGAGGATTATAGTTAAAATAATATAGTAGGAGTGAGCCGGAGGCCCCGAATCAGCTGCTCCTTTAACCCCGTCCTGTCTGAGCGAAAAAACAGACGCCCTCCAGCGACCTACACGCAGAGGCAGGGCCAAATCCAAAGCTGAGCTCCTGTGAGCTGTGAGAACAAAGAAGAGAAAGGGAAATCTCTCCCAGCAGCCACAGAAGCAGCGGATTAAAGCTCCACAATCAACTTGATATACCCTGCGTCTGTGGAATACCTGAATAGACAAGGAATGATCCCAAATTGAAGAGGTGGAATTTAGGAGCGAGATCTATGATTTTTTTCCCTTTTCCTCTTTTTGTGAATGTGTACGTGTATGCTTCTGTGTGAGATCCTGTCTGTATACTCTTGCTTCCACCATTTGTCCTAGGGCTCTATCCGTCCATGACTTTTTTTTAAAAATTCTTTTTCTTAATAATTAAGTTTAATTGTAATAACTTTATTATACTTTACCTTCGTTCTTTCTTTCTTTCCTTCCTTCCTTCCCTCCTTTAGACAACGAATCACCCCAAATTGAGGAGGTGGTCTCAGGGAGCAGGATTTATGATTTTTCCCCCTTTACCTCTTTTTGTGAAGGTGTATGTGTATGCTTCTGTGTAAGATTTTCTCTGTATAGCTTTGCTTCCAACATTTGTCCTAAGGTTCTATCCGTCCCTTTTTTTTTTTTTCTAAATATTTTTTAATTCAATAACTATATTATACTTTATTTTATTTTTACTGTATCATCTTTCTTTCTGTCTTTTTTCCTTCTTTCCCTCCTTCCTTCCTTCCTCCCTCCCTCCCTCCCTCCCTCCTTTCTTTCCTTCTTTGCTTCTTTCTTCCTTCCTTCCTTTCCTCCTTTCCTTCTTTCTTTACTCATACTTCTACTAATTCTCCCTACTTTTTCTCCCTTTTATTCTGAGCTGTGTGGATGAAAGGCTCTTGGTGCTCCAGCCAGGAGTCAGGGCTCTGCCTCTGAGGTAGGAGAGCCAACTTCAGGACACTGGTCAACAAGAGACCTCCCAGCTCCACATAATATTAAACGGTGGAAATATCCCAGAGACCTCCATCTTAACACCAGCACCCAGCTTCACTCAACGACCAGCAAGCCACAGTGCTGGACAACCTATGCCAAACAACTAGCAAAACAGGAACACAACCCCACCCATTAGCAGAGAGGCTGCCTAAAATCATAATAAGGCCACAGACACCCCAAAACACACCACCAGACGTGAACCTGCCCACTAGAGAGACAAGATCCAGCCTCATCCAGCACAACACAGGCACTAGTCCCCTCCACCAGGAAGCCTACACAACCCACTGAAACAACCTTAGCCACTGGAGACAGACATCAAAAACAACGGGAACTACGAAAGTGCAGCCTGCAAAAAGGAGACCCCAAACACAGTAAGATAAGCAAAATGAGAAGACAGAAAAACACACAGCAGATGAAGGAGCAAGATAAAAACCCACCAGACCTAACAAATGAAGAGGAAATAGGCAATCTACCTGAAAAAGAATTCAGAATAATGATAGTAAGGATGATCCGAAATCTTGGAAGTAGAATGGACAAAATGCAAGAAACAGTTAACAAGGACCTACAAGAACTAAAGATGAAACAAGCAACGATGAACAATGCAATAAATGAAATTAAAATCACTCTAGATAGGATCAATAGCAGAATAACTGAGGCAGAAGAACGGATAAGTGACCTGGAAGATAAAGTAGTGGAAATAACTACTGCAGAGCAGAATAAAGAAAAAAGAATGAAAAGAACTGAGGACAGTCTCAGAGACCTCTGGGACAACATGAAACGCACCAACATTCGAATTATAGGGGTTCCAGAAGAAGAAGAGAAAAAGAAAGGGACTGAGAAAATATTTGAAGAGATTATAGTTGAAAACTTCCCTAATATGGGAAAGGAAATAGTTAATCAAGTCCAGGAAGCACAGAGGGTCCCATGCAGGATAAATACAAGGAGAAACACGCCAAGACACATATTAATCAAACTGTCAAAAATTAAATACAAAGAAAGCATATTAAAAGCAGCAAGGGAAAAACAACAAATAACACACAAGGGAATCCCCATAAGGTTAACAGCTGATCTCTCAGCAGAAACCCTACAAGCCAGAAGGGAGTGGCAGGACATACTGAAAGTGCTGAAGGAGAATAGCCTGCAACCAAGACTACTCTACCCAGCAAGAATCTCATTCACATTTGATGGAGAAATTAAAACCTTTACAGACAAGCAAAAGCTGAGAGAGTTCAGCACCACCAAACCAGCTTTACAACAAATGCTAAAGGAACTTCTCTAGACACGAAACACAAGAGAAGGAAATGACCTATAGTAGCGAACCCAAAACAATATATAAAATGGAAATAGGAACATACATATCGATAATTACCTTAAATGTAAATGGACTAAATGCTCCCACCAAAAGACACAGATTGGCTGAATGGATACAAAAACAAGACCCTTATATATGCTGTCTACAAGAGACCCACTTCAGAACTAGAGACACATACAGACTGAAAGTAAGGGGATGGAAAAAGATATTCCATGCAAATGGAAACCAAAAGAAAGCTGGAGTAGCAATTCTCATATCAGACAAAATAGACTTTAAAATAAGGACTATTAAAAGGGACAAAGAAGGACACTACATAATGATCAAGGGATCGATCCAAGAAGAAGATATAACAATTGTAAATATTTATGCACCCAACATAGGAGCACCTCAATACATAAGGCAAATACTAACAACCATAAAAGGGGAGATCAACAGTAACACATTCATAGTAGGGGACTTTAACACCCCACTTTCACCCATGGACAGATCATCCAAAATGAAAATAAATAAGGAAACACAAGCTTTAAATGATACATTAAACAAGATGGACTTAATTGATATTTATAGGACACTCCATCCAAAAACAACAGAATACACATTTTTCTCAAGTGCTCATGGAACATTCTCCAGGATAGATCATATCTTGGGTCACAAATCAAGCCTTGGTAAATTTAAGAAAACTGAAATTGTATCAAGTATCTTTTCCGACCACAACGCCATGAGACTAGATATCAATTACAGGAAAAGATCTTTAAAAAATACAAACACATGGAGGCTAAACAATACACTACTTAATAATGAAGTGATCACTGAAGAAATCAAAGAGGAAATAAAAAAATACCTAGAAACAAATGACAATGGAGACACGACCACCCAAAACCTATGGGATGCAGCAAAAGCAGTTCTAAGGGGGAAGTTTATAGCAATACAAGCCCACCTTAAGAAGCAGGAAACATCTCGAATAAACAACCTAACCTTGCACCTCAAGCAATTAGAGAAAGAAGAACAAAAAAACCCCAAAGCTAGCAGAAGGAAAGAAATCATAAAAATCAGATCAGAAATAAATGAAAAAGAAATGAAGGAAACAATAGCAAAGATCAATAAAACTAAAAGCTGGTTCTTTGAGAAGATAAACAAAATAGATAAACCACTAGCCAGACTCATCAAGAAAAAAAGGGAGAAGACTCAAATCAATAGAATTAGAAATGAAAAAGGAGAAGTAACAACTGACACTGCAGAAATAAAAAAAATCATGAGAGATTACTACAAGCAACTCTATGCCAATAAAATGGACAATCTGGAAGAAATGGACAAATTCTTAGAAATGCACAACCTGCCAAGACTGAATCAGGAAGAAATAGAAAATATGAACAGACCAATCACAAGCACTGAAATTGAAACTGTGATTAAAAACCTTCCAACAAACAAAAGCCCAGGACCAGATGGCTTCACAAGTGAATTCTATCAAACGTTTAGAGAAGAGCTAACACCTATCCTTCTCAAACTCTTCCAAAATATAGCAGAGGGAGGAACACTCCCAAATTCCTTCTACGAAGCCACCATCACCTTGATACCAAAACCAGACAAGGATGTCACAAAGAAAGAAAACTACAGGCCAATATCACTGATGAACATAGATGCAAAAATCCTCAACAAAATACTAGCAAACAGAATCCAACAGCACATTAAAAGGATCATACACCATGATCAAGTGGGGTTTATTCCAGGAATGCAAGGATTCTTCAATATACGCAAATCTATCAATGTGATAAACCATATTAACAAATTGAAGGAGAAAAACCATATGATCATCTCAATAGATGCAGAGAAAGCTTTCGACAAAATTCAACACCCATTTATGATAAAAACCCTCCAGAAAGTAGGCATAGAGGGAACTTTCCTAAACATAATAAAAGCCATATATGACAAGCCCACAGCAAACATCATCCTCAATGGTGAAAAACTGAAAGCATTTCCACTAAGATCAGGAACAAGACAAGGTTGCCCACTCTCACCACTCTTATTCAACATAGTTTTGGAAGTTTTAGCCACAGCAATCAGAGAAGAAAAGGAAATAAAAGGAATCCAAATCGGAAAAGAAGAAGTAAAGCTGTCACTGTTTGCAGATGACATGATACTATACATAGAGAATCCTAGAGATGCTACCAGAAAACTACTAGAGCTAATCAATGAATTTGGTAAAGTAGCAGGATACAAAATTAATGCACAGAAATCTCTGGCATTCCTATATACTAATGATGAAAAATCTGAAAGTGAAATCAAGAAAACACTCCCATTTACCATTGCAACAAAAAGAATAAAATATCTAGGAATAAACCTACCTAAGGATACGAAAGACCTGTATGCAGAAAATTATAAGACACTGATGAAAGAAATTAAAGATGATACAAATAGATGGAGAGATATACCATGTTCTTGGATGGGAAGAATCAACATTGTGAAAATGACTCTACTACCCAAAGCAATCTACAGATTCAATGCAATCCCTATCAAACTACCACTGGCATTTTTCACAGAACTAGAACAAAAAATTTCACAATTTGTATGGAAACACAAAAGACCCCGAATAGCCAAAGCAATCTTGAGAACGAAAAAAGGAGCTGGAGGAATAAGGCTCCCTGACTTTAGACTATATTACAAAGCAACAGTAATCAAGACAGTATGGTACTGGCACAAAAACAGAAAGATAGATCAGTGGAACAGGATAGAAAGCCCAGAGATAAACCCACGCACATATGGACATCTTATCTTTGATAAAGGAGGCAGGAATGTACAGTGGAGAAAGGACAGCCTCTTCAATAAATGGTGCTGGGAAAACTGGACAGGTACATGTAAAAGTATGAGATTAGATCACTCCCTAACACCATACACAAAAATAAGCTCAAAATGGATTAAAGACCTAAATGTAAGGCCAGAAACTATCAAACTCTTAGAAGAAAACATAGGAAGAACACTCTATGACATAAATCACAGCAAGATACTTTCTGACCCACCTCCTAGAGTAATGGAAATAAAAACAAAAATAAACAAATGGGACCTAATGAAACTTCAAAGCTTTTGCACAGCAAAGGAAACCATAACCAAGACCAAAAGACAACCCTCAGAATGGGAGAAAACATTTGCAAATGAAGCAACTGACAAAGGATTAATCTCCAAAATTTACAAGCAGCTCATGCAGCTCAATAACAAAAAAACAAACAACCCCATCCAAAAATGGGCAGAAGACCTAAATAGACATTTCTCCAAAGAAGATATACAGAATGCCAACAAACACATGAAAGAATGCTCAACATCATTAATCATTAGAGAAATGCAAATCAAAACTACAATGAGATATCATCTCACACCAGTCAGAATGGCCATCATCAAAAAATCTAGAAACAATAAATGCTGGAGAGGGTGTGGAGAAAAGGGGACACTCTTGCACTGCTGGTGGGAATGTGAATTGGTTCAGCCACTGTGGAGAACAGTATGGAGGTTCCTTAAAAAACTACAAATAGAATTACCATATGACCCAGCAATCCCACTACTTGGCATATACCCTGAGAAAACCAAAATTCAAAAAGAGTCATGTACCAAAATGTTCATTGCAGCTCTATTTACAATAGCCAGGACATGGAAACAACCTAAGCGCCCATCATCGGATGAATGGATAAAGAAGATGTGGCACATATACACAATGGAATATTACTCAGCCTTAAAAAGAAATGAAATTGAGCTATTTGTAATGAGATGGATAGACCTAGAGTCTGTCATACAGAGTGAAGTAAGTCAGAAAGAAAAAGACAAATACCGTATGCTAACACATATATATGGAATTTAAGGGAAAAAAATGTCATGAAGAACCTAGGTGTAAGATAGGAATAAAGACGCAGACCTACTGGAGAACGGACTTGAGGGTATGGGGAGGGGGAGGGGTGAGTTTTGACAGGGCGAGAGAGAGTCATGGACATATACACACTAACAAACGTAGTAAGGTAGATAGCTGGGGGGAAGCAGCCGCAAGGCACAGGGATATTAGCTCGGTGCTTTGTGACAGCCTGGAAGGGTGGGATGGGGAGAGTGGGAGGGAGGGAGACGCAAGAGGGAAGACATATGGGAACATATGTATATGTATAGCTGATTCACTTTGTTATAAAGCAGAAACTAACACACCATTGTAAAGCAATTATACCCCAATAAAGATGTTTAAAAAAAAAAAAAATAATATAGTAACATTAGAACAAGAAACAAGAGGCATACATATGGAAAACGATGCATGGCAAAGGTGCATCATTAATAGCAAATTCTATGATTGCTTGCTTGGAAAGCTAAAGATGATTAAGAAATCTTTTTAGCAAGGCGGATGGTTACAAGACAGTTTCACCCAAAACACCCAACTTTTTTTTAAATCAGCAATAACCAGCTAGAAAATATAATGGAAACAGATCCCACTCACAGTTGCAACTTCCGCTTTGAGGAGGAGATATTTAAACTGAGACCTAAAGGGAGAGGTGGAGTGAGCCACATAAGGGGGTATTAGCTGATAAGCATTTCTGGCAAGTGCTTGATGTTCAAGGGCCATAAGGGAGGCTGGCGTGGTTGGGGCCTGGCGAGCAAGGGTGGGGCAGAGACAGGAGAGGAGTTCAAAGAGAGGGCAGGGACCCTAGAGGATTTTGCAAGGGGCTCACAATCTCTCTAAGTACGATGTAATGCATTGGAGGGTTTGAAGTAAGCAAGTGATGTGATCAGCTTTACATTCTATAAAGACCACTCTGGAAGTGGTGTAGGGAATGGACTGTAAGAAGCAAGAATGGAAGTAAGGAGACCAGTGAGGAAGTCTTAGCAGTGAGACACGGGCGGGACGGTGGTGGGCAGTCGGCAGGTGAGGGGCAGCAGATGGATTTTGGCAGTCGAGCCAACAAGACGTGGCTATTGAGTGGATATAGAGAGTTTAGAAAACGAAAGTAGTTAAGGCTGATCCCAAGAGCATTAGTACCAGAAGCTGGGTGACTGTCTTAGTCATCTGGGGCCGCCATTATGAAATACCACAGGCTTGCGGGGCTTAAACAATAGGCATCTATTTTCTCATGGTTCCGGAGGTTGGGAAGTCCAAGATCAAGGTGCTGTGGCAAATTTGGTTCTTGCTGAGAGCCCTCTTCCTTACTTGCAGATGGTAACCTTTTCGCTGTGTCCTCACATGGCCTTTCCTCTGTGTGAGCCCAGTGAGAGAGGAATCTCTGGCGTCCTTTCCTCTTCCTCTAAGGATACCAGGCTTATCGGTTTAGTTCCCCACCCTTACAACCTCATTTAACCTTAATTACTTCCCTAAAGACCTCCTCTCCAAAAAGAGTCCCATTGGGGGTTGGGGCTTCAACATATGAATTTGGAGGGGGTGTACATAATTCAGTCCACAACAGTGGTTTAAATAAGAAATGTATTGTCTCCCAGTTCTGGAAGCTTGAAGTCCAAGATCAAGGTGTGGGAAGGATTAGTTCCTTCTAAGGGCCATGAGTGAGAACGTGTTCCTGGCCTCTCTCCCAGCTTCTAATTGTTTACCGGCCATCTTGAGTGTTTCTTGGCTTGTAGAAGCATCACCCTGATCTCTGTCTTCATCTCCACATGGTGTTCTCTCTCTGTATGTCTGTGCTCTAATTTCCTCTTTGTATAAGGACACAGTCATAGTGGATAAGGGACCCACCCTACCCCAGTATGACCTCGTCTTAACTAATTACACCTGCAATGACCCTATTTCCAAATAAGGTCACATTCTGAGGTCCTGGCGGTCAGAGCTTCAACATATGAATATTTGGAGGACACAGCTCAGCCCATAACATCGGATTGCTGCCTTATAGAACTGGGGGAACGAGGGGTTCCAGCTACTGAAAGAGGGAAGACTATGGGGCAGTTGCATATATGAGTCTGGTTCGGTGAAGAAATGTGGTGTGCTGTGTGTGTGTGTGTGTGTGTGTGTGTGTGTGTGTGTGTGTGTGTGTGGTGTGTGTGATTTAAAGTTATGGGACTGGATGTGATCATGTAGTGTGTGAAAGGAGGTAGGGAAAAATCCAAGACCCAAGTTTAGGAGTCGGGAGGAAGAACCAGCAAAGGAGAGTGAGAAGGAACAGCCAGTGAGGTAGTAGGTGGGGTAAACAGAAGTGAGGTGTCCTAGAATCTTAGAGAAGGGAGTGTTTAACAGGAAATGTTGTCCAGTGAATCAACACTGCTGAGAGCCAGAGTAACACTAGGGCAGAGAAATGAAGGGTGAACTTGGCAGCATGGAGTTCATAGGCGACCGTGGTAAGAGAAATTTCAGTGGAGTGGGGGCAGCTGAGGCTGAATTCAAGTGTGTTGATGACTACACTGGGAAGAGAGAGGAATTGAAGACAGTACCTGCAGACAAGTGCCTGTAAAGGAAGGGGAAAAAATGTGGCACTTTCTGGGGAAGGAGGTGGGAGTCGAGAGATGATTTTTTTTTTTTTTAAGACAGGAACGATGACAGCACGTTTGCGTGGTGAGGGGACTAGTTAAGTAGAGAGAGGGAATCCAGTGATGCTGGACAGAGTGGCAAGTGGGAGGGGATGGGATCTAGAGTACAGAGAAGGCATCAGCCTTAGAAAAGAGAAGGGAGATGTCCACTGTTTTAGCTCGAGGAGAGGAGGAAATGTTGGTTATAGAGGAAGGCAGGTTAATATGCTTGGTGATGGTATGGTGAGGGAATTTCCATTCCATATGTTCTCATTTCTAAATTGAATATGGACAAGGCAAGCAGGAGGGAAGTGGAAAGACATGGGGACTTGGAGGAGAGAGCAAATCACCATTCTGAGAATGGACTGGAAAAACACAAAACACAGAAGTCCTTCTGCACAGTGAGGTGTGCCCGGGTGAGGCTGGAGATCATAAATCTATAGGGCTGTACAATCCGCAAGCTTGTGTGATTCTCTCTAGTAGCACAGAGATGCTTAAGTGCAGGCGCACAGAGTACAAATAGTTGGGTTCATCCAAGGTTGGGGATTTGCCAGTCAATTGGGAAAGAGGGAAAGAGGGGACAGGGAGTGATGATATGATGGATCATGACTCCGAGGGCGTTTGGAGAGTACAGAAGCGAGATATACCAGGGAGCTGACCAAGGGCTGGACTGAAATCTTGAGAATAGCATTCTGTCCGGTGTAGAGCCTGGCCCAGTGTAGGTGCTCAGGAAATATTAATTGAATTGGTCACAGGGGAGCCCACTGGGGAGCGGCAATACTGCGACCATACGCCAGGGGGCAAGAGACGACAAGAAATGAGTCTGACCAAGCCCCGCCTAGAGTTTGGGGGCTGGGTGGCCAGAGGTCCAGGGGCCCTCCTGCCTGCTCTATGCCTCCCAAAGCCTTGGGGGTAAATGATGCTGCCTACCCAAGCTGGAGTCTACTGTAGGCACCACCAGGTGGCTGGTGGTGGAGTGTGTGGGGCAGGAACTGAAGAAACCATGAGCCCTAAGACAGAGATAAAGGAACCTCCTTCGTGCGTTCCTGTCCTGCGCTCCTGGTTCACGTCTGGGCTCTGGGAGATGCAATCACATGCTAAGTGTTCTTGGGCACCCTAAGGTACAGAAAACTGGTACCAAGAAGCCCAACCTACGTGTTGGCCCTGTGGAGCCATCCCACCTTCCCTGTGAGACTAGTACCATGGAATATAGCCTCACATGCTGCCCCTGACCTAGAGGGACCCTAGAAGGACCCTAGAGCTACGTACCCAGAACCTGGAAAGGTGTTTTGCTGAAGCAGGGGCCTGGGAAGTTTCTGGAGGAGAGGAGAAGCCCATTGCTCAATACATCTTCCCTGATGCCTCCTGTGTGCCCAGCTCATGTTGGGAACACAAGACAATGTCAACTATCCAGTCATCTGTTCATCCATTCACTCCCTCATTCATTCACACTTTCCCTGCCCCCTACTGTGTGTTAGTGGCACCAATGTCTGACTCCTGGCGTGGGTAACTGAGAGGATGAATGTGCCTGTCCCTGAGAGGGGACCTGTTTTCCGGAGATGCTGAAGAGCCGGTTTTTGGCTGCATTGACATTGAGGTGCCCAGGAGACATCCACAGGGAGACGTCCCATATGCAGTTGGATCGAAGGGTTCGGTGGCCAGCGGGGAAAACAGGGTGGGGTACTGGGGTTTGGGAGTCATGGTCATTTCCCAAGAGGGGGCTAGGAGCTGGGGAGGGGGAAGTGCAGTAGTCGAGGTGGAGGTGGGCCTCAAGGGTGGCTGCCAGGGAGCTGCTGTCCTTCCCGGGTGCCCTGCTGTCCATAGACGCCCCTCTATGCACGAAGTCTGGCTTTTCTGGTGGACCACGTGCTCCAAGGTTCCGGGTGTAAATCTCCCCGTGAGCCCAGCTCTTTCCCGGAGACCTGCACCCTGTTCTCAGCTGAAATCACACCCCAGTTCAGCTGAACTTCCAGCCCCCCTCCCACCTACCCTCCCCCCAGGCTGGCAGGCTAACCTCTAAACAGATTGCACAAACACTTGCATGCGCGGTACTAAATACTACAATTTGTCTGTCCTGTCTGTTGACCTTTGCCTCCATGCCTTTGACATGTTTTGATTCTCCAGGGTTGTGGGTTTTGTTTCATCAACAAGGTGACTGTGTGGTTAATTACCCTTTGACCTTTGGGGTCAGGGCCTCCATCTGGGCAGGAAACATCCACGGCTCCGGGAGTTTCTTGGCATTTAGTTGTCACTGCCACCCCACCCTGCACTCCTCTCCCCACCCCCACCCCCCATCTCCCCGCAGTATTCCTGCCTCGCCTGGGCCACAGAGGGACGTGCCAACTCAGGGGCACTCTGAGTCCCTGCCTGAGGACGAAGCCTGAGGAAGGGCAGCAAGATGGCAGGCTAACGTTCAGGAGCTTAAGAAAACTTACACCTGAGCTCAGTAGAAGGAGGGCTGCCTTTTGGCCCCAGGGACGGCCTGCTGGGATCTGCCCAAGAAGACTCGTGGGCCTCACCAGCTTGGCTTGTCACTTGAAGATCCTGCCTCAAGCAGCTGCTTTTCTTTGTGAAACGTTCTCCAGGTAACTGGAAGGACCTTGGCTGAAGATACTCATTGGAACATGTGTAGAGAGAAGGCTCGGTCTGCCAGGTGTTGTGTTCTGGGGGTCCCAGCTTCTCTGCCCGCTGAAGCTCAGCCAAGAAGAGGCAATGGCACACGTGCAGCAGGGGCTGAGCAGGGACACATGAAGCCCAGGCAGGGACAGGAGGACGGGGGAGCAGAGAGAGCCTTCCGGCCAGGCTCTGCCTCATGGGCAAAGCTCGGAAATGCAGAGACGGGAGGGGAGCACATTCCAGGTGTAGAGAAGAGAGACGAATCCGTGAGGGCAGGAAAGCCCTGGCTTGTGTCCAACCCAGCGATTCCACGAGGCCAGGGGCAGTGTGTGACGGGCAGAGGCCCGTGCAGTTGTGGAGGAAGGGTGAGGCCGGGCCACGCCAGGCTGAGAACTCGGGCTTTATTTGATGAGCGATGGAGAGCCATTCAACACTGTCTTGCTTGGTCGTGAAAACAGAAGAACAGGCCAATGATTTCCCATGCCCTATGGAACATTTAATTGGGTCCTAGCTACAAACTGGAGTCTTTGTTATGTTTGTCGGGGCCCGTTTTGAGAGATGGGGATGGAATTTGCGGCAGCTCTAAGCCCCCAGGCCCACCTCAGCCCCTTCTCTTCTGCCTGACCTTTCTCCCTCAATCTTTCCTTCCCAGGGATTTTGGCGGAAGTGGACAACACTCACAGCCCAGAACGTTCAGAGGCCGCCTTCACTTTCATTGCCTTCCAAGTACTTGGAACACTCGAGACACCATGGAGGGCCTTGGCCAGTGCTGTGCTGTGTCCTGCCGATGCAGGCAAGGAAGAGCGTGGCTCAGGGCTGGCGTTTCAATGACTCTTCCTTCTTTATTATCAAAGTCGTTTGGGAATAGGAACATTTATAAATATTTGATGACATAGAAACCACATGAATATTCAGCCATTAAAGTCTGTGCTTGGAATATTGCTTAGTGAGGACCTTGTGCTGCCCACCTGGGGGAGAGCTGATGGGGGCGGGGGTCATGGCAGCTGTGTCTGGAAGGTCTGCCACGTGTGGCAGCAGGGGCAGCTCTGTCGTGTTCCTCCGACTTCCTCCGCCCTATCAACCCCCAGAGAAATGCAACTCCCATAATCTTCCAGACACGGGATGCCAATTTGGCTTCGTGCTAGAGGGGTAAAGAAATCCTCACCAAGCCACCTTGAGGTCCTGTGGGGTAACGGTAAGGCAATGATGCTCTGGGTCAGGGTCCACCTTGCTGACCTCCTTGCGAGGGGCTGCCCACTTTGCATCTTGGGGCTGCTAGTGCCAGTGTCGAGGGAAGGCAGGCTAAGTTCTGGGATCCTGGACTGTGTCTGGGCCCACTTCTGCTGTAGGAGCCCCGTGCCCACAAGATCATGATGCTTGATGCTCTGGGCACTCTGTCTCTCCGCCTCTCCCTCCCCCAAGGATGAAGCTGGTGCGGGCCAGGCAGCTGGGGTGAGGGCAAGGCTGTCCAGCAGACGCATGCAACAAGGCCAGGAAACTCTGGGGATAGCAGCCCTCGTGTCCCAGGCCACGTGCCCAGCCATCGAGTGCTATGTGGGTCACAGTGCTCAGGGCCTGAGGCTGAACGCTGCTGCCTCTCTGAGGCCACCGAGGAAGGGGAGCCGGGTGGCCGAGGCTGGGGTGCTAGGAGCGGGCGTCCCCTTCCTGGGGATCTGCTTGCTCTAGGGCTGCTGGAAGAGTCTGGTCTCATTCATCTGCAAAGAGTCCGAGAGTAAAGGCGAGGTGGCTGTGTGAGCTGTGCACTGTGTGCGTGTGGCCCGTGGGACCAGGAGGGAGCGTGATGGACAGAAAACATTTGTCCTGAGTAGCTCCGGGTGTAGCGTCCACTTGTGGTTTGGGCTGCAGAGTCCCCAGAACCTCCTGGGGCAGTTTAGCACAGACCATGGGGACAGCCACAGCTACTCCGGATGGAACTGTGGCCTTGGAAGCTTGTCCCATGACCAGTCTTCTTGACACAAGTCATGCCCAGACTTCTCTCCTGCCCTGGGCAAGGCTGGGACAGAACCCATCCCTCACTCAGTTCATGATCTGGAGTGCGTGCGTCACCAGTTTCTCATTTCTTTGTTGCTAAAGCCACCCCTGACCCTCTTGAGGACACTGGCATCTCTTGGCCTGGTCAGCCCTGCTTCTCCCAGAGCCTGAGGGCTGACAACTTTCTTCTGGGCTACAATCATCAGGAGACACTCTAGGGCTGTGCCTGGGAAGATAAGCGAAAAGAAAGTACAAACTGATCCCAGTTAAAGGCACTGGTCTGCCCAGGCAGCCAAGTCTAAGGTCTCGGCCAGGAGTACCAAGAATGCCTCGGAGCAGGGGCTGGGCCCGGAACTGACTAAGAGAACAAACACACTCACCACGCTTTGACTTCAGTCGTATCCAGACTCACGATGGGACTTGCCAGCACGTGAGCACTGGTTCTGGGCTTTTAGCCCCTGTGCCCTCAACTTTCCCCATTCTGAGATGGGGCAGCCTTGGAGTTACTCCTGTGGGGGTCCTTGGAAAACCACAGAACTGGGCAGCTGGCCCCTCTGACCCTCTGGCAACCTGGCTTGGGGGCTGAGCCGGGAGTTAAGCTGGTGATTGAGGCAGAGCCTTGTCTGAAATCCAGAGGGTGGTGAAGCCTGGGATTCAAACAATAACCCCAACTGAATGCATCCCGCCTAGTCAGCTTTTATAGTGCCTCTCCTGAAGGTTCTACAAAGCCATTGATCATCATCTCCTCCGGGAGCTACGTAGGAAAGGCACTGTCTCCACCTCTCTCCTTTTTTTCTGATGGAGAAACAAAGGCCAGAGAGCTTCAGCGACTTGTCCACGGTAGAAAGTGGCCTCAGCTGCGTGTCTCGGGAGTGCACTACTCTAGGGCCTGCCTGACCGCCTCTCCTTTCCACGTAAAGGGAAAAAACAGAGCAGGACCAAATCCTTCTGTTAGAAGCACCAGATCTGGCTATGGAGACTACTGACGCTGCAGAGTCAGCCCGTGAGCTGCCCCCGAGCTGTCCCCAAGGTTGGAACGCTACCAGCTGAGTAGCTGGAAGGAGCCTGCCTGCCCGAATGCCCCACCCCGCCACCCCACGGTCTAGAGGTAGTTCTTGACCCCGAGCCTGGGCCACTCTGCAGGCCAGCAAAGAAGTGCCTCTTGCTGCCTTGTGATCTCTCATCACTCTCTTTAACAAGTGTGGCGTGGCCGTGTACATATGTGGTCCTTCCCGTAGTGTCGGGCAGGAGGGGGTACGGTGGTCCCATGGCCTCCCGAGACAAGGAGGCGACAGAGTCCCTGCCAACATCCCAGAACACCAGCCACTTCCGCCTCTACCCATCCAAAGTCAAAGAGGGTACCAAGAAGGACCCTAACCTTTGCTTCCATCTCTGGTTCTTCGAAATGCTCTGCACGTGCTGACGCAATGGGAGATGTACCTGAATGTACCGAGGAGGCACTCTGACAAGTGACTGGGCCCGCAGCTGCTTCTTCCCAATGGCTGCGAAGCTTAGGCTGCCGTAACAAAATACTACAGCTGGGGGGTGGGGTGGCTTCAGCAGCAGATTTTTACTTCTCACAGTTCTAGAGGCTGTCAAGGTGACCAAGATCAAGGTGATGGCAAGGTAGGTTTTATTCTGAGACCTCTTCTGTTGGCTTGTAGGTAGCCACCATCTTGCTGTGAGCTGATGTGACTGCCCCTTTGTGCATACAAGGTGAGGGAGGGAGCAAGCTCTCTGTGTCTCCTCTTCTAAGAGCACTAATTCCACTATTAGGGCACCACCCCCACAACCTCATCTAAAGCTAATCACCTCCCAAAGGCCCCACCTCCAAATACCATCCTATTGGCGGTAGAGCTTTAACATATGAATTGAGGGGGACCCATTCAGTCCCTAGCACCCCGGTAGAGATCAGGCTACCTGGGGAGTGTCAAGCTTCTCCTGTGGGTATGTGGCTTCACAGTCCCCTTTATTGTAACTTGCCACTGGGGACTGGGGCTTCCTTTGCCTTCTTCCTGCAATGGTTCATTACTTTAAGACTGACGTTCAAGGCACATGATGACTTCAGGCTAGGTTATCCAAGCCCCCCCGCCACAGCCCTGCTTCCCCGCCTCTGTGCAGACAGCTGGGAAGATGCTCTCCTTGGTGCTTGACAGAGAGCAAATCACTCTTCCTCCAGGAAGTACTCCTGCCAGAAAGAAGAGAAGGAACCTGCACGCAAAGCAGATGGGCACTGTGCCCTTGAGCAACCAGGCTCACCTCTCACGGGCTGTACTAGGCATTGGCACAGTCAACACAGAGTGGGTAGCCCCAGGCCAACTGTGTTGGGCCTCAGCTACCCAGAAGACTTCGGCACAAAGCCACTCAGGAAGGCAGGTACCATTTCTAGGTTCCAAAAGTCAGTTATAAGTTCACAGAGGGTTGTAGTAAAACACAATTTTTATTAATCAGCAAAGCCGTGAGTACCTTAGCATAAAACTTTTGACCGATTTCAGCTTTTTCCACAGTTGGATTGCTGTTCTCCATGCATTTCCCCAGCTTGACTGTGGAGAAAGTGCCGACCTTGATTGTCAAGGCCAAGGCCTCGGAATTTTCACAGCCTGATATGGAACAGCTCCAACTAGATTGCAAACCATGCTGGAAAATACTTCTTGTCATGAAAAGGCTCTTCTACCCTGAGCAGACTCCGCAGCCTGCCTGCCCACGGTAGGATCGGTGTCTGCGAGGCTGGCCAGCACACGCTAGGGATCACAGGCTAGCTCTGCAGCATGGTTTCTAAGAACAGGCTGTGCTCAAGTAACAATTACAAAAAGAACCTGTCAGAAAGGAAAATAAAGGATCCACCCCACCCCCTACCCCTTACTCCAGGGGACTCCGTGCGCCTTGGAGGTCCCCTTGTCATGCAGGCCTCAGCAGCTTGTCTCCCCCTCTTCTCTCGAGGCTAGAGAGGAAAGTACAGGTGGCGCTGCTACTCGTACAAGTTGGATGGCGCTGCAGACATGAAGTAGCAGATTTGGCCTGGCCCGTGTTCCGTGTCGTCTTGGAAAACCTGTAGACCTGAAGAGCCCTGGACTTCTGTCTCAGGGGTTGGCACCTGCCGGGAAAAAGGGGAACAAAGTGGAGTCCTTTGCTAGAGTGCCTGGGCCCATTTTGCAGCGGTGGGAGAATCCCTTTAGTCCGAGTCAGCAAGCCAGTGAGAAGCAGGTCTTTGGAACACAAGCCTGCAAGGTGCCGGTAGAAGTTGGAGCTGAGGAAATGGGATCACCCCTGTTTCTCTCTCCCATTGGCATCTTGCCTTAAAGACCAGCAGAAGCAGTCCTGGGCTCTCCCAAACTTGTCTGAATGCCTAAGGCTACTGGACCCCATGTCTGGCCCTCCCGGTCCAGTTCCCTACCAGCCATGGCCAGCCGAGGCCTTAGAAGGTCTCTCCCTGCCCCTACCTTTGGCCCTCACCATTCTGCTCAGGCTAGGTGACTTCCACACTGAGCCTGACTGGCAGCTACCAGGCTCACTTGAGCAATGAGACAGGGAGAGGTAACAACCCACTCTGGGCTGTGGACAGGGCAGGCGGGACAGACACACAGATGGTGTTCCAAGGAGTGGGCTGTGCAAATCTTTTCTGCTGGAGAAAGAGGGACCCCTTGGGCTGGGTTTTGAAGGTGATATAAGATTTCAACAAGTAGAATTCAAGAGGGTGGAGGAGCAGGTAGAGGAGACAGAAGGAGCAGGGCTGCGCTAGAGGCAGAAAGCCAAAGGTGTCTGGGGACCCGGGGAGAGGGAGGGTCCAGAGCTTGGAGAAGATGAACCCGAGCAGGGTGTGGGGAGCCCCTGAAGTCTCACGGACAGGGGGCCTCCAACACAGTCCTACCTTTGGCTGGTCCACTGCATTCTCCCATCTGTGCAACCTTGCGGGGTCCTCCCTTCCCCACTTCCCTGGGACATCTGCTCAGCTTGCTCTGCCTCTCAGGGCCCGTCCAGAGGGTAAGTGCCTTGAGAGCAGGCATGAGGAAGGCTCTCACCAGAGCCTGGCTTGGTAACTGAACCACAGGATCCACTGACCATCTGATGTCTTCGTGTGGGCAGTCCCTCTAATGGGCCAACTTTCTGGAGGGCTGGTGGCCCAGCTGGTCAAGGGGTCTATGTGAAGTTAATCATAGCCATTTAAAATATCCAATCCCCTTCATTCTGCCTTAGTTTACTGTTTTTTTCCTTGTTGTTAGTTTTTCTTAAGAGGTTAAGTTCTATTAAGATCTCTAAAGCCAGAATCCTGACAAACACCCTTTGTAAATGCTGTTAGTCAGATGGAGAGTTTGTGGTCCCCAAGGGGCCTGCTGGGAGTGTCCCCGGGAAGTAAAACCTGCTATGTGACTGCCATCTGGACCAGCTCCCGCCACTGCCCTAGCAACACAGCCAAGACAGATGGTCCCCAAGGTGGGGTCTGCCCTGCCAAATACGGGGCACCCCATGGATGGATACCTTGCACATTCATTCAGTGGAAGGACTCCTGGTTTATTATCAGTACCGGGAAACATGCCACAACAGGCCTTGGATTTTGTAGCACAACTAAAGATCCAGAAGTTCAGAAAGGGGTCTGGGCTGGGGCATTGAGCTCAGAATATGGCAGGACTCATTTTGCCCAGGAAACATATTTGTGAGAGGTTTCCAAATCAGATTGCCTTTAATATCGCCGAGGACAGCTCTCTTTTTCATGGAAGGCTAGAGGATCTTTTTGCTCAGCCGTGACTGCTACCCCTTATGGGTACCCACCCTCAGATTTCTTTGAGCTTTGAAGTGTGGATTTCACACACGGAACGTATGGGGAAGGGTCCAGCCTCGGTGCAGAACTTCCTGACCTGGGCCGGGGGGCAGAGGAGAAGGGGGTGTATACCTGAACCCAAGTAACTTGGTCCTGCAGGGAGGCCTGCTCACTGGAAGGCCAAGTTTCAACTTGGAGGTAAAGGTGATGCTGTGGGTCTTCTGGCTGTTGACAAAGTTGGCTGGAATCCTCTGGGATCTGCAGCATGACTAAGTTTGCGTCAGAACGTATCTGACACTGAGGGATGAGGGCAGAAGCAATCATCTCAGAGCCTGGGTTATGTGCCAGGAGCAACGGACTCAGGCAGGGCCCCTGCTGGTCCTCAAGAAGAAAACTGTGAGACAAGAAACATGTTATAGTGACACGGTCTAGAAACCATGGCCCAGGAGACACTGTCTTGCTCATCACTAGGTGCTCAAGGAACATTTGCTTCGAGTGGCTAAATCAGGATTCATTTGCTTGGACTCTCACTTTGGCCCGAATAAGTCTCCATTTGCCAAAGTAAAGCGAATGTAAATATTAAGAAAAATCAGTCGTTTATATCAAGTGGTTTTATTTCTATTACTTGGACAGTCCTGGTTCTTCCACGATGGTAACTTCTGTGGCCTTGTGTCACTTCACCTACCCCGAATTCAGGAACTTGCCCTTCGTCACTGAAGGAGCTCATGGCCGAGAGGAGCTTGCAAGGTCTGTTTTCCTTCTCTAAGTCTGGGGCTCCCTCTATCACCCTAAACCTGGAGGTCATGTGATAAACAGAGATTTTTGAGCATCATCCAAAACTCTGAATCTGTACTGCTAACAACCTCTTCAGGTTGATTCGGAGGATCAGGCCAGTGGGAAACATGGCACTAACCCACCCCACACGTCAGGGACACTGATCCTAAAGGAACGCAGAAGAAAATCCAGAGGGCTCTGGGAGACCTGCTCAGAGAACTGGCATTCATTCAAAAATAGTTATTGGGTGCCAAGAATGTGCTACACAACCCTTCATTGTTGAGCAGAACCTTCTTTCTCTGGCATTTGGAGCCAAAAATTTTATCCCTGAGCAGAAAATGTGCTCGTGTGCTCAGACTGCCTCCCAGGACTTGGTCCTTCTGTGTTCTTGGCTCTTTAGGCATCCAATGGCAATCTAGCAACTCTTTCACACTTGCTTCCCCCATAGAGATCGTCAGTGCCCTGGAGACCCCTTCACCTGGTCTACTGTGACCACCGGATCCCGGGGAAGTGGAAGAAGGAAGCTAGGAGCCAGGAGTCATTCGCCTGGGGACACTCAAGACTTTCCTATAGACACCCTGTGCTGTGAGACTGGGCTTGGGTGCGTGAAGTCAAGTGATTTCAAGAGTGGCATGCTCGTTCCCTAGCTTGGAGACGTCCTGATCTAGTCCTTTTATTTTCATGGAGATGCCTCTGTTCCATCAAGGCGTGCTCGGCTATGCGCCATGCCTGTGGAGGCGGGGTTCAGTGGCCGCAGAGCAGGATGAGGGGGAGCACACTGCTTGGGATGAGGGGACTTTGGGTGCCCGTGGGCAAGTCGCCCATGGTTTCAGGTATGGTGTCCAGCCACGAGGGGAAAGCAGTGACCTCAGCCCTTATTACCATTCCATGCACTTCTTACCTATGACTCCTGCCTTCCTGGCCCCCAGGGTTTTCACCATGATAGTTGCTGGAGAGCTGTTGCTCAGCTTCTAATTGGACAGGAACCGTGATGTGCTGCGTCGACGTAAACATATGGGTGTTATCGAGGGGCAAGGAGACGCCAGGTTGGCTTGGCATGAGTATTTGCAGCACGTGGTTTTCCACAGTAACATTATGCTGCTGTGACTGCTCCTGCAGCCCCTCCTCCTGCTGTGGGAGGTACTGCACCAGCTCCTGAGCGGGCTGCTGTGTCAAAAGAAAAGAGATAACAGAGCCTCTCAGAAATGGAACACAAACATTCCATTCTCCCAAGGTGGAAGACAACAGCAATGCCGCCTCTCGGGTGACTGTCTGCTTGTTTGGGCGTGAGCTGCAGTCGTGCTCCCGGCTGTGAGAATCTGCGGTGCAGCACGTATGTACACGCACATGTGCGTGTGTGTCCAGGTCTGGCTGGCCAGGATATATTTTTATCTCAGGCAAACGAATTGCAGCCAACTGGGTAGCCACTGGCCCCTCAAGGAGAAACAGCTGAGCCCACATTTTCATGAAAATGAAATCCCCTTTCGGCTACACAGATGAAACAGGCTTTCCATACCTGGGAAGAGGCGCCACAGGGCTGCTCAAGCTCCTCAGGGAATTGGAAGGAGTAGGATGAACATGAACCACAGAAATGCTTGGCCTCCTTGCAGTCTGGGAGGGACCTATTCATCGGCTCAATGCATTGTTTCTTGGGCACTGGCTCCAAAGGCTGGGGCTCAGGACTGTGAATGTGGCGTGAGGTAGACGGCTGAATCTGTGAGGACACAGTACCACAAAGGTCTTATTCAGAGGCCACAGCTTTCCTTAGGGCACAAGACATGCTGGTCATGGAGCAAGACTGCCTACAGGCCAGCCCACAGGAAGCCTTGGCTGTACATGAGCCACATCTGCCACTGCCAGGGCCTGGCTGGGCCCATCCCAGCTCTTGCAGCCAAGAGAAAAGGAGCAAAGCCGTAAGTCCCTGCTGAAGATCATTCCAGATGTCCCATGCTGCCCTGGAGGCAGCAGCTGTTACTATTAGCAGGCCCTACTGACTAACTCCTTGAAGACTGTCAAGGTCCCTTTCTCCTCTCCCTTCCGTCACTTACATAGAACTGGCCTCTGACCTGCAACTTGGAATCCTGCATTGACTGGAGCTGCTCCTTCAACATTTCCAGCGCGTGGTTCTGGTTCCAGATCTCACCCCGCAGCATCTGCGTCCTCTCCTCCAGCTGCTCCCGGAACTTCTTCATCAGCTCCTCCTCCCGTCTGTTGACGTACCATATGATGGACGGCGGTGGGTGTAGTGACTGTGTGAAGGAATCACTTATGGTTCATACACAGGGCCATTGGGTTCTCCAAATTCTACCATATTGTTTTATTTCCAAGTTTTGAAAGACTGAGAATGAGAAAAGTGACACTCCAACCCTGATTTCATTCACTACTAGAAAGTTTAAAGAAATGGTTAGGGAATCCAGAAATTCTGTATCAGAAGTGGATTACGGGGATCATTTAGTCTAATTTTCCCCCTAAACATAAAGCTGTGGAATTGGCCCAGAGACATGAAGTAACCTTCCCAAAGTCCTTAGTGAAAGAGTCAGAGTGAAGCAGGTCAGATCACAAATGAGACATGGGGAAACACTTATCGATGTCTCTGCTAGCAATGCAAGAAGAAGAAGGATGCTCAACTGGCACTTCCTTTATTCCAGGCACTCGCCTAAGCACTGTACAGAATTCACAGATCCAATTTTCACAGTCCCCTATCAAGTAGGTACTGTCCATACACAACCATAGTACTTGGTGGAATACTTTCTGCTTGGCCCTAGAAATCTAATTTTAACTTGAGTACCAGCCTCAGATCTGGAAATAAACAAATGTAAAGCTTGATAAAATTAGAGAATGTGTTGGGGGACAAGCTAATGCTTCGGATTGGCTGGAAAGGAGGGATGAGGCAAATCACACGTGGAAGGGAAGCCAGGAAAAGAGCATTGTGCAAACCATACACATTTAGGTGGCCGGGGAACTTGAATTTTATTCATCAGCCACCTTGCACTGCTGCCAGGAGGAGTGTTCTAAAACACAAATCTGATTGGGGAAGTAACATGCTCACATCAATGTTGTACAACATGCCTTCTGGCAGCTGTGTGGAAGATGAACTGACAGGAGGAAGTAAGTTTAGAGTCAGAGAGAAGCTAGTTAGGAGGCTGTAGAGGTAATTCAAGGTAGAGATAACAAGGGCCTAAAACAGATCAGAGACAGGAAACAGAAAGGAAGGGTCAGGGGAGTGTCCAAGATGGCAGAGTAGGAAGACACTGAGCTCAACTGTTGATCAGAAGACTTGAAGACCAGCAGAAAAGATCTTCTACAGCTACATATATAAAGAAGTAACCATAAAGAGATGGGTGGCGGGGATGGAGTCACAGGATAGTCAAGACCCATACCCCAAGGGTGGGTGACCCACAGACAGGAGGATAATTACAATTGCAGAGTTTCTCCCTAAGGAGTGAGAGGTCTGAGCCCCACATCAGACTCCCCAGGCTGGGGGTCCTTCCCTGGGAAGATGAGCTCCCAGAAGATCTGGCTTTGAAGGCCAGTGGGGCTTACTTTCAGGAGAACCAGGGGGCATAGGAAATAGGGATTCCACTCTTAAAGGATGCACACAAACTCTCACACACTCTGATACCCAGGGCAGAAGCAGTAATTGGATAGGAGCCTGGGTCAGACCCACCTGCTGATCTTGGAGAATCTCCCAGAGAGGCAGCAGGCAAATGTAGGTCACTCTTGGGACACAGAAACTGGTGGCAGCCATGGGGTTCTGGCACAAGGACACTGGTGCTGGCAAGAGCCATTCTGGAGGCCTCCCTCTAGCTTATTAGCCCCAGGACCCAGCCTAGCCCTGGCCCAACAGTCTATAGGTGCCACTTCTGGGACGCCTCAGGCCAAACCAATAGCCGGATAGGGACTCAGACCTCAACCACCAGCAGGCTGGCTGCCTTAGGACCACCTGAGCTCCCAGCTACCCCAAGACCTGACCCCATCCACCAGAGGGCTCAGAACAAGGACCTGCCCACCAGGAGCTGGCACTGGCCTCAAGACCCCCTGGGTCCCAGCCCTGCCCACTGGCAGGCAGACACCAGCTCCAGGACCACCGTAGCCCCATAGATTTCCCTGTCAGGACCTAGTCTAAAGACATCACCAAAAAACTACCAGAACTTATAAATGAATTTGGTAAAGTTGAGGGTACAAAATTAATATACAGAAATCTGTTGCATTTGTATACATTAACAACAAACTATCAGAAAGAGAAATTAATGAAATAATCCCATTTACAACTGCATCAAAAAGAATAAAATACCTAGGAATAAACCTAAGGAGGTTAAAGACCTATATGCTGAAAACTATAGGATACTGGTGAAAAAACCTGAAGATGCCATGAATAGATGGAAAGCTATACTGTACTCATGGATAGGAAGAATCAATGTTGTTAAAATGACCATATTACCCAAGGCAATGTACAGATTCAATGTAATCTCTATCAAAATACCAATGGCATTTTCACAGAACTAGAATAATTCTAAAATTTGTATGAAAACACAAAAGGTGCTGAAGAGCCAAGATAATCTTGAGAAATAAGAACAAAGCTGGAGGTATCATGCTCCCTGACTTCAGACTACACTACAAAGCTACTGTAATCAAAACAGAATAGTACTGGCACAAAAACAGACATATAGATCAATGGAACAGAATACAGAGCTCTGAAATGGACCCACACTCATATGGGCAATTAATCTACAACAAAGTTGGCAAGAATATACAACAGAGAGAAAACATTCTCTTCAATAAATGGTGCTGGGAAAACTGTACAGCAACATGCCAAAGAATTTCACAACTTGCATAAAAATAAATTCACAATGGATTAAAGAGTTAAATGTTAAGTCCTGAAACCATAAAACTTCTAGAAGAAAACATAGGCAGTATGCTCTTTGACATCAGTCTTTAGTAATATTTTTTTTGGATATGTCTCCCCAGGCAAGGGAAACAAAAGGAAAAGTAAACCAATGGAACTACATCCAACTAAAAAGTCTTTGCAATGCAAAGGAAACTATCAACAAAATGAAAAGGCCACCAACCAAACGGGAGAAAAATATTTGCAAAAGATATATCTGGTAAGGGGTTAATATCCAAAATATACAAAGAACTGATACAATTCAACATCAAAAAATCTACAAACAATAAATGCTGGAGAAGGTGTGGAGAAAAGGGAACCCTCCTGCACTGTTGGTGGGAATGTAAATCGATACAGTCCCTATGGAAGTTCCTTAAAAAACTGAAAATAGAACTACCATATGACCCAACAATCCCACTACCGGGCATAATCCCTGAGAAAACCATAATTCAAAAAGAGACATGTACCACAATGTTCATTGCAGCTCTATTTACAATAGCCAGGACATGGAAGCAACCTAAGTGTCCATCAACAGATGAAGGGATAAAGAAGATGTGGCACACATACACAATGGAATATTACTTAGCCATAAAGAGAAACGAAATTGAGTTATTTGTAGTGAGGTGGATGGACCTAGAGTCTGTCATACAGAGTGAAGTAAGTCAGAAAGAGAAAGACAAATACCGTATGCTAACACGTATATATGGAATCTTAAAAAAAAATGGTTCTGAAGAACCTAGGGGCAGGACAGGAATAAAGACGCAGATGTAGAGAACGGACGTGAGGACACGGGGAGGGGGAAGGGTAATCTGGGACTAAGTGAGAGAGTGGCATGTACATATATACACTACCAAATGTTAAACAGATAGCTAGTGGGAAGCAGCCACATAGCACAGGGAGATTGGCTTGGTGCTTTGTGACCACCTAGAGGGGTGCGATAGGGATGGTGGGAGGGAGACGTAAGAGGGAGGAGATATGGGGATATATGTATATGTATAGCTGATTCACTTTGCTATACAGCAGAAACTGACACACCATTATACAGCAATTATACTCCAATAAAGATGTTAAAAAAAAAACAGCAAACAAACAACCCCCAAATGGGCAGAGGATATGAATAGATATTTTTCCAAAGAAAACATACAGATCGCCAACAGGCACATGAAAATATGCTCAGCATCACTAATTTTCAGGGAAATGCAAATCAAAACCACAATGAGATACCACCTCACACCTGTGAGAATGGCTATCATCAAAAAGACAACAAATAGTCAAAGTGTTGGTGAGGGTGTGGAGAAAAGGGAACCCTCCTGCACTGTTGGTGGGAATGTATATTGGTGCAGCCACTATGGAAAACAGTATGGAGATTCCTCAAAAAATTAAAAATGAAACTACCATAAGATCCAGAAATTCCATTCCTGGGTACTTCTCCGAAAGAAAGAAACACAGTAATTAGAAAAGATATAGGTACCTCTATGTTCATTGCAGCATTATTTCCAATAGCCAAGATATGGAAGCAACCTAAGTGCTCATTGATAGATAAATGAATAAAGATGCAGCATATATACAACTGGAATATTACTCAGCCTTAAAAAAGAATGAAATTTTGTCATTTGCAGCAACATGGATGGGCCTACAGTGTATAAAGCTAAGTTAAATAAGTCAGGACAGAGAGACACAAATACATTGATTTCACTAAATGTGGAATCTAAAAAACAAAACAAATGAACAAATAAAGACAAAACTGAAACAGAGTCATAGATACAGAGAACAAACAGTTGGTTGCCAGAGGGGAGGGGAGTGGGGGATTAGAGGAGAAGGTGAGGAGACTAAGAAGTACAAACTTCCACCTGCAAAATAAATGAGTCATGGGTATGAAAAGTACAGTGTGGGGAACACAGTCAATAATTATATATTTCTATGGTGACAGATGGTAACTAGACTTATCATGGTGATCATTTTGAAATGTATAGAAATATCAAATCACTGTGTTGTGTACCAGGAACTAACATAGTGTTGTAGGTCTATTACACTTCAAAAACAAAGAAAGAAACAAACTCGTAGAAAAAGAAAACAGATTTGTGGTTATCACAGGTGGGTAAGGGGGTGGGTGGGGAAACTGGATGAAGGCAGTCAAAAGATACAAACTCCAAGTCAAAGATAAATAAGTTCTAAGATGGAATGTACAACATGATGAATTATAATGAACACTGTTGTCTGTTGTATATGAAAACTGTTAGGAGAGTAAATCCTAAGGCCTCTTATTACAAGGAAAAAGTTTGTTTCTATTTCCTTAATTGTGTATCTATGTGAGGTGATGGATGTTCACTACATTTATTGTGCTAATTATTTCATGATGTATGTAAGCCAACTCATGCTGCACACAAACTTTTACAGTGCTGAATGCCAACTGCATCTCAATAAAACTGGAAGTAAAAAAAAAAGAAAATTTAAAAGTCCAAATGCAGGGACACATTTTAGAGAAATTAAGGAAGCGGACAGGACTTCTCAACTGACTGGCTGAGGGAGACAGCGAAGAGGTGAGATTCTTGGAAAAGAGCTGTCAGAGCTGTAAGTAGGACCTAGAAACAACTGTTGCTTGCCTTGATCTGTGCTAGACACTATGTTATAACAAGACGAGAGAGTCACAGTGCCAATCCACAATCCCCATATTAATGATGAGAAAAAGGTACACACACATGGCAATCACTAAAGACAAAAAGAAGATATACTGTGGTCCTTCAACCTATTTATGGTTAGTGGAAACATATAGCTGAGTTATTAAAGAGAGAGAGAGAAAAAAACATTCAAGTTGTTTTTTTCTCATTTGGAGTAAAAATTGTATGTTATTTTTAATCCATTGAAAATTGCCCAATTGTCCTTCTTTCACAATATAGTGTATATCTTCCTCTAAGAAAGCAGGCATTCATTAGACAAAAGAAAATCTCAACTCAGGACTGGAAGAGACAAACGTTACAGGTCATCACATCTACCCTCACTTCTCCAGGCAGGAATCTTTTCTCTGCTGTCCCTGGCAGACGAGCTACCGAGCCTTGGCTCAAACCTTTCCATTGAAGGGGAGGGGGTTCACCACCTGGGGAGGGAACCTAACCCATCTAGAAGGACTTCCTTGAACGGAGCAAGAAAGTTGCCCACCCTGAGCTGCTCGCTCTTTGCCATAGTTTGATCCATTGGAGACATCTTCCACTTAAGGAGCAGGACGGCCCTGCAGCTATTTGGATGAAACTGTCCTGTCCGTCCCAGTCTCCCTTCTCCAGTGCTTTCCACTAAAGACAATGTGACATTTTCCAGCCCCTCTCCACCCTGCTCTCAATCTTCTGGGTACACTCCAGTCTGTCAATCCATGGCACCCAGAAACAAGCCTATTACACTGTCACGTGCAGAGCCAGGCTACACACACGCATTGCTGGTTATTTTGACTATTTTAAAGTAAAGTTATATTTAAAGTTTAAATATAAATTAATTCGAAGAAGAGAAACCTACCAACAGTGAAAGGGGAACCACAACTTTTTAGCATGATAGAGACATAAAGACAAATGTATTTCTACAGAAATTTTCTTTTAAATAGTTCAAAGAATTTTCATAGCAGTCTAAAAATCCCTTCAAGGCAAGCAGACCATTTCAAGTTGGAGAAACTGAGGCTCAGGGATGTGCCAAGGTCACAGTACTGGGGCCAAGCTCAAACAACTATTTTTCAGCCCTCATTTCTTCTCATTAGAAAAGGATGCCTTTGGCATTAGGAATGAAGAGCCTCGTCTAAGGCTTGGTAATTAATGCATACAATTCCACATAACAGACCATAAACTCATTATCTTGGCTGCCAATCCTGATTATAATAATCTTGTCTAATATAAAAGATGATCACCCAAATTTGTGATTATGTACACAAATTTGGGGGTAGAAGAGCAACAGAATAGTTAATCCAACTGTTTTGATTTGGCCTTGAACCATACATTGGTGCTGACAGTTGGAGGTTGGATATATCTAACATTCTGAAAGGGATGCTTCTAACCTAATAACAATTCCATTGCAGAAACCTAGCTCGTGGTGGGGAAGTGTTGGTATGGGTAGGCAGTGTTGGTATGGGTAGGCGGGAAAGTCATCCTCCCATGGGATAATTAGCATCCCCTCACAGGTGATGAGCACAGCTCTTAAAAATACTGCCCTTTCTTAGTATTTAAGCTTCCTATTTGGCTCGAACTTTCTCTCAAGCACAAAGTGTCTTTGCATATTTCACATTAAGAGGAGAACAGGATTTGGTCTTAGAGAACCTCCAATCTCCCTGTTGGCTACAGCCCATTGGATTCTCAGCTGCATCAGAAAATCCAGTACAACAGAAACGATGATACAGTTTAAAAAAACAAAGAGCATGCTTTTTGCAAAGTGAAATTGAGCACAAGAGTGGAAATTCGGGGCTTTGCAGGTTAGTGGTACAGACGAATACGTGGAGCAAGGCTCCCAGAGATACCTGATTTCCGACGTCAGCAGTGACACTGGGGAACGAGAGGGTCTCCTGGTCCTCCTGGTGTACCTGGTCCACCTTGTGCACCTCTTTCTCCTCATCCACCTGCTCCATCTCACCCATCTGGTCCATCTGCTCCACATGTTCCACCTCACGTTTGACTTCAAAGCTCGGCAAAGATAATGGTGCTGAGGAAGAAGAGACAGTGGAATTCATGATGAAAAAAGCAAAAGTACTAACACTATCAAACAGATTACACAAATTTCTCTGTTTATTTCCTGTTATAAATTATAAAAACAGGAAAGTCCAGTTTTATTCCATATTAATGATTAGGTGTGCCAGGTACCAGGAGTAATACAGAACACTACTTAAAAATCTGTTCATATTTGAGGGACTTTTCTGGTGGCGCAGTGGTTAAGAATCCGCCTGCCAATGCAGGCGACATGGGTTCAAGCCCTGGTCCAGGAAGATCCCACATGCCACGGAGCAACTAAGCCCGTGCGCCACAACTACTGAGCCAGCGCTCTAGAGCCCGCGAGCCACAACTACTGGGCCTGTGTGCCACAACTAATGAGCCCACGTGCTGCAGCTACTGAAGCCTGTGCACGTAGAGCCTGTGCTCCATCCACACAAGAGAAGCCACTGCAATGAGAAGCCCGTGCACAACAAAGAGCAGCCCCTGCTCGCCACAACTAGAGAAAGCCCACGTGCAGCAACGAAGACCCAGCACAGCCAAAATTAAATAAATAAATAAATAAAATTTTAAAAATTGTTTAAAAAAATCTGTTCATATTTGAAAATTAAGTAAAAGAAGGGAATGTCTCACTTTACCTCCATCCATCCAAGCATAAGCAGGCACCCAACCCATTCGCGTTAAGTGTCTTTTCTTTATAAAAGTTCTTTTGGCTCTGCCTCTGGAATTTGGTACCTTCCAACTGATAAAACCAAATCAAACCTAGTCATAAATCACTTCTGTAAAACTAGGTTCCCCAGAATGTGGGATCTTGAGAGTGCCTGAAGCGCTCTTGGAGGTGTTGTGACATGACTTTCCTTCGGCAGGCACAAAAAGCAAAGTGGAGAACATTATTTGAATAATGCAAAATTAGAGTCATTTCAGAAAAGAGTTTGGCAGTTCTCTTCACACACACTTCCCATATGACCCAGTAGTCCCACTCCCAGGAATTTACCCAAATGAATTAAAAATATATAGGCACACAAAAATCCTCTATGCAAATGTTTACAGTAGCTTTATTTATAATCACCAAAAACTTGGAAACAACCCAGATGTCCTTCTTCAGATGAATGAGTTAAAAAAAAAAAAACACACACACACAGAAAGCACTGTAGTGCATTCATAAGATTAAGTACTACTCAGCAAGAAAAAAGGAATGAACCATTGACTCACACATGTATGAATCTGAAATTTATTTTTTTAACAAAGCCAGACCAAAAAAGGCTAGACATTGTATGATTCCATTTACATGACATTCTGATAAAAGGAAAGCAGAGATAGAATGCAGATCAATAGTAGCCAGAGGATGGGGGACAGAGTTTGAGTTCAAAGAGGCAGCACAAAGGAATTTGGGGGGTGACATAACTGTTCTGTTTGGTACTGTGGTGATGGATGTATGACTCTTTGCCTTCGCCAAGAACTGCACACCCCAAAGAGTGGATTTTACTGTGTATAAAGTAAATTGCTCTTATACATTTTTGAAATCACAATAATGGGTTCATGGACTTTGTCCCCGTTTTGTTTTGAAAGGATTTTTTAAACAAAGCTTTGAGATTGACAGCAATAATGGAAGAACTGTTAACTAGAATATTTCAAAAATAGAAGCATTACTTCTATATGTGGACATTCCACAATACAAGTATGATAAGGTCAGCTAATTGGAGGACATGATTTGCATTATGTATCCACCACTGCTTTAAGTTTCGTATTTTTTATACAATTATATTTATGAAATGTCTTTAATATTGAAACTCCTGTAGTAAGCATCATTGTTTTTGAGAGACTATCACTTCGCCCTTTACTAAGAATTCTTTTTATTGTACAGTTTTTAAAAAACAAGAGGTTTCTTTGGACTGCAACTACTATACCATAGCAGAAGAGGCTGCACAAGTATGAGAAGATAGGATGCTACTCCTCCTAGGACTGAGATCTAGCACCAATCTATAGATTAAAATTAAATGGGAGATTTACAATGTTTTGTTAGTTTCAGGTGTAAAGCAAAGTGATTCAGTTATTTATATATATATATAATTTATATGTATCTAATATATATATACATATGTATATGTATATATACAGATTCTTTTCCATTATAGGTTATTGCAAGATACTGAGTATAGTTCTCTATGCTATACAGTAGGTCCTTGTTATCTATCTATTTTATATATAGTGGTGTCTTATCAGTTAATCCCATACTCCTAATTTCTCTCTCCCCCCAGTCCTCTTTGGTAATCATAAGTTTGTTTTCTATGTCTGTGAGTCAGAAGATGAAGCAAGTTAGAAATCACTCCTGCAATTTCACACCAGTATAAATAGAACATTACCTTCATTTGAAAAACTGTAACTACTCTGTAGGCCACTATTTTTCTTCTGAGAGTCCCCATCCAAATGTCCAAGTGTACCCACCTGGTGGTTCAGGTATGGTTTCCAAGGTGGATGTGCTGGAGTCATAATATGTAAAAGACTTTCTTTTAATGACACGAGCAGATTCTTGTGATCCATACTGGTCAGCCATTACAACATCAACTTGACCCTACGAATTTCCGAAAGGGACGGAGAAGATGACATTTCAACTTGGTGACAAAGGTATATAAAACAACAAGAAACTGGCAGAACACAAACTTTGATGCGTTTCACTTCATTTCTAAGATTGTTTCAATAAATTGAATACCTAACACAAAACCATCATGAAACGCGTACTTGAAAAAAATTGCTGGAAGATAGCAACAAAAAATGATTATGGGTGCTACATGCTACCCAACGTCAAAGCTCAAGAGAAATACAGTATAGATGTGCTAAAAGCACAAGCATGAGAAAAATGTGTGCCGACCAAAGGCCGTGGCTATATATATATATATATATATATATATATATACATGCACTGCAGAGATGCTGGTAGCATGCCGGTTCAGAGAAGTGGGAAGGCTGTAGGAGAACTACCCCCACTGATGGGGCCATTTTTCTAGAGGTCCTGCATGTACAGGCTAGGCTTAGAGAAAGGAGAGGATGATTGGGGGGCTGTTTAACCACTTCATGTTTTTTACACAAATTAAAGTTGAAAGTATTAGTAGCAAAAGTACCTTTAATATATAGTAGCAGAGAGATGGAAGTGGCCCTGGGGAGCTTCTAGTGCAACTTCCCCATTTGATAGTGTCAAAGAGGAGAAGGTCATACAGCAAGTTAGGAGCAGAGTGAGTGATATAATCCAGTGACTTCAAATTCAGCACCACTTTCCCCAACCCTAGTACCTCACTTTAAGCCATTTTTTGCTTTAAACCATATACATTATATTCCCATTTAGTGATGCACTTCCATTTCTGTAACAACTGGATCCTTTCTGAATAGGCTGGGGCTCACTGCTCATATGAAATTTAAGTACCTGGTTTATCAGTGAAATCTTGTACATCTCTGCCAAAAAATTGTTTGTTTGTGCGTTTGTTTGTTTGGGACTGGATTAAGACATAGACTCACGCTCATTTTTCCTTAAGGAAGCTGTTTGTTGGAGCACTTTCATCCAGATCAAATCCCAGCATTTGAACTTCAGGAAATTGTGCAACTTCACTGTTCAAGTACATTGTGTTTTGTACTCTTCAAAATAAGCAATATGTTTCTGGGGATGTGGCAATCTTTTCATTATTTAGAAAGATATTCTGCTGGGGTGGTATTCATTGAGATAGGATATGACCTCTCTTTCTGTGTCTTCTTGCTTCTGCTCTTTATCATAGCCATATGTCAATTTAATCACTAGCTCCTTGCTTCCTGGATGATTTTCAATAGAAATGTATATACTTGGGTGTTAAGATGTCCATTTTTGTGCATTCATAATTTTTAGCCCATCAATAGAAATGCAGTGAGCTTAAATGATCTCAACTGATGGAATCATGTGCAGTAATAGAAAATGGCTTGGGAAAAAACAACGCAAAGAAACTATTTCGAAAGCTAAAAGATTCCAGTTTAAAATACAATTTAGGACGAAGGCCTGAAGATAGTCTTTCAAGAGAGGCAGCTAGAAGCTAAAAAGAAAGATGAAATGGACACGCATACATGGGGGCAGGAAGGCAATCGATAAGCTTTTACAAGTTCAAGAGGAGTTTTGGATTCACTTTTACTCCATAACAGTTTCCATGAAGAATACACTAAAGGATTTTAAAGAGAAGCATGGCCTTTGAGGCTAGACACAGAGCAGGCTTCCAATGCAGCCTCCAATACCTGATGCTCTTGTGACCTAGAAGGGAGTGTACATTGTGGGGGTGGCACTCCAGAAGTATGTCCCCCAATTTTCACATTTTCCCCTTGATTAGCTTAATGTCAAAAGTGTTCTGCCTAATTTTTAAGAGATGCTTGCATTTTACTTTTTGGAAAAAAAAAGTGCCATAGGGCTTCCAGTCAAGATGACAGATTGAATAGCCGTGGGGAAAACCCTAGGTAAAACAGAATAGAATTTTACAAATGCACTCCTTTAAAAAAAAAGGACAGAAATAAATTAAAAGTCATAGGAATGATCAAAAGCACGATGAATAAGCTCTAGAGAGTAGAGGTCTACTGGACAACATTGTACCTATAGTCAACAATAATGTATACTTAAAATTTGTTAAGAGGGTATACCTCATGTTATGACTCTTATGGCAATAAAATAAATTTTCTTTAAAAATAGGGTAAAAAAAATTCTCTCTGGAGAATTCCCTGGTGGTCCAGTGGTTAGGACCCGATGCTTTCACTGCCAAGGGCCTGGGATCAATTCCTGGTCGGGGAACTAGGATCCCACAGGCCACACAGTGTGGCAAAATAAATAAATAAATAAAATAAAACTAAGCCAAAGCAAGATAAAAAATTTTTAAAATTCTCTCTGGATCCCACTACTTCTCCACCTACTGCTCTGTTTATGTGATTCCCTTGAGAGCAAAACTTCTCAAAGGCAAGTCCTCAACATCCCCAATTCCACTATCTTCTCTTAAACCTACTCAATCAGATGTTATCTCCCTGCCCCCATCTATACTCCACCAAAACTTTTCTCCAAGTCAGCAATGGCTTCCAGGTCCTAAATCTAATGGTCACTTCTGAGTCATCAACCTACTTAATCTATCAGCAGTGTTTGGCACTGTCATCATTCCCTCCTCCTGGAAATACTTTCTTCACTTGGCTTACCTCTTACCTCACTGGTCTCTCCCTCTCAAGTCTCATGGCTGAGTCCTTCTCTTCTCTCTGATCTCTTAACGTTGGGGGTGCTCCAAGCTTAGTCCTTCGTCCTTATCTATATCTTTACTTCCTCCCTTGGTCACTTCATCCAAGTTTTTAGCTTTAAGACCATCCATGTTGATGATTCCCATATCCTTATCTCCAGGCCAGCTCTGCATTTCCAATTAACTATGTAGTAGGCTTCTCAAACATTTTCAAAACTGAGACCCTGTATTACACCTCCCAACAAACACTCCTAAGCGTGCAAATTCTTCCCACTGTTTTCAAAGTTAATGCAATACCATCCTTCCAGTTGCTCAGGTCAAGCACCTTAAAGTCACCCCTAACTTCTCTCTCTCACACACATTTCATCCGATGTCAGCAAATCCAAGGGCTCTATCTTCAAAATATATCTACAAAGAGACCACTTCTCACAATTTCCACTGTCACTACCCGGGTGCAAGCCATCGTCATCATCTCTCACTTGGATTGCCGAGATAACCTCCTAACTAGGCTCCCAGTTTCCACTCTTGCCTCTGCTCCCCACAGCCTATTCTCAACATAGTGACTCTTTTTAATAAACCAAACATATCACATCATTCTGCTCATAACTCTCCAATGGCTCCCGATTTCATTTAGAGTAAAATCCAAAATCCATACAATGGCTTCCAAGGCCCTACTTGACCCAACTGCCATGACATCTCTGACTTCATCCGTACCTACTCTCACTTTTGCTCACTCTGCTCCAGCTATCCCTCTAAATACCAGGCACGCTTCCACCTCAAGGCCTTGCACTGGTTTTCCCTCTTCTTGAATTTTCCCCCAGATATCTTCATGGCTAGCTTTCTCACCTCCTTCAATCTTTGCTCATACTTAACACTGCACTCCCCCATCTGTTGCATTTCCAATCCTTTGCTTCCTACTCTACTTTCTTCAATAGCTCTTCTCACCTTCTAATATACGATTTGTTTATTTACTATACTTATCTTGTTTATCTAAGTCTATCTCCTCCTGTTGGAATGCAAGCTCCTCTAGAACAGGAATTTTTCAGTTTTGTTAACTGATGTATCTACTCCCCTCACCTAAAACAGTGTATGTTACAAAGTAGGCGTTGAATAAATATTTGGTCAATGAATTAATAAATGAATCTAAAATGGCCTTTAAAACTAGGCATGTTTAAAATGTTCAAAAATATAAAGAAAAGGAAGTCATGAAACAAAGAATAGGACAATATGAGAAAACAAAGAGCTTTCATTTGAAGGCAGATGCTTCACTGTGTAGGAAGAGCATAGATATTGGGACCAGACGGGCCTTGGTTTAAATCTGGGCTCTGCCACTTATTATGTAACTCTGGGCAAGTTTTTCAATAGCAAGAATCCAAGATTCACCATCTGTAAAACTGGAATAATAACGCCTTGTAGAGTTATTGTGGGGGTCAAGCACCTAGTCCAATGCTTGACACATAAGTCCTCAATAAAACTTAATCCTAAGTACCATGTCACGCCCCCCACTCCCGACACCCCTAGACTGAGTTAGGGCTGACCTTCTTAGACCACCTTCTGGATACAATAAGTATCTGTTGAATGAACACATGATTAAGTGCTTAGCACACAGTAGGTGTAAAATCAGTGGCAGATGCTTTCATGATTGCTCCCTAACTCAGGTTTGTCCTGTCCTCCTCATTAACACATAATCAGCTTGGGCAGAGTGCTTCTGAGTCTGATATATACTATGGCTCTCCTGCCCCACCCAGCCCCTGGTACATGCTCAAAGCCAGCTCCTTCTAAAGAACAGTCTACCAGCTCCAGGCACAATGGATTTGAGTGAAAAAACAACCTGATAATGTGCAAGCTCCAATTTTGCCACAATGCCTGCGTAGTGCAACACAGTCCAGGAACAACAGATCTCTAGGGATGGATGACAGAATGTCAGAAGCTGGCAACACGAGTCACCTAAACTCATCATTTAAAATAAAGTATTTGGGACAGAGTCAATTAGGAAGAATTTGCTTTGGATTGGCATTGATGCTACTACTTAAAGCCACTGCTGTTCAAATGGTGAGGTGGTGGTTTTGTGGAAAGAACTTTGTTCTCAATACATTGCCTTGTTCTCAACTCCTTGCCAGTTAACAGCTGTTCTCAACAGAACATGCCTTTTTTGAATATAGCATTGTCCATAGTAACAGCTGACAGATCAAAATATGATGATCCCTGGCAGGGGCCAGTGTATGCTTTGTGTGGTCTTCCTCATGTTCCTTTTGCTTAGGTTTGGTTGAGATCCTTGAATCTCTGGATTTATAGCTTTTATCAAACATGGACAATTCTCTGACCATTATTATTTCAAATATTTCTGTACTTCCCTCTACACTTCGGAGACTCCATTTACACATATATTTGGCCACTTGAAGAGTTTCTAACAGCTAATTGATGCTCTTTTCTTTTTTCTTGTTCTTTTAAAACTTTTTTCTCTTTGTGTTTAATTTTGGAGAATTTCTATTGCTTTGTCTTTAAATCCTCCAATCTACTAAATCTGCAATGTTTAATCTGCCATCAGTCCCATCTGGTGTTGTTTTCATTGCTCAAATTTCAACTTGAGATTTTTCCCCATCTTCCACATCTCTACTTAAAATTCTGAACATACGTAACACGTATGTTAATATTCCTGTCCACTAATTCTAAAACCTGTGTTCGATCTGCGTGAGTTCCTATTGATTGGGCCTTCTCTTCAATAAGAGTTACATATTACTATTGCTTTTTTTGAATGCCTGGTAATCTTTGACTGAATGCCAAATATTGTTAATTTTACCTTCTGGGGGTATTGGATAATTTTGCATCCTATAAACATTCTTCATCTTTGTTCTGGAATGTAGTTAAATTACTTGATTTGATCCCTTTGGTCTTGCCTTAATGATGTGATAGTCAGAACCAGAGCAATAGTTAGCCTAGGGCTAATTTTTCCCTATAACTAAGGCAAGACCTTTCGTTTCCCATCTCTTAAGAGTCCCTGTCCTTTATTGCCTGATGTCCATTATCTTGAAAACTGCTATTTCATATATTTTTGTCTTTTATTTTTGGCTGTTTTGGGCAGGAAAGTCAATCTAGTCCCTGTCACTCCATCTTGATTGGAAATAGAAGTCCCGCAATTCCATAGTATATTGTACAGTTACTGAAATGATTAAATTTGGGACTGTACATAGGTAGAATTTAGTGATAAGTGAAAGCCAAAGGGAATGGAGTATTAGGCAAGCTACCATTATAACTAAGTAAAAAACAGACGTGATGGTAGACTGATACTGAATGGAAATTAGCAAAATTAAATAGCAACTGTGCCATTGTGATAAGATTATGATTTTTTTTTTAAAAACTTACCTTTCAATGTTAAAATTACTTAGGTTTTATAAATTTTATAAAGTGAGAATTTTTTTAATCCAACTTTCCTCAGAACATTAAGTTGAAGGAATGGATTCTTCACACATAGCACACTACAGATCCTGGGTAAATATTTGTTGACTGACTGATGAAGTCCGGCTGTCAGCTGTGTAGATGTCAGATTGATGGCCAGAGCTATATGAATGCCTTGGCCTTTTTTCCTAGCATAGCTGAAAATTAGTTTGTGTGTAAACAGAGCACTGCTCTATTTAAATTAACCTTCTTCTACCTAATTTCCTCACTGTTTCCTACTGTCTTGAACAGAATGCTAGGTTAAGCAGAGGTACGTCTTCAGAAAGGAGAAAGTTTTATCTACACAGAAGTAGCTTGTTGAATGAGCAAGAGTTGGAAAATACAATAGAAAAATCAGCACTTCATATTGAAAATATGTGTTCACAGCATCTCCATGTTACAGAAGAACTTAAATACCTGCATAGTCCACGGAACATGAAAATCCTTTCAAGCAAAATCACATGGAAGCCTGAAAACCAAAGTGAGAGTCTACACAACCAACCTGTTGATACTGCTCTTGAAATCCCTTTACCAGACATTTAAAGAGTGCTATAAAAATAATAGAGTGCTTTAACATACAGTATTCATTTGTGCATCTAATATTTATTATGAGCACCTACTTTGTGTGGCCAGCCCTGTTCAAGGTATTTGGTGATATGCTGATGAACAAGAGTACCCTTGCTCTCACAGAAGTTTCATTCTATTGCGTGAATACAGACAATATATTAACAAATGAGGTTCCTTTGAGCATTATCATATATCTTTATGAGGTAGCCTGGCAGAGATTATTACCACTCCCATTTTACAGATAATGAAACTGAGGCTCTCCATGGTAAAATAACATTCCCCCAGTCATATAATTGGTAAATGGCTGAATCAGGAATTGAACCCTTATCTTCTGATGTCTAGGTCGTCTTTTCTCTCTGTAGTACTGTCACCACCGCAGCGAACCAGCCTAGCAGATATGTTACATGCACCCATGGAGTGACAGGTAAGGTGAAAGACTATCCATTGGGAAGGTTTCCTAGGATGCTTTTTCTGTTCTTCTATATCTGTTTTTCTTGCAGTTTGATCTTATCTCCCAGACTAGAATTTAGATCATTGAGGGCAGAACCAGGTGTCATATTTCTATTAATGTGTATCCCTATAGGATTCTCTAGATGAACGTCTGGTGAATGGATAATTGGATGATACATTTAATGGCTTAAGAAAAAGATGGAGGCAGGACTTCCCTGGTGGTGCAGTGGTTAAGAATACGCCTGCCAATGCAGGGGACACGGGTTTGAGCCCTGGTCCAGGAAGATCCCACGTGCCGCGGAGCAACTAGGCCCATGCGCCACAATTACTGAGCCTGCGCTCTAGAGCCCGCGAGCCACAACTACTGAGCCCACGTGCCACAACTACTGAAGCTCGCGTGCCTAGAGCCCATGCTCCACAACAGGAGAAGCCACCGCAATGAGAAGCCCGAGCACAACCACGAAGAGTAGCCTTGGCTCGCCACAACTAGAGAAAGCCCGTGCACAGCAACGAAGACCCAACACAGCCAAAATAAATAAATAAATAAGTTTATAAAAAAGAAAAGGAAAGGATGGAGGACAATCCAGATTAATTAGGAATTGGGTTCTGCCCATAATGGGCAGATGACTCTGCCATCTCATGATTCTACTCACATAGCCTACAGTAGCAGGCAGGTCACTAACCTCTCATTTCGAAATGCACTCACAAGTCAAAAAGACCTTGAACAATGTCTGACGTAGAGCACAGCTTAATTCTTTTTAAAGCTACTACAGGGATCATTCTAAGCCTGGCCATTACTGGCTCCCAATAAGAAATGGCTACAAAAAGGCAACTGTGTAACACCGCTCAAGTGCTATGCCCATATGGGATATTTCTTGAAATTAAAACCTATGTAGGACAAGGGAAGCTGAATTTGCCACCCCAAATTATGCCTCCTTGGCATAAGGATTATTTTAAGCTGGTTATGTTTAAGAAACAGCAGACAGAGGAGAAGCTCTGAAAACCAACAGAAGTTACTCTACTGCAAGAGATACTTCCATTGGTAAGTGTGTCTTCCTCTTTGCACCAGGAAGAAAAGGATGAGTTGAAATTTCTAGGAGCTCTTATCAATGCAGAAAGCCAGGACTCAAATCTGCATAACAAGCTTCCCCACAACTGACTCCCCGCCCCCAACATCTTCTTCTATCTTTAGCTGAAAATGGCCTTTAAGCTGGTAGCTTGAGCCATTTTGGAGAATTATGCAGTATTCCGGGGTCTCTCCCACGTATACAAGGAGATGTACATGTTATTAAACATCTGTTTGTTTTTCTCCTGTTAATCCTGTCTTTTTATTACAGGGGCATCTCAGCCAAGAACCTAGAAGTGTAGAGGGAAATTTGTTTTCTTCCCCCACCTTGGCAACACACATTAAAGAATCAACATTATGGGAATAAGGGTCCAAGCTTTTACTCTATGTACTCAGTGCACGTACTTCTGAGGCAGGAGCATCAGGTTCAGCATGCAGAAGTTCCATTCCAGAGCTGCTTCTTTGGCCTTGAACACTTCTATAAATAAGTGAAAAGACAGATGGTAAACACATCTCACTTGCCATTTAAATCTAAATTCTCTATAATACAATAAAAATGAGGTTCTGTTAAAGAGAAAAACCATAGGCTCCAAATGGCATCACTTGTGCTAAAGTCCATGATACCAAACCCAGATTTAATACCTACCTAACTTTAGTTTCAACCTTTACCACAAATGTAATCTTAATTACAGTCTGGAATTTCCTGGTCAGCACCAATTAAGTAATCTGTCACATGGGTCCTCTCTATCCCCCAAGGGAAGAAGAGGCAACCTGCAGGATTAAACCCTTGACATTACTCTTCTCCCCCAAAAGATGTCCTGGCCTAAAAATAATCCTTTCTTTTCTTTTGCTAATAACTCCCTGGCCCCACCCCTCTTCCTATAAAAACCTTCCATCCTGTACAACCCCTTGGAGCACTCTTCCCGTTGCTAGATGGGACGCTGCCCAATTCATGAATCGCCTAATAAAGCCAATTCGATTTTCAAATTTACTCAGTTAAATTTTGGTTTTTAACAGTTCAAATAAGAAAAAAAATCTGTTTTATTTTTCTTAATACATAACATCATCAGTCTTTGACGTGTCACTTTTCCTACAGAGAAAGTTGTTCTGTACCGTATCTATAATAAAGCAAATCATCTGGACCCTCATTAGAATGAAGTTTTTTTTTTTTTTGAAGTTTTGAACTTTATTTCTTTAGTTTTTATACAGCAGGTTCTTATTAGTTATCTATTTTATACATATTAGTGTATATATGTCAATCCCAATCTCCCAATTCATCCCACCACCAACTCCCCAGCCACCTTCCCCCCTTGGTGTCCATACGTTTGTTCTCTACATCTGTGTCTCTATTTCTGCCTTGCAAACCAGTTCATCTGTACCATTTTTCTACATTCCACATATATGTGTTAATATACAATATTTAGTTTTCTCCTTCTGACTTACTTCACTCTGTATGACAGACTCTAGCTCCATCTACCTCACTGCAAATAACTCAATTTCGTTCCTTTTCATGGCTGAGTAATATTCCATTGTATACATGTACCACATCTTCTTTATCCATTCATCCTATGATGGACACTTAGGTTGCTTCCATGTCCTGGCTATTGTAAATAGAGCTGCAATGAACATTTTGGTACATGACTCCTCTTGAATTATGGTTTTCTCAGGGTATATGCCCAGTACTGGGATTGCTAGGTCGTATGGTAGTTATCTTTGACTTTTCCCTCTTTCTCAACTCTCTTCTGATTTGTATGAAAGTTTGTTATTACTTTCTGTCTGCCTTTTCTACCTGGTGTATTTCTCGAAGGCGGTGTGCTTCCTTTGAACCTCTTGTATCCCCAGCACCTACCACAGTGAAGAGCACTTACTAGGTGTTTTCATGAATATCTGCTGAGTGCATAAAGGAATAAACAAACTGACCAGTTAGTTCATTAAAATATTTGCACATTCCTCATCTCAGGCCTGCGCAGCTTGACACAATTATTTTCAAGGACCAGCTGAGGCTTCCATCTGTTCCTTAAGAGCAATTAAATGACTCCATATTGACTTGTAAATACTAAATATCTTTATGCCTGAGATAAACAGCATGTGAATGAATGTCTACTATGGTACCCACTAACTACATGTGGCTAAATTAAAATCAAAATTAAATAAAGTTTAAAATTTAGTTTTTCAGTCACAGCAGACATATTTTAAGTGCTCCATAGCTACATGTGGCCAGTGGCTACTGTATTAAACAGAACAGATTAAAGAGCATTTCTGTCATCAAAAAATGTTCTACGTAGAACAGTGTTATATCAAAGGATGCAGTGGGTGTTACTGGACAAGACGCTAACTTTGACAAGAAAACATTATGAAGCAATTAGGTTTTGCTTTAAATCTACTGGCTTGAATACTGAAAATATAAAGAAAAGCAAAGTTTTCCAAATTCTTCCATGAATTTACATTTCATACTCCTCTATATGTCAATACAGACGGCAAATATTTGACTTAAAATCAGAATGTACAAATAACCAATAAACACATACATTGTTAATGAAAAGTATTGAGGAGTCTTTCATACCTAGCCAGTCTATGCATGTATAAAATAGAGGGTTTGCAGTCACATCCATTGCTGGTCTTTGGTTAGGAATGGATACAAACAGAACTTTCCTTTTACAAATTGCATCAGTTAATTTTCAAAAAGAAAGAAAACGATCAAAGAACACTTTCCTAGCTATATTTACATGAAAAGAACAGTTTCTAATTTTACGAAGAAAAGTACCTCTGTCTCATTATGTAAAATCTCAAAATGTTACTCTTAAATTGGGCCCTTAATGTTTTTTACTCGTTTTGAATCTTTCCCCAAGGTTTGATATTCATTGGTTAAGTAGTCAACGCTGCTGAATTACTTTAATGGAAGGTTGTTCTTGGCTCAGAAAAGCATCTACTTCTACTTGCTATATAAATGAAACTGTAAATATGAAAAAGACGCCCCAATGAATACTGTCCTTTCATACGTCAATGAGGCACAAACTAAGGTGTGTTTTGAACAGTTGTGGCACAGAGTCAGGAAACTGATGACAGTAAAAATATAATCCTAAATGTCTCTGCTTGTTTAATTTACAGCCGAGATGATCTAATCTGAAGCGATGGAAGAAAGGAAAACCAGATTTCCATTTCTTGGTTACAGGCTGTGACCAAAGTTTAAGGAGCTAATTTTTAAGATAATTCTAACCAAAGCTACTCCATAGGCTCAAAGAGGAAACCCACTACCACCCCACGTCTGAAATGTGAAATCTTGAGTCACGTTGTAGGTATCCTTTTTTCCTTCAGGCCCAACTGCACCTCAGCCATCTCTGGCAACTGCATTAGTACTAGCATCTCCGGAGCCTACCTGTCCCCAAGGGTCACTATGCACTTAAGTGGTTCCTTAGGGATCATGCCTGAAATGGCCTCCTGTTTTCCCCAGCCCCCACCATTGTGCCTAGTATGTCAGAGTTGCCATGGAAGATGGAGAGAATTTGGGGGTCACACACACTTGGGCTCAAACTTCAGCTCTGACACTTCTTAGCTGTGAGACCTAGAGCAAGCCTCAACTTCCCTGAGCCCCAGTTTCCCAGTACTTAAAGTGAGACTCATAATACACACCTTGTAGGTGTCTTGTAAAGATAAAATAGTGTTTGGAAAAAAGTGCTTGGTAATCTGTACCGTCCAACATGAGCCTCTCAAACGCCCTCATTAGCCATTCTCCCTTTGATGGCTCCATTCCTCTAAGTTTCTTCTCCATTTAAATATATGATTTAAGACGTATAATACTGTAATTTGCCTCAAAATGTTTCTTTTACGATTTTAATTCTCTTCTCGAGAAAATGTGTTCCTCAGAGATGAATTCTGCATGTGCTATCATTTATTCCTTCAGAGCCAAGAAGCAGACTCTCCAGTGCTCATGTAAGCAGACTGGGATCAAGAGTTGATATTGCTATCCACCACCTAGACCAGTACTCTCCTTTGGGCAGGGATGGAGGGATGAAGAGGGGTGTTTTATGGCTACAGGGCTCTGCATACAATTCATTCTTGTCAATAACCCCTGAATGAATGTACAAACTGATCCCCCCTATTGAAAAATAACTACTCTGCTTTTAAAATATTTCTTCTCTTTCAATATAGCTTCCTTCAGTAAAGAAATCATTGGAAAATGTCACCTTAATAGACTTAGATGATCTGAAGACTGAACTAGCTTATTTCAGGAACCTTATCCAAAGGCAGATAGGCAAAGGAGATGATTTTGATCAGTTCAGAAAATCAATAACTTGAAGTGAGTGCTCATCCATCACCTTCAGTTATCGTAAGGTAACTGTTAACTAACCCTACTCCTTACCCACCACCAGTCTCACCTCTGACTGGCAGGGGAGATATCATCATTTACTGAGTTCCTATCATGTGGTAGGTATCTTACACATACTATCTTTTTGGAGCCTAAAGTAAGTCAGTGGTATGTGCTTTGTTTTAATTCCCACTTTACAGATGAGGAAAATAAAGCTCCATAAGGTGAATAATGTATAAGGTCTGTAAAAAATTAGTAAACAGAAAGGTCATTTAAGTAGAGTTGGGAGACCAGAAGGGGGCGCACTCACACCCTGTGACAACAACAGAGCACAACAGGAAGAAGAAAGACTCCTTTTATTTCCTGCCAAGGACTCAACCAAAGAAAAGCCATGGACTCTTTGTTTACTGTAGCCCCTCCCCACCAACTCCCTTTTCCCCTCTATAAAAGGGTTCTCCTTCCCTTGCCATGAAGGGGTTTCTAAGTGGCTAGCCATAGTTGCAGACCCCAAATTGCTGATCCCAAACAAATGCATCTTTGCTGGAGAAACATCTGGCTGTCTAGTTGTCTCAGGTCAACACTTTGCTTGCCCTTGCAGGGACCAGAGAATACTCACAACGGCTCCAGGACTGGTGAGCAAGCCGGTGTGGTGCCTACACTGAGCCCATTGTTGTTCACTGTTTTTCTCACCAACCCTGGAGTTTGAAGGTATGTCTTTCTCCTGGATCTGGGTTCACACCCTCTTTGCGTTTGAAGCTCTCCAGGCTTTATTCGGTATCTATATTAAGGTTTCATTTTTTCTGGTAAAGGCCTTGTTCTGTATACGAGTATTCATTTGGCACTTAGGTCTGATCTTGAGATCAGATTGCTTCAACCAAAGCTGGCTGAAAATGCTTTTGGCCCAATTCCATCAGGAAGGGGCTGCTTCAAATAAAACTGTGCCAGTTCAGCCTTCAGCCTATTCCTCTGAAAGGGCTGCCTTCTGGAGACTGGCTTTTGAAAAGAACCTTCAGCGTGGCTCCTCCAAAACCAAGCTATTTCCTTAAGATTGGCTGGGATTCGCTTGCAAGCTGTATGCATTGAGCCATTTGTGCTGTAAGCTGTTTAAGCTGTTTGAAAACTGTTCTTTAGAGGAAAAACCTCTAGGAAATGGGTCCCAGTTATCTAAGTATTTTGTGGGCACCCCCCGCCGACAGGGACTCTGGCCCGTCTTATGTTGAAAAACATTTGGTCCTTCCTCATGCACATTTCTAACTAAATGCACTGACCTGACCAAAGGCAATTTAGAATATCCATGGCCATGACGGGGAACTTTCGAAATCCCCACACTTAATTTCCTTAAAACTGAATTGGACTATAGTAGCTCAAAACTTCTCCAGGGCTGAGTGGAACGCTGATTGCGATTTTGGTATTTCGAGGCTTCCCAATATTATTAGGAGTCTAAAATTGCCTCTCTGCAAAATAAGATTTGAAGATTAACTGAGGCAAACAAAGGATTATGGACAGATAAAATGGCTCCCTAAACCTCAGACTCTTCTTCCTTGGCTTCTTTGTCTTAGGTTCTGCCTTGGCACCATCTTGTCTCTCTCCCTCACTTCCTCATAGCCTCACTTCCAGCACCATCTTCCTCCTTCCCTTCTACGCCACCTATGCCTCCTCTATACCTTCAAATCTCCCATACGAATTCTCCCACCAAACTTTCCCTTTTCTCTGAAACTCTCTCCACTCTCTTCTCCTCTGAACTTGTCAGGACCTGTCCCTTTGAAGTTAAGCCTTCTGAGGATACAAAGGCTTAAACCATTTATTTCTCATATTCCTTGGACTAAAGCGGAACTGCAAGCCATAGTCAAAGACTTTCCCAAAGTAACCAAAGATCCTCACAGATTTTCCGAAGAATTTAATATAGTCATTCAAACTTATCAACATGGTTTCTCTGCTTACATGAGCTAGTTCATATGTTTGTCTGTGAAGGCCAGGCCCAGCACTAGATGAAAACCACTAATGGGGAAAATCCTGAAAGGTCTCTAGAATTACAACGGGGAGACCAACCCACTGACTTATTATATGATCAGGCTCAGGCAATCACTAGGCAACTTTGTGAGCAATTCCTAGGGCTTTGCTAAAGCCTGTTTATTGGAACAAAATTCAGGCTTGAACACAAAAATACAACAAACCTGTTCATGAATATTATAACTGACTTCAGATTATTAAAAACAAATTCTGGTCTTCCTTCAGATGTCGATTCCACCTGGGTAGCTTTTAATTCTATGTTTATCAACGGACTGAACTGAGACATTTTCCTTCTAGTAAAAAGGACCAGGATGGAATGCGAAACTATGTCCACTCCAGATTTAATTAATCTGGCAAACCAGCTCTCTCACACTCTAGATAAGTCACCTAAAAGGAAGGCCACCAAAATTCTTAATCTTCAACTCAAGTAAATAAAGGCCACTAAATGAAACCAAAACCCTCCTAGTTTCTGCTATTATTGCAAAGAGCCAGGACATTGGAAAACAGATTGTTACAAATTTAAGCATTTTAGGCACCTTTAGCCCTCTAACCAGCCTTTTCAATGCTTTCCTAACTCCCAGTGATGGGCTCTGAGGAACTACAGGGGCTCTTCCTAATCCCATTAAGAGGGAGGCCTTTGGGGCTGCCCTGGTGGCGCAGTGGTTGAGAGTCCGCCTGCCGATGCAGGGGACACGGGTTCGTGCCCCAGTCTGGGAGGATCCCACGTGCCGTGGAGCGGCTGGGCCCGTGAGCCATGGCCGCTGAGCCTGCGCGTCCGGAGCCTGTGCTCTGCAACGGGAGAGGCCACAACAGTGAGAGGCCCATGTACTGCACAAAAAAAAAAAAAAAGGGAGGCCTTTCAATCATCTTTGAGAAATATTTCTCCAGATGTGGAGTGAATCTCTTCCAGTCCTAATTGACACTGGAGCCACACTGTCAGTGCTCAACTCCACTGCTGTAAAACAGCCCCTGCTTCAGAGTACTAAAACAATTCAAATAGCGGGCATCTCTAATGAACCTCAAGAGGTTCCTGTCTCTGAATTTATTCCCTTTTGTTTAGGCCCTTTGAGAGATATATACTCTTTTCTCCTTAGTTCCTCTGCTCCTATCCATTTACTAGGCTGAGACTTCTTAGGGAAGTATCATGCTAGAATTTCTGTCTCACAAAAGGGGGAAATAATTCTAGAAATTGATAGCAGTCATCAAAGTAACTCACCAGATGAATTAAGTGACCCTTTGGCATCTTTTATTTTTCATCTCTGATGATAATAAAATAGATTCTGGAAACACTGATCATTTATCCCTCTTGAATCAGCTACCACTTTCTTTATGGGTAAAATCTCCAACTGATGTTGGCAAAATTTACAGCACACCTCCCATCAAAATTAAAATAGACCCCTCAAAACCTCTTCTCAGAATTAACCAATATCCTATAGGTAAAGAACTCCACGAAGGCACAGAGTCCATAATAGAAGCTTACAAGGCTCAAGGCCTCATTATTATCCCTTGTTCTAGCCCCTGTAACACTCCCATTTTACCAGTGAGAAAACCTAAGGGCTGAGGGTGGAGGTTTGTCCAGGACCTCCCAGCGATAAACTACACTGTTATCCCTTGACACCCAGTTGTTCCTAACCCTCACACATTACTAACATACATTCCTACCAGAAGTAAATTCTTTACTATAATTGATTTATGCGGTGCATTCTTTAGTGTTCCAGTTGATGAAGCTAGCCAATACCTTTTTGCCTTCACTGGGAAAGAGAAACAATTCACCTGGACAGTAACACCTCAGGGTTTTACTGAGAGTCATTATTTCTCACAGATCCTGAAGGCTGACCTGGATGATATGAATTTCCTTAGAGGTTCTACTTCATTGCACTATGTGGATGATTTGCTTCTTTATTCTCCTTCTCAAGCCTCCTCACAGGAAGACACCATCCACTTGTAAAGCTTTTAGCCTTAAAGGTACATAAGGTGCCAGAGAAAAATTACAGTTTGCCCAGTTTTTTTTTTTTTTTTTTTTTTTTTTGCGGTATGCGGGCCTCTCACTGTTGTGGCCTCTCCCGTTGCGGAGCACAGGCTCCGGACGCGCAGGCCCAGCGGCCATGGCTCACGGGCCCAGCCGCTCCGCGGCATGTGGGATCTTCCTGGACCAGGGCACGAACCCATGTCCCCTGCATCGGCAGGCGGACTCCCAACCACTGCACCACCAGGGAAGCCCGTTTGCCCAGTTTGATATTTAGGACATCTCATATCAGAACAAGGGTTACACCTAGATCCAGCTAGACTTCATGGTGTCCTAAGTTTCCTCAAACCCAAAGCTAAGCACCAACTGTGAGGTTTTCACAGGGTAGTCGGTTATTGCCGAAACTGAATTCCAGATTTCTCTCTTATGGTCAAACCTCTGGATGTTTTACTAAACAGTAACAACCCCGACACAATTTTATGGGATGAACTGGATGGCACAGCCTTCAAAGCCTTAGAGTCTGATGAATCCACCTGCCCTTGGGCATCCCAATTACCAGATTCCCTTTTTTCCTTGTTTTACATGAAAAGGAAGGGAATGCCCTTGGGGAACTCACCCCCAAAACATGGGATGACCATTAACCCACAGCAAGTGGACCCTGAGTCACAGGGATACACCCCTTGCCTTAGAGCCATCACAGTCACTGCAATACTTCTACCTGTCAGTTTAGCTATTATTAAGATTCCGGGGCTTTTTCTGAACTTGACTCTCTGGAAGCTAAGAGAAATCAGCTTGCTGATATTTCTGCCAGGACTGCTGCCGTTCAAGGGACCAACAGCAGCCAAACCTCTGTCATGGTTCAAAGGGATATTTTCCCAAATGATAATTTAGAAAAACTGGCTAGAGAGGCCCCAAAATTGGCCTCAGAAAAGGAAAGACAAGATTGGAAATTCAACAGTTGTTGGTTTGATAAAAAGAGAAAGCTCTGGGTTTGGACCAAATAATGACCCAGTCCTACTGGAGACTCTAAAATTCCCACTTCTCGCCACTGTACATGGATTAAATAACTGGTCTAATAACAAAATGATAAGTCTTCATGAACCAATATTGGTGGAGACACATCAATAAGGTCACAAAAAGTGCCTACACCTCACTTATCCCGCTTGCTCTAAGTCCAACCCAGGGAAGTCTGTTCGTACTGCTCCTGGATATTTTAAACTGCCTAACGGACCATTCGAGGTCTGGCAAATGGATTTCACACAACTTTCTCCATCTGATGGATATAAACATGTTTTAGGCATGGTCTGTATGTTTTCACACTGGACTAAAGCCTTCCCCTGAAGATAGGCTACTCCTATCTCGGTGGCGTATGTTCTTTTGGAAAAGATTGTCCTTACCTGGAAAACTCCTCTTGAACTTCATAGTGATTGGAGAACCCATTTTACTGGCCAGGTGCTTTGACAAGTCTGTGCTGTTTGGCTGGTTTTACAACACTTTCACTGTGCTTACCACCTTCAATCTTTTGGTTTAGTCCAATGCACTAATAGCATTATTAAGACTCAACTGGCAAAATATGTAGAGGCTCTCTAAATACCTTGGCCACAAGCACTGCTGCTGGTCTTTCTAAATCTCAGATCCATCCCTTTTGGAAATATAAACTCTCACCCTCTGAGACAGTCACAGGGCACCCAATGCACTTGGCTCTTGCTTCTTCTAACTCACAATGGATAAAAGGAGAGATATTCCAAAATTGCAAAGGCCTAGTTGTTTCCATTAAAAATATCCATGTTTTGTTCAAGCTATCGTTTTGCCATGCACCTTTGGGAAATGAAGATCTTAAGCGTTATACTTTGCAATGTGGAGATTTTATCTATTAGAAAAGACAACTCCAGAAGAACTTTCTTCAGCCTTGCTGGAAAGGCCTCTATGAAGTACTGCTAACCAACCCCTGTGCCATCAGACTGAAAGGAACAGACTCTTGGATTCACGTGACACACCTAAAGAAAACATCAAACCCTGACTGAACGTGCACGTCATCTGGTGACCTGAAAGTAAAGATTTACCAGAACTGAAGTATACAACATCTGATGTCACAGCTTTCCCAAGATATCCAGACCAGGCCTGTTGGAAATTTGTTGCCAAACCTTCGATGATGGCATAAGGCTTTGGATGATCTTCAATATCTATGATCTTGATAACATATGGACTTCAGATAAAAAGCGTCTGAGAGTTCTCCCTCTTACCCATCTTTATTACTCAAATGGTAATAGGTTTAACATTACTAATAAATTAATGTGTCCACTCTGTGCATTTTCCCTCTGACGTGAGACACTACACCCAGGAAAGGTCCTTCCTGACGCTTAGGGACAAAAAGTAGCTGAAACTGAAAAAAATGACTCTTGATCAGCAATGCTTTCAGAAAATGTAAAAAATTAATAAACAGAAGTCTCAGTTAAATAGAACTGGGAGACCAGAAAGGAGACCTGTCATGCCCTGTGACAATAACAGAGCCTAACAGGAAGAGAAAGACTCCTTTTATTTCCTGGCACGGACTCAGCCAATGAGAAGCCATGGACTATGTTTACTACGGCCCTCCCAACTTCCTTTTCCTCTCTAGAAATGTGCTCCCCTTTCCTTGATATGCAGGGACTTGCATGTGGCTAGTCATGGTTGCAGACCCTGAATTGCAATTCAGTGCTGATCCCAAATAAATACATCTTTGCTGGAGAAGCATCTGGCAGTCTATTTGTTTTAGATCAACACAAGGATATAGTCGTTGAATATATTCAATAATGTAGTCATTGCATATAATTGAGAATTTCATATGAAAAAATACAAATTATTTGAATATATAAGGGCCCAGCCTGTGAGCCACAACTGGCAGCAGCTTGGTTTTGTACGAGGTAAGAATGATGTTTACTTTTTAAAAAGGTTGTAAAACAAACAAAGAATATGCTATAGAGACTTTATGTAGTCTATAAAGCCTAAAATATTTACTGTCTGGTCCCTTTCAGAAAAATGTTTTCAATCTTTGAAATACAATCTGGAAGAGTATTTCTTAAGACATGCTTTTTGATGAGTCAATAAATTTGGGTAAATTTTTTACATTGGTCATTCTATGGATTATTTTTGGATAAATTAATTTTTGGCAATTTGGCCACTGGACAAATTGACCATTTAGCAGAAAGCTTTTTAAGAACGTGTTTTTGACGAATTCACCTGGAGCTGGTCATGACTTCTCCCAAATGAAAGACACTGAATAAACATATCACAATTTCAAAAAACACAAGTAGGTAAAAGATTTCTTTCCCCCCAATGACTATGGAAGCCAGTGAAAAACTCAAGAGTCCCATCAAAGAAGCCCCGTCTATTCTCACTTGGGAAAGATCTTGAAGGATCTGAAATTGTTAAAGATTATAGTTTCCTGCTAACAAAGAGACAACAAATCCACCCTCCCTTTAAAAAAAAACATTTTAGCATTTGAATATATAAACACTTTCTGAGTGGCTGCTTCCGGAAATATTTTTGGATTAAATGATCATTTTCAGTCTCAAAAAGTTTTTCTTTCTTTCTTTTTTTGATGGGAGGGGCAAAATATGGTATTTTATTCAGATACTCTGAATAGAAGGAGTGCATTATCTGAATCTACCAGACTCTTCTTCAGTAGAGAAATTCATACTGTTGACTATCCGATATTAAAGGCTCTGGCAGCTTTTAAAAGGTTCAAGCTCTGGCAAAAAGAATATGCATTTTCTGACCCATTACTCCAGGGTCAAAAAGGGTAGAGCAGGAGAATGTTTGGGGTGTGTGTGTGTGTGTGTGTGTGTTTGTGTGTGTTTGTGTGTGTGTGTGTGTTGAGAGATAGGCAGAAAATGAAATAAGATGGCTTGGGAAATACTCGGCTCTTCTCTCAGACTCCCTACTATGAGCACCACATCCCTCACTGCTCCCTGACCAAAAAGTACAGAGAGGATTGGTGCCCATTAGAGGATGACATCAGGTCTGCAAGCCAAATGTACTTTACCGATAGCACCTTCTATTCTTCCTGCTCAAGCCATGGACATAGATTCCTGAGGCTTTAAAAATCGTACTGTTTGTGTGTGCTGATATATATCTGATCCGGAGCTAATATATCTAAGCTGATATATAACTGAACTTATACAGAATAGTCCAGATGGTTTTACATATTAGATTATGAAGATTTAAAACAAAATGCTGAGTTTGAACTAGTTAAAATATGGAGTCGCTTTTAAAATTATCTGGTAGGTAATTACTTTTATCACACAGCTAAGAAAACTCAATCCCTGTCTTAGTTATATGTTAATAAACTTGCTTTAAAACACTACTCATACACAACTAAAAAGGAACAAAACTCAAATGCTCCAACCCTCATATATTTCGATGTTTTACAAAGGATGGAGTCCAAATGGGAAAGTTTCCACCCAAGGCTTACTCCATCCATTTCATAGAAAACATCACTCTCTAAAGGGCCAGTTTGAACTTCTTTAATGTGCTTTTTTGGTTACGCCAGTTTTCCACAAACACATCAAAAGAGGAAAAACATCTAATGGCACTCAGTGGTATTTCCTCACCAGAATGGAAAAACAAGAAATGCATAACATTCATAACACTTTGAAAGTAATACAGATCATCAACACGGTAAGAATCCTAGTCTCATGTCCCCTGTACCTCAAAGGGCAAGTAATCTATGATGGGAAGTGTTCTGATGCCAAAGAATCAAGAGAAAACAGACAAACACCAATCAAACAAAAACCCTATTGCTAGGAAAATAATGGTAGGCCATCAATTATCAAAATATTTTTTTGCAAGATTGTATCATCTTGAAAAGAATATTGCTGTTATTGGCCTCTTCTGAACAGTGTAGAAATATTAAGCAAATAAGAAGGCACCTTTAGAATCTGATTAGTGTTCTGTGGTCTGCTCCTCTTTCAAATGTAGAGAAGGTGACATATAGTGTTGGTTGGTGAGTCACTGGAGCATGCCTGGAACCCAGCCTGGATGCCAGCTGCTAACACTAAAGACATTCATAGGCAGAATGAATGTCAAGGCTACACAGTTCTCCATCATATATTTGTGGAAAATTCATTCCAGGAGAAATTCATAAATCAGACTAGAGACTATACTAAGCACTGTGTGGTAAGATATAAAGAGAGTTTGCTCTGTTCCCACTAACTAATAAGCCTTTTAGGCCAAGCCTTTCAGTAGAGGACAGAGTGTTCTATACGGATGCATCTCCTACTCCAAGAGACCAAAGTATTTGAAAGACTACAACTGACAGCTCAGATGTGTTTTTATAGCTCATCTGCTACCATATTTACTTGCAGATGTCATTATTTTCATATTATCAAATATTTGATGATCAAAAATTTTGATCTACTATCAAATATTTCTAAAAACTTTTTTAGAAATTGAAGTTCATCAGGGCTTCCCTGGTGGCGCAGTGGTTAAGAATCCGCCTGGCAGTGCAGGGGACATGGGTTTGAGCCCTGATCCGGGAAGATCCCACATGCCATGGAGCAATTAAGCCTGTGTGCCACAACTACTAAGCCCACGTGCCACAACTACTGAGGCTCGCACACCTAGAGCCTGTGCTCCGCAACAAGAGAAGCCACCGCAGTGAGAAGCCCACGCACCACACCGAAGAGTAGCCCCCGCTCGCCGCAACTAGAGAAAGCCCACGTGCAGCAACGAAGACCCAACACAGTCAAAAATAAATTAATTAATTTAAAAAAATTGAAGTTCATCACTGTTCAGTCAAGATGACTCCCTTGACACAGCACTTCAAAGGAAGGAAACACACATAACATTTCTACATCTCCAAACAGAGCAGGACCAACTTCTTTTTAATACAGCCAGTGGCTCCAGAGGGCCGGGCCTGGGGACGTACGTTCATGGTAAGGTTTTGCCAAACAGCCTTGTTTTATTTGGCATCCCAATCTTCCTACTTTAAAATCCACTCTCTCAGTCATTTCTCAAAGGTGACCTTCTGTGTGTTTCTTCTGTCACTTTTATAGGACTAGTACTGAGCCGGTTGTGGAAATAAAGCAACAGAAATCAGTCAAGTCCCAACACACGTTAAAGAAAAAAAACATTTTATGTGTCTTTGCTGCTTATTAAAGCACTGGTGGCCTAAGTGTTGGTTGTGTAGATATGAGATACGACTTTAAATTGGGCCTTCTTTTCCTTTTTCATCCTGCAAATTAGACCCCTTAGCTTCTAGTGGCCAGGTGGACACACAGCCTATCACACGCTTGTCTCCTAGAAATCAGAAAGTAAGTTAACTGGAGAAGATGACCTATTCTCTGAACTGAGGGAGACACAAGCTGAATGTAATTTGGATACTTCCCTCTTGGAGCTTTTGATTCTCTAGAAGAAAAGCTAAGCCAGTCCCTGTGATTGCAAGGCAAAGTGGAGAGTGTCAGTAGGAAAGTAGCAAGTAGAGAGGGGAGAGCTCTTCCAACGTGGGTGGCAGGAAGGACTTCTGAGAGGAGGAATAAACTGGTTCCTGAATGGTGAGGAGGGTGTGAGCATACAAAACACAGAGGGAAAAGACATTTTAGTCCATGCGGAAAACAGGAACGGAGATACAGTGAAAGGGGTTCGACGGCATTTCCATGGAACGGTGACTTTATTATCATCGTTTCTGGTTTACTTGTCCATCTCCACACCAGGCAGTAAGTTTTGAGGGCAGGCACAGTGCTGGACACTGAGAATGCAGCCTTGTGGAGTTTATAGTTTCATGGGGAATCCAGACAATGAATGAATAGTCCAAAGATAACTATACATTTACAAATTGCAAAAAGCATGACGAAGTAAAAGGGCAGGGTGCCATGGGAAGAGAACTCAAGATGGACCTAGGAGAGCATCATGCCAACCACGTTGACAGCAGAGTTGAAGAGTGTTTCAGGTTGAGGACCTAAGCATGTGCACAGGCACTGCATTGGAAAAGAGCTTGGAGAATTCACAGAGGACAAGAGGCCAGTGCATCTGGAGCAGGATAGATAAGAGGGAGTGTGGCCCAAAATGAGATCTGAGGACTAGACAGGCATGAGAGCAGCATATCTTACAGATCATACAAAAGGACTGTGGATTTTCTTCGAAGAGCGAGGGGAAACCATTGAAAGTTTTTGAGTAGAAGAGGGACAAGATCGTATTTCAACAAATGGTTTTGGAACAATCGGACATCCATATGCTAAAAAATATGAACTTCAACCTACAACTCACACTTTATAAAAATATGAATGCAAAATGGATCATAGACCCAAATATAAAACTATAAAACTTTTAGAAAAAACTAGGAGAAAATCTATGTGACCTTCGCTTTGGCAGTTAATTCTTAGACATGGCACCATGACATGGCAGAATCCATCAAAGGAAAAAGATGGTAAAATTATCCCCCTTCAAAATTAAAAACTTTGGTTGTGCAAAGGAACACAGTTAATAGAATGAAAAAAGAAGCTACAGACTAGAGAAAGTACTCGCACATTAAATATCTGACAAAAGACTTGTATCCAGAACGTACAAAGAATTCTCAAAACTCAATAATAAGAAAACAAACAACATAATTTTGAAAATAGGCAAGACATTTGAACATTCAAATGATGAAAAGATACTCAACATCTTTAGTCATTAGTGGAATGCGAGTTAGTGTTTTTGTTTCTTTGTTTGTCTGTTTGGCCACTCCGTGTGGCATATAATATCTTAATTCCCCGACCAGGGATCAAACCCGTGCCCCCTGCAGTGGAAGCGTGGAGTCTTAACCACTGGACTGCCAGGGAAGTCCTGGAATGCAAGTTAAAAGCATAATTCAATACCCTGAAAAAGTGAAATAAAAATGTACATCCACACCAAAAACTCGTCCACGAATGTTTACAGCAGCTTTATTAATAATTGCGCCAAAACCCATCAACAACTCTGATGTCCCTCAACAGGTGAATGACTAAACTGTGAGACATCCATACAACAAAATGCCACTCAACAATACACAGCTATTGATGCAACAACTCAGACGAATCTCAAAGGAATTATGCTAAGGGAAAGAAGCCAATCTTGAAAGATTATATACTGTATGACTCTACATGATATTCTCAAAAAGACAAAACTATAGGGCTGCAGAATAAATTACTGGTTGACAGGGGTTAAGGGTGAGGTGAGATAGGACTGACTATAAAGGGACAGCACGGGGAACTTTTGGAGGTGTGATGGAACTGGTCCTTATCTTGACTACGTTCATGGTTACACAAATCGATGCATGTGTTAGAAAACACAGAACTGTACACCAAGAGAAAACAAATCAATTTTACTGTATAATTGAACAAATGTGTTTAATAACAAAAATGAAAATATGTGTCCACAAACATACTTGTAAAAGAATGTTCATTGCAGCTTTATTCATGGTAACCACAAACTAGACATAAATGTTCATTGAAAGAAAAATGCCTAACAAATTGTAGTCTATCCATAGAATAGAATATTCCTCAGCAACAGAAGGGAATGAACTACTGATACATGTGACATGATGCATCTCAGGGACATTATGCCGAGTTTAAAAGGGCAGACTCAACAGACTATATATTATATGGTTCCATTTTTATGACGTTCTAGTAAAGGAAAATTTAATCTATGGTTAAAAACATCAGAACAGGAGTTGCCTCTAAGTGCGGGGATAACAGGGAAGGGGTACAAAACAGCTATCTAGTGTGTTGAAAATACTGTATGTCTTGATAGGAATGTGGGTCCCATGGGTTTATGCATTTGTCAAATATACTTAAGATCTGTGCCTTTCATTATGTGTAAATTTCACCTTAAAAAATGTAAGTAATATGAACTTAATTGAGGAGGTTTGCTTTTCACAATGACATGACATGGCAACCCTACAATTACTCTCTGTGCATTCCTGATTTGAGCAAATAAGTAAATATATGGAGGATAATGAGCCCAGGCCTCTCTGACTAGTAGAGAAGAGTGTTGCAAAAGTGGAAACGGGAAGCCTGGAATGAACCTTGTAGTGTTGGCTCAGGATTGGAGGTATCGGTATGAAGTCATGGCGTGTTATTATTTGATACAGACACATACACAAAGGTATACATACATACAGAGGAGTAGATGTGGAAATAAATATAGATATAGATCTTTATGCCTATGTATACAGTGTGTGTATTGTGTGTGTATTTGTTTCCCAGTTCGAAAAGCACCTATAAGCAGTAACAAATCAGTAACAATGAGTACAAGTAGCACCAAGAGTTTCTAAATAGCTGCCCTTAAGGAAGCCAGGATTCCCCTTTGACTAAGTCTTAGAGAACACGCTGATTTCATGGCTGAGGTGGAGATAGTACAAAACGAACCTGGAACATCGCATAGTGCCAGAAAGGAAGGAATGCTCCAAGAATGGTGTGAAGTATCAAAATGACACAAGAGCCAGACTGAAGGGGCTGTCACTGGTCGATGCTAGGACAATCAGAGCATTGAAATAAATAATAATAGCAAAAGATTAAAATCCACTGAATAGACAAATGAATAAATAATGAATGAATGAATCAGGCAGAGGGGAGGAGAGAGAGAGAAAGAAGAGAAGGGAGAAAAGGGGGTGAGGGGAGGAGAGGAGACGGGAGAGACAGGAAAGGGAGGGCAGAAGTGGGACAGAGGGGGAAGAGAACGAGAGAATAATGATAAAGCAAATGGGACAAAATGTAAACAGTTGTGAGTAAAGGAGGATGCATATGGTAGTTCCTGTCAGATTCAAATAAAAAGTTTAAAAGTTAAAAAAAATATTTAACGGAGCTAAAGCAAAAGAATATCCTGGGATTTAAAAAACGGTAAAGCATTAGGAGTTTGAGTAACATATACACACTACTGTATAGAAAATATATAACCAACAAGGACCTACTGTATAGCAGAGGGAACTCTACTCAGTATACTGTAATAACCTATAAGGAAAAAGAAGCTGAAAAAGAATATATACATATATATGCATAACTGAATCACTCTGCTGTACACCTGAAACTAACAAACACAACCTTGTAAATCAACTATACTTCAATTTAAAAAAAAGGTAAAGCAAAAAGTATTAAGTTGAAAGAGAGCAGGATCCTATCTCACTTCTTCAGGTACCTAATACACAGCCTGACATCTTCATTACAGGATGACAAATGCATACCATCAGGAAAAAATATATTACATTGTTAATTGTATGAGTAGAACAAGCAGCTGCCAGCATATTTCTCCAAAACTACTTTTCCTAAATAGGCTAAAACTCAGATAACTCAACCCAGATTTTTCTAAACTTTGATATTTATTAGACTTCTTTTCATTAGGGTCTAAACCCTCACTGATTTCAGGGTTGCTTCCATGAGTTTGGAGCACAAAACTTACTTTGAGCTTTTCAAAAAATATTAAGATTGAGGGACTTACCTGGTGGCACAGTGGTTAATAATCCGCCTGCCAATGCAGGGGACACGGGTTCGCGCCCTGGTCCGGGAAGATCCCACATGCCGCAGAGCGGCTGGGCCCGTGTGCCACAACTACTGAGCCTGCGCTCTAGAGCCCATGAGCCACAACTACTGAAGTCCGCGTGCCTAGAGCCCGTGCTCCGCAACAAGAGAAGCCACCCCAATGAGAAGCCTGCACACCGCAACGAAGAGTAGTCCCCGCTCGCCGCAACTAGAGAAAGCCCACGCGCAGCAACGAAGACCCAACGCAGCCAAAAATAAATAAATAAATGAATAAATAAGTAAAAATATTAACATTGAAACTGCTCTTATCAATCGTAAATCTAATAAGACTGTCTAATGATTTTATGCTTTTAGATGATCAAAATAATTTGTTATGTAGTTGAAGATGGGACACCAGTTGGCTAGAGGTCAGAGAAACACGATGAAATCTAAAACCCAGAATCCTGAGACTGCACCCCTTCTTCTGTCTTTTGTTTTATGTCTGCCCTTCTTAAGGACCAGACCCTGAACATAACAATAGGACAAGTTAAATAGCTTAGGGGCTATTTCCTTTGACACCAGGCTGCTGGAAAGCCCCAACTCCTTTCCTTATCTGTCAGCCAGCCTCCCAGGTGGGTGTGAGGGCCCAGAATCATCTGACTGCATGCGGCCTCCAAGCTGAGAATTCCATCACCTTTAGACTGGGTCACACCTCCTCCACCCAGAGAGGAGGCATAGACACTTTTCATGGAACAATTTGGGTGTTAATAACTACAGAACCGTCTCATAAGGATGGAGGTTTAAAGATGCTGGCTTGAAACAGAAAAGGAGAACCACCTTAAATTAACAGAAAAGTAGTAAGAGTATTGAAGAAATCACCAAACATAGACTTCAAATCATGTCCGTAAGCCGGGTTTACAGGTAGCCCTTTGCACTTAATAATGTCTTTATAGCTCAGTAAGGATTAAGTAGTTTCTTTGGTTTTTTGTTTGTTTGCTTTTTTGGCCACACGGCTTATGGGATCTTAGTTCCCCGACCAGGGACTGAACCCGGGGCCCTTGGGTTCAATGAAAACATGGAGTCCTAACCACTGGACCACCAGGGAATTCCCAGGATTGAGTACAGTTTTAAATTTTAACTATTCAAACAAAAACTGTAACTATTCTATAATTTGGAAGTACTTCCTAACTGATAATAACTTGACTTTGTATAGTATTTTACAAAGCATATGGTTTTCATTTACTTATCAAAACAGATAGATCTCATTAGACTTAATGAGGCTTCTCTAAGATCACACAGCCTGTAATTGGCCAAGCTAAGAAAAAAACAAAAACAAATATTGTAGCTTTAAAAGTCCCAATCCCATGTTTTGGTTAATGGTGGATGACTCTAACAAGGCTGTCTCCAGGCTGCTCCACCAGTGCAGGGGCGAGCTGGTGTGCTCCCAGTTCCTCCCGAAAAGCAGCTCTCACCGTCTTGGCTGGAGTCCTCTCCAAGTTCTGTGGGTTCTAATCCTCCAATCCTCTCTGCCCCCCTCTCCTACTAGTCGTCCACTGCTGAGCCTGCTCCAGCCACACTGGCTTCTCAAACATACCCAATGTGCTCCTGCCTCAGGAACTTTGCACCTGCTCTTTCTTCTGTCTGGAATATTTCCTCCCAAATCCACAAGGCTTGCTCCTCCACTCCTTTCAGGTGTTAACTAAAAAGTCACCTTCTTGTCGAGGCCTTAGCTGGCCACCCTATCTATTATGTTGACCACTGGAAATTGCCAATGTCGCACCATCTCTTAAACAAAAAAAATGTCAATTGCATATGGCAAAACCTAATACAATTTAATTTCCCCTACAACCTTCCCTATCTCTCTTCAATGCTTAATATTTTCCTTCGGTCCTCCTCACCATCTAACCTATTTTGGTCTATTGATTGATTTTCTTTCTCCTCCACTAGAATATAAGCTTCCCAGGAAGATAAGGATTTTTGTTCACTGCTGTATCCTCAGAGCCTAGAACAGAAACTCCCACATAGTAGGTGCTAAATATTTGCTGTATGAATAAGTTTCATTGGGCTGGAGTGATGAGACTGGGCAAGCTAAATATCTAGTGCTAGAGAAACCAAACCAAATGGCGTGTGATACAGTGAGGTACAGGGCCCTCCCCCTGGTCGAGATGACGCAGACATAAGGGATGAAGTCAGTACAGAATAGTACCAAGGCTCCATACAACAAAACCTTACTAATGAGGACCACTGTGCATCTTTGCAAAATTCTCCTCACACTTTTGTACAAGATAACGCTTCTCTGAAACAAGCTGAAAGGGGAATTAGCCAGGAACATTCTTTGCAGTGCAGTTGCTGATAGGTGGAGACTACCCCCGGGGGACCAACTCTGTAGCAGTTTCTAAAGACTGCAAACAAAGGTAAGAGCTACTAGAACTCTCAGAAATACCTGCCATTTGATTTTCCAGTATTGTCTGCTCTACCTTTGGGTGAAAAGATACTATTTTGTAAAAAGTGTTAGGGCTAATCAGTGTGATCGCCTTTCCTACTAATTCTTCTCTCTCCCTACATTTAAGATGAAATTAAAGAAAAAAAAGTTTTCTCACAGTAACATCCCCAATCAAGTACTTCCCAAAGACTTCTTGAGTTTTCTCCTTGGAATCCCATACCAGCCACAGCTCCTGAAACTGATGTCCTAAGAGAAACGAGCCCAGGATAATGTGGGTCCCAATTCCAGCTCTACTGCTTAACCAACTGCATGACTTCGGGAAGATCATACATCCTCTGCGACTGCACTTTCTCATCTTTATAATGGGTCCAAAATCTATGTTGTTGATTTGTAGAGAGTAAGTCAATAAACATGAAATCGCATCATGAAGAATAAAGTACAGGATGCATTTCTATTAAGATGATGCTACGACGGAACTCTGGGCCTCACTTATACATACAAACTAAGAGTAGCTCGCTGCTTCCTCTAACTCTAGCAGTAGGAAGATGGGAAAGGACTCCATGGTATTCAATTCTGTGCCTGCCCCTCACCAACTCTGAAGTGTTCCTTACTTCTTTCTATGTTCAGGCAAGACCTGCTACTCCAGTGCATCTGTAGCTCTAATGGAAAACCCAGCTGTTGAGTCCCTCTCCTGAAATGAAAGGTTCTTTAGCCTCAAATCTGAAACATGCAAGGACAGGACATCCTACATGGAAACAGACCCTTTCTTTTAAACATTTTAACTTCCCCTCTTTGTGTTTCTTTCATAGGCACAGACAAAGCTTTCAAGCCTCTTAGCAGGATGCTTCTTCCCTTTCAAAGAACATTGAGAATTACCAAGGAAATCTCCACAAGCGTCTGGGGAGCTCTAGGTCCCTATGACCTTTGTGCCTGATTACTTTTTTAACCATCCCTCAGACTGTAAAATGGGAGCCAGGTTATCAATGACTGCTCAGGGTGCCTACAAACTAATGTCCAACATGCCACAATCTCTTCTTCTTGTTATCTGAAAATATCCTGAAGACAAAGAGTAGGTCTATGAAAAAAAATAATGCAATACTGGTTTGCACTGAGCTGTAATAATACTGCACTATGTTTGCGAGGTCTCATGGCATGGAATGGATTACCGTTTTGATAGGATCAATCAATCAGTCCCTGAGCAGATGTTCATTTCTGCCTGCTCAATGTCAAGGTCTGTGCTAGACAGGGATGAGGCTGACTGGCCCTCCTTTATAGACCTCAGACAGCGGCCATGGTGTTGAGGAGAGCAGAGGGATATAAGAGGGAAGAGAAGGGAGCTGGAATTAAACAGAATTTTCTTCATCAAATCCATCAGTTGTTTCCTAAGTGTCATTTTTCCATGTTACTGTCTACATGATAAACAATCCATTGCCTACTATTTGAAGAAACTAGGACTATTTTATGAAAGTACTAAAATACATAAAATTGTAGTGCATTCACCCAATAATGATAATTTCTTACTATATTAGAAAGGATATGATTTTAAGCCTTAAGAAAACACTTTTCTTGTATTGTGTGAAGACCAAGTGGCACAGATGTAGTAACTGGCTCTTTTCTGCATCAGAATATTTTTCATCCAATTAAGTTCTACTTAAAAATAAAATGTAGGTCTCCTCTGTCTCTGAACTCTCACTCTCTGAAGATTTGCTATAATTATCTGCTAGTTTACACAAAATTCACTACACAAACCTACTAAACAAATCTGTTTTAGGTTGCATGCAAGAATATGTTTAAGTCATGTGCTCCTGGGTGAAAAGGATATGGTAGGCTGCTATTGTACCTCAGGTATTCTCACAGAATAGTGCCTAGAGTTCACGTTGCTTAAACACATTATGTTTTATAGATGTCTCTCTCTCACCTTATTCAGTAAAAGGTCTTCTAATAAAGTAGAGGAACTAATAAGGGAAATGGGTAAGCCTAAGAGGCCCAAAGAAGCGCACACACTACAAGAACCATCGGGAATGAGAAAGCACATTAAGAGGGTTGAATGGCTATTAGTCTTAAGCTTGGTGGTGCACATGTCCCTAACTCCTATGAACCACAAATACAATGGTGAATATTTACAAGAAATTGAGATTCTGCATAAAACGTCTTGCTGGGGCAAGTGAGTGTGATGGTGGCACGAGCAGACATGTGACACTCAACACACAGTTACAAACTCGGTCTCGTGTTAGCAAGAGCTGTAGAGCACCCAGTAAAGGGAATGCAAACAGACTGCCACCTCAAGCTCCGTTTTGCATCCCATGGCTCTGTGTGTAGCTTCAGACAACGGTTCTTAGCCAAACACCTCTGAGCTCTCCTGCCAGGAAGGGAAGATTCTCCCCTGTTCCTCAGATCCAGACACAGATGAACCTCAGACATTTCCTGTTTAACTCATTTCTTCACCAGCTCTTTCTTCCTTACCTCATCCCCCCACCAAACAGTAACAGCACAGCCTCCAGCTTCCTCCTCCCACCAGACCTCACACAAACACGCCTTCAATCAGAAGAAGCCTCTCAAAACATCATCTAGTTTATTTTATTTTGCTAAGTATTACTGGCATCTAGTGCTCATCTTTAATGTACTGTTTTGTTATTTATTTACATATCCATGTACACTGTAATATAGAAGGAAAATGTAATCCATTCTCAATATTCTACACTGAGCAGTGTCTACTATTATGGCTTACTACATACAAAATACCTACTAATGAGTTTATCAAATATGCAATGACTAGATAGTACTACAAGTAATTTCTATTCTGTAGAAATTCTTGGTAGATTATTAAATAGTTGTATTAAGGGGTTTTAGTGATACCTAGCAAGTTGGCATTTTCCTGTGGGTTAGGAATGCATTTTTGTTTTTCCCACTCAAAATAATGGAATTACTCACTTTGTTCTGTGAAAATTTGTTAACAAACAAATGTTAAAGAATAGATTAGATTCACAAAAAAGAGGGACACCTGCATAATAGCAGTTACCACAATGCTTATTTGTTCTTCTACCATTTAAAGTGTTTCAAGAAAAGGAAGCAATCAAGTCTGTTTGTAAACGTATTGTCTTAATTTGAAAGTAATTAAATGTCTGCCTCAGTTAAGGTTGCTCTATTTATTGCTTTATTTCTTTTATAGAAAGCCAATCACTTGAATTTATATTCAGTTAGAAAAATATGAATTATACTAGCTGGGAAAGGAAATTCAAACTAGTAGATTGCTCATCTGGATTCAGTTGTTTGTTTTTTTAATTTTCATTTTGGTGGGAAAATATTCATAGTGATTTGTCTTGTTTCAGTTTTGTCTGATGAAACTGTGCCGTAGGCCTCCATTACTCATGGCAACATTAGCCTCTCACCTGTGGTCCACAGGTAGATGTTCCTCTTCCGAATCTGGGAGCAGAACATCTTCACCGGACTCCTTTACAGTGAAAAGGTCCTGCAGAAAAAGTGGCATTTTAGATAATTAAAATGTACTTATAGAGTAAAAATACCTGACATATTTGTGTAGGATGTAGTAAATTTGAAAATCCAACTCATCTGTATACCAGTGTGAGAAAGGCACTTGATTTTACAGATGTGAAAACTGAGGATTCTAGAGATAGAATGATTTGGTCAAGCACGTACAGCTAGTACATGCAGGATCAAAGTAGGTCCATTTCAAAGTTGAACTCTTGAGTTCACTTCCCTTCCACTGTTACACAGCCACCCTGTGAACAAAATCTTCCTCCAAAAAGCCCTCTTTTCTCACAAGATTTGTTCTCTAAAATGACCACTAGTATAGAACAAATATCCCAGAAACCCAGAGAAAAACTGGCATAGATCACAAATAGAGATCCCTGTGCTAAGAGGGGGCCTATGGTGAGGGTGGTGTGTCAAATGAGATTTTTCTTTCTCAGAGGAGGAAGATTTGGGGAGTGACCCTCTAGATGGGATGTCTGCCTTCTCATGGCAGATATGAGAGCTCAAATCCCAGAGAGTTGCCTGAGAGGGATACTGAGTGGGGCCATCAGACCCAGCAACTTCCTTCAGTTGCTTTTCTCTCGACCAATTTTCTCACTGTCTTAAATTTGGAAAAATGATGACATAGATCACTATTCTACAATTGAATGTAAAGGCGTCCTTCACGGCTTCTGAAACGTGGTCAGCTGAAGCCCAGATTTTAAACTTGAGAGGAAAAGTAAAGCAGGTCTTTTGCCCTCTCTGGATCATAATGATAACAATAATAGTGATAATAACGACAACGATCATGACTGTAAGGGCTCATATTTACTGAGTGCTTACCTGGTAAGAGGATAAGAGGCGCTGTCTTACTTGTACTTCACAACAACCCTCAAGGAGGTGCTATTATCGCCACTTATAGAAAAAGAAACTGAGGCTAAAAGATGTAAGTGACTTAGGTAAGGTCCTGTAGCTAGTAAGGAAGGATGTGAAACCTGGATCCAGAGGCCTCTCTTGTAAGGCAGTTGAATGCGTTGTATGTTACAACATCATCACAGTATTAACATGGCTCAAACAGACCTTTTGATTTTGTCCCCATGCCCTCCACCTCATCTGCCCAATCCACACTGTCCCCGTCTTGTTCAAGTCAGTCGGTGGCACTTCCATCCACTGAGCTACTCGGGCCTAAAAGCTGAGTCATCCTTGAGTCATTTCTCTGTCCTCTCCCACCCACTTCCAATGCATCGGCAAGGACTTAGGGCTCTACCTCCAAAATGTCACCCAAATCGGTGAGCTTCTATCTCTGTTACTGCAGTCCTAGTCCAATCCCTATCAATCACCTCTCACACAGCTCCAGCTGCTTCCATTCTTGTTCCCCTGTACTCCATTCCCAGCCAGGAGCCAACCTGATCTTTTAAAATCAAAATCAGATCATGCCATCCTCCTACTTTCCACTCAAAGCTGTACATAATCTGGCCCCTGCCCACCTCTTGTATCTTATTTTCTACTACTCCTTCCCTCTTTCACCTTTTTCTAGTCACATGATGGTCCTTGTTTCCTGGAACTCTCCAAGCTAGTTACTACCTCATGACTTTTACAGCTGCTGAACCCTCTACCTGAATTGCCTTCCTGTCTTCACTGGGTTGGCACCTTACCATCATTCGTGGTCTCTGTTCGAAAGACAGGTCATCAGAGAGAGACCTTCCCTGACCACTCTGCTGAACTCCTTACCCACACCAGTCATTAGCACATGATTCTGTTTTATCATCTCCATGACACTTATCAATATTACTTGTCTATTGCCTGTTTCCCCAGCACCTAGCACAGTGCCTGGCACATAGTAGGTGCTTACTAAGTATGTTACTTAGTGAATAATTCATTAGCCTGAATTGATCAGATGAATTCTAGGGACTGATTTTTCTTTTTAGAGACAGAAACTGTGAGTTCTCTATTAGGAAGATACTAAGTGAGCATTGGACGAGCAGGAGAGCTGCCTCAAAACTCACCTGGTGAGAGAAGCCTTTCTTTATCCACCTGCCAAAATGGTCACTTCTCTTACTATGTCCCAACCCCCAGCCCCTGTATACCTGTTCAATATTATATCAAAACAATTTGTCAATGAGTGTGCATCTCTTCTGGGTATGTCCAGATCTCCACTCAGATGTTCAACTTCTGAAACACAGGAGCTGATCTTTTCTCATTCACGTATCCTAACACAACCCTCTGCACACATCAGGTGCTTTAGCAGTGCCGTGCAGTGGCTGAGAGACCAAAGGGGACATGTCCCTTTACAGGAAGCCCACATGGCCACAATGGGGGAAGCACACACACAACATACTCACCCTTAGAGTTTGAATCCTGAGAATACAAACGGTCCCCACCAGACAAAACCGATCCTCCAAAGAAAGATCTGCGGCAGACGACTCACCGGACAGGCTGGGAAAGAAGCTACGGAAGAACACCACAGGCTCTAAGGGAGACAGAGACACACATGTGACAATCTAATAGAAAGGTGGGGCGATTACACAAGAGGATGGGCACCTGCCGTATCAGTGAGCTGTTTGCCAACCCACTGACAATTTTCAGAATTCCGAACCACCAATTTTTTCTGTCTTCCTTCCCAGTCACCCTCCCCACCCTGGTCTCCACCAAACATGAAGTAATTACTGAGAAATAATTATGAGTTCAGGGTGATCGTCAGTCTTCTGTTCTTACCCTGTGAATGGACATTTTAGTCTCCAAAATAGTTCAGCTCCCCTTCTTTACACAGACCATGGGGGTATCAAAGATGTGTGTATAATTTGTGTGTGTATGTAGTCAAGTTTTTTTTAAAGGTATTTGACCTTTGGTTTCCAAAGGCACGTGACAAGATATCAGAGAACCATGTGTGAGCTAATTTTCATTATTTATTTACCCATTCATTCATTTGTTATATCTTTAGACCTCAGTGGCAAAGAACTGAGTTAATTATATTCTTAGTTCATGGCATATTGTGAACACAGATAAAATTCCCACTCTTGTTTTTACTTTATTCTTCTCTCTGTCCCTTCCCCACCCACAGGTACCCATTGTCATCTACCACATTTAATATATAACTTTGTAAAATATGTAGTCTGGCTCTATGTACTATATGCTTTTACAATTTACAAAAGTGGCATTGTGCTATAGATCTCATTCTGTTTGTCAATCAACAATACAGTTTTAAGGTCTAACCATGTTGTACTATGTATATCTACAGTTCATTGCTTTTGACTACTACAAAGTTTTCCATATTGTGTATTTCCCCAGATTTTACTTGTCCATTTCCCTAATGATGCACACCTAGGCTGCGCATCATTCCTCCCTCCTACCGTGAACAACACTATGACATACATAGAACATGTCCCCTTAGACACAGATCTCTCTGCAACTTCGCCTCTGCGATATTTCCACCCAGCGACAGGATTGCTGAGTTACGAGATAATTGACTTCAGTTCACTCTGTTTTCCAGGATGGCTTCAGGAGTTTACATTCCTCTCGACACCGTATTAGTGTTTTCATCTCTCACGTCCTCACCAATATTTGGTATTATTCACACTCCTAATTGTTTACATTTTGATGCGTGTATGGTGCTACTCATTGGTTTTTGAATTTTTCATTCTTTGCTTACTAGTGAGTTGGAGCATCTTTTCACATATTTGCTGGGCTATTTACCTTTGATTCAAGCCCTAGATCTTTTAATGGCCCCAAATCAGTGTTTATGTTAATTTATCAGCTTGTGGTTCCTGAAGTCTTAAAAATTACAAATTCAGATCCCATATCCACATGTAAGACACACAGATTTGGGTTTTGATTCCCTGTAAATGACACATTTTTTTCCATTCAAACTCTGAGAGAGATAACAAGCTTACTCTTCCTCTAGGCCAGTGGACAGAATTTTACTGATCATTTTAAGTCTCTAGGTTTTATGTGTTGGTCCTTGAATGAGTGTTAGAACTCCAGACCCCAGCCAATGGAGCCAATGTATGACTTAAGACTCACTTAGGCCCAGCACAAAATCAGCTCCCTCTTATCACTAGGTCTCATACTTTATCCTTTAATTTCTAGCACCCATGGATTTCCCTTTCTTTTAAGATTGGCTATGCAATAAACTTCTTAGATTATATTTTAACAATGATTTCCTTGTTTTTGTAGAAGGAAAGAGCCATCCTTATCAGTCCACCATGTTACCATATGACCCCACCTTGTAAATTCTGCTATTAATTTTTTAAAAGTCTAATTAATGTCTGTGGTCCACCAAAACCTGTGATCATAGGGGTAGGAGAGAGTGTGAGAGTACCAACAGTAGAAAGGCATTTATATTACCAATGAAGGGCTGCATAATTCATGAACTTCATCTAGGTAAGATTAAAAACTGTTTTTCTTACCATTAGAAATAAATTTTATGCTCAGGATGAATTTCACACATTCATAAGCAGGGCTGCTATCATGTTCAGCACCTCCTCTTTTTAAATGACAGCAAAAATCAATATGTTTTTCTGCTAAAAGAAAGCAAATACAAAACATGCTTACATTTGTACTTATCTATATTCTGTAGGATTCTTTCATATGATTATTGTCTTATTTAGACTAGATTTTACAAAAATATTTTCTTTTCATGAACATTACCACTTGCACAGTTATCTATGTTGTATCTGTAGAGTGGGGTATCAGCTAGAACATAATTTATAGAACACTAATACAATTATACAAAAGCTGAAATAATCAGGGTTCATGATTAAGAACAAGATTTAATGGAGGAGAGATTTTTTAATACTAGAAATATAATTTGTGAAATGTCTATATTATTCCTCTAAGTGATTGTTATCTGTCTCTTAAAATCTAAGAGCTTACTATTTGAAACAAATAGTCTGTACCTGAGCTTGACAAAGGAAGTTTGACAGCAATCTTTCGGCAGACTTCATTTTTCTCTTCATCAGGCACAAGGCTTAATAAACTTTTACCCATGATGTCATCCTGAAGAGGGAAAGAGGGAATAAATTTTGTTATCTGTACTACTATATTTACTTCCTCTGTCTCCTTACTTACGCTTATCATCTGGGAGGGAGATGCAAGAGGGAAGAGATATGGGAACATATGTATATGTATAACTGATTCACTTTGTTATAAAGCAGAAACTAACACACCACTGTAAAGCAATTATACTCCAATAAAGAGGTAAAAAAAAAAAGACTATGTATTATATGATTCCATTTACAGAAAATGTCCAGAATAGGCAAATCCATACAGACAGAAAGTTGATGTTAAAAAAAGTAATAAATAAATAAGAAAATAAAATAAAATAAAAAGCTTATCATCTGCCCCATGTCAGCCATCTTACAGTCAGACCTGTTAGATTTCTAAAGTCTAAAGTCCCAATTCACATTACCCCATTCTATGACCATCACCACCTACCTTTCCAGTGCACTCATGCAAGTACCCCACCTCTCCAACAATTATCCCACCCACTGAGACCTCCAGTCCATTCACATCCCATTTTCACTGAACATTATCTCCTCCAAATTGTCACATCCCTCCTTACCCAGTTCAGATGCCATAGTTGATCATTCTAATCACTGCCATGAGCTCTTATTTGCCTGGGAAAGTCCCAACTCTGCTTAATTTCAACTCTTCATCTACCCTGTACCTTCCCCCAAGCAACTGAATGTGTATGGAGAAAACCCCACACCCATACTGTGTATTATTTTAAATGGGCACTCAGCTCCGCCTAGAAATCATTCCACATTTCCCTAGATAATTCACTCTTCTACTCTTCAATATGACTATTTATTGCCTTCTCCTCCTTCAAACCTGCGAAACCGTCCCCTCCCCTGCCACCCTCCTCATATTCAGCTAGGATCTCATTTCTTATTTCAATTAAAAACAAAGGGAGAAGGAAATGTCAATATCTCCCTGCACCAAATCTTACCGACCTATCTGCTCCTGTGGCCAGAGACCTGCTTTCTCTCCTATTGCACCAAATAAGCTCCTACCTAAGTCTAGTGCACTGTCCTTCATCCTCTCTTGACTATTCAAGGACATCGTTTCAGAAATTCTCCCCCTATCCCCCACATCTTCAAGCTTTCCCTTTCTGCTGGGTCTTTCCCTTAGCACACAAATGCTAAATCAGAGATGTTATAATGTCTGTCATCTTAAAAACAGAAACAACACAAAAATCCAAAATCTTCCTTGACACTACATCCTCTCCTCCATCTCTAACTAACTTCTCTGGTCCACTTTAGAACAAAAATCATTGAAAGGAACTATACCTGCTGTCTCTCATTTCTTCACCTCTCACTCTCCCTTAAAACCACACTAATCAGATTTTTATCCTAACCATTCCACTTTTCTGGTTACCAATGATGTCCATATTGCCAAATTCAATAGTCGATTTCAACCCTCATCTTGCCTAACATCTCAGCATTTGATACAACTGACCTCTCCTTCATGCTTGAAATACTTTGTTTACTTGGCTTCCAGGACACCATACACATATGGATATCCTTCTGCTTCAAAGGCTACTGCTTCACAGTTTCTTTGCTAGATCTTTCTCCTCCTCCTGACCACTTGGCACAAGAGTGCTCAGGGTCTGGTCATTGGACCTCTTCTCTTACTATCCTGTCTCTTGTGGTCTCTTCCAGTTCCACCTCATCAAATACCATCTAACTGTTAATGACTACCAACTTCTCACCTCCAGTCCAGACTTCTCCCTGAACTCACCTTGATAACTAAACTTGGATGTCTTATAGGATTTCAATTTTAAGACATCCAAAATAGGGTTTCCCTGCTGGTGCAGTGGTTAAGAGTCCGCCTGACAATGCAAGGGACACGGCTTCAATCCCTGGTCTGGGAAGATCCCACATGCTGCGGAGCAACTAAGCCCGTGTACCACAACTACTGAGCCTGAGCTCTAGAGCCTGCGAGCCACAACTACTGAGCCTGTGTGCCACAACTACTGAAGCCCATGTGCCTAGAGCCTGTGCTCTGCAACAAGAGAAGCCACCGCGATGAGAAGCCCATGCACCGCAATGAAGGGTAGCCCCCGTTCGCCGCCACTAGAGAAAGCTTGCGCACGGCAACAAAGATCCAATGCAGCCAAAAATAAAATAAATAAAATAAGTTTTTTAAAAATAAAATAAAAATACATCCAAAACAAGTGCACCAGATATTTTCCCCTCACAAACATGCTCTTCTCTCAGTCTTCCCCAATTCAGTAAATGGCACCACCATTTACCCACATGCTTGTCCTTTACTTGCCATTTTTCTCTCAAGCCCCAAATCCAGTCCATCAGCAAACTCTGTTGGTTCTACCTTCAAAATACATATAGAATCGGTCCACTTCTCAGCACTTGGTTTAAGCCATCATTTTTATCCTGGATCCTGCAATAGCCTTCAGTGGTCTCCCTGCATCTATCTCTGCCACACCCTTGCTCCCACTCCATTCTCCACAGAGCAGCTAGAGTCATCAATTTAAAACATAAGTCAGATCAAGTTATTCCTCTGCTCAACATTTTCCACTGGCTACCCAAGTGATTCAGAGTGAAAGCCAAAGTATACTTCCAATGCCCTTGACAGCTCTATGTTCTGGCTCTTTGCTGCCTATTGACCTTAGCCTCTCCTACCCTCCCTCTTGCTCACTGCATTCTAAGTACACTGAACTCCTTGCTCATGTTCAAATACAGCAAGCAAACAGTCATCTTGGGGCCCTTAAGCTTGGTCTTCATTCAATGTGAAACACTCTTTCCCAGATATTTGCAATGACTTTCTCCCTTACTTCATTGAAGTCTCTACTCAAAAGTATTTTAAATAGCATCAGTCCCCTGACATTCTCTTCCTGCCTTTTTTTTCATACCACTTATCATTACCTGACATCATAGTCACATGTATATGTTTATCTATTTATTATGTTTCCCACAATAAAATGTAAGTTGCATTAGAACAGAGACTTTGGCCGTCTTATTCACTGCTACATCCTCAACACCTAAAACACAGCTTGGCACAAGTGAGCACCCAATAAACATTAGCTGAATGAGTGAAAAATACTGTACCACGTAGTTGAAGTATGGTGACACATGAATAAACTGAATATCAGCCTTTAAGTAATGAGTTTTTAATGTGATAGGAACAAAATAATAAACAAAGTACTCTTTGTAGCTTAATTATGGCTTTGGTTGATGAATAACAAATTCAAATGATTTTTAATTGATTAATATTAATAATCTACAGTCAAGATTCAGAAATATATTTTTATGGCCCATTTGTAGAAGCCAGCCTACGAGTTGGCCAATGCTCAAATTAGCAGATGGATCCTGTCTCAATCAAGAAAAGTCTTGGCTCAATTCAGGGCAGAAATGTAACACTAATTTAGTAAAGAAAACATGAAATTAACAGGCAATAGATTTCTTTTTCTTGGCCACACCACACAGCATGTGGGATCTTAGTTCCCCGACCAGGGATTGAACCCTTGTCCCCTGTAGTGGAAGCATGGAGTCTTAACCACTGGACCGCCAGAGAAGTGCCAGGCAACAGATTTTGACAATGAAAGTCACATAGTAAGAAACTGACTTCCCCAAAGAAAAAGATATTTTTCATTCAACTTAACTTTTTCAATAAAAATGCTTTTATTGATTTAGTTATAAAATACACTTTAGGTACCAAACCAAGTTACCTCTGGTCAGTAGAGACCACTCATTTATTCCTTCACCTAACACTTGATTAACAACTGCTTCATGCCAGAACATTATGCTAGGTATGTTCACACGAACTAGCTCACCTAAACTCCTGTGAGAGGAAGAATTCTCCTCTATTGAATTCATGATGAAACGAAGGCTTGTCCGATTATTGAGAGGTCACAAGTTCAGAGATGAGATTCACACCCAGCTCCATCTAATTCCATATCCATTGTTCCTTCCACTACAACATAGCTACCTTGAGTCCAATCTGCACCAAGAGCAGCCAATTTGCTACTGGGCCAGTTTCTTCATTTTGGACATTCTACATGAATTAATTTATTATTTTTTTGCTGAAACTTATGAGAGTTTAAAAAAATGAACCTGACATGTTCATTCTAATTTCAATGAACGCATAGTTCAGGAGGGCAGACAACACATGCACAGACAATTCTGATGCAAAGTATAAAATAATACCTTAACAAGAGGTACAAAATGTTAAGGCTCACCAGTTCTTTCATTGGCAGAAGGAAGTATAGCATTGTCACCTAAAAGAATTCAAAGTGAGCAGTCTTTTGATGGTGCACATTCCTTGGATGGAAATAGTGGCAATAAGTTTCTTATTAACTAACTACATTCTTTAAGGAAGGTGACAGTGACAATGAATGCCTTATAACTGACCACCAACTACAAATAGTGGACCTAATGATCATCCCAGTGACCCTGCTATATATTAGATAAAGGGCAGAGATCTGAAAGCATTATCAACATCATGTTACTTTCGTAAATCTTTGGCATTTATTTGCTCTTCTTATTACACAAGGCAGAAAGACCAAGGTACTTAGAGCTTAATGAAGCAAGGATAAATACCAGTGAAAAATTAAGGCTTTAAAAGCCAAGTTTGAAAATAGCCATTAGTTGTCCTAAAAATATTAGTAAGTTGAGTCTCAGTCATGGCAAACAAAGAATAAAGGAATTTACTCCACTCCTTGACATTTACTGAGAATCCAGGCAAGCAGCATCGTTTTGCTGGCAGAGACATCCACATTAAACATGCATTAGAAAACTGTTCAACTGTATAGGGCACCAGGAAGGATAAGAGATTCTGTACGAGGTTCAGACTGCACCCTGAATCAAACAAGACTCATTGCTAGTGATTCTCTACTACACTGTAAACTTCGCAGGGAGAACAAAGCAAAACTCATCACAATTATCACCAAATAGCCATATACTTATGTCTAAAATTTGCTAAAGACTCTTAAAAACTCAATCCTGAGAAACTCTTTCCATGATGAAATCTGTACTTTAAAATTTTATTTTGGTTAAAAATTATAAGAGAACAATTATATGTTTTTTTGAGGAGGTGATGAAGTAGAGTGACTAGGAAGGCAGGCTGCTAAGACAGAGGGTAGCGAATACAAGTAACTGCACATTACTACTACCAGTGACTACAAGTTTTTCCAAAGGAAAAACCATCAATGACATCAGTGATTGGGAAAATGTGGTGCCAGATTTCAGACATAAGTTTAATACCACGATGATGATAACAGCCATCATTTCAGTCATGGTGTGTTTTATAACATCATAACTTGGACTCCTCCCATCTTTTTGTCACACCCCTATCCAATCCATCTGCAAAACTTATTTCACCTACAAAACACTGACTACTTCCACATCCACCTTAATGCAATCCATCACCATCTACTGCCTGGACTACTGTAACAGCTTTCCAAGTGACTCCCCACTTCCATGCCTACCCCTATAGTCTATTCTTAATACAGGACCCATAGTGATCCTGATAAAACAAGTTCAGATCATTTCCTGCATCTGCTCCAAATAGCGTCCTCCCATCTCAGAGGAAAAGGCAAATGGCCCTAAACAAGGTGGACCTCTGTTACTGCTCTGACCCCATCACCTCCTACCACTTTACTTTTTACTCACAGCACTCCCGTCCCAGTGGCCTCTTTACCATAGCTTTTCACACCAAGTATACTCCTGCCTTAGTGACTTCTCACTTGCGTTTGTTTCTACTTGAAACACACTTATCTGCATGACTCACATACTCACTCCATTCAAGTATCTGTCTAAATGTCACCTGATCAGTGATACTAACCACACCATTTGTAATATCCCACCTCCAGTCACTCTCTAAGTAATACTGTCCCCTATTGACAGATGAGAAACTAAAGCTCATGTCGTTAGTGAGTGAGAGTTAAATTTTAATCTCCAGATTATTTGACTCCAAAGACCAAGTTCTTTCCACCTCACCATCCTATTGGCTTAGAGTTGCCCAACAGACAGAGGTTCCTTGATTTTTAATGAAACTGTAGATTCCTGGAGCCAGGCAGATACTCTAGAAATGGCTTGGTTTCCATATAAATATAAGATGGGTGACTTATAAAATGAAATTTTTAATCAAAGCCTGGGAAAAATTGCATGTTGTTAAAAATTACAAGTTAGGATTTAATGAGGAAAAGTGTGAAATTGTGCCTCAGGTATAGTCCTTTTCAAGCCTGTTTTAAAAGAATATAAAAACTCATTCCCACTTAACGTTTATGTACAGATGCATCAATAATAGTTATAGCTTTATTTTTAAGTACACCAGCCTCAGGTTATCAAGACCATGGTTTAAGATTAACAGTTCAAACCCATGTCCCAGACACCTCTACCTTAGGGTGACTATGTGTCTGTGTGTTACTTCAAATGTTGAAGGGTGAAAGAGTCTCTTAAGAGTGAAAACTCTGAACCAAAATACATAAGGAATCAAGGAAAATTATATAACTAACACCATTGCTGTGAAAAATCTTCATGTGAGGATCCTCAAGGAAAAGTCTCCAGTCTCAGTCAATGGCAAATTTGGTTTAAGTAATGTCAAATACCTCAAGAATTTGGGTAGTTTTCTGGTCTTCACTATAACAAAATTTAATGTGTAATGGATTATACTCCTACATTCTTTCTTTTAATGTGCATTTAATAAGACCATTCTCCTATGATATAACTCCTCTGAGGCCCAATGCAATGAATATCTCTAATATTTGCATTTTATTCAGCTGTTCTGTTATTCTATAAATATAGGCTGAATTTCGAAATCCAAACTGCTTTCTAAAAGAAAGGTAAGAGAATGAGAAATAAAGAAATGGACCTTAGTATCTTTAAATAAAAAGAAAAGAGCAGAAAAGCTCTCTGAGTTTCCAAGTGGGCCGTAGAACATGCCGGCTGGAACAGCATAACTAGCGGGATAAGCTCCTAATCTTCTTCTAACTTAACTAAATAATAATTTAACAAAACTTCTATTCATTTACGTGTTTCAAACTTGAGTGCTATAGATCTGTGGGTCAAGTTCTTAAGACAACTCTGTGGAGTGAAAAATATGCAATGAAAGCAACAATCCAGATGTGTTTAACACAACCAGCCAAGTGACAGATTCAGGAGTGGTGGTGGTGGATGTACTCTACACAGCCCCTCTTCACACACAGGCATGCATGCAATATGAAGGTATGCAGTACTTTCATGTTTAAGTGATATATCTGGTAGGTGTCCAGCCTGAAGATCCAGAAAAATTTTAGGAAGTCATATATTCTAAGTCAATGGTGCTAGGAAGATATAGAAAGCTTTCCTGAGAGGGATATAGTGACACCAAAGGGCTCAGGAATGAGTGACTAATTTGAACATCAGAGACTCTGACTATAACTCATGTGTAGGTCTCTCCAGCAATATTTACAACATTGCTAAATTAGGCAATCATTTCTAATTTCTTTTCCAAATGAGATCAGGGTTTGTTCTTCAATATAAAGAAACAAAAAGCAAATCAGACCTGGAAATGGATGCCATGAGCCAGCATGACCAAATCATGACATTCATGGTTTAATCAGTATGTGGTGGACTCAAGAAATGTACAAAATCAGACACATCCATCTTGTGAGGGCTGTCTTGCAAAGTAGTCACCTTGGGGATTATCCCCTGAGTCTTCTTTGGAGCTCTCCTTCAGGGGCAGTTTACAAACCATACACCAACGCACACACACCGCTTCATTACCTTATATCAGAGTTTGTTTTCACAGCTTTAAAACTGAAACCAATGGAGAGGACAGTAAAACGGGTGCACGTTTTGACAACATTGAGAATGTCTTCTCTGATGAGTTATACGCTGCTAAAAACAAATAATGAACCCCTAAACGACAAAGCAAATGATCCTTTCCCAAAAGTTGGGAGAACTTACTGGTAAATGGCCAAGGAGAGAAGAGATGTTGTCAGTCACGAAAATTATCACTCCATCTGTGCTCACTATTATCATAAAGCCATCTAATGACTAATGAAGAGAGAATAATAATGTAATTAAATAGTGGAACAATAATAAAATGATAGCTTTATTTCTAAATGCATAAATAATTATAATCACACACTGAAAGTGTATTGTGGTCCTTAAATATCAATAAAGCAGGCACAGACTTAATTAAAATTCCATTATTCTGCCTCCTACACAGAATCTACTTAACCTTAAGCATGAGACGTTTATCAAATGATGTGTCACTTAGACAAACAAATTTCAATGTATACCCAATTAACACAAAACTCTCCAACACAAGCTACGAAGATTCATTTCTGTGTGTAGGTTGTTTCATATTCAATTCAAAATTAATTTTAAAAACTGTAAGAATATCTTGGAGGGCATTTTCGTTTGTGGTTAGTTTAGTCATCTATTTATAAATATGGGTATTGCCATCACTTCCCTGCTATATAATGGATTAGATATCCAGACAAATGCCTCCTGGTAGAGAATACCTAAAATGATGATTAAAATATATTAAAACTTATATTTCAAAACAGGGCCAAGCTTCTGGTAAAGTAAGGGAAACGATCTGACATCAGAAATGACTAGAACATGAGAATTCAGAGGTAAGGGGATAACGGAGCTTGCATATGCCTTGGGAACATCTACACAACACTGATGGCATAGAGCTGGGGGGACAGAAAGCAAAGCTTGGGCCCGCACAAGGTCAGGGGTGAAATCAGAGACTCCTGCATAAAGCCAGGCCTCCCAAAGGGTAACACTCTCGGCAGACAAAATAGAAAGATCTTATCCAGCAAAGGAAGCCAGGGGATTCACAACCTGCCCATCCTGCCTCAGCTTCCACTCAGACTAGAAAAGGAAAAGAAAAACGAGTGTCATCTGGGAATTACAAACAGAAGCCTACACTCGCACAGATTCGGAGCTGGAATTCAGAAACTACCTGTGTAGCCCTCAACACTCCAAGCCTATTATTTACTTTCACATGGTCCTGACCCCAGATAGCTAGTAAAAAGAAGTTGAAATCATCTCTAGAGAATGATTTTAAAGCCCTCAAAGAATTCATGCAGATAAATTCCCAAATAACATGAGATTGTAATGAATGATTAACAAACAGGAAAAAATGAAACATCATGAACAAGAGGCAGTATAAATAATAAAATGCAAATCAGATTTTAAATGCACAGATACTGGAAATATCAGGGACAGACTATAAAATAAGCATGCTTAATATGCTTAAATCAATTTTAAAGGGTATTGAAAATATAATGAAGGAGAAGAGACTCATAACTGACTAGGCAGATGTGAAAAATAATCAAACGAAATGTCTAGAAATAATATCATCAAAATAAAAACTCAATATGTAGGTTAAATAGCAAGTTAGAACATAGCTGGAAAGACAATTTTTGAACTGGAAGACAGAGCTGAAGAAGTGACTCAGACTGCAACACAAGGAGACAAAGGGATGGAAAATAAGAGAAATTAAATGACACAAAGAAGAGAGTGAAAAAGTGAACTAGACATTTCACACATGTTCACTTTATTCTCATAACAACTCTGTGAAACAGAGATATTTTACAGAGAAAGAAATCAAAGCTCAGAGATAGTAATTCTCTCAAGGATGCATAACGAGTAAGTGACAAAGGCACAATTCATATCCCTGTCTGTCTGACTCAAAAGAAAGACCATGGTCATTCGGGCTTTAGTTTGTGGCCTTTGAACTCAGTGAAACTTACCAGTTCCATTGGAGATAGAAACCATGAACGTGTTTCCTCATGTCACTGAGGAAAAAATAAGGACTTAAAAGCCTTATTCAGTAGAGTCTAGCAACCTGTGTTGAATGACTCTACCAGATAATTACTTAACTTGACACTAAACTATAGAAAGAGTTGTTCATTTTTGTTGTCACTCAAGATCAGTGGGTTCACTTGGCATAAGAAGCATCTGGGCAGCATGTTAGACATGAAGGCTCCTGGCCTTACCAGGATTGAGATTCTGATTCAGACAGTTTAAGGTGGGTCCCAGGAACCTGTATTTTTACCAAGCTCCCTAGGTAATTCTGAATGCATGGTCTCCTAGCCACACTTTGAAAAACCACTATTCTTTATCTTCTATTGCACGTATTCTACATATGAAGTAATCAAAGAACAAACTCCCTCTTACTTGTAGCATCATCTGGTTGAGATCTTCATAGCTATGACGTGATGGAATCCAATTAGATTTCTCTCTAGAGGCTTCTGGATTGACTTTGCCTTTTTAGAAAAAGGAAGAAAGGAAAAAAAACTGTCACATTAAAATGATTAGCTTATGGGTATTAGATTTTTCAAAGTTATAATTTTATGGAAAACACTCTCATGAGAAAGTGCTGAGTGCTAATGAAGGATCTGAAGTAGACTAACTAATTGCTTATAAATTATCATAAACAAAGAAGTGTTCAGAATTGAAAAAGACCTTGAAGATCATCCACCTGAATTTCTACTGATCTACATGATGACCTCTCTAACAACATTACGATTTTCAACCCCCAATTCTTTCCTTTTCTTGACTTCTTTAAGTCTTCTGAATTCTATCAAAACCCAGTATTCATAATATACCAGATAAGGTACAGGCTGTGTCGAATGCTCTAGGTGTATATTCAGATGTCTAAAATCTCCTCAATCCCTGGGTAAAATAAGGAATTCCATGATTTAGTTTCATCGAGTTAAGCTTTAGCAAGGGCCCTTAACTAGAAAATCTTTAAGTCATATCTTGTAACTCTCCAAAGCTGCTGACACTGTTCTATCTCTCACACATTCTTCAATGTTTTCTGGTTTTCCCATTGAGTAGTGTTCTGGCTCTTGTGCTCATTCAGAGACTTTGCTATCAACATCTGCCCCTCTCCACCTCCCTCAATCCCACCCACACTCCTAACTTCAGTAACTCAGGGACCTCACTAACACAGCCCTCCAGTCTCCAGTTATTTTAATGTATGCCAATAAACGTTCGTTTCTTCTCCTCACAAAAATGTTAGAGACCCATAAAACTTCGCTCCCTATTCAAAATGTTAAATCCTTTGACAAGGACAGCTCTGACAGCAGCACTTGCTTTCTTGGTGGGTAGGAGTCTCAGATCCTTTTCTATGAGTAGATGTGGATAACAAGGGAGCCAAGCATGAGTAGAACAGCTCCAGAACCCTCACTCAAGAGGGAATGAGAAGAGGGTGTATAACTACATGGGGAGTAGAAATAACATGAAAAATAAACCATGCCAATTGCACAACTGCCTCAAAATCAGTTTTCCTGACCACTGCCCCAGCCTGGAGACTCAATTCTGGTCACAGCTTCTCAAATACGGGAAACAACCCATGCCACTCTCCCATGGCTGATTTCTGAGGTCATTTCCCCATTGACTTTCAGCTCCACCTAGTGACTTTCATCTCCTGTACTCCCTACAAAGAAATAAAAAAGACAGAAGAGAGTCCATATATTGCCAGAAAATAAAGCCGATGTATTTTATAAAGCAACCATAAAATGCTTTTCTACCCATGAACATGTTCTTGTTTCGTTTCTAGGGTGGGCACCATACCCAATTCTTCACTAAAACCCCAGTGTACAGCATAGTACTTAACTCACAATAGGGACTTGGTAATTCTCATTATGATGAACCTCATTCATTCATTTATTTAACTAACATTTACTGGGCTCCTACTATGTATCTTTTAGAGGCTGATGATAGAGCACAAACAAGACAAATAAGGTGACTGTGCTTTTGTATCTTACAGACTAGTGGGGGAGACAGATAACCAATACAGAGAACATGGAACTGATCATTTCATATATCTTTAAGCACAGTAATTTCGACAGGGTGCTCAGCGAAGGTGAGTAATGACAGGAAGAGAGCCATGTGAAAACCTGGGAGCAAAGAAAGCATCTCAGGCAGAGGAAGCAGTAAGTACAAAGGGAGACAGGAGGTCAAAGGGGCTACTGTAGGGTGACCAAGGGATAGAGCAGTAGGAAATGAAGTCTGAGAGACGGGTAGGACCAGATTATGTAGGGTACATGGTAAGGAGTTGGCGATATTCTGAGTGGAACAGGACGTGCTTTTAAGCAGGAGAGTGACGTATGTTTTTAAAAGATCACTATGGTTGGTTGTGAAAAATAGGTCAAACTGGGGAACAAGAGTAGAAGCAAGGGAGTCTCGCTGGAAAGCTTCTCTGAAAGGAACAGATGATGATGGCCTGGATTAGGGTGGTACACCAAGGCTATGGAAGTGGGGAGAGTGAATGGATTTGAGATATATTTTAGAGGTAAAGCCAAAAGGATTTGCTGATGGATTGGTTGAGGGGGTGGAGGACACAAGAATGACATCTAGATTTTTATCTTGAGCAGCTAGAAGAATGGTGGTACCTGTTACTGAAATTGGGAGAACCAAGGCTGGGGGTGTGAGAGGCAATGGAGTGGAGAGGAATCAAGAGGTCCTGAATAGCCATGTTAACTTTCCTGTTAGATATCCAAGCAAAGAAGTCACAGAGGAAACTCTCTTGCTGATTTAATAATGAGTATGATTCTCAAGTATGGAGCTCAGGGAGGAGGTCAGCGCTGTAGATAGATTTAAAAAGTGGGGGGCATTGACATCCAGGTAGCCCTTCGAATTAAGGGGCTAGAAAATGAGTGTAGATATTGAAGAGAAAAGGTCCTAGGACTGAGCCCTGGGGCACATCAATGATTAGAAGTTGAAGAGGGAAATAGGGGATGCAAGAGAGAGAGAGAAGGAATGGCCAATGAGTTAGGAGAGAAACCAGAATCAAGTTATGCAGTTATCCTGGAAGCCAAGAGAAAAATGCTTCAAGAAGGAGGGAGTGGCCACCTGTCCAATGTTTTTGAAATATCAGGAAAGATGAGGATAGTTAAGGGACCAAAGAATTCAGCAATGTGGAGGCCACTGCTATTCCTGACAAAAGTAGTTGTCCTGGACTGGTGGGAGCTCCAGCCTCAGTGAAGTAGGTTGAGGAAAGAATGGGGCATGAGAAAGTGGACACAGGGTCTATACAATCACTTCAAGAAGCTTTGCTGTGAAGAGGGCACAGAAATAAGGCAACAGCTGAAGGTATCATCTGGTCAAGAAAATATTTTTTTAGGTAAGAACTCTTTACAGCACGGTTACATGCTATGGGTATAACCTGCTCAGATGTTTTGAGTTAAATCTACTTAAATATTACAGGTACCGTTTTGACACCCTTGGGGCCCTGTTTGCCTTAGCAAAATTTATCATATGCCTTTAAGTGCCTAAGATACAGAAATTTGCATTGTTATTGCCCAGAATACTTCTACTAATTCTCATTTCCTTTTTCTACTTTTGCATGAACCTCAATAATATTTTCAGCATTGACTATAACAAACTTATGAATGGAGAGAAAATAAATAGCCATGTATCAGAAGGTGCCTCAGAGATCATCTCGCCATTAATCCCTCCCAGAGATGTTTGAGGTAAAGGGAGAGACCCAGCTGTCCCACCCACAGCTATAAGGATGGGTCGGGGTGCTCAGTTCCAACCTCCATTCTTCTGTGAAAGGGCAGCAGCACTCTGCGATGTTTTAGCTTTGCGTCCTTTCGCAGGATAACCGTGACTTTGCAGCAGAGCACGTAGTTCTGTGAAGAAGGTCCTGACGCGGTCCTTCCCTTTATTTTCAGATGCATCAGGTGCATCCCTAATTGACAAAAAACAATCAAGGTTATTAATAATAAGGGTAGGGCTGGGAATTCAGAAGATGGATAATGGATGGGGAGAAATAAGAGAGAAAGGGAGATGTTAATGTCAACATCTGAGCAAAAATCTGGTCCCTTGATAACTCATAGAGCAACAAAAACTGTGAATATTAAAATAAGGAAATGAAAGCCAATCTCATCTCCCTCAGACTGTGAGGCCCTTGAGGGTATCTGTCTCCATGTCTCCCACACCAAAGCCCACACAGTGTCTGGCACAGTGGCCTATGAATTATATAAAATAAGTCCAAAATAATTTGAATGTAATGGTGGGTCTTTGTTCCACCATATATTCTTACCTACTTTTTCAAGAGTACTTCTGATTAAATACAATTGTTTCTAAATGATCTATAATTATTCAAGAGGCTCTCTAAAAGCCAATGTTCCTTCTCAGAGAGAAGGCTGAGCAATGAAATGCTAATTGAGATTTTATTTTTCACCTTTAAAAAAACACAGACCATTCTGAAAAATCCTGACCAAAACTTTTTGATCAGTAGACTGGAATTTACTTTAGATTCTCGAACTGGAAAAATACGGTAATTTATCTTCTCAAATGTAAATGAATTTCAACTCTAGGCAAGCCAAGGCCTCCAAACAGGTTTCTCAACCGATCAGGAACTATAAAACCATTTATTCAGTGTCAGCTCTGGGCAGCCACTATGCAAGGCATGGAGGACACAGTTTGATGAGGGAGGCTGTCAGGACATAGGTAGTGTACACAGTATTATAATAGAGTTGGGGTTGGGGTTATGGAACACCCGCCAGAGAGATCACATTTCCCTTTGTGAGTCAGGTTTCCCCGAGGAAGGAGAATTTTGCTAGATGTGAAATAAGAACGGAGGGCAGGGGAGAGGGCTTTGATAGAAATATCAGTTAGGAATTCATACCTCTTCTTTTTCTTTTTCCCGTCCTCATCCATTATTCAGTGCTGTAACAAAAAATTCTGAAATCAAGGTGGAGCCACATTTTACTAAGAAATCAATCTATGATGAATTACATAAAGCAATAAGACTAATGAAAATTCTCAACTGCATAGCACTTTTCCCTCAAGGAATGCCTACTTCTTTTAAAGATAGAATTTCACTAAATACCAATAACCTTCTCATACGTTATGTAGATGCTGAAGACTTGCTTTATTGTGAGATCCCCGATGAATGTCACAATAACATTACAAATGAATATATTTGAAAAAGTTACAAAAACACTCTGTGAAGCTACATAACTTAATCCCAAAGTCAAGTATTTGTAGGTTTAATTGCATACCCTTAGATTCCTTTAACTTCCACTGATTTCAAGAACACAGTGAAACAAAGACAGATGTACGTTGAAAGCTCCAGATCTAGCTACAATATCATGTCACAATAGACAAAAATCTGCATTTATCGTTGATATCACAGAAATCCTCGGCATATAAAAATGACCTTGAAATCACCACAGTCCTCTCCTTTGGGCTGTATAATTAGACTCGCACATCACCTCAAGGTCAAAACCTCAAGATAGAAGCCAATGACATTCAAATACATGTGTGTTAAATAAGAAGGAACCCTTAAAATATGGCAAACATCTTTAAATGCTCTCAAGGAAGTAAAAGAAAGCTCAGGGGTCAAACACTGGGAAGATCTTGAGAACAAGCTGGTTAGTACACCAACCTGTGATGCTGTGGGGATGGGGAAGCATAGCTATGCAACAAGGGAGCTTGGGCATTAAATGCCCTCTTTGGTGAAGGAGAGTCCAAGCAGGGAACTGAAACTAAAATTTACCGCCCCGTCCCTAGGTATAGCCCAGACTCCCAGGGGCTACAATTTCATTTAAAGAATTGTCCCACCAACAAAGGAAGAAAACAAGGAAGTTTGTCTGTCTCAGCATATTCTCGGGGTGGGAAAAAATGGGGTGTTATTAGACTGGGTAAACCTCAGGGTTCCAGGAGAAGCAAAGACAAACCCATTCTGAGAGAGACTCTCTAAAGCCAGGTTCCACAGAATTTCCACAGATAAGGCACCGGCTGAAGATGAGCTCACCATCCAAACTTAGAAAATACATAAGAAAACAATCTACAAAGGGAGAAATTAGGAGTTTGGGATTAACATATATGCATTACTATATATAAAATAGATAGCCAAAAGGACCTACTATATAGCACAGGGAACTGTACTCAGTATTTTGGAATAACCTATAAGGAAAATGAATCTGAGAAGAATATATATATATATATATATATATATATATACACACACATATATATAAACTGAGTCACTTTGTTGTACACCTGAAACTAACACAACATTGTAAATCAACCATACTTCAATAAAAAATAAAATAAAATAAAGAAAGAAACCATATGCTAGAATTAGGACACACACATATACTCCCTTCCCCTCCAGCAGTATGAGATCTCCAAAAACTTCAGATAATTAAAATATCTGAAAGCCATTATAAAATAATTGTTTAAAAATATTTAAAACAAAATAGATGGTACTGAAAATATCGGAAAAGACCAGGTAATGTAAAAAAGAATAAAAGAGAAATTCTGTAAAGACATGTTCAATGAATTTAATTTCAAAAGGATGGATTAAGCAATATATTAAGACAAACCAGATGAGAAAATTAGTCAGTGAAATACAGATATGAGGAAATTTACCATATTGCCTTAACAGAGAGATAATGAAATGGAAAATATGAAACAAGAGGTTATGAAACATGAAGGACAGAATAGAAAGGCCTAATATATCTAATAGGAGTTCCATATGAAAAGACTAGCAAGAATGGGAGACAGGCAGTAAAGAGCCAATAGCTGAAATTTTTCCAGAATGTAAAATGCGACCCAATTTGGATAAACTAAAATAAAACCACATTTCAAAACATCATAGCAAAATTTCAGAACACACAAGACAGACAGCTAGGCCATTCTAGGCAATAAAACAGATCAATACCAAAGAATAGTATCATACAGACCATCTGCTCTGGCCCTAACGCAACTGCATTAGACATCAAGAATAAAAAGATAATATAAAATGCTCTACACTTGAATACTTAAAACAATAGCAACGACAACAACATTTCCTAAATAGCTTTAGAAATCAGAAAATATTCAGAACTGAGGATCTGCAAGAATACTACATATTAAAATGCACCTAAAGCAGTATCGAGGAATTTATATGCATAAATGCTTATCGGAAAATAAAAATAAAAGTAAATGAGCTAAACAGTCATCAAAACAAATTGTAAAAATAAGGGTAAAGCTAAAGAAAGGAGTAGCAAGGAAATAATAAACATAAGACCAAAAAAATGATGCAATAAAAAATAAAGATATAATAGACTTTTAAAATCTATTTCTAAAATAAAATTTTCCAAAAACATTGTTATAAACAGATCAAGAAATAAGGGAGAAGATACATTTTGGAATGAAAAATGCATACCTATGAATAAAAGAGATGGTAAAAGCAGTATTATCAACTTTGTGCCCACACATTTGGAAACAGAGACAGAATGGAGTTTTTCCTAGAAAAAAATGTATTTGACCCAAACCTATTTAATAATACAAGGAAAATTTGAATAAACCCTATAAATGTAAAGAAATTTAGTAATTAAAAATGTATCCACAGAATAACAACCTAACCAAACTCATACAAAAGAGCCCCAATGTTTTCACAGATGGATGCTTCCAAATATTTAAATAACAGGTATCTCCTATTACATGCAAATTATGCCAGAAAACAGATAAAGAGGGAAACTACCCACCCAACTCATTTTATAATGCTAGTATATTCTTTATACCAAACCAGAAAAGGGAAACTGGGAAGGGAAAATGGGAAAAAGGGAAAATGTTATAAGCCAATTTTATCTGTGATTCATATTCAAAATTCTAAATAAAATTATCAAACCCAAATCAACATACTATTTAAAAATTTGGACTAATTCCAGAAATACCAGGATAATTTCACATTAGAAAAAATATAATTCAACATATCAGACAAAAAGAGAAAAAGAATGTGATCACCTCAGTAGATGCAGAAAATGCATTTGATATAATTCAACATACATATATGACTTTAAAAAATTTTATTAACAGATTAGGTATAGACAGGAACTTTCTTAACCCAGTAAAGGGAATCAACTAAAAACATACTTAAAGGTGGAACATTAAAGATTTCTTTACATTCAGGAAAAAAAAACAAGAGTGGTTGCTAAAATATTTAATATATAGTGCTGAAGGTACAAACGAATGCATTAATATAAAAAAAAATAAAGTGAATTACTCTTGGAAAGGAAAAATAAAACTGTCCTCAGTCATGAATACTATAATTATCTACATAGAAAATCCAAGAGATTCTGCAATTTACTAGAAATAATTAAATAGTTCAGCAAGGTTACTGTATATAAGAAAAATATTTTAAAATTAATTTTGTTTCTATATACTGGCAACCAAAATTAGAAAATATTTTTAAAGATACAATAACAACCAAAATTTATAGGGACTACTGCTTATGGCCACAAAATAACTGACACGGGACTAGTCTTCTTACCGTGAACAACTAGGAAACTGGACAAATCATAGGAAATACCTATTTGGATACACTGTACAGTAGGCAGCTCAAGACTGTGATCACTGAGATAAGAACAAAAATGAGAGCAGCCCTACCTAAAGTTACATCCAGACCATGGTTCAGGGAGCAGAATCCTAAGCAGAGCACAGCAGTCTCACTAAAATTAGGAGACAGAAATAAGAGTTCAGGAAGGCCAAGATGGAGGGAATTTGTGGAGCAGAACACCAGAAAGAAAGAACCTGTGGGGGTCGGGGTGGGGTAGAATCCTCCAGAAATCTGAATACACATTCTCTTGAATCTTTGGCTGAATACTAAGCTTGCCTGTGCAAGGTGACACTCTACAAGACCAGTCAAAGAATAACTACCAGGAACAAATACAATAAATTCAAAACTAAATAACAATCACAGCTTACACATGGCTGGAAGTCATTTGAGTTTCATCCAGCAGAGTGTAGGAAAAAGACTGAAAAAATTAACAGAGCTTTGGTATGGGGTAATATCAGGCAATCTAAAATATATGTAACTAGATTCCCAGAAGGGGCAAGAAAAATATTTGAATAATGGCCAATCTTTTTCCCATACTGGATGAAAAATATAAACTCATATATTCAAGCTCAATGAATCCAAGAAAATAAACACAATGAAAAACTTGCCAAGGCACATCATAAACAAATTGCTGAAAATCAATTACAAAGAGAAAATCTTAAAAGCAAACAGAAATAAAAGATACATTTAATACAGAGTAGGGAAGAATGTCCTCTGTCTGACTTCTCATCAGAATAACCCAAGCCAAAAGAAAATTAAACATCTTTAAAGTTCTGGGGGCAGAGATCAACCCAGAATTCTATATCCAGCAAAAATATACCCTTGAAAGAAATTGAAGGTAAAATAAAGACATCTTCAGATGAATAAAACCTGGAAGAAGTCAAGGCCAGCATACTAGCACTACCAGAAATGTTAAGGAAGGACTTCGGGTAGAAGGAAAAGGATGTCAGATAGAAACTCAGATCTATATAAAGAAATGAAAAGCACTGGAAATAATATATATGGGAATAAAAATAAATTTTTTATCTTTAATTTCTTTAAAAGATAACTGAAATAAAAGCAAAGAACTCTAAGCTTTATAATACATGTAGACATCAAACCTATGACAATAATAACATAGAAAACAGGAGGGTGGAAAACAAAAATCTGTTGCAAGGTTCTTACATTATACATGAAGTGGCACAATATTAATTCACAGAGACAGTAATAAATTAAAGATGTATACTATAAACTGCCTAGAGCAACAAATAAAACTCACCTGAGATATAGATTATAAATCAAAAGAGATAAAATGAAATACTAATTACTCACTACATCCAAAAGAAAGCAGAAAAAGACAAAGAAAACAAAGATCAAATGAGACAAACAGAAAACATATAGCAAGATGGTAGATTTAAACCTCACTGTATTAGTAATTATATTAACTGTCAGTGGACTAAAAGCACAAATGTAAAGCCTAGGATTGTTAAAACTGGGTATAAAAGTAAGACCAAACCATCTTGTCTACAGGATACTCACTTTAATTATAAAGACCCAGATAGCCTGCAAGTAAAAGAATAGAAACATATATGCTATGTAACCCTAATGATGTAAAGCTTGAGTGGCTAATTAGTATCAAAGACTCCAGGTAAGGAATGGTCCTAGAGAAAAAGATTGACCTGACTCCTTTATCATTTTCATAATGATAAAGGAGTCAATCAAGAAGACAAAACAATCCCAAATAGGTATACACCTAATTATAAAGTTTCAAAGTGAAGTAAGAACTGAAAGAAGAAATAAACAAACCCACAATTACAGCTGGTGAGTTCACTCTCTTCTATCAGTAATCAGTAGAACAAGTAAACAGAAAATAAGTAAGAATATTGAAGACTTACTATAGTGCCAACAAACTTGGCCCCATTTGTTGACAGAATACTACACCCAGCAACTGTAAAACACACATTTACCATTCAATTTGTAACAGAAATAGTGATTCAAAATGTGCTGAGCCATAAGACCAGTTTTAGTAAATTTAAAGCATTAAAATCATACAGATTATGTTCTCTAATGAAAACAATTAAATTACAAATCAACAGTAGGGCTTCCCTGGTGGAGCAGTGGTTGAAAATCTGCCTGCCAATGCAGGGAACACAGGTTTGATCCCCGGTCTGGGAAGATCCCACATGTCGCGGAGCAACTAAGCCCATGTGCCACAATACTGAGCCTGTGCTCTAGAGCCTGCGAACCACATCTACTGAGCCCACGTGCTGCAACTACTGAAGCCCATGCACCTAGACCCTGCGCTCCACAACAGAAGCCACCACAGTAAGAAGCCCATGCACCACAATGAAGAGTAGCCCCCATTCACCACAACTAAAGAAAGCCCACGTGCAGCAACGAAGACCCAGCGCAGCAAAAAATAAATAAATAAATTTATAAAAACAAACAAAAAAAGGAAATCAATAATAAATAAATAAATCTCTGGAAAACCCCCAAATATCTGGAAATTAAACAATATACTTCTAAATCATTTCTGAGTCAAAGAAGAAACCTTTGGAAAAGGTTGAAACAAAGAAAATTAGACAATATTTCTAACTGAATGATAATATTAACTTTTAATTCCCCAAACTTCAATAATCTAATTGTAATGTATTAAAATTGCATTATGCATATTTATGGTGTCATATATTTCCATCAAGAAAAGTCAAATCGAGGCTTCCAGGAAGATGGCGGAGGAGTAGGACGTGGAGATTGCCTTCCTCCCCACAGATACACCAGAAATACATTTACATGTGGAGCAACTCCTGCAGAACACCTACTGAACGCTGGCAGAAGACCTCAAACCTCCCTAAAGGCAAGAAACCCCCCACATACCTGGGTAGGGCAAAAGAAAAAAGAATAAACAGAGACAAGAGAATAGGGACAGGACCTGCACCAGTGGGAGGGAGCTGTGAAGGGGGAAAGGTTTCCACACACTAGGAAGCCCCTTCGCTGGCGGAGACTGCGGGTGGCGGAGAGGGAAAGCTTCGGAGCCGCGGAGGAGAGCACAGCAACAGGGGTGCAGGGGGCAAAGTGGAGGGGTTCCCGCACAGAGGATCGGTGCCGACCAGCACCCACCAGCCCGAGAGGCTTGTCTGCTCACCTGCTGGGGCGGGCGGGGCTGGGACCTGAGGCTCGGGCTTCAGTCAGAGCGCCGGGAGAGGACTGGGGTTGGAGGTGTGAACACAGCCTGCAGGGGTTTAGTGCACCATGGCTAGCCGGGAGGGAGTCCGGGGAAAAGTCTGGACCTGCCGAAGAGGCAAGAGACTTTTTCTGCCCTCTTTGTTTCCTGGTGCACGAGGAAAGGGGATTAAGAGTGCTGCTTAAAGGAGCTCCAGAGACGGGCGCGAGCCGCGAATAACAGCGCGGACCCCAGAGACCACCATGAGACACTAAGGCTGCTGCTGCCACCACCAAGAAGCCTGTGGGCGAGCACAGGTCACTATCCACACCCCCCTTATGGGGAGCCTGTGCAACCCGCCACTGCCAGGGTCCCGGGATCCAGGGACAACTCCCCCGGGAGAACGCACGGCGTGCCTCAGGCTGGTGCAACATCACTACGGCCTCTGCTGCCACAGGCCCGCCCCGCACTCTGTGCCCCTCCCTCCCCCTGGCCTGAGTGAGACAGAGCCCCCGAATCGGCAGCTCCTTTAACCCCGTCCTGTCTGAGCGAAGAACAGACGCCCTCCGGAGACCTACACACAGAGGCGGGGCCAAATCCAAAGCTGAGCCCCTGGGAGCTGTGAGAACAAAGAAGAGAAAGGGAACTCTCTCCCAGCAGCCTCAGGAGCAGCAGATTAAAGCTCCACAATCAACTTGATGTACCCTGCATCTGTGGAATATGTGAATAGACAACGAATCATCCCGAATTGAGGAGGTGGCCTTTGAGAGAAAGATTTATGATTTTTTCCCCTTTTCCTCTTTTTGTGAGTGTGTATGTATATGCTTCTGTGTGAGATTTTGTCTGTATAGCTTTGCTTCCACCATTTGTCCGAGAGTTCTATCCGTCCGTTTTGTTTTGTTTTGTTTTTAACTTTTTTCTTAATAATTACTTTTTATTTTAATAACTTTATTTTCTTTTATCTTCGTTCTTTCTTTCCTTCCTTCCCTCCTTTAGACAACGAATCATCCCAAATTGAGGAGGTGGACTTTGAGAGCAAGATTTATGATTTTGTCCCCTTTTTCTCTTTTTTGAGTGTGTATGTGTATGCTTCTGTGTGAGATTTTGTCTGTATAGCTTTGCTTCCACCATTTGTCCTAGGGTTCTATCCATCTGTTTTTTTTCTCTTAAACATTACTTTTTATTTTAATAACTTTATTATATTTTATCTTATTTTATTTTACTTTATCTTCTGGCTTTCTTTTTTTCCTTCCTTCCACCCTCCCTCCTTCCCTCCATCCCTATTTTCTTTCCTTCTTTCTTTCTTTCTACTTCTACTAAACCTTTCTTTCTATTTTTTCTCCCTTTTATTCTGAGCCGTGTGGATGAAAGGCTCTTGGTGCTGCAGCCAGGAGTCAGTGCTATGCCTCTGAGGTGGGAGAGCCAACTGCAGGACACTGGTCCACAAGAGACCTCCCAGCTCCACATAATATCAAATGGTGAAAATCTCCCAGAGATTTCCAACTCAACACCAGCACCCAGCTTCACTCAACGACCAGCAAGCTACAGTGCTGGACATCCTGTGCCAAACAACTAGCAAGACAGGAACACAAGCCCACCCATTAGCAGAGAGGCTGCCTAAAATCGTAATAAGTCCACAGACACTCCAAAACACACCAGCAGACGTGGACCTGCCCACCAGAAAGACAAGATCCAACCTCATCCACCTGAACACGAGCACTAGTCCCATCCACCAGGAAGCCTACACAACCCACTGAAACAACCCTAGCCACTGGGGACAGACACCAAAAACAACAGGAACTACGAATTTGCAGCCTGCAAAAAGGAGACCCCAAACACAGTAAGATAAGCAAAATGAGAAGACAAAAAACACACAGCAGATGAAGGAGCAAGATAGAAACCCACCAGACCTAACAAATGAAGAGGAAATAGGCAGTCTACCTGAAAAAGAATTCAGAATAATGATAGTAAAGATGATCCAAAATCTTGGAAATAGAATAGAAAAAATGCAAGAAATATTTAAAAAGGACCTAGAAGAACTAAAGATGAAACAAACTAATGAACACCACAATAAATGAAATGAAAATAACTCTAGATGGGATCAATAGCAGAGTAACTGAGGCAGAAGAACGGATAAGTGACCTGGAAGATAAAATACTGGAAATAACTACTGCAGAGCAGAATAAAGAAAAAAGAATGAAAAGAACTGAGGACAGTCTCAGAGACCTCTGGGACAACATTAAACGCACCAACATTCGAATTATAGGGGTTCCAGAAGAAGAAGAGAAAAAGAAAGGGACTGAGAAAATATTTGAATAGATTATAGTTGAAAACTTCTCTAATATGGGAAAGGAAATAGTTAATCAAGTCCAGGAAGCACAGAGAGTCCCATACAGGATAAATCTAAGGAGATATACGCCAAGGAGAAATACACCAAGACACATATTAATCAAACTGTCAAAAATTAAATACAAAGAAAACATATTAAAAGAAGCAAGGGAAAAACAATAAATAACACACAAGGGAATCCCCTTAAGGTTAACAGCTGGACTTTCAGCAGAAACTCTGCAAGCCAGGAGGGACTGGCAGGACATATTTAAAGTGATGAAGGAGAAAAACCTGCAACCAAGATTAATCTACCCAGCAAGGATCTCATTCAGATTTGATGGAGAAATTAAAATCCTTACAGACAAACAAAAGCTGAAAGAGTTCAGCACCACCAAACCAGCTCTACAACAACTGCTAAAGGAACTTCTCTAGGCAAGAAACACAAGAGAAGGAAAAGATCTACAATAACAAACCCAAAACAATTAAGAAAATGGGAATAGGAACATACATATCGATAATTACTTTAAATGTGAATGGACTAAATGCTCCCACCAAAAGACACAGATTGGCTGAATGGATACAAAAACAAGACCCATATATCTGCTGTCTACAAGAGACCCACTTCAGACCTAGAGACACATACAGACTGAAAGTAAGGGGATGGAAAAATATATTCCATGCAAATGGAAACCAAAAGAAAGCTGGAGTAGCAATTCTCATATCAGACAAAATAGACTTTAAAATAAAGACTATTAGAAGAGACAAAGAAGGACACTACATAATGATCAAGGGATCGATCCAAGAAGAAGATATAACAATTGTAAATATTTATGCACCCAACATAGGAGCACCTCAATAGATAAGGCAAATACTAACAGCCATAAAAGGGGAAATCGACAGTAACACATTCATAGTAGGGGACTTTGATATCCCACTTTCACCAATGGACAGATCATGCAAAATGAAAATAAATAAGGAAACACAAGTTTCAAATGATACATTAAACAAGAGGGCCTTAATTGATATTTATAGGACATTCCATCCAAAAACAACAGAATACACTTTTTTCTCAAGTGCTCATGGAACATTCCTCAGGATAGATCATATCTTGGGTCACAAATCAAGCCTTGGTAAATTTAAGAAAATTGGAATTGTATCAAGTATCTTTTCTGACCACAACGCTATGAGACTAGATATCAATTACAGGAAAATATCTGTAAAAAATACAAACACATGGAGGCTAAACAATACACTACTTAATAACGAAGTGATCACTGAAGAAATCAAAAAATACCTAGAAACAAATGACAATGGAGACACGACGACCCAAAATCTATGGGATGCAGCAAAAGCAGTTCTAAGAGGGAAGCTTATAGCAATACAATCCTACCTTAAGAAACAGGAAACATCTCGAATAAACAAACTAACCTTACACCTAAAGCAATTAGAGAATGAAGAACAAAAAAGCCCCAAAGGTAGCAGAAGGAAGGAATCATAAAAATCAGATCAGAAATAAAGGGAAAAGATATGAAGGAAACAATAGCAAAGATCAAGAAAACTAAAAGCTGGTTCTTTGAGAAGATAAACAAAACTGATAAACCATTAGCCAGACTCATCAAGAAAAAAAGGGAGAAGACTCAAATCAATAGAATTAGAAATGAAAAAGTAGAAGGAACAACTGACACTGCAGAAATACACAGGATCATGAGAGATTACTACAAGCAACTCTATGCCAATCAAATGGACAAGCTGAAAGAAATGGACAAATTCTTAGAAATGCACAACCTGCCAAGACGGAACCAGGAAGAAATAGAAAATATGAACAGAGCAATCACAAGCACTGAAATTGAAACTGTGATTAAAAATCTTCCAACAAACAAAAGCCCAGGACCAGATGGCTTCACAGGCGAATTCTATCAAACATTTAGAGAAGCGCTAACACCTATCCTTCTCAAACTCTTCCAAAATACAGCAGAGGAAGGAACACTCCCAAATTCATTCTACGAGGCCACCATCACCCTGATACCAAAACCAGACAAGGATGTCACAAAGAAAGGAGACTACAGGCCAATATCACTGATGAACATAGATGCAAAAATCCTCAACAAAATACTAGCAAACAGAACCCAACAGCACATTAAACAGATCATACACCATGATCAAGTGGGGTTTATCTCAGGAATGCAAGGATTCTTCAATATATGCAAATCAATCAACGTGATACACCGTATTAACAAATTGAAGGAGAAAAACCATATGATCATCTCAATAGATGCAGAGAAAGCTTTCGACAAAATTCAACATCCATTTATGATAAAATCCCTGCAGAAAGTAGGCATAGAAGGAACTTTCCTCAACATAATAAAGGCCATATATGACAAACCCACAGCCAACATCATCCTCAATGGTGAAAAACTGAAAGCATTTCCACTAAGATCAGGAACAAGACAAGGTTGCCCACTATCACCACTCTTACTCAACATAGTTTCGGAAGTTTTAGCCACAGCAATCAGAGAAGAAAAGGAAATAAAAAGAATACAAATCAGAAAAGAAGAAGTAAAGCTGTCACTGTTTGCAGATGATATGATACTATACATAGAGAATCCTAAAGATGCTACCAGAAAACTACAGAGCTAATCAATGAATTTGGTAAAGGAGCAGGATACAAAATTAATGTACAGAAATCTCTGGCATTCCTATACACTAATGATGAAAAATCTGAAAGCACAATCAAGAAAACACTCCCATTTACCACTGCAACAAAAAGAATAAAATATCTAGGAATAAACCTACCTAAGGAGACAAAAGACCTGTATGCAGAAAATTACAAGACAGTGATGAAAGAAATTAAAGATGATAGAAATAGATGGAGAGATATACCATGTTCTTGGATTGGAAGAATCAACATTGCGAAAATGACTCTACTACCCAAAGCAATCTACATATTCAATGCAATCCCTATCAAACTACCACTGGCATTTTTCACAAAACTAGACCAAAAAATTTCACAATTTGTATGGAAACACAAAGACCCTGGACAGCCAAAGCAATCTTGAGAACAAAAAACAGCTGGAGGAATCAGGCTCCCTGACTTCAGACTATACTACAAAGCTACAGTAATCAAGACAGTATGGTACTGGCGCGAAAACAGAAAGATAGATCAATGGAACAGGATAGAACACCCAGAGATATACCCACGCACATATGGTCACCTTATCTTTGATAAAGGAGGCAGGAATGTACAGTGGAGAAAGGACAGCCTCTTCAATAAGTGGTTCTGGGAAAACGGGACAGGTACATGTAAAAGTATGAGATTAGATCACTCCCTAACACCATACACAAAAATAAGCTCAAAATGGATTAAAGACCTCAATGTAATGCCAGAAACTATCAAACTCTTAGAGGAAAACATAGGTAGAACACTCTATGACATAAATCACAGCAAGATCCTTTTTGACCCACCTCCTAGAGAAAAGGAAATAAAAATAAACAAATGGGACCTAATGAAACTTCAAAGCTTTTGCACAGCAAAGGAAACCATAAACAAGACCAAAAGACAACCCTCTGAATGGGAGAAAATATTTGCAAATGAAGCAACTGACAAAGGATTAATCTCCAAAATTTATCAGCAGCTCATGCAGCTTAATAACAAGAAAACAACCCCATCCAAAAATGGGCAGAAGACCTAAATAGACATTTCTCCAAAGAAGATATACAGACTGCCAACAAACACATGAAAGAATGCTCAACATCACTAATCATTAGTGAAATGGAAATCAAAACTACAATGAGATATCATCTCACACCGGTCAGAATGGCCATCATCAAAAAATCTAAAAACAATAAATGCTGGAGTGGGTGTGGAGTAAAGGGAACCTTCTTGCACTGTTGGTGGGAATATAAATTGATACAGCCACTGTGGAGAACAGTATGGAGATTCCTTAAAAACTACAAATAGAACTACCATAAGACCGAGCAATCCCACTACTGGGCATATACCCTGAGAAAACCATAATTCAAAAAGAGTCATGTACCACAATGTTCATTGCAGCTCTATTTACAATAGCCAGGAGATGGAAACAACCTAAGTGTCCATCATCGGATGAATGGATAAAGAAGATGTGGCACATATATACAATAGAATATTACTCAGCCTTAAAAACAAATGAAATTGAGCTATTTGTAATGAGGTCGATAGACCTATAGTCTGTCATACAGAGTGAAGTAAGTCAGAAAGAGAGTGACAAATACCGTATGCTAACACATATATATGGAATTTAAGGGGAAAAATGTCATGAAGAACGTAGGGGTAAGACAGGAATAAAGACACAGACCTACTAGAGAATGGACTTGAGGATATGGGGAGGGGGAAGGGTAAGCTGTGACAAAGCGAGAGAGAGGCATGGACATATATACACTACCAAACGTAAGGTAGTTAGCTAGTGGGAAGCAGCCGCATAGCACAGGGAGATCAGCTGGGTGCTTTGTGACCGCCTGGAGGGGTGGGATAGGGAGGGTGGGAGGGAGGGAGACACAAGAGGGAAGAGATATGGGAACATATGTATGTGTATAACTGATTCACTTTGTTATAAAGCAGAAACTAACACACCATTGTAAAGCAATTATACTCCAATAAAGATGTTAAAAAAGTTAAAATAAAAAATAAAGTACAAAAAAAGTCAAATCTATATAATTGCTCAAATCACTTTTTCATGTTCTAAAATTACATTTATGTTTCTTCATATAGAAACTATATAGTGCTTAGTCGTTAATTTAACAAAAATGAGCAAAATTATTTCACAGAAAATAATGTCTTTATTGATGAATATAAAAGAAGTTCTAAATGAATGGAAAGGTAGGTCATATCCCTGGACAGAAGTACCACTATTGTAACTTTATCACATCTCCCCAACTAATCTACAAATTAACGTAACTGATCAAAACTCAGTAGATATTTTGATTTGGGTTTGGTTTTCTATATAACTTCAAAATTACAAAATTCCCATGGAAAGCAAAAAGTCAGAAATATCCAGAATAATTTTGAAGAACAACAATGTACAAGGATGTTCTCTACTAGACATCAAGGATTCTTGTAAAGCTATATAGTGCTTAGGTAAATGGATAATGGTGCAAAGCATTAAGTAGAGAAAAACGGGACAGCAGAGACTCATTAGGAACAGATCGGTGCATAAACTGAAATTTGATTTGTGACAAAAGAAGCATTATAATTTTGAAATTTCTACCATGGAGTGTGTGTGTGTGTGTGTGTGTGTGTGTGTGTGTGTGTTTTAATATAGTCCTTTCTGTATACTGAGGCAACAAAACTTGTTTACAAGCTATTTAAATACAAGCATCATGCCTTATATGTCTTTGCTATTTCCAACAGCTCCCAGCTCTACACAGAGAAGACATTCAAAACACACCACTAAATTCTCTTGCCAGAATCTCCAAATAAATTCTCAGATTATATAAAGTATAAGGGGCAGGATTCGATACTGGCTCCACCATTGATTAGGCAAGTTAAACTAAGTTTCAATCTCCTTGTTTGGAAAACGGGGATAATAATGGTACCCACTTTCATAGGCTTGTTGTAAAGGTTAAATGAGTATGTAAATTACTTTGGCATAGTGGTAAATGCTGAGTACTAAATAAATGTTAATCATTATTTTTAAAAAGCTCACACCACTAAATATCTGACGACTTTCCTTATCCATTGGACAGGGTCAGCACAGACACCTGTTAATTACTGGCTTGTTCCACTCAGTAATTCACTCTAAAACAAAGACTTAAAAACTTACACGGGGTAGGGGGGGCGGGGGGAGGGAGAACATACAAACACTGAAAAAAGAATATAGTTAATTAAAAGTTCTCAGGCCCAAAGTAGCCAGCCTTCCTATGCAAAGTAACAATTATTTCATTCAAAATAGCAGAGTGTGAGTGCCTTTTTCCAAAATCAATGGGAAATAACCTAAAATCTCATCAAATTTTATTACTAAAGTATAATATAAAGGTCAAAATTCAAGCAGGTCATGCTTGCAAAGATTTCTTCTTTTGGGAAGGCAAGGCACTTTCAATTTTCTGGTGTGTGTGTGTGTGTGTGTGTGCGTGTACATGCACATACACACATATTTTTAGCTCACAAGAAAGCACACTGAATAGACGGGTTATGATTAGCTCTCTGTGGTTGAGAATCACTTATGCAGATAGTTTCTAGTGTGACAATTATGATGGCATAGGTTATCAATGTTCTGTTTGGATAAAATTCACAGTCAAAGGAATCTTCACTCAGTTTCTCAGTCTCATACCTGCCAGAACAAAATAAATTAGCATACTCACAGTTCAGACTCCGTGGCAGTATTCACCTCTGGATGATCAAATCTGGGCTTCTGCTGCTAATGCTCTTGAAAACATATTGCAGGGGCCATGTCTGGGGCCTATGTGACACACATAACATGTGCCATCAACTCCCAGTATAAATAGTTCAGGACTAAATGACACTAAAAGTTTAATCCTGAATTAGAATCAAAGTGAACATATCCTGAGAACTATTGCAGGACTCAGCTAGTCCCCGTGTGTGTTCAATCTTCCATCATCCCTGGACTGCTTTCAAGAGTCTCAGAGTTGCTACACTCTGCAGTTGCCAAAGCAGAGAAAACAGGCTAATGAGCAACAGAGTAGCAAGAGCATGACTTTCTCTGGGTGCAAACCTAGGGCAGCAGAAAGCCTTGGAACAAAGACTGCAACACTGTAATGTAAGGAATTTACTTACATATCTCAGGGCTGATGACCTTTCCAACAAATTCTCCCCCAATTCAGATAGATACAGGAACTCAGCCACCTTTGCCTGTTCTGCTTGAGGATTTATACATTTGAATTTTAATGAAGTTCCATGTGAAATATCTACAATTGTTGCATTCTGCAATTTGAAATAGAGTAACATTTTCCCAGGACTAGGAGTCCAAGCTCTCTTTATCCTTCTCCTCCCAAGATTACATTCCTTGTTTCATGGCAATTCTGTGACACTCCCCAGTAGATTTTTCATATTTTTTAATCAATGCAGAGTCCACTGGAAAGCATGTTTGTGAAGAATCAGTATTATGAAAAAATAATTGTTATAGTATTAGCTTGAAAAGATAACAATATTGTATATATCTATATCAGCCCAATCATTTAAAGCATGATATACGAATGAAGAAATAAAATACTGTGTATAAACAGGACTAGGGGGCAAAAACATTCAGAGGTGTCTTTGGGTGATGGAACTTTGGAAGGTTAAAACTTTTTTTGCATGTTTAAAGTTTGCTCTAATTAGTATGTGTGGCATTCAAAATTAAGAAACACCCTCTCAAAAATAATATGAGAGCGAGTGTTGAACAGTGAAGAGTCTGGGCTTTGGAATCAACTGGACCTGGGTTCAAATTCCAATTCTACCTCTTTATAATTGTGTGACCTTTGGTGAGTTCCTTAACCTTTATGAGTCTCGAGTATCTCAACTGTAAAATCTGGATTACAATACTTACATGTCAAGGTTTTTATAAGAATTAAGTTGATATATATATAAAGTGGCACATGGTAGCCACTCAATAAGTTGTAGCTTTAATTAGAGGTATTAGCAGCAGGATAAAATCTACAGGACTGGGACTTCCCTGGTGGTCCAGTGGTTAAGACTTCCACTACAGGGGGCACGGATTCAATCTTGGTCGGGGAAAAAAAAGAAAGAAAGAAATCTAAAGGACTGTGAAGAAGTTCCATTCTTCTCAGAGAGGGAAGCAATGGCAAAAAATTGGCAATACAGGGAGGTTTCTTGTTGCCACTTGTTGGGGCAAGAAGGAGAGAATCTTGAGATCAAGCTGGGTAAATCTAACATGTCATGGACAAGTGGTGTCTCAGGTCTGGGTATAGAGTCAGGGCATCAGGACACCTAATGGATGTCCTTGTCATCAGCAACGTGAGGTGGAAGAGCCTGACTCTGCAGGGGTATCAAGCTGCACAGAAGCCTCATTTCCTCCTGCAGTGTGCAGCTGCCCATCTTTAGGAATGGAGGCGGGGATGAACAGATTGACCCTTGCTTGGAGTTCTTCTGGGCACCAAGGAGGACAAGAGGCACTAAAGATATAGGCCAGAAAAAGTACTTGAAGTCTTGGACCATAATGTAAAGATTAACTAAGTAAAGAAGTTGTGGGCAGGGATGGGGGAGGTTCCCTGAGGAAAAAGGACAGCAGTCAAGTGGCTGGAATGAATTAGAAGAGGGAGATGAGCAAGGGTACTAAACGTATCACAGAAAGGGCAATGGAAGAAGAGGAGGTTAGGGGCGTCACTGGGGAGAATTAGCGGAAAATGTCACCAGCGGTTCTGGTAATACCAAATGCAATCATGAAAAATATTGTTTTTCACAGAGAGAGAGGGAGAGAGCGACCACATCTTTACCTTTCCACATCCTCAAAGGGGCTGAAGTTAACTAGGAAGTGCCGTATCACCAAGGAAAACTGCCCTCTCTGTGGGGCTGCCTGAATTCCAGGCAGTCGCTGGGAGGCCTCGTGAGCTAGTCAAGCAGATTTAGTCCTATTTCAGCAGCAGCCAGAACTGTGCTGAGCCTCCTCCACCCAGCCCCCTGCCAGTCTGTCAGTCAGCTCAGCCAGCCTGACAGACAAGGAAGCCCCTGTGGCCTCCTCCACACAATAATGGCAAGAAAGTGTTTGGCTCGAGTAAACATCATTTTAAATATTTATATGGAATTTTTAAAGAAAACCAGAGAGGGTCTGAAGAAAAGCAGAATATAGGGGTGAATGCATCTTTGACTATTACTGTGGTTAGAACATTTGTTTATTTTCAAGTAAAAAACTCAAAGTATTTAAAATGACATTGTAGAAGACAATCACGCCACGTATTTGGAGTTATAAAATTTGCTGTGCATCATCAGGGATCAACTCTGTCTTTATACAGAGAGACACGCACGTTTTTCTATAAACAATTGCTCAAGAAAAGGGGTCTTTAAAATCTCAGTAGGATGCTGGCTTATTTTTTTTTAAGTTGATAGGAAAAAATGCATGATGGCATGCTTCATCAATTTGAAGTCATCTACTCTCACTCATATAAGGTTTATTAAAGATATTTAATCAGCAAGGAAGGGTGAAATATTTACAATTCTTATGTAGACAGTAATGATGTTAAATGTGTATGGCATAAATATATCAACTAAGTCAGTGGGATTTTCCAATGTATTTTCAATCAAGACGTTCTTCAAAAATAACAACTCTGGAGGAACTTCAAGATGGCAGAAGAGTAAGACGTAGAGATCACCTTCCTCTCCACAAATACATCAGAAATATATCTACATGTGGAACAACTCCTACAGAACACCTACTGAACACTGGCAGAAGACCTCAGACCCCCCAAAAGGCAAGAAACTCCCCACGTACCTCGGTAGGGCAAAAGAAAAAACAGAGACAAAAGTATAGGGATGGGACCTGCACCAGTGGGAGGGAGCTATGAAGGAGGAAAGGTTTCCACACACTAGGAAGCCCCTTCGCGGGCAGAGACTGTGGGTGGTGGAGGGGGGAAGCTTCGGAGCCATGGAGGAGAGCACAGCAACAGGGGTGCGGAGGGCAAAGCGGAGAGATTCCCGCACAGAAGATCGGTGCCAACCGGCACTCACCAGCCCGAGAGGCTTGTCTGCTCACCTGCCGGGGCGGGCGGGGCTGCGAGCTGAGGCTCGGGCTTCGGAGGTCGGATCACAGGGAGAGGACAGGGGTTGGCGGCGTGAACACAGCCTGAAGGGGGCTAGTGCACCACGGCTAGCCAGGAGGGAGTCTGGGACAAAGTCTGGACCTGCCGAAGAGGCAACAGACTTTTTCTTGCCTCTGTTTCCTGGTGCACAAGGAGAGGGGATTAAGAGCGCTGCTTAAAGGAGCTCCAGAGATGGGTGTGAGCCGCGGCTAAAAGCACGGACCCCAGAGATGGGCAGGAGACGCTAAGGCTGCTGCTGCCGCCCCCAAGAAGCCTGTGTGCGAGCACAGGTCACTATCCACACCCCCCTTCCAGGGAGCCTGTGCAGCCCACCACTGCCAGGGTCCCGGGATCCAGGGACAACTCCCCCGGGAGAACGCACGGCGCGCCTCAGGCTGCTGCAACGTCACGCCGGCCTCTGCCTCCGCAGGTCCGCCCCACACTCCGTGCCCCTCCCTCATCCCCGGCCTGAGTGAGCCAGAGCCCCCTAATCAGCTGCTCCTTTAACCCAGTCCTGTCTGACACAAGAACAGATGCCCGAAGGCAACCTACACGCAGAGGCGGGGCCAAATCCAAAGCTGAACCCTGGGAGCTGTGCGAACAAAGAAGAGAAAGGGAAATCTCTCCCAGCAGCCTCAGGGGCAGCGGATTAGAGCTCCAAAATCAACCTGATGTACCCCGCATCTGTGGAATACCTGAATAGACAACAAATCATCCCAAATTGAGGAGGTGGACTTCGAGAGCAAGATTTATGATTTTTTCCCCTTTTCCTCTTTTTGTGAGTGTGTATGTGTATGCTTCTGTGTGAGATTTTGTCTCTATAGCTTTGCTTTTACCATTTGGCCTAGGGTTCTGTCTGTCCGTCTTTTGTTTGTTTGTTTTGGTTTGGTTTGGTTTTTGGTTTTTTTAGTATAGTTTATAACGCTCGATATCATTTGTGGATTTGTTTTGTGGTTTGGATGTTGTCTTCTTTATTTCTTTCTTTTTCTAATTACTTTTAAAAATTACTTTTTATTTTAATAACTTTATTTTATTTTATTTTATGTTCTTCGTTCTTTCTTTCTTTCTTTCTTTTTTTCTCCCTTTTATTCTAAGCCGTGTAGATGACAGGCTCTAGGTGCTCCAGCCAGGTGTCAGGGCTGTGCCTCTGAGGTGGGAGAGCCAAGTTCAGGACACTGGCCCACAAGAGAACTCCCAGCTCCAGGTAATATCAAAAGGCGAAAATCTTCCAGAGATCTCCATATCAACGCCAAGACCCAGCTCCACTCAACGACCATCAAGCTACAGTGCTGGACACCCTATACCAAACAACTAGCAAGACAGGAACACAACCATAATCATTAGCAGAGAGGCTGCCTAAAATCTTATTAAGGCCACAGACACCCCAAAAAACACCCCCACGCGTGGACGTGCCCACCAGAAAGACAAGATCCAGCCTAATCCACCAGAACAAAGGTACTAGTCCCCTCCATCAGGAAGCCTACACAATCCGCTGAAACAACCTTAGCCACTGGGGGCAGACACCAAAAACAATGGGAACTACGAACCTGCAGCCTGCAAAGAGGAGACCCCAAACACAATAAGTTAAGCAAAATGAGAAGACAGAGAAACACACAGCAGATGAAGGAGCAAGGCAAAAACCCACCAGACCAAACAAATGAAGAGGAAATAGGCAGTCTACCTGAAAAAGAATTAAGAGTAATGAGAGTAAAGATGATCCAAAATCTTGGAAGTAGAACAGAGAAAATACAAGAAACATTTAACAAGGACCTAGAAGAACTAAAGACAAACAAACAGTAATGAACAACAAAATAAATGAAATTTAAAATTCTCTAGAAGGGAACAATAGCAGAATAACTGAGGCAGAAGAATGGATAAGTGACCTGGAAGATAAAATAGTGGAAATAACTACTGCAGAGCAGAATAAAGAAAAAAAATGAAAAGAATTGAGGACACTCTCAGAGACCTCTGGGACAACATTAAATGCACCAATATTCGAATTATAGGGTTCCCAGAAGAAGAAGAGAAAAAGAAAGGGACTGAGAAAATATATGAAGAGATTATAGTTGAAAACTTCCCTAATATGGGAAAGGAAATAGTTAATCAAGTCCAGGAAGCACAGAGAGTCCCATACAGGATAAATCCAAGGAGATACACGCCAAGGAGAAATATGCCAAGACACATATTAATCAAACTGTCAAAAATTAAATACAAAGAAAACATATTAAAAGCAGCAAGGGAAAAACAACAAATAACACACAAGGGAATCCCCATAAGGTTAACAGCTGATCTTTCAGCAGAAACTCTGCAATCCAGAAGGGAGTGGCAGGACATATTTAAAGTGATGAAGGAGAAAAACCTACAACCAAGATTACTCTACCCAGCAAGGATCTCATTCAGATTTGACGGAGAAATTGAAACATTTACACACAAGCTAAAACTAAGAGAATTCAGCACCACCAAACCAGCTTTACAAAATGCTAAAGGAACGTCTCTAGGCAGGAAACACAAGAGAAGGAAAAGACCTACAATAACAAATCCAAAACAATTAAGAAAATGGGAATAGGAACATACATATTGATAATTACCTTAAATGTAAACGGATTAAATGCTCCAACCAAAAGACACAGATTGGCTGAATGGATACAAAAACAAGACCGGTATATATGCTGTCTACAAGAGACCCACTTCAGACCTAGGGACACATACAGACAGAAAGTGAGGGGATGGAAAAAGATATTCCATGCAAATGGAAACCAAAAGAAAGCTGGAGTAGCAATTCTCGTATCAGACAAAATAGACTTTAAAATAAAGTCTATTACAAGAGACAAAGAATGACACTGCATAATGATGAAGGGATCGATCCAAGAAGAAGATATAACAATTGTAAATATTTATGCACCCAACATAGGAGCACCTCAATACATAAGGCAAATACTAACAGCCATAAAAGGGGAAATTGATAGTAACACCATCATAGTAGGGGACTTTAACACCCCAGTTTCACCAATGGACAGATCATCCAAAAGAACAATAAATAAGGTAACACAAGCTTAAAATGATACATTAAACAAAATGGACTTAATTGATATTTATAGGACATTCCTTCATAAGCCAGCAATGAAGGAAATGATCCAAACAGCACAGGCACACACACATCTACACAGGTCACACGTCCACTCTTTCCCAGATGGAAGCTGAGGCTCATTCTCTGCATATTTTTTGGCCTCTTCTGAGGACAGGGCCAGGTCAACTGTGTCTATTGTTGTATTTCCAGGTACCCTGCACTGTTCCTAGCAGAAAATACATGCTGCATATATGTTTGTTGAATGAATAAATGAATGAAAAAGCACCGAGTCCTAACTGCCAGAATGCGGATGAGCAGCCAAACGTTGCTGAACACCTCTCACCCAGCTAATCCTGTTCCTAAAAGACAGATGAGTTAAACAAAAAATAAGAAACAAACAAACAATGGCAAACCCAGATCTGTAGAGAAACAAAGGCAGATCTAAAAGTGTATCTTGGGACTTCCCTGGTGGTGCAGTGGATGAGAATCCACCTGCCAATGCAGGGGACATGGGTTCGAGCCCTGGTCCCGGAAGATCCCACATGTCGTGGAGCAACTAAGCCCATGTGCCACACTACAGAGCCTGCGCTCTAGAGCCCGCAAACCACAACTACTGAAGCCCACGTGCCACAACTACTGAGCCCGTGTGCCACAACTAGTGAAGCCCATGCGCCTAGAGCCCGTGCTCCACAACAAGGGAAGCCACTGCGATGAGAAGCCCGCGCACTGCAACAAAGAGTAGCCCCCGCTTGCTACAACCAGAGAAAGCCCGTGCACAGCAACGAAGACCCAACGCAGCCGAAAGTAAATAAATAAAAGTGTATCTCTTATTGGTTTTGTACTTTGGGGAATTCTGCCTGGCATGTTCTCTTAGCCTGAGGCAATAAGGAAAACTAAAAGGCAAAATGTTCTTACATCCTTCACCATTCTGGCCGAATAGTTCAAGTTTCTATGTGGGGTAGTAAAAACTGAACCTGATTCCTAATCCCGGTCTTATTCCAATTATGTCTCTGGATCTTCTACAAACCCCTCCCATGGTCTGGCCAGTTCTGATATGTCAGCAATTCATTTAATCCTTGTCCCCACTATTCCTTGGAAGCACAGAGACTTTTGGGTAATCTACATAAATCCACTGATTCAAGGCAATGGAATAAACACTGCTGAACTAAAAGCTTCCCAGAAGGCGGTACCAGAAATTACTGTGTAATGGACACAGAAGCCTTCAACCAGTGGATGGAAAGAACATCACAGGCAGAAAACAGAGCCTGAGTAAGGGCACCAACGTGAAATGTCATGGTTACATCAAATGGTCCTTACTGCTTCCTAGCATATGAACTTGGGCAACTTATTTAACCTTTCTGAGCCTCTGTGTCCTCATCTATAAAATGAGAACAATAATAACACCACTTCACAGTGCGCTTGTGAAGATTCACTGATATAATGGATATCAAAGTGCCTACCCTAGTGCCAGATATAGAGTAAGGACACAATAAATGCTTGTAAACAAAGTGTGATAAGAGACAGAAAGTAGAATAGTGGTTACCAGGGGTTGGGGGCAGGGGGAAATGAGGATACAGTTTAATGGGGACAGGGTTTCAGTTTGGGATGACGAAAACCTGGAAATGAAGAGTGACGATGGTTGCACAGCAATGTGAATGTATTTAATGCCACTCGATTGTAGGCTTAAAAAATGTTAAAATAGTAAATTTTATGTTACGTATATTTTACTACCACAATAAAAAATGCAAACAAAACAAAACAAAGTAAAGTGAAAGGCCTACCCGGCAAAGCATCACAGTGTGACTGAAATCGAGACTATTTAGGAAGGGAGGTGGGAGCCAGAACGTCAGGCTGAGGAGAAATGTGAACTTGATCTACCAAGTGCCCTGTGGGAACACTTGGAAGTGCTATGACTTGAACTTGTATTTTAAAAAGGTGTAATTGATATTGCCATTTTATAAATATCACCCTGGAGTGGATTAGATGGCTAGAAAGAAGTTGAGGCTGAAAGAAGGATGTCAGACTTCTGCTGTTTAAAATGTGGTCTCCAGCTCGGCAGAATGGGTCCTACCTGAAATCATAGTCTCAGGCTGCTCCAGAACTGCCAAATCAGAATCATCATGGTGCAAAGGTCTCCAAATAGCACCTATGCACAGTAACCTTTGGGAAGCACTGGGCTAGAAGACCTGAGGAGTTCGGCTGGGAGAGGCTGAGGACTCGAAGCAGGGTGGAGCCACAACTGCCGATGTTTATGGAGTTTACTACACACGTAGCTAGGTGTGAGTATTTCACGAACCATCATTCAATCCTCACAACAGTCCTGTGCATAAGGTGTTATTACTCTCACTTCCCACATGGAATACTACTCAGCCATAACACAGAAGGAAATCCTGCCATTTGCGACAACATGGATGGATCTTGAGTGCATTAGGCTAAGCGAAATAAGTCAGGCAAAGAAAGACAAATACTGTATGATCTCACTCATATGTGGAATCTAAAAACAAACAAAGAAGCAAACAAACCTCACAGAAACAGAAAACAGACCAGTGGTTTCCACAGGCAGGGCATGGAGGGGGGGATGGAGGGAAATAGATGACTGAAGTCAAAAGGCACAAACTTGCAGTTATAAAGTAAATAAGTTCTGCGGAGGTGATGTACAGCGTGGTGACTACAGTTAACAATACTGCATTGTATATTTGAAAGGTGCTCAGAGAGTAGATCTTAAAAGTTCTCATCATAAGGAAAAGATTTTAACTATGTGAGGTGATGGATAGTAACTAAATTTATTGCAGTCATCATTTCACAATATATAATACATATATCAAATAATTATGTTGTACACCTTAAACTTATACAATGTTATATGTCAATTATATCTAAATAAAACTGGGGAAAAAGTTTTAAAATTGCAGTTGAAATAATTGGTCTGAGGTTACACGGCTAGTACCTGACAGAAGTGGGATTTGAATGAGTCTGTGTACATTTGCTTCATCATCTCTTGTACTGCTTTTCAAACCTCAGGGAAAATGAGCTCTCCTTGTCTTGCTACAGTACCCACTTTCTTTCTCTTATTAAACCCTGAGATGATTACTCTGAAAGCTCTCTAAACTATTTTGGAAGCCCACTGTTGTAGAAGACAACATACGAATAGATGGGACACGTCTGAGCTTTCCGGCCACCCACCACTCAGATGCAGTCTTCTAGAGCCTGTCTCCCAGCCTTTGCCTGGGCTGTACATGAAATCCCTAAGTAATCTCAATAAGTAATCTGTAATTTGTCTATGGTCAAACTGACTGTCTCTTCAACAACCCTGTCCTCCCAAACACCAAGGCTACCTAGGAATCTGGCTGATCAACAGCAGGGAGGTAATCTAATGTTTGTTCCTGTCCCTTCCTCATTTATCAACAGACTCAATATTTCCTTCCTTTGGTTGCAACTACAGGAGTTCTCCAGAATTAAATTTCCACATGCATTGTACAGTAATTCTCTAAAAGGAGTAGAAAGTCAAATTCTTCACCTTTACCAAGATAGTAGCAGAGAAAAATCCCAGTTGTAGGACCAAAGTCCCAAGCATGAGCATCGCCAATCTAGTCCTACACACGAAGGTTGCCAAGCTATCTTCCATAACTCTCTTCTTTCTCTGCCCCTATTTGGGCCTGTCTGATCAGCATCCACCTCTGTACTAATCCTGTTCCTCCTCCTAAAGCCCTCCCCTGGGTCCTCTGCTATCCCAGACTGATGGAGAGGCCCTGATCTCTGCAGTAAGCAACTTATTTGATTCTCACAACATTTCTATGAGGTCTGCTCTAATGTTATCATCTCAGTCTCTCAGGAAAACGAGGCACAGGAAGGAAGCCCAAGATCACCCAGCTAGTAAAGGGTACATCAGAGGTTTGAATCCAGAGAGACAGGCCTTGGCGTTAAAAACTACACTTGACCACATTCCATCCTTATGTCACTGTTTCTAAGAAGTATTCCCAGATCTCCCCTAAGTCTTTCCTTTGAAGACCCCTACACAAACTGTGTCCTGTGTATAAGCTTCCTCAGGGCAGTTGGACTCTTACCCTGCTTTCTATACCCTAAACTACCTAGAACTGTTCTCCATACACACAAAGCACTGGGTATTTGTTTAATCCAATTAAATGTACATAAGTACAAAATACGATATAGAGAACTTAGTTACCTCTCGTGAGAGTGCTGACACAAACTATTTGACCTTAACAGCTCTCCCTTTTCTTTGCAAAGTTTGCAGTGACTGAGTATGGTCCCATACACCCAGATGACAGAAGAGAAGAAATGGGAATTTAGAATGCCAAAAATCAAAGGGATGTGGTCCCTAGGAGTCCTAGGATTTTAGAGAATAAATACTTTCTGAAAAAATCCAACCTATTCAATGTCCAAAGTGAATTCTGTGTGAGGCTTACCAACCCTAGCATGTCTTAAACTGTTTCAAAGGGTTAGAGGATGCGTAATGGCCTATAGAAGCATTTACAAGATAAATGGATTCCAAGTTTCTAGCATTTTTAAACTGCTGCTCCAAACTATCTTAAGCTGTCCAGGGCTACCTCCATTTCCGAAACGCAACAGGAAGTACAGCCTCGGTTTGATTTCCGCTAAAAGAACAAGGAATCTCTGAGGACTTCACTTCCTGGAAAAGCAGAATTGATCCCAAGTCTCTGCTGCTCTGATGTGCATGGTATGTTTGCTAGTTACTATAGCTGGACAATGAAAATACTAGCAAATAAGCCCTACAGATATCCAGGTGACAAACAAGATTTTTAACATTTTAAGTAGAATTCAATCAGCCTGTATAACTTAATGTTTTTCATTATTCCCAAAGCATGTCCTAGTATTAAACCTACATACCAATCCTTAGAGAAGCCCTAACCCCTGAGATGGAGAAAAGGAGCTTTAATGATGGAAGATTCATGGGGATAATATTTCTGTTTTGCTTCTGGATGGCCTGTCTGGTACTATCCTTCCCTGACCCATCCTTCAACCTCTATTATCAGGGCTAGACTTCACTTTGCAATTAGAGTGATCTACTGTGGGGTTTGGAGGGGAGTTGTAATTTTTCCAGAAATAAATTTCTATTTTTTCTTTACTGTGGTATAATTGACAAATAAAATTGTATATATTTAAATGTACAATGTGATGATTTTATATATGTATAGGCTATGAAATGATTACCACAGTCAAGTTAATTAACACATCCATCACCTCACATAATTATCTTTGGGGTGTGGGGGGGCAGTGAGAACACAAAATCTGCTCTCTTAGCAAACTTCAAGTACGGCATTATTAACTGTAGTCACACTGTTGTACATCAGATCTCCAGAACTTATTCTGGGAAGTTTGTACTCAAAAATATTTTTTGTGGTCCCTACATTTCTAGCTATGGCACTGTATATCAACCTTGATTTTCTATTAATCCATGAAATTTGTAATTGACATTTTAAAAATCTAGCTGAGAATGAATATAAAGCATCAGTAGATTTTTGTCATAGCTCTTTTATATCTTCTTTTGATTTCCCCTAGACTTCATCTGAATTCTCTTAGGACTAGGACATATGGAAAGCACCATAACTTGAAAAGCTAAAGGACTGCATTTATTCAAAATGCATTCACAGAGTGCCTACATTATGCCAGGCTTGGCAATACCAAGCATGGGAATCCAGAGATGAGGGTGACATAGTCTCTGCTCTTGTAAAGTTCATAGTCGATAAAGGGAAGCATTTAAACCATTAATTATAACCCCTCTATTAAAAAGGATTTCATCAAGTTAAAAGTCTGTGAATTCCAAAAAACACAAAAACAAAAACAGCAGCAACAAAAACCATGTAGAACTGAAAAATACTGCAAACTTTTCAATTTAATTACCGAGAGTATATTGCTATCCTTCCTCTTTGAAATCACAAAGAAACTAGGGTGGGACTTGCTAGCAAGCTGTCTTCAGGCCCCTCGCTATAGGAGATCCTTGGAGATGAAAACATTCTCATTATGTTATTCTTGTATTTAAGCAATAACCTCCCTTGGGATAGGGCTCGGATTCAACCATATTTACTGAATTTAGCTTTATAACTGTAGGAAGATAGAAGACCTTTCAGAAAAGTTAAACACAGGAATAACATTACGTGACATTTGTTAAGCACTTACTACATCCCAGGCCCTATTATTATCTTACCCATTTTATATATGAGGAAAATGGGGTCCAGAGAGGTTAGCTAACTTTCTCAGGGCCACCCTGAGAGTCAGTGGCAGTGCCTGAGCATTCTCTCACTAGCATATGGCCTCTCCATGACTTAGCACTGGCCCTCTTTCAACACTTTACCCATCTGCAGATGTCACGTGTCGTCTCCCATCTACTCTCCTCGCACCCTCCCCTCTATTCTCCATCTGTGAGCTTCCCACTGACTAGGAATAAGCATGAACATCTCATGTTTCTCCCAATTCTGGTTCCCTAGCCTATCAACAAATTACTTTGAAGTTCTGTAGCAATCACATTTACATCCAATAGCCTTTCTGCAATTGATCATGTCCTTGAAATTCACCAAAAATCATAAATATGCTGACAAACTGTCTAAACACATCAATGCCCTTTGCTGAAAAACAGAGGAGTTTGGTTTCTATCCTGGTGAGAGCCCAGTCCCTTGACAGTGATTTGTGAGACACAAGATTTGAGTATTTGAGAATCTCTGGTCTATAGCAAAGAGTGACAGTCCAGTGTACTTCAAGACTCTAGACATCATTGAGGCTGAAGTACAGCAGCACTTGGGCTTTGTAGGTGGCAAGAATCTTGAAGCGCATTCCATCAATTCCCTCCCACCTCTCCTTCCTCCAGTGCTTGGAGATGATGGGTTCCAAGCCCCTGCTACACCTCTCTCCCTGCTACACCTCTCTCCCACCTAAGAGATCTCCCAGAGCCCTTTTGAGTGTTTGTTGCTGCCATTATCCAAGTGGACCATGGCATCAAACTAAGGCTAAGACTCCTAGACTCATTCAAGATCCAAGGACACATTGTTGCGAATAGTTCCTGACATCTCCTAGAGTCAGATATTTAAATAGAAAAATGTCCTTATCTACCCTTGACACATCACAACTCTGCCCCATTTCAGCTACTCACTAATACTGTGCAAAATTGAGCTAACAAAGCTGGTTGTGCGTTGCCTCTCTTTCCAGGCATAGTCATGGACACTTTTCTCTTCTACCCTATTATTTTCCTCTCCCCCCTTTCATCACTTAGTCCCCATGTTCCAATATTGGTTCATCTCTAAAAGAATCAACCCAGGAATTTACCAAAAATTAAGAATGAGAAACTCAAAAAGTATAATAGATAGTTCATCTGTAAGAAATAGTGTAGAGAGAACATGTTAAAGGGAAAAGGTCCACAGGAGAAAATTCTACCTCCTAATATGCTGGTTCTCTTTACCAGATAGCTCTTATGTAAAAAGTAGACACAATTTTGGAAGCAAAGATAAGTTTCCCCTCATCAGGTAACACATCTTTCCTGTGGAGCTGTGTGTAAGTGAAATCCTATTTATTCATCTGACATTTGATAGAAGTTTTCTAAGTGTGAACTCTATGGCAGACTCTGGGGCATAAAGAGATGAAGCTGAGAGATCAGACTTGTAAATAGATAACTACAAGGTCGAAAGCGGTGAGATTTAAATTCATATAAAATGCTCTGGAAGCTGAGAGGAGGGAATAGAGACGAGGAGCACAGAGGGAACACAGGACTAAATAGAGGCACAGAAGCTGGAATCAGATGTTTCAGGTAGCAAGAGTGCACCTGGGCGAAAGTAACTATACATTTCCTTAAATGCAACCCCCTGAACTCTGCCACTGTGAAGCTCAGGGTTCCCTGACTATTAGAAAGCTCAGGCTGCCAGTCTTAGAACCACAGAGAAAGTAGACTAAACTGTGATAGAGGAGAGGAGAGCAAACCATTATCCAAGAAAAACTATTTTGATCCACTGTATTTCAACAGAACTTCGATTTCAATCCGTTGAGGAAAACCAATGTGCATAGTGTTGTCTAACAATAAAAATAATGTAAAGCACTAAAGTACAGCCTCCAAAATTCCAGGAGAAGAGAAGCTCTTTTTTTTTCGCTGTGTAGGGAACCGCTGACCCCAAGAAGATGGGTTGTTGGCTGTGAGTGGCCCCTGTCCACACAGGCCTAGAGGTCCGCGATGCCTGAAGACCAGCATGCAGGAGTCTGAACTGCGCAGGTGCATGCTGCATGACTCAGCTTCCAAGCTCCCCGGAATTGGTTCCCCGGGTCTGGAGCCTGTAGGGATAGGCTGGGCCTCGGGCAGCGACTTCCGGGGCCGACTCCAGGCTGCCAGGGTCCATCCTGCTCCTAAAGTGAGTTGCTAATAAAGAAGCTCTTTCTTGCCTGCCCACCTGCCTTGGACCTCCCCTCCTCACTTTGGCCCCAAAATTGTTTTTGGATGAGTGAATAAATGAAGTAATCATGCTTTAATATTGGTTAAAGCATTGGAATTTGAAAATGATTACATAAATAATTAGTTGAATCAAGATTATCCCCATGTTACTTTCATGTCGATATCTGTATGCCTCCTTCCCTAAAATGTCTAGGGCTTTTAGATTTCCTACATAGTAATTCCTCTGCCCCTTACAAAAGCTGAGTAATAACTTATCCTTTGACTTGGATTCTATAGATCTGTATAACACCTTAAAACTCTTCCATTATTACTCGTGGGGGTACAAGTTTACTGCACATTATATTAGAATTTATAGAAACTAAAGGTTATTCTAGTCACTCATCTAATTCAAAGATTTGATAAAAATGACCAAGATACACCACAACTAAATAAAAGGCTTATGTTAAACTTTCAAGTTTTTTATTTACGAGCTTTTACTGGCTCGTAAGATAAACATTTGGTATAAAACTGTCCACATTAGATCTACCTTATATGCAATATAAACAGATGCTGACTTTTAAAAATTCTGTATTAAATAGAATGCAAATCATATTCATTGAAAAGAAAACTCACTGAAACTTGAAGCCAAGTATTTCAAAATTTTGCAGTATGGGAAAATTACTGTTTCCTTAAAAAAAAAAAAAGTTAATTTGTCCAACCGTAGGCAAACTCACTTTTCTACAGTGGAAAAAGATGGGTTCTCAGAAACATGGAATTGGATTTGTTCTGTGGCTCAGCAAAGGATTCTTTAAAAAAAAATCAAGTAACTCTTGATATTCTGAAACTCTCTTCTTTAACTCTTGTCCGAAGCAACACACTTTCCAGGCTTCATTGGAAGAGGGGGATCCTCCTTGCCACAGGTGTGATGCTGGTCCCCCTGAACCTCCTCTCCAAAGACATGGACTCGGTTACCAAAGCCTGTCCTCTCAAAACCACTAAGTGGAGAGGGGGAGGGGAGAGATCTCTGGCGAATCGCATCCCTGAGCAGCAGCATCTAAGAACAGAGGGGACCATGTCGATAAATCTCATTCTCGGTTTGGGGGGTTGGGTCGTTTTCTGTCCTCATCTCAGCAGCAGAAAAAGTGCTAAGCCTAGAAAGACAGTTTCTGAACCGACTGGAGCTAGCCCAGCAGTTTTTGTTACCTCCAAACCTGCCAGAGCCTAAATCAATGCAAACATTCATGGTCTGTTTTCCTAAGAGTTGCGATTAACTGCTGGTCTTCTTGCTCAGAAAGGGCTGGCAAATCTTTTTCCTGGGGATTTCCAGAATACTAAGGCCAGATGCCATTGCTCACATATATGAAATAGCCTAGTACAAGTAACCCAAGGCTTTCCTAGAGGTCATTACTCCCACAGAGCACTAGCACCAAACGGTGTTAAAAGGTGTGCAGCAAAAGTAAAAGTGAAGTGTTCCTTGGTTGGGTACGTTTGGAAAATGATGAGTTAAATATAGTGAAGCAGGTTTCTTGATTACAAGACATCTCAGGGCTTTTCATAGGTTTAGGATCACTGGGAACATGTCTTTGTTTTGATTTATCTCCCATCCTCAAGCACCTTCGATGGCCAAAGACATTCTAACTTAGGAATGACAGAAAGGAAAATCTGAAAACCTAACAATAAATATTTAATGAGCTCTGGGATAAAAATGCTAGTCTGGGAGCCCCCCAAAGTTTATAAAGGGTCCAGGGAAAGATGAATGTGGTAACTACATAGGTCACTTTTAACTAGTTTACTGGTTTCAGTCCCAGGTGCTCCCAAAAGAGTGCCCAGCATAGCCTGCACTACGGATAAAGGACTCTCACGTAAACTTCTCTTTTAAAGAACTATTACAAGGACTGCTTGCTTCAGCTGCACATATTCCAAAATTGGAATGATACAGAGAAGATTAGCATGGCACTTTGCAAGGATGATGGACAAATTTGTGAAGCGTTCCATATTTTTGCCATGTTCATTATGCTTCAATAAATCTGAAATTTAAAAAAGGGAAAACAGGAAAGACTTTCTTCCAACATAAAAAAGAGCAATTGCAATGATTGTGCATTACATATGTTTCTCTTTCAGAATTATCTATGTAAGGTAATGTTCTCCTTTTTGCAAACAGTATGAACCATAAATTAATATGACCTTAATCTCTGACGTCTAAATAACTTCGAAGCCAGAAACAAGGTAAAAGCTGTTCATCAGGTGTACACCACATTGGAATTCCTATACTAAGGAAATATTCCCAGTATGGAATTTCAAGGGTGCACAAGGACAACTTGTGTATCTACTGAGATGTTTTTATAAAATGAGCAACTTGGCATGAGACACATCTAAGTCCCATGCAATTTTTCAAAATGTATTTATGGAACTCACCAGTTGAATACTTGGGAAAATGCCCCCTTTGGAAGAAATGGGTGACATTGAGTATAACTGTTACATCCTAAGATTTATAAATTTATTTTTCATATTTGTTCACATTTTCATTACAGAAGTATCAAAGTTCCCAGGGTACCTAAACACCATATTACATTAATTGCAATAATATGTTACGTTTTATTTTATATATCACAGTTCAAAGGAAATATGTACATTGATTTTCTTTTTTGACATCTTTATTGGAGCATAATTGCTTTAAAATGTTGTGTTATTTTCTGCTTTATAACAAAGTGAATCAGTTATACACATACATATGTTCCCATATCTCTTCCCTCTTGCGTCTGCCTCCCTCCCACCCTCCCTATCCCACCCCTCTAGGTGGTCACAAAGCACCGAGCTGATCTCCCTGTGCTATGCGGCTGCTTCCCACTAGCTATGTATTTTATGTTTGGTAGTGTATATATGTCCATGCCACTCTCTCACTTCGTCACAGCTTACCCTTCCCCCCTCCATATACTCAAGTCCATTCTCTAGTAGGTCTCTGTCTTTATTCCTGTCTTACCCCTAGGTTCTTCATGACCTTTTTTCTTTTCCTTAGATTCCATATATATGTGTTAGCATACGGTATTTGTTTTTCTCTTTCTGACTTACTTCACTCTGTATGACAGACTCTAGGTCCATCCACCTCACTACAGATAACTCAATTTTGTTTCTTTTTATGGCTGAGTAATACTCCATTGTATATATGTGCCACATCTTCTTTATCCATTCATCTGTTGATGGACACTTAGGTTGCCTCCATGTCCTGGCTATTGTAAATAGAGCTGCAATGAACATTTTGGTACATGACCCTTTTTGAATTATGGTTTTCTCAGGGTATATGCCCAGTAGTGGGATTGCTGGGTCATGTGGTAGTTCTTTTTGTAGTTTTTTTAAGGAACCTCCATACTGTTCTCCATAGTGGCTGTATCAATTTACATTCCCACCAACAGTGCAAGAGGGTTCCCTTTTCTCAACACCCTCTCCAGCAATTTACTGTTTGTAGATTTTTTGATGATGGCCATTCTGACTGGTGTGAGATGATATCTCATTGTAGTTTTGATTTGCAATTCTCTAATGATTAATGATACTGAGCATTCTTTCATGTGTTTCTTGGCAATCTGTATATCTTCTTTGGAGAAATGTCTATTTAGGTCTTCTGCCCATTTTTGGATGGGGTTGTTTGTTTTTTTGTTATTGAGCTGCTTGTAAATTTTGGAGATTAATCCTTTGTCAGTTGCTTCATTTGGAAATATTTTCTGCCATTCTGAGGGTTGTCTTTTGGTCTTGTTTATGGTTTCCTTTGCTGTGCAAAAGCTTTGAAGTTTCATTAGGTCCCATTTGTTTATTTTTGTTTTTATTTCCATTTCTCTAGGAGGTGGGTCATAAAGGATCTTGCTGTGATTTATGTCATAGAGTGTTCTGCCTATGTTTTCCTCTAAGAGTTTGATAGCGTCTGGCATTACATTTAGGTCTTTAATGCATTTTGAGTTTATTTTTGTGTATGTTGTTAGGGAGTGTTCTAATTTCATAGTTTTACATGTACCTGTCCAGTTTTCTCAGCACCACTTATTGAAGAGGCTGTCTTTTCTCCACTGTATATTCTTGCCTCCTTTATCAAAGATATGGTGACCATATGTGCACGGGTTTATCTCTGGGCTTTCTATCCTGTTCCATTGATCTATCTTTCTGTTTTTGTGCCAGTACCATACTGTCTTGATTACTGTAGCTTTGTAGTATAGTCTGAAGTCAGGTCCAACAACACATCATTAAAAGGATCATACAGCATGATCAAGTGGGGTTTATTCCAGGAATGCAAGGATTCTTCAATATATGCAAATCAATCAACGTGATACATTATATTAACAAATTGAAGGAGAAAAACTATATGATCATCTCAATAGATGCAGAGAAAGCTTTTGACAAAATTCAAAACCCATTTATGATAAAAACCCTGCAGAACGTAGGCATAGAGGGAACTTTCCTCGACATAATAAAGGCCATATATGACAAACCCACAGCCAACATCGTCCTCAATGGTGAAAAACTGAAACCATTCCCACTACGGTCAGGAACAAGACAAGGTTGCCCACTCTCACCATAGTGAGAGTGGGCAACTATTATTCACTATTATTCAACATAGTTTTGGAAGTTTTAGCCACGGCAGTCAGAGAAGAAAAAGAAATAAAAGGAATCCAAATCGGAAAATTAGAAGTAAAGCTGTCACTGTTTGCAGATGACATGATACTATACATAGAGAATCCTAAAGATGCTAATAGAAAACTACTAGAGCTAATCAATGAATTTGGTAAAGGAGCAGGATACAAAATTAATGCACAGAAATCTCTGGCACTCCTATACACTAGTGATGAAAAATCTGAAAGTGAAATCAAGAAAACACTCCCATTTACCACTGCAACAAAAAGAATAAAATATCTAGGAATAAACCTACCTAAGGAGACAAATGACCTGTATGCAGAAAATTATAAGACACTGAAGAAAAAAATTAAAGACGATACAAATAGGTGGAGAGATATACCATGTTCTTGGATGGGAAGAATCAACATTGTGAAAATGACTCTACTACCCAAAGCAATCTACAGATTCAATGCAATCCCTATCAAACTACCACTGGCATTTTTCACAGAAGTAGAACAAAAAATTTCACAATTTGTATGGAAACACAAAAGATCCCGAATAGCCAAAGCAGTCTTGAAAATGAAAAGTGGAGCTGGCAGAATCAGGCTCCCTGACTTCAGGTTGATTTTTCATTTATGAGAATATATCATCATATACACACCTATATAAATATAATATTAGATGCAAAAAATTTGCATTCAAGTTCAGTTCTCTTTTCATTTGTTCTACAATTGAGTTTACATGCATGTATACACACACACACACACACACACACACACACACACACACCATTGATCTAAAATCTCCAATTTACCAAAACCAAGACATCTTTTCTTTCCTGCATTTGATTTTATAATTCTCTAAGGGAAATGGGTAGAGTGCTACCTTTAGAGTGTCTAAGTAGAATAAGATATGGTTTGCATTTTAAATCTGTAGCTGGTAAAAATCAATGACATCTCTAAACAGATATTTTTATTATTTGTTTACACAAATAATATTTGCTACACAATTTCACATGTATTCAATTCACCAGTGTTAAGAGTTGATTGTGACTAGTTGAATGATGTTACATCTTGACCTGTGCTTTAACTGAGCACATCTTGATTGTATGAATTATTGAATTATTGACTAATTCAGGTGTTATTATTTTAAAATGCAGTTCATTACTTAGATTTACCCCCAATCACTTACAACTTGACAGTTTCAAAACACAGAGGACTCTTACTTCCATTAGATTACAAACACACAGTACAATATAAAAAGTAAGTATAAAGCAAAAATCTAAAAGGTGAAAAGCATTTTCTTACCCAAGAACAAGAATTGAAGAAACTGGTGAGTGCTGTCTTTGGACACTGGATAGACTATTCAGTTCACCTTTGAAGAAAGAGATGTTTCTAGATCAAAAATAGCCTTTCTAGCCACACAAGGGAAGTCAACAATCATGTAACTGTACATTTCAAATAAAGATAAGAGAACCTGTTTTCAACTACCAAGACTTCCCAGGTTAGAACTGACTTTGGCACACAGTGCTATGATTCTCATAGCAATGCTATGGGCTGGAGAAACTGGGATTGCTCCTCACCCAAGAATGCTCTTAAACTGCCGCCAGCTTCTCCATGAAGTCAAATTTCTTTAGTCTCTCCCTAATTTCAGCTCCCCATCAATCACAATGGCAGCCTACTTGACCGAAGGCACTAAGCTTTCTCATGCTAACTTGTCCAGTCACCTTGATACAAGCCTAGAGATGATGTTAAGATCTGCCACTATACAAACTCTCTTTTATGTGTAATTAGAAAAAAGTTTACTTGAATCCTTTATGTGGTTTTAGATATGAAAGTGATGTTGATGTTCACAAATTTCTTCCACCAAGTGTTATGGATTTTCTTCGCATTAAACAGGGAGTGTCTCCACCTTCTCTGAGAAACACATAATCCTTGTACTATCTGGATGGTACTAATGCTGAAGCCAAATAGCATGGTCTCCAAATAAAAATCTGTTTCTGATGTTTGCCAAACATACTCCAGAGCATCTATGAGGCCTGAAGGGATCTGGGGATCTGGATATATGAATGTGTCCAAAAAGATACCATTTTTCTCAAGATTTTCCAGAATCATGCACATGCTCTCCCCAGATTCCTCCTCCCTCAGCCCTCTAGAGCTCAGTGTCTACATCTCTTTCAGGGCACTTGCTACTTTCTAGGATGCCTGATCACTGTTCGAGCCTTTGTCACTGGAGTGTGAGCACAAGGCCAGAATCTGGTCTCGTGACTGCTTGTCCCCAGCACCTGGCACAGAGTGGCAGCTCAAGAAGCATCCACTGAAGGGAACTGGGGCCGCTTCTCAACATGTGACCCCAGTTCACATTGGCCAAAGGGCATCTGCAAGAAGCCGACTGGGTGCCTGTGGTGGCATTCACACCCAATGCTTACTCCACTGGCGACTGGCATCCAGAACTATTGGCTTGGCACAGCTGTGACCTAGAGGAAGAGCCTCTGACAAAATTTGTCATTTGAAACCCCTGTGAAGCAAGCAAGAGTAGTAATGTGGATCCTGGAGCCCACCTAGTTAGGTAGGTTTGGGTTTGGCTTCGTTTACTAGGCTGATTCTATCTCACCTCATTGCAGGTAAGATCACGTTACTAAAGGGAGAACACAAGGGGTTCCATATGTTTGTTGAATATGCGAATGTGCATATCATATCATGGTTACACGTGTTCTCTTTGCAGCTTTTAAACATCCCTCATAGTCAAACTGTCTCAGCTTGTCACCCAAGGCCTTCTACAATATGACCCAATTCACCTCTTCAGCCACACCATAGCTTACGTCTTCTGAATTCCAGGAAGTATGCACCATCACCCAGTCACACACACTCTTCCATCCACCCACCCAGGCTTCGCTCAGGACAGTCTCCCTGCCTAGAAGGCCCTTCTCCATATCTTTACTAATTGAAGCCATATCTATCCTTCAAGGCACATTCTCCAAAGCACCTTCTCCAAGAAGCACTTTCTGATCCCCTCTCCTGTAGTCCTGATGGCACCTGCCCTATCTGGCCCTGTATGAAAGTCACATGTTGTCAGTTTCTCCCCTCAGTGCAGGGAAAAAGATTAGTTCCTCCCTACAATACATGGCTGTCTGAACCTAGCCTGCAAAACTGTGAAGAATAAATTGCATTCAGCTCGTTGAGGACTGTGACAAGAGTTTTCTCTTTCTCCAGAGACCCTAAGATTCAGGAAAAGAATAATCTAAGGTATAGAAAAAGATGTAGGAAAAAATGTAGGAGAGATGACAATATGTAGATAGCCATCTCTCGTTACATAAAGGTATATTTTAAGTGAACCACTGAAAGAGATCTTAGTGAATCATTTAATTAAGAATCTGGAGACTTCCCTGGCCGTCCAGTGGTTACGACTCTGCACTTCCACTGCACGGGGCATGGGTTCGATCCCTGGTCGAGGAACTAAAACCCTGCATGCCGTGTGGTGCAGCCAAAAAAAAAAAAGGAATCTAATAGGTAAGTTTTCTCTGTTTTCAGTCCATTTTCAGATTAAAATCTGAGAATCAACTATTGAAACAAACTGAAGAAAATTATACAGGAACTCTTCATAGCAGAACTTTCTAAACAGGAAGAGTCACATATACAAACTCACAGAAATACTGAATTTGAGTCAAGAACCTGAAAGTATTACATATTACACTGGAGTATTTTAGGTCACTCTTGGTCCATATTTATTAAGCTTCACTCTACTTGACTCCATAGGAAGTTACCAAGGAAGCAAGAATTCTGTTTTCAGGACATTGAGTCCTATGCTTCTGGTTTCTGGACAAATTGAGGTGTCTTCAGCAATTTCAAGTGCTTCCATGGATTTAGTTATTTGTTCATGTCCCAAATAGTTATCGAGTATGTGCGAGGCACTGTGCCAGCTTGTTTTTGTTGCTGTTGTTAGCACTTAAAGCTAGAAGACTGGGCTTCCCTGGTGGCACAGTGGTTGACAGTCCGCCTGCCAATGCAGGGAACACGGGTTTGTGCCCCGGTCCGGGAAGATCCCACATGCCGTGGAGCGGCTGGGCCTGTGAGCCATGGCTGCTGAGCCTGCACGTCGGGAGCCTGTGCTCCACAACAGGAGAGGCCACAACAGTGAGAGGCCCGCGTACCGCAAAAAAAAAAAAAAAAAAAAAAAAAGCTAGAAGACCTACAGAGAAACAATAATTATTTCAAAGACCTACATAACTGTCAAAATAATTCTTTAAAAATTGAGAAGGGGGGGACTTCCCTGGTGATGCAGTGGTTAAGAATCCTCCTGCCAATGCAGGGGATGTGAGTTCAAGCCCTGGTCCAGGAGGATCCCACATGCCGCGGAGCAACTAAGCCCATGCGCCACAACTACTGAACCTGTGCTCTGGAGCCCGTGAGCCACAACTACTGAGGCCCGTGTGCCACAACTACTGAAACCTGTGCACCTAGAGCCCGTGCTCCGCAACAAGAGAAGCCACCGCAATGAGAAGCCCATGCACCACAACGAAGAGCAGCCCCCGCTCGCCGCAACTAGAGAAAGCCCGCACGCAGCAACAAAGACCCAACGCAGCCAAAAATAAATGAAAATAAAAAATTGAGAAGGTGGAATATTGAAAAGTAAAAGAATCAAATGGGGAAACTGATGTGGTCAGACAGGCTGGGTTCTCTAACTGAAGATGTTAACATTTTAATTTAATTTGTAAGCTAGTTGGGCACTACAGCAAATTTCTGAGAAGGGACTAATATGATCAAAGCAACTTTAAGAGAGATGATACCACGGGCTGAAGCAGACAGGCTGAAGAAAGCCATGAGTTTAGCAGGTCTACTGAAGGAACAGAAGAAAGTTGCAAGAGAGGACAGATTTCAGACATGGCATAAAGGAGGCAGACAAAAATGAGAAGAGACAAAGAATGGGTTACAAGGCAGATGTGATACTGCCGTTATGGGCCTGGGGGCAGCAGGGGCTCAAGAGGCTGAAGGTCACAAGGCCAAAGGTGTCCTTTACTAGAGGGAAACTGGGTTATAGAAGAGTCTGGAGAGAAAATTCACCAGCTGTGGGTTCTCTTGCTTGTTTAGGCATCAATGAAACATGTAGGAAAACCCACCCTCTATTTGATAAGAATTATCGATTCGACCAATAGATAAGAGCAATAGTTGGACACATGACTTGGCGATCTCTTCTAGTCTATTCTATAAGACGCACACAAAGAATATTTGAAATTCGACTCATCACTATAGTGCCCCAAGGGACTGACCTGAGGAGGGGAATATAAGACCTTGGAAATATTCAATGAGAAGGATAGAGGGAGTGAGCGGCAGCCAGGAGAGAGAAGAGAGCCCAAGCAAGCGAGGAGCACAGACCAAGCAGTTTCTCCACCCCAGACAATTACTAGGAAGTCCAGGATAAGGAAAGAAACCAGGAGAGAACTGGAAACAACAGACACATTCAATTTATTAGTACTAGCATTTTACAAAACCAGTTCTATCTGCTTTTCTTCCTGGAAACACCTAACCTGGGCGATCTCCCGCCCAGCCCTGCACAAAGCCTATCTGCCCAGAAAGGCTTAGCTGGCCTCTGTCACGGGGGCCTTTGGACAAAGAAGAGGGATTTGCATAAAGGTGGTCTGCTGAGTACAGCCCCTATTTGAGGCCTTGCAGCGTTGAAAGAGCCATTCTCCAACCTGGCAGTGTAATCCTAATGGAGAGCTTTTGTCCCCCAGGCTGTGGTGGGCCGCTTTATTCAACTGACAATCCACAGTGAAAGAATGAATGAACCATCTCCTTTTGGTAACACTCAGGCAGCTGGCAGCCCACAGGCCGAGGGCTTACCCAATAAGAGGCTGGACAATTGTCAGCCTCAGACGCAAAAGGTGCTCCATGAAGGAGTGCCTACTTGTAGTGCTCCTGGCTGCATGCTGGGCACTCACCACTCAAGATCAAGGTCCTGGGGCCCGACCTCCGCAGAGGAAAGGGGCTGAGAGAGCTGGGAGCTCCAGCAAAGCCATTCCCTACAATACTTGCTAAAGAGATCAAAAACCTTTCAGCACCGTGAAGGCCCTTCGACAGTTTTGTAGAACTCTATAATCATTTCTTATTAGAACGCTGGGAAAGAGCCAGGTTTCTGGTTTCTTTTGCGATTTCATTTTTTTTTTAAAGAAATTGATTTTTGTTTTCTTCCTTTTGAGAGTGTTAAATTTACAAAACAGAATGGAGACTCAACGCAAACAATTCTACCACTCAGAGGCACATACTGCCGTTTCAGATGATTTCTTTCCAGTCTTTTTAATGTAGCTCTGAAAATTCTGTAAATACAGTTTGTTCTCGGGCAAGTCTAACTGATCCCTATTTTTCAACTAACAAATAAGCCCTTTCAAATTGAAGTGGTTTCTCCTAAGTTATCTTAACCCCCTTACCTTAAGGTAATTCCCCAGTTTTCCTGAATTCTGTTCCATTCTTCTGTGTACCCTAGGCTGCCTTACCCAATAAAGCAGGGAAATTGTCTCCCAGAAGCTGTTGAGCATTTTCTTTAAAAGGGGCCATATTCAATAATGAAAACCCATATAAAACAAAAATAATTTAAGATCTATACATGAATGTGCCAATATCACATAAAAGATTAAAAAATATATATACCACTTTACTAAAAATGTTATCAATTTATTAGCTACACAGTTCTCGAATTAGAAAGAAGGGCCAAAGAAACCTTCCATTTCCTGAATGAAAAACTGTGGACCTCCTCACTTAAAATGATCTCCCTCATTGTTGCTGACTCTTGGCTGCGCCCACGCCAAACACCCTCTTCCCGGTTCCACTCTCGCACAATTCCTTTCTTCCAAATTGATGGTTAAGACACAGTCACGTTAAAGGGAAGCTCTGCGAATGCCCTCGCTGACAGCTGCAGTATCCTCCCTGTGCAGTACAGTTCAAATACCTTCTGCGATCACATATGCTGGAACTTTACACAAGAGGTTCCCACTTGTTTCCTGTGGAATGCACAGAAAAATGAAACAGCTCACACTGAGAGTTTCCAGATTCTTCATGTTGATTGACTTTGTTTGTGAATTTCACCTCAAAGTACAATCCTGTCCTGCAGACAGACCCTTCAACTTCCCAGTCAAACTCTTGCCTGTGACTTTAAAGCTTCCTCATTTCAAAGCGCTGTGTGGTCCATGCTATACAGCAGAGCTCGCCCCTAGGTTTCCTGAGAAGATCAGCAAACAGAGCTGATACTAGAGAAGGCAAAGAATAAACAGCCTTGACTAAGTTCTGTCTGCATGGTACCCAGGAATGCTTCAAAGTGGTCTTGACCCAGCCTGGGAAGCACAGTGAAGCTTTCACAACTTATGCCTAGACTAAGTGATATATTTATTGCTTTCAATGAAGAAGCAACTGACTTACAAGTTCATTCCCCCAAATGGGAGACCTGAAGTTAGAGTATAGCAAGCCAAAAAAAAAAAAACTTGCTTTAATCCACACTTTAAAAATTATTACTCAAGTGGCTTAACAAGGTTGCAAAACTAGTGGAAATCAGACAGGAGGAAGATGGTGGAGTAGGAGGATGTGGATTGGAGCTCACCTCCCTTCACAAACACATCAAAGTTACATCTACATGAAAAGCAATCCTCACTGAAAACAAACAGGAGACTGGCAGAAAGACCCTTCTACAACTAAGGCTACAAATATCCACACAAAGTCAGGTAGGAAGGGAAGAGAAGCGAGCAGGTCAGGACCCACTCCCCTACGAGGGGACACAGGAGAAGAGGGGCATATCATGGGCTCAGAGATGCCCCCCGGTGAGTTCAAAGACCTCTTAGCTAGTATGAAAACCAGTGGCACTTACAAGTGGGCTGTAGGAAACCTAGACTCCACTCATTAAGAGTGTGCACACACGCTTGCTCACTCCTGCACCTGGAGGGTATTATGCTTAGGGACATAAGTTAGACAGAGAAAGACAAATACTGTATGATATCACTTACATGTGGAATCTAAAAAAACACAACAAACTAGTGAAGATAACAATACAGAAACAGACTCACAAGTACAGGGAACAAACTAGTAGCTAGCAGTGGGGAGAGGGAAGGGGGGAGGGGCAAAAAAGGGGTAGGGAATTAAGAGGTACAAACTACTATGTATAAAATAAATAAGCGGCTTCCGTGAAGATGGGGGAAGAGTAAGATGCGGAGATCACCTTCCTCCCCACAGATACACCAGAAATACATCTACACGTGGAACAACAACTACAGAACACCTACTGAATGCTGGCAGAAGACCTCAGACCTCCCAAAAGGCAAGAAACTCCCCACCTACCTGGGTAGGGCAAAAGAAAAAAGAATAAACAGAGACAAAAGGATAGGGACGGGACCTGCACCACTGGGAAGGAGCCGTGGAGGAGGAAAGGTTCCACACACTAGAAGCCCCTTCGCGGGCGGAGACTGCGGGTGGCGGAGGGTGGAAGCTACGGAGCCGCGGAGGAGAGCGCAGCAACAGGGGTGCGGAGGGCAAACCGGGGAGAGATTCCCGCAGGGAGGGTCGGTGCCGACCAGCACTCACCAGGCCGAGAGGCTTGTCTGCTCACCCGCTGGGGCGGGTGGGTCTGGGAGCTGAGGCTCGGGCTTCGGTCGGAGCGCAGGGAGAGGACTGGGGTTGGCGGCGTGAACACGGCCTGCAGGGTGTTAGTGCGCCACAGCTGGCCGGGAGGGAGTCCAGGGAAAAGTCTGGACCTGCCGAAGAGGCAACAGACTTTTTCTTCCCTCTTTGTTTCCTGGCGGGCGACGAGAGGGGATTTAGAGTGCCGCTTAAAGAAGCTCCAGAGACGGGCGCAAGCCGCGGCTAAAAGCGCGGACCCCAGGGACGGGCAGGAGACGCTAAGGCTGCTGCTGCCGCCACCAAGAAGCCCGTGGGCGAACACAGGTCATATACACACCCCCATTCTGGGGAGCCTGTGCAGCCCGCCACTGCCAGGGTCCCGGGATCCAGCGACAACTCCCCCAGGGAGAACGCACGGCGCGCCTCAGGCTGGTACAACGTCACGCCGGCCTCTGCCGTCGCAGGCCCGCCCCGCACGCAGTGCCCCTCCCTCCCCCCGGCCTGAGTGAGCCAGTGCCCCCGAATCAGCGGCTCCTTTAACCTCGTCCTGTCTGAGCGAAAAATAGACGCCCTCCGGCGACCTACACGCAGAGGCGGGGCCAAATTCCAAGCTGAACCCCGGGAGCTGTTCGAACAAAGAAGAGAAAGGGAAATCTCTCCCAGCAACCTCAGGAGCAGCGGATTAAAGCTCCACAATCAACTTGATGCACCCTGAATCTGTGGAATACGTGAGTAGACAATGAATCATCCCAAATTACGGAGCTGTGTGGATGAAAGGCTCTTGATGCTGCAGCCAGAGGTCAGTGCTGTGCCTCTGAGGTGGGAGAGCCAACTTCAGGACACTGTTTCACAAGAGACCTCCCAGCTCCACATAATATCAAACGGCAAAAATCTCCCAGAGATCTCCATCTCAACACCAGCACCCAGCTTCACTCAACGAGCAGCAAGCTACAGTGTTGGACATCCTATTCCAAACAACTAGCCAGTCAGGAACACAACCCCACCCATTAGCAGAGAGGCTGCCCCAAATCATAATAAGTCCACAGACACCCCAAAACACACCACCAGACGTGGACCTGCCCACCAGAAAGACAAGATCCAGCCTCATCCACCAGAACACAGGCACTAGTCCCCTCCACCAGGAAGCCTACACAACCCACTGAACCAACCTTAGCCACTGGGGACAGACACCAAAAACAATGGGAACTACGAACCTGCAGCCTGCAAAAAAGAGACGCCAAACACAGTAAGATAAGCAAACTAAGAAGACAGAAAACCACACAGCAAATGAAGGAGCAAGATAAAAACCCACCAGACCTAACAAATGAAGAGGAAATAGGCAGTCTACCTGAAAAAGAATTCAGAATAATGATAGTAAAGATGATCCAAAGTCTTGGAAAGAAAATCAAGAAAATGCAAGAAACATTTAACAAGGACCTAAAAGAACTAAAGATGAAACAAACAATGATGAACAATAAATGAAATGAAAAATACTCTAGATGGCATCAATAGCACAATAACAGGGGCAGAAGAACGGATAAGTGACCTGGAAGATAAAGTAGTGGAAATAACTACTGCAGAGCAGAATAAAGAAAAAAGAATGAAAAGAACTGAGGACAGTCTCAGAGACGTCTGGGACAACATTAAACGCACCAATATTCGAATTATAGGGGTTCCAGAAGAAGAAGAGAAAAAGAAAGGGACTGAGAAAATATTTGAAGAGATTATAGTTGAAAACTTCCCTAATATGGGAAAGGAAATAGTTACTCAAGTCCAGGAAGCACAGAGAGTCCCATACAGGATAAATCCAAGGAGAAACACGCCAAGACACATATTAATCAAACTGTCAAAAATTAAATACAAAGAAAACATATTAAAAGCAGCAAGGGAAAAACAACAAATAACACACAAGGGAATCCCTATAAGGTTAAGCTGATCTTTCAGCAGAAACTCTACAAGCCAGAAGGGACTGGCAGGACATATTTAAAGTGATGAAGGAGAAACACCTGCAACCAAGATTAATCTACCCAGCAAGGATCTCATTCAGATTTGATGGAGAAATTAAAACCTTTACAGACAAGCAAAAGCTGAAAGAGTTCAGCACCACCAAACCAGCTCTACAACAACTGCTAAAGGAACTTCTCTAGGCAGGAAACACAAGAGAAGGAAAAGACCTACAATAACGAACCCAAAACAATTAAGAAAATGGGAATAGGAACATACATATTGATAATTACCTTAAATGTAAATGGACAAAATGCTCCCACCAAAAGACACAGATTGGCTGAATGGATACAAAAACAAGACCCATATATTTGCTGTCTACAAGAGACCCACTTCAGACCTAGAGACACATACAGACTGAAAGTAAGGGGATGGAAAAATATATTTCATGCAAATGGAAACCAAAAGAAAGCTGGAGTAGCAATTCTCCTATCAGACAAAATAGACTTTAAAATAAAGACTATTAGAAGAGACAAAGAAGGACACTACGTAATGATCAAGGGACGGATCCAAGAAGATATAACAATTGTAAATATTTATGCACCCAACATAGGAGCACCTCAATACATAAGGCAAATACTAACCGCCATAAAAGGGGACATCGACAGTAACACATTCATAGTAGGGGACTTTGACACCCCACTATCACCAATGGACAGATCATCCAAAATGAAAATAAATAAGGAAACACAAGCTTTAAATGATACATTAAACAAGATGGACTTAAATGATAATTACAGCACATTCCATCCAAAAACAACAGAATACACATTTTTCTCAAGTTCTCATGGAACATTCTCCAGGATAGATCATATCTTGGGTCACAAATCAAGCCTTGGTAAATTTAAGAAAATTGAAATTGTATCAAGTATCTTTTCCGACCACAACGCTATGAGACTAGATATCAATTACAAGAAAAGATCTGTAAAAAATACAAACACATGGAGGCTAAACAATACACTACTTAATAACGAAGTGATCACTGAGGAAATCAAAAAATACCTAGAAACAAATGACAATGGAGACACGACGACCCAAAATCTATGGGATGCAGAAAAAGCAGTTCTAAGAGGGAAGTTTATAGCAATACAATCCTACCTTAAGAAACAGGAAACATCTCGAATAAACAACCTAACCTTGCATCTAAAGCAATTAGAGAAAGAAGAACAAAAAAACCCCAAAGTTAGCAGAAGAAAAGAAATCATAAAAATCAGATCGGAAATAAATAAAGGAAAAATAAATGAAGGAAATGATAGCAATGATCAATAAAACTAAAAGCTGGTTCTTTGAGAAGATAAACAAAATTGATAAACCATTAGCCAGACTCATCAAGAAAAAGAGGGAGAAGACACAAATCAATAGAATTAGAAATGAAAAAGGAGAAGTAACAACTGACACTGCAGAAATACACAGGATCATGAGAGATTACTACAAGCAACTCTATGCCAATCAAATGGACAACCTAGAAGAAAGAGACAAATTCTTAGAAATGCACAAGCTGTCAAGACGGAACCAGGAAGAAATAGAAAATATGAACAGAGCAATCACAAGCACTGAAATTGAAACTGTGATTAAAAGTCTTCCAACAAACAAAAGCCCAGGACCAGATGGCTTCACAGGCGAATTCTATCAAACATTTAGAGAAGCGCTAACACCTATCCTTCTCAAACTCTTGCAAGATATAGCAGAGGGAGGAACACTCCCAAACGCATTCTACGAGGCCACCATCACCCTGATACCAAAACCAGACAAGGATGTCACAAAGAAAGAAGACTACAGGCCAATATCACTGATGAACATAGATGCAAAAATCCTCAACAAAATACTAGCAAACAGAATCCAACAGCACATTAAACGGATCATACACCATGATCAAGTGGGGTTTATTCCAGGAATGCAAGGATTCTTCAATATATGCAAATCAATCAACGTGATAGACCATATTAACAAATTGAAGGAGAAAAACCATATGATCATCTCAAAAGATGCAGAGAAAGCTTTTGACAAAATTGAACACCCATTTATGATAAAAACTCTGCAGAAAGTAGGCACAGAGGGAACTTTCCTCAACATAATAAAGGCCATATATGACAAACTCACAGCCAACATCGTCCTCAAAGGTGAAAAACTGAAAGCATTTCCACTAAGATCAGGAACAAGACAAGGTTGCCCACTATCACCACTCTTATTCAACATAGTTTTGGAAGTTTTAGCCACAGCAATCAGAGAAGAAAAGGAAATAAAAGGAATCCAAATTGGAAAAGAGGAAGTAAAGCTGTCACTGTTTGCAGATGACATGATACTATACATAGAGAATCCTAAAGATGCTACTAGAAAACTACTAGAGCTAATCAATGAATTTGGTAAAGGAGCAGGATACAAAATTAATGCACAGAAATCTCTGGCATTCCTATACACTAATGATGAAAGATCTGAAAGTGAAATCAAGAAAACACTCCCATTTACCATTGCAACAAAAAGAATAAAATATCTAGGAATAAGCCTACCTGAGGAGACAAAAGACCTGTATGCAGAAAATTATAAGACACTGATGAAAGAAATTAAAGATGATACAAATAGATGGAGAGATATATCATGTTCTTGGATTGGAAGAATCAACATTGTGAAAATGATTCTACTACCCAAAGCAATCTACAGATTCAATGCAATCCCTATCAAACTACCACTGGCATTTTTCACAGAACTAGGACAAAAATTTCACAATTTGTATGGAAACACAAAAGACCCCGAATAGCCAAAGCAATCTTGAGAACAAAAAACTGAACTGGAGGAATCAGGTTCCCTGACTTCAGACTATACTACAAAGCTACAGTAATCAAGACAGTATGGTACTGGCACAAAAACAGAAAGATAGATCAATGGAACAGGATAGAAAGCCCAGAGATATACCCACACACATATGGTCACCTTATCTTTGATAAAGGAGGCAGGAATATACAGTGGAGAAAGGGCAGCCTCTTCAATAAGTGGTGCTGGGAAAACGGGACAGGTACATGTAAAAGTAGAGATTAGATCACTCCCTAACACCATACACAAAACTAAGCTCAAAATGGATTAAAGACCTAAATGTAAGGCCAGAAACTATCAAACTCTTAGAGAAAAACATAGGCAGAGCACTCTGTGACCTAAATAACAGCAAGATCCTTTTTGACCCACCTCCTAGAGAAAAGGAAATAAAAACAAAAATAAACAAATGGGACCTAATGAAACTTCAAAGCTTTTGCACAGCAAAGGAAACCATAAACAAGACCAAAAGACAACCCTCAGAATGGGAGAAAATATTTCCAAATGAAGCAACTGACAAAGGATTAATGTCCAAACTTTATTAGCAGCTCATGCAGCTTAATAACAAAAAAACAAACAACCCAATCCAAAAAAGGGCAGACGAGCTAAATAAACATTTCTCCAAAGAAGATATACAGACTGCCAACAAACACATGAAAGAATGCTCAACATCACTAATCATTAGAGAAATGCAAATCAAAACTACAATGAGATATCATCTCACACCAGTCAGAATGGCCATCATCAAAAAATCTAGAAACAATAAATGCTGGAGAGGGTGTGGAGAAAAGGGAACCCTGTTGCACTGTTTGTGGGAATATAAATTGATACAGCCACTGTGGAGAACAGTATGGAGGTTCCTTAAAAACTACAAATAGAACTACCATAAGACTGAGCAATCCCACTACTGGCCATATACCCTGAGAAAACCATAATTCAAAAAGAGTCATGTACCACAATGTTCATTGCAGCTCTATTTACAATAGCCTGGAGATGGAAACAACCTAAGTGTCCATCATTGGATGAATGGATAAAGAAGACGTGGCACATATATACAATGGAATATTACTCAGCCATTAAAAGAAACGAAATTGAGCTATTTGTAATGAGGTGGATAGACCTAGAGTCTGTCATACAGAGTGAAGTAAGTCAGAAAGAGAGAGATAAATACCGTATGCTAACACATATATATGGAATTTAAGAAAAAATAATGTCATGAAGAACCTAGGGGTAAGACAGGAATAAAGACGCAGACCTACTAGGGAATGGACTTGAGGATATGGGGAGGGGGAAGGGTAAGCTGTGACAAAGCGAGAGAGAGAGGCATGGACATATATACACTACCAAACGTAAGGTAGATAGCTAGTGGGAAGCAGCCACATAGCACAGGGAGATCAGCTGGGTGCTTTGTGACCGCCTGGAGGGGTGGGATAGGGAGGGTGGGAGGGAGGGAGAAGCAAGAGGGAAGAGATATGGGAACATATGTATATATATAACTGATTCATTTTGTTGTAAAGCAGAAACTAACACACCATTGTAAAGCAATTATACTCCAATAAAGATTAAAAATAAAGTTTTGCTTTTCACATCTAGCTATTTAAGCCACTTGGTATCTGATCTTAGTTTGGGGCGTGAGGTGGAGACCTCATTCCTACTTCCCCACTGAGAGAACCCTGTCCCAGAAAATAAGTAAATAAATAAATAAGCTACAAGGTACAGCACAGGGAATATAGCCAATATTTTATAATAACATTAAATGGAGTCTAATCAATAAAAATGTTGAATCACTCTGTTGTCACCCAAAACTTACAGAATATTGTAAATCAACTATGTTTCAATAAAAAGTAGAAATAAAAGTGGAAATCAACATTCTTGAAGTCAGAATGCTTAGAATCCAGTCCCAGTTCTGCAGTAGCTGTGTGTCCTTAGGCAAGTCACCTGGTCTCTCTGAGCACCTGTAAAATGGTGCTAAGCCCTAATACCACGAACCCATAAGGTCTCTCTCAGTAGCATCAGATACCATAAAGGAGGGGCAGCTCCATGGAAAGTCTAAGGTTTACATTAATAAGGGGACAAGCAACAAGAAGACACACTGGGGGAGTTCAAAACCTCTTGGTTTTGTCCTGAAAAACAACAGCCTTCACAAATTTAACAAATACTGTAGGAAGTAAAACATACATTGCCAAGACATAAAAACAGAAAGGAAAAATCTTGGAACATTGGTGCATGCATATATTATGGTTAAATATATAATGCAGAGAGAAGAATGCTAATCAAATTCATGAATTTATGCTTTAATTTCCAAAGCTAAATATTATGGCTTGATTGAGTACTATCTAGTATGCCTTGATCTCAGGTATTAGCATATGAAAGGCTGACTGCCCTTGGCTCTCTGCCCTCCCAAAGGTACCACTTGTATATTTAAATATGGGGCATATTTATTAGTGGTCATGCACACTGTAAAATTAAAGAACAACCTGTTACTTAAATAGTGCACTTAATAGTTAGAAATAGAATCAGACGAAAAACTCATCAACCTCCAAAGCATCCTTCCCGAGTGGGACACTAGCTAGACTCAAGTCAAGACACATACCCAAAAATATATATCAAACCACAAGAACAATATTCTGTTTCTCATAAACAATATTTGTAAGTCAGTTTAATATTTATGTGGTGTTTAGGAAAAGCCCGCCAGAGATCTTAAGCTCTTGATAAAGGACCAAGGGAAAATGTAAAGTTTCTTTGCAGGGCCTAAACAGGGAGGCCAACTTCAAAGGAGGTTTATGTGCTCTATTACAAAACCTGACAATTATTTGCCTCTTGTCTTTCGAGAGACTGATGTTCCGGGATTATCACCTTGAAAACCCAGTGGGAACCTTTGCCACACGTAGCTTGCAGCTATCAACATTCAGACATAGCATAAGTGACCAGGGCATGACAGACAGAGCAGTTTTTATGGGTAGAGCAGGTAGACATGTCTCAGTTTTCCCACACCAGAGCCATCAACAGATGCCAAGAGTCCACAGAAACCTCGACAACTCTGGGTCTTATTTCCAGCTCAGCCTGCTCTTGGCAGATGGAAGGGTCCAGTTCCCTCCTCTCCCTGCAAGTGCCAGGCCCATGCTCAGAGGCAGGTATCTCCCTGTGTACTGACTGACTGATAAGAGGGTCGGTACCCAGGCCTTCTCATCACTAAGCCCAGACGCCTCTCCCACCTGGCCACACTGGCCCAAGTACTTTCAAAGTCATGGGTCAAATGTTTTCCAACTATTCCCTGAAGTTTCATGGAAAACCAAAACAAAACTAGGTACTTCAGACACAACTGGACTGTTTTCTAGAGCAAGCACTTCTGTTGACAGTATTTATTTCTAAATGTGATCACTGTTCATGCCTTCCAGAGTAATTAAAATAAACTGGCTATCTGAGTGCAGAATTGCTTTATTTTATAAAGCAGGGGGAATGTGTGATTACTCAGGAAATGACATTTTCTCCTTTGTACAGCTGCAGCCCTGGGTTAGAAAAGACCTACTAAGAGGTCTTGCCATTGTCTGGGATGGACTTGCAGCCTGAGAATTCCCTCTGCCATGATATTCAGAGTTAAGCAACTAATTTCAAAATAAGGGAGAATAAGTAGGATCAAAGCAGGTGTTTGTTCCATTAAGATCCTATGAAGATATACTGTACATGAAAATCGTTCATAGCACTGTTTAAAAATGCATTTTCCTGATAGAAATAGCAACATCCACAAGGCAAGGACCCAAAAGAGAATCATTTAGTGGTAAAATAACCAGTCACGATGAGAAAAGCCGACTGTCCCTCCTTGGGTCATCACACCACCCCCACTGGCCTCACCCACCAGCCAAGGTCCTCTGCAGGGAACACCTCAAGCTACTGAGCTATACAAGCAAAGGGACATCTTCATTTTAATTCAATTACGCATAAAGTAACCCCAGTTGCCCCATCCAGACCCCTGGATGATTCACTGGCCTGCCTGCCCACACTGCTCCCTCGATATCAAGCAATTACAGCTCTGGGGCTCCCCATCTGCCATTTTAAATTAAAAAAGGAAAAATCATCCTTTTTTGAGGGGTTAGTCATTATATGAAAAGTTGATCCTCTTATTTCATTTTGTTTAAAGAAATAGGTTGAAAAATCATGATGCAAAATTTGTCTAAGGAGTATAATGATAATTATTCTCGCTTTCAAATTCCTTATTCATGTTTGGGGTCAGAGAAGTTAGCAATCTCCTGCTCAGCAAGCCCCAGAAAAACAGCAGGGAAACTATACAGACCTTGCCCTCTACGTTTTCTCTCTTCTTTTCCTCTCCCAGCCTTGCCAGATTCCTCAGCTATCTATCTATTCTCTTCTCTTTCGGGTTTTGCTTCCACCTGAGAAAGAGCAGAATTCCTTGAAATCTTAAAAATCCTAGCTTCTCCTACTTGCTTACAAGCTCCAAATCACTTGGTACCTTTAATCACACTTACCTAGTTTGCTAGCCACTAACCTCGCCACTGCCACCTCCACAGCCAACATCAGCACAGGCTGCGCGGGTATCTAGGCATCCCTGTTTTAAAATATTTATGACCTGATCACATTTCATGGCGATTTTTTTGGATATTCCCATTTTCAAACCCCTAGCACATGGCTTCATGGTAGTTTGACTTTCAGAGTTGTAAACGATGTCACTATTTACAAGCAGAATTTGAATTTATAGAACGAAGCCGGTAAGTGTTTGCCAGTAACAAAGTGAAATCAGGAAAATAATTAATTAAATGACTCTACCTATATATTGAGCTCATCTGGTCCCATTATTAAGTAAAAACTCCATTTTTAAAATTCACAGAAGAGTTAAAAGCCACAGTCTCCGCTCTCCCCACACAAGGAGGTCCAGAACATGCCATTCTACAGAAAACGAATTCAAAACTTCAAGAGTTCCTTCCCTCTCTGAACCAATTTGACTACATTCCTCAAAGAAAGAACAGTTTTAGAAACATCAATTTAAGCACAATAAAGCCATTTTAACATAAGTTGTTCTACCAACCATAAAAGCTTTTCCTCAGACTGAGTTGTTTACTTAGTTTTTGTTGACTTTGTTTACTTTGGGGAGTCCTATTTACTTATTGCTATAGGGGCATTTGTTTATATTTATTTAGGCTTCAGTCACATATACTACAGCTTTTTAAGTACATAGATGTGGCTTCAGCTTGTATGTTTTACTGCATTTTACAAGAAGGGATTTTCTGGTGTAGCCAGGTATTCTGTGCTCTGAGTCCTGATGCGCTCACACACATATCCGAATGCCAGTGCATTCGAAAAATGAAAAACAAAAGTATCCACTAATATAAAATGATACTTGCACCCCAATGTTCACTGCAGCATTACTTACAATAGCCAAGACACGGAAGCAGCCTAAGTGTCCATCGACAGAGGAATGGATAAAGAAGATGCAGTACATATATACAATAGAATACTACTCAGCCACTGAAAAGAATGAAATAATGTCATTTGCAGCAACATGGATGGACCTCGAGGTTACCATACTCAGCAAAGTTAGTTAGACAAAGACAAGTATCATATCACCTATGTGTGGAATCTAAAAAATGATACAAATGAACTTATTTAAAAAACAGAAACAGACTCACAGAGCCAGAATAACAAACTAGAGGTTACCAAAGGGGAAAGAGGAGGGCAGAGGGGCAAATTAGAGGTATGGGATTAACAGATGCAAACTACTAGGTATAAAATAGATAAGCAACAAGGATGTACTGTATAGGACAGCAAATTATACCCATTATCTTGCAATAACCTATAAAGGAATATAATCTGCAAAAATAGTGAATTACTACACTGTAAACACGAAACTAATGCAATATTATAAATTAACTGTACTTCAATTTCTAAAAAAAACACTGAAATGATGCAATATTTAAAATTTTAATATTAAAAACCTTACAAAAACAAACAAAACCCTCAAGTGGATCCTTTGAAAAGCTACCCTTGCAAAGCGGCCCTCAGAATCAGAAAGTGTGAAGCCTCCCAGCAGACCAACTGCTTGGTCTACTAAAGCAGGCTGGTCTCTTGCTTTCCATACCCCCTCCACTGTGCTAATGGAGGCCCACCGGGTCCACTTGCCCAGGAGAGCCTCTGGATTTGTTCCTTGCTCACTTGCCTCAATCTGTTTCTGAAGTTTAGGTTGATGCTGGGAACTTTCTCGAAGTTTCTGAAGAGGAGTCAAAGAGTGCCTCCTGCCATGACACCTGTAATGGCTGCCACACGGAGGCCTCAAAATGCCTGGCTTTACACCGAGGCACCCCGTGGGCCTCCCAACCAGCCCTCCCTGCCGGGGTGCTCAGGAAGACGAAGGCCCAGGGGAAACGTCTCTCCAAGAGGTTCACACAGCACGGGGCAAAATGGCTTCCCGCCACTCAAGGCCCATTTCGTTAGAGTGGCCCTCAGCTGCAAGGCCCCAGCCCACTGCACTCACCCTGTCCGAAGTCTCCACTGTGAGCAGGGAGCTGAGGGCCAGGGGTTTACATAAGAGGTGGGCACAGTGAGCCCTCCTCGAAGCTCCTCCGTGGCCTCCGGTCGTCACTGAAAGTCCGGAAGGTCCTGAAGTGAGACTCCCAGGGTGCAAAGCGGGGGCAAGAGCGCCTCCACTCAGACTTAGGTGCTGGGGCTCCAGAAGCCTTTTCGCAACCTGAGGTTGGGAAAGCTCCTTCCGCGCCAGGCACTCTGCCCTTCCTCGATCCCCGATTTCCCGTCAAGTAGCGCCGGATGAGGGGTGTGGAGCCGGAAGATGGAGCCTTTTCGGGTCCAATCTGGGCTCCAGTGTGGTTAGTTCCACATCTCTCCTATCAAAAGGGCTGCTGTAGCTGGAGAGGAACCAAAATCTCGGCCGTACCGAAGTGTCGAATATTCAGTCCTGTCAGGTGACGCCACTCGCCGTTCACTGCTCGCCTCTCGCTGCTCGCTGCTCTGCAGGGTGGGCTGAGCTGTGCCTGGAACCTCAAGAGATCAAAGGGAGAGCAACTAAAGAATGTTGCACTTCACCTGCCAAAAGCATGGCCATCCAAAGGGCAAGGCAGTTACTTTCACCCTTCCCCATCTGCCCTCGTTTCCTGCCTTTCCCTGGAGAGACACCCACCAGAGCTTTGCACGGTTGCCCTGCATTACATGATCTGATGTCTCAAGTCTGTTTCTAAAGACTCTTTAGGGAAGACAATTCCACAACCTCCCTCAGTCAGTCCCTCCAGAATCAAATAATCTTCCTGAGGAAAGATTTAACACTACATATTTTCTCAAGCTGGTCAATTTTGTGACAAGTGAAAAGGACCTTCAATGAGTTGAAAGATGGGTACCCAACTTTAATTCAGATCCAGCATGCAGTGCACGATGAACAAAGGAAGTATGAATTTAACACCACTAATATTAAACTTAATTCATAATAGTGACAACCCTTGCCCCTCAGACAAGGAGGATATGCCACAAAAAGTTCTCCAGAACTTTCTATCTCCGGTGCAATCCTTCTGATTTCAAAACTGGATCACTGAAGGGAATTCCCTGGCAGGCCAGTAGTTAGGACCCTGTGCTTTCACATATCAAAACATCACGTGGTACACCTTAAATAGGTATCTTTAATTTGTCAATCATATCTCATTAAAACTCAGGGAGGTGGGATGCACCGCTCTGTGGAGTAGTCTTTTCTCCATGCTAAAATTAAAGATAAAAATCCTAAACGTTTACGGAGTTTAGAAAGAAGCTCCTGAACTCAGTTTCAGGAGGGACTGATTTTGAAACAATATGAGTCCTCCCGAAGTGTATTTTAAGTAGATCATTCTGATTTGTAGCTGTATTACACCTTTCAAGCACTACAAACTCTAATTATTAAGTTTAAAAGCTTCAGCATGGCATGACATCTGCAACAACCAGGAAACAATAGAGCAAAAAGATGTTTAGTGAGGCAGGCATTTAGGTAACACTTCCCAAATGCCAAAGCACAATGTTGCAAGGGGGGCAGAAAAGTCAGGTCCCATCTTCACCAACTTTCATGTTCTTTTTATCCTTAAATAAATGGATTCTTTCAGTGCCAGACTGCATGCAAGGGGGTAATGAGAGCATATAGGTATGTAATGCTTGTCATTTGTAGAGCACATCATTAGCATTAATTAACTTTAATTATGCAATTAGTGCTGAGTTGTCAGAGACAACATTCAAAACAGAGGGATTATTAAATGCATTAATCCTAATAACCATCAGCCAGGCTTCCTTGGAAACGAGGCATAACTCGCCCCCCAAAACAGAGAGATTAGCAGTAGCAGAGCAGGAAGACCTTGGGCTTGAGTATAAATCCTGGCCGGTCCTGGAGAAGATAATTAACATCTCTGAAGCCATGACAGGCCCAATAATAACTAATACCTGCCTCACAGAGTTGGGAGGATTTGATGGGACGATGCACGCAGAGTGCCTGGCACTGGGCCTAGGAGGAAGGAGGCCCTGGTCAGCGGGGCTGTAATTACCATCAGTATTCACAATAGAATACTCACCAAACCAGGGAGGGCTTCCATCCCCCCTGGACACAGCATGCAGGATTTGAGGAACTTCCACTGGTCTTGCTTGGAGGCACCACCTTATCTCTTGTCTTTCTCACAGGGGACCAGCTGATATCGGACATTAGGTAAGCACTCCTCTGCAAAGAAAGGACAGCCATGAGTAGCCTCTATAGCAAGCCCCCAAATTCCATGGACGTCTCCAAAGAAATTCCCTGGAAGACAAAAAAAAGTGATGTAAGGTTTTATCTCTGTGTGGTCATCAAACTGCTGGTTCTTTGCTTCATCTCCAAAGGAGATAAGTATCTCATTTTCACATCACTTAAGGGAAAAGAGAACGCGCTTGCACAAAACCAACATCAAGTCACTCCTGGCTTGTAAGGACACCCACACACTCGTCCATCTCCAGTTCATTCAGAGGCCATTTTGTGGAGCTGTGGTAATATTTCTACTACATCTGAAATACACTGATCAGTGTGTGATTTGAGATTCCATTAAAAGTCCCCCATTTTTCCTCGTATGATATGAATATATAGTAGTATACCTTAATGAATTATGGTCTATTTTACTTTTCGGAAAATTCAGTGATAAACATATGAGAGGAATTTAAGAAGTGCTATTTTAATTCATTTTGAAGTTTTAAAAATCCATTAATGAATTCTGGAAGGATCTTCTCTTAATGTCCTTATGCTTTTCCATTCTATCCATCAAATAGAAAGTGGATGGCCACTATTTTGTTATGTACTACATTCTCCATTAAGCCAGGAGTATGTTCCTGAAAAAAGATCTGCTTCTAGATGCCAGGCCCCTGTCATAGGGCATGGTTGTTGCTCCAGGCAACAACCGTGCAAAAATTCCAAAAACAGAGTCATACTTTCTGGTGCTAAAAATGCTCTTTAGGCAAAAAAGGTGTGTGAACTGTCCTCCCCCATCCCTAGCCCTGTTTAAGTTCACGAAGGCATCAGCTCTAACCTGCAGTCTTGACTAGAGTCCTCACTACCCACACTCTCGGCCCCTCCAAACTGTTCTCCCCCCAGCAGCCAGAGCGGCCTCTAAAAGTGTTCATGTCACATCATTCCCATGGCGGGGATGCTGTTGGCTTCCCTCATTCCTGGCTATTGAGGAAGGCCCAATCCCATTCTCACCTCCTCTAATACCATCCCAATTTTAATGGCTACTTTTCTGTCCTCACTCCACAACAGTTAGAAGATATATATATAATCTTATTATATACATAAATATAGGTGATATTTACACAATATTTACACTACATACATGATATTTATTATATATATTATACATATATCTTATTTTATACACATATAACTTTGCTATAACTTTTACTAAATATTTTGATGTGACAAACTATGGAAAGACATGTTCTGACATTGGAACCCTGAAAAAAATAATCTCTCCTTCTGGGAGATCATTAACTAAAAAAAAAAAAAAGATGTTAAAATATGTTCTCAGAGAGCTCAAACATGCTTTCTTCTTCCTCTACTCCCAACTTAAAGAATCAGTTTAGAACATTGATATTACCTATGTTCTCCAACCTACAGAGTGTTCGTGAAGCTCCCAAAAGGCTCCCACAATGATGTGGGTGGGTGAGTAGGGAACTTGCTGGGGCTCCTGCCTTGGTGATGCTGGCATATCCAGGCTGGCCTCCTAGGTGGCCCGGCCCCAGCCCATCACTTTCTAACTGAGGACACTGAGGTCCATTGAATCCCGTGAGAAGGATAGTGCAGAATCTGAGGGCTAGAGCTCGGCTGTGCCCAGACGGCAAGCCTGGGCTTCTCCCACTTTATCATGCCCACATGTATTTTGCCCCTACAGAATGGTTGCTTTGAAACAGAAGATGAACGGGCTTCTAAAGCTCTTCCTAAATCCCCAACAAATAGCAAGATAGACCTAAACAGAAGCATATCAATAATTACATTAAATGAAAATAGTCTAAAAACCTCAATTAAAAGATAAGGATTGTCAGACTGGAGAAATAAATCGAGGCTGACCTCTACTCTTTTCTACAGGAAAGACACTTCGATACAATGATGAAGAGAAGTTTAAAGTTAAAGGATGAAAAACTAGACACCATGCAAATTCTAGTCATAAGAAAAATGGAGTGGCTATATTCATATTAGACAATGTAGACTGCAGAGCAAGTAATACTACCAGAGATAAAGAGTAACATTTCATAATAATAAAAGAGTCAATTTAAGAAGACATAACAGAAAACAATTCCATGTACAACAGCATCAAAAAGAATAAAATACTTAGAAATGAACTTAACCAAGGAGGTCCCCCTTCCCACATACCTGTCCTATGTATCCCTTCCATCTGGCTGTTCCTGAATTATATCCTTTTATAATAAACTGATAACAAAAGAAAGACTAGAAGGGCATGTTTCTGGGACATCTGCAACAGGGAACACTCTGGTTCAAGGTGACCAGCGAGTCCCCGGCTCTGTGCCACTGACACCATCTTTTCCTCTTATCGGAATCTAAGAGGACTCTCATATGGGTACGTGGTGTGTGCATGCCCATGCATGGCCAAGTGGTCAGGGATTTGGGGGAGTTCACAGGTGGCCTGGACTTCACATGGCAGGATGAGTCGCTATCCCAATTTCCTAAGATCAACCTTTCTTTTTAAAAAATAAAGATGCCAAAAATAAAAGCAAACAAGTTTTGTTCGTTTGTTTGTTTGTCTTTGTTTGTTTTTTACAAAAAAAAAGGAAAGAAAAGAAAGGGGTCTCTGGCAAAAGCTGCCTTCCAAACTATACGCAGTTCTTCAGGAAGTTCTTTGGTAAGGAAATAATATAGTGGGCACAAGACACCTCCCATTCCAGTGCATTCAAGTCAGTTTCAGCTGAGGATCTTGGTCATAGCTCTGGACCCCTAGTGTAGACCTTGGTGCTAGACCATGACAATGGTTCTTTAGCTGTCCTGGTTTTCTCTGGCCTCTCTAGCCACCCAAACCAGTGGCTGGGGCTTGCGGAGAGAGGGGGGCTTCCCTTTGTTTGACAAATACCGGACTTGATAGATGTTAGTTTGTCTTGGCCTCCCCAATCTAGCCCAAGGCCTCCTTTCCAGCTTCCTGGTTCCTGCAGTGGTACTACCTCTGTGCTAGCCGTGCCACATTGTTCACCTGCCCAAAGCTTCTCAACTCTGATGCTCTTCCACTCCACCACAACCGCCTGCAACTCCAGAGACCAGAGATCCCATGGGGGTTTACAGCATCAAGCCCATGTGTGGTAGAGGAACAAGACAGGGCAGGGTGCGGGGGTGAATTTAATTTGTGATTTCATGTTAGGTAGGTCAGATAAATTTCTCCTCCGAGCAGCCTCAGCATCCCACCTTTCATATTTCCAAACAGCCCATGTAGTCTTCCACAACCCTGAGACTGAATGCCTCCTTAAATTGTGTGCCCTAGGCACCTCCCTTGCTCACCCTAGTTCCAGCCTTTTTGCTCATTTCTCTTTTTATGGGAGACCTCAGGAGGGTTGGGCCATCACTGACCTCTTCCATCTTTTTAAGGTGGCTGGTAAAGACCCTAGAGCTGACTTCCCCACCCCAAGTAAAGAGCCCTGGGACTCTATTCCTCTCTGTTCTGAAGTAGTTACTACTGCCTGAGCCATCCTGGGGCAGCTGAAACCAAAAGCACAGGCTTCTGGCGCAGAACCTAAGACAACTTCATAGGAGAAAACGTCCTCACTTAAAGACTGTGAGCGAGGCAAGCTTTTGCCCTCTGGTTTTTTTTTCTTTTTCTTTCAGCATTCGTGTAATTATTTGTGGCTTCCATTGCTATGGAAAGAAAACACCACTTACCGTGACAACTGTAGCCGCTTAAGGTGTACAGCTCACCTCAGGCCATGAAGCTTAAAAAATACTGAAATGTGTAGGGGCTTCACGTCCCTCCTTTTTAAAACATCAACCAAATGTTCTTCTCTCCAGAAAAGCCACCCGAGTATTCACCACTTTCTCTGTGTTACCTGTCATGAAAAACCAGCAGACCTCAACAAGAAATACCCAAGGGCTGAAATCAAAGGAAATTTTAGTAAACATTCAATTTTTAAAAGATTTTAACATTCAATAAAAAAACAAATAAGTGGAGATTTACTGTGTACCTATTCTGCACCAGATGTGTGTAGATTCTTATTTCATGTAAGTGTGATTTGACCTCTTTTTACAGAAGAAAGAAACAGACCCTGGAAAGTTAAATAACTAGTCCCAAGAGATAGAACTGGCATTCAAACCCAGAGTGGACTCTGTCTCCACCCAGCCTACCACGAGCAGTCCAATCACCTGATGATTGTAATCAGTCAAAAACCAAGGGTTCAGAATGAGCTTTAAAAAAAATAGAAAACAAACAGTCCTTGTTTAAAAAATTCTTTTGATCCAATTACTCTGGCCTTCTTGTCAGTATACCTTGGGAACAGCTATAGTCCCCTCTCATCTGGCTCCCTCTGCCCTGGGTTGGATCAGAAAGTATGAGGGTGGGTGGTGGGTGAGGAAGTATTGTCAAGGGTGTGGAGAAATTGGAACCTTCATGCCCTGCTGGTGGGAATGTCAATATAGCCACATTGGAAAACAGTCTGGCAGTTCCTCAAAAGGTTAAACATAGAGTTACTATAGGGCCCAGCAGTTCAACTCCTAGGTATATGCCCAGGAGAATTGAAAACCTATGTCCATACAAAAACTTGTACAGGAATGCTCATACAGCATTATTCAGAAGAGCCAAAAAGATGGAAACAACCCAAATGTCAGTCAATTGATGAATGGATAAACAAAATATGGAATATCCATAAAATGGAATATTGTTGGGCCATAAAAATGAGCGAAGTACTAATTGATGACACAAAATGGATGAAGCTTGAAGGCATTATGCTAAGTGAAATAAGCTGTTCCCAAAATAGCATATACTGTATAACTCCACTTACATGAGGTACCTAGAGTAGTCAAATTTATATAGACAGAAAGTAGAATGAATGGTGGGCTGGTAGCCAGAGGTTAGAGAAAAGAGGAAATGGAAAATTGTCATTTATGGGTATAGAGCTTAGGTTTTGCAAGATTTAAACAGTCCTAGAGATTGGTTATGCAACAATATGAATGTACTTGACATTAATGAACTGTACATTTAAAAATGGTTAAGATAGAAATTTTATGTTATGTGCATTTAACCACAATAAAAATAGATTCCATTTATAATGAAAGAACTGTCCAGAATAGACAAACCCATAGAGACAGAAAATAGATTACTGGTGCCAGGATCTGGGGGGAAGGAGAATGGGGAATGACTACTAATGGGTAAGGGGTTTCCTGGGGAGTTGACAAAAATGTTCTAGAATTACATAATGGTGATGTTTGCACAGCCTTTTGAACACTCTGAAAAACCACTAAAGTGTACTCTTCTAAAGGGTATATTTTAGGATCAGTGAATCGTATACCGATTACAAATTTTATATGATAAAATAGAAGTCTAGGAGAGGGAGCTGATGTGTATGGCAGACATGAAACTGAGAAGAAGGGTAGGAAGTTGATGATTATGCCCGGCTACAAAGATCTCATCGTATTCTGCTCGCATGCAATCATGAACCACAGTTGGCTCAAACCAAGGGTGGGCTTCATCTGGAGATCAAATGTTTGAGCAAAATATATATACATCCTTATGATTATTTTAAACATGACACAAGATCACTGTAAAACACAGTTGATACTAGTCATAATGGCTAACTAGAGGATTCAAAAATAAGTATAACATAAATATATACTAATACTCTATTTGAAACCGCCTGAAGGTAATTATATACCGTAACCCCATGTCTTTCAAATAAGACCCACCTCATTCTCACTATTTATGTTGGATAATAAAAATCTCTGTGGACAGCTAATGGGATGCTAGGGTAAATTAACAATTTAGTTAAACTATTTGAGAAAGTCTTGTTCCTACTGGATTACTCAGAACAGCATCAAAGGTCTTGATTTATAGCAGTTTAAAACACAAGTTCCTGGCTGCCTCATGGGGCAAGGAATTGCCACAAACCTTTTAGAATGAAGAACAGTGAGGAAGTTCTTGGAAACCGAACTGAGCCTTCAACTCTACGAGGAGCCCTTCCTTGGAACTAATGGCACACTGGAGTGGATATTCTTCACAGTGTACCTAATTCTTCCCCAAAGGGGTTGTTACACTGAATTCAGCAGCTGAGCCTCTTCTCAGGTTTGTCTTCCAAACTTGGCTTTCTTTCTTTTCTTTTTCTGAGGAAAGTTATGATTTTCCTAGCACTGAAGAAAATTACCAAGGTGAATGCAAATGGAGCCAAGCTAGAACTACCATGTGACCCAGAAATCCCACTACTGGGCATATATATACCCAGAGAAAACCATAACTCAAGAAGACACATGCACCCCAATGTTCACTGCAGAACTATTTACAACAGCCAGGACATGGAAGCAACCTAAGTGTCCATAAACAGATGAATGGATAAAGAAGATGTGGCACATATATACCATGGAATATTACTCAGCCATATGCATATGTATATGTATAACTGATTCACTTTGTTATAAAGCAGAAACTAACACACCATTGTAAAGCAATTATACTCCAATAAAGATGTCTAAAAAAAAAACAATGTTATGCTGGTTTTAGGTGTACAGCAAGGTGATTCAATTATATATATATACATGTATCTTTTCTTTTTCAAATTATTTTCCCATTTAGATTATTATAGAATATTGAGCACTGGGAACTCTGCTCAATATTCTGTAAACTTTGGTCTTATTTATTACTATTAGACTTTACTATTCCCATTGATAGTGAATTTTTGATAATTTGGGTGGAAACTTTTTGTCCGTTGGTGGTATATATTAATAATGTAAAGAAGGTATAGATACTGCATCTTCATTACGGTAATGTTTAGTGCAGCAGGTTTCTGACTTCTTGAGATAATCCCCACTTTTAATTTTTTTTTCTAAGAACCACATTTTATCACATTTGTTAAGAACAATTGACTTATACTAATGATGGGTATAATATCAGGTAGGAATTCTTACATTTTGGAAACCAAATGCTGAAAGGTGGGGGGAAATGTGGTTTTTGACAGATGCCAAGGAGACGTTGTAGATTTTAGGACAATTTGAGAAAGTTATTTTATAATATCTTTTGATCCTACTGACTATCCAAAAAACATCTAGACAGTAAAAAATTATCAGTAGGTTGTATTTTAAGGCCTACTTGCAAGTCAATTATTTTGGATTTGGCACATCCTCAGAGAAATCTTTTTATATGAAGGTTCTAGTTTCCAAGACAGCCCACAAAAATCTACCAAGTTGTAGCATGAATGATCAACGATGCGAGTACAGTATTTTGCAGGTGGTATCAGCTGCTATATTCACGGACATCTACTAGCTCTGTAAGAATTTTTAACTCTTGTGTTTTCATTTTGATGAAGATATGAAAAATTAATATAGTCATATTCCGGATCATCTAAATAAACACTGTATTACGTGGTTCTCAAAAAAAAGAAAAAATGGCCAGAAGACCTAAACAGACATTTCTCCAAAGAAGATATACAGATTGCCAACAAACACATGAAAGGATGCTCAACATCATTAATCATTAAAGAAATGCAAATCAAAACTACAATGAGATATCATCTCACACCGGTCAGAATGGCCATCATCAAAAAATCTACAAACAATAAATGCTGGAGAGGGTGTTGAGAAAAGGGAACCCTCTTGCACTGTTGGTGGGAATGTAAATTGATACAGCCACTATGGAGAACAGTATGGAGGTTCCTTAAAAAACTACAAATAGAACTACCATACGACCCAGCAATCCCACTACTGGGCATATACCCTGAGAAAACCATAATTCAAAAAGAGTCATGTACCACAATGTTCATTGCAGCTCTCTTTACAATAGCCGGGACATGGAAGCAACCTAAGTGTCCAATGACAGACAAATGGATAAAGAAGATGTGGCACATATATACCATGGAATATTACTCAGCCATAAAAAGAAATGAAATTGAGCTATTTGTAGTGAGGTGGATGGACCTAGAGTCTGTCATACAGAGTGAAGTAAGTCAGAAAGAGAAAGACAAATACCGTATGCTAACACATATATATGGAATCTAAGAAAAAAAAAAAAACGGTCATGAAGAACCTAGGGGTAAGACGGGAATAAAGACACAGACCTACTAGAGAATGGACTTGAGGATACGGGGAGGGGGAAGGGTAAGCTGGGACAAAGTGAGGGACTGGCATGGATATATATACACTACCAAACGTAAAATAGGTAGTGGGAAGCAGCCGCATAGCACAGGGAGATCAGCTGGGTGCTTTGTGACCACCTGGAGGGGTGGGATAGGGAGGGTGGGAGGGAGGGAGAAGCAAGAGGGAAGAGATATGGGGACCTATGTATATCTATAACTGATTCACTTTATTATAAAGCAGAAACTAACACACCAAAAAAAAAAAAGACAGATGGTAGTCTGGGAGAAAATGTTTGCAATATTTAAACCCAACAAAGACTAATATTTTAAAAGCATTACAAGAATATTTTAAAAGCATTACAAAAAAGATAGGAAGCTTAATAGAAAACGGGCAAAGGATAAAGGACCAGGACATTTATAAAAGAAGCAACTCTAAAAGCAAACATATAAGAAGATGTTCCTACTCATTGGTTAATGCAAATTAAAACATCTATGTGATATCACCCATTGGCCCAGAAAAATTAGAAAGCTAAAGGTTACCAAGTGTTGACAAAGCTGAGATATTGTTGAAATCCTCATGCTTTGCTGTGGGAATACAGAACAGGGCCAGCCATCTGGAGAGCAGTCAAGCTTTACTCAGTTAAAAAGTATACCCAATGGCCCAGCAATTTTCCTTTCATAGGTATGTTTTTATGTATTTATATGTATATATGTGTGCATACATATATATAAAATCTCAGCTTGCACACACATGTTCATAACAGCATTATTCATAATAGCCAGTCTAAATCTAAATGTCCGTCAATTGTTGAATGAATTTTTAAAATGTGCCTTATCCGTACAATGTAATATTATTTAGCCATAAAAATGAAGTATTGATTCATGCTAAGCCAGACACAGAAGGACAAATACTGTATGATTCCATTTAAATGAGATATCTAGCATAGGCATATCAACAGAGACAGAAAGTAAATTATTGGTTGCCAGGTGCAATTGACGGACATTTAGATTTAGACTGGCTATTATGAATAATGCTGTTATGAACATGTGTGTGCAAGTTGAGATTTTATATATATGTATGCACACATATATACATATAAATACATACATAGTGATGGTTACACAACTCTGTAATATACTAAAACCATGGAAT